>NC_053396.1:119916044-120642919 GCF_905171765.1 Bufo bufo | reverse complement strand
TGGACAAAAGGCAGAAAGGTGTATGCTGAAGTTTAGCTTTGTGAATAAGGTTCAGTACTTTAGTGGTATTGTCTCTGGCTTCCCGGGATGGGATGAAGCCCACTTGATCAGAGTGAATCAGATTTGATAATAGGGGAACCAGGCACGCGGCAAAGATTTTGGCAAACAGCTTGAGATCAACATTAAGTAATGAAATTGGGCGATAACTTGCGCAGGCTGCTGGATCCTTCCCCTCTTTATGTATAACTGTGATGTGAGCATGAGTCATGTCTCTGGGAAGGGGAGTTCCTGTTGCTACCATGAACAGTAGGTTATCCTTTGCTACCAGGGATCTGCAAGCCAGAAAAATGAAACTGTAGGGCCTTCAACAGCCATGGCTCATCTCATAAAGCATAGGCGATAGCTACATGTAAATGCAGCTTTTACCTCCTCTAATGAGCAGGCAATATTTGGGAATAAACAGTTTGTTCACGATAATTGTCGTTCCATGTAAAGGGGCCTTTGCACTTGTTTGGCTTATTTCATTTGCAATACAAATACTGTACATTTTCAAATATTAACACTTTTATATTTGTTTCCACTCAATAACTAATCAACTACTTGTAGATATTTGCAACAAATTATAATGAATGATGATTGCCTATGGATTAAGCTTTAAAGCACACTGAACAATTCTAACAGCTTACTTTAATCACTTGTATTCTGATTTATTGTGCTGATCAGCCAGGGGAAAAATCATAGTGTGAGACTAAATTCGTATTGTTTACCACCACTTTAAACTTCAGTACTATGGAAGTGCATAGATTGGCAAATCGTCAAGTACCTTTTATGTAGTTTTGTTTCTAAATGTTGGATATAAAATGTAGTTGAGTCACACTGCATGGACATTACTGGTTTATAAGTGTGATTGAGGGCCAATTGAGACTCAAGGAGGATTTTCAAATTGTGAGATTGTCAGAACTAATATTAGGACATTACTACATTGCAAGAGGCAGTTTTTTTTTCTTCTGTTTAGTTCTTTTAGGGTAGTACGGCAGCATTTCTTCCAAATGAGAAATTTTTACTCATCACCAACCAGTAAACCATAATGGTTTCAGGATGATGCAGCTGACTTATATTGCAATAATTCCTGTGGTATTGGTTGTTAGAACTCCTCTTAGTGTGTACAACCTCAATTTGACACAGTGAAAAAGATTCTGGCATGACCATAGACTAACAAAAGAAAAACAAACACAAGCACAACTAGCATATTATCATAATTATGAACACTAACAATTAAAGGGGTTATCCAATATCATAAATAGCCTCCCCCCCCATGTGCCAGGCCCCTCACAGGTAATATACTTACTCTGCTCCACGTTCCTTGCGCCGCTCCTGGTCCCTGAACTGCTGCTGCTTCCTGTATACGGATAAAAACATCCGGTGTCGGATGGGAGCAGCCAATGGCAGTTGGGGATGAGGATGAGCCTCCTTAGCATCACCCGCGATGCTAGGGAGGCTCGTCCCCCACTGCTATTGGCTGTTCCCACTGACACCAAATGTTTTCATCCGTGTACAGGGAGAAGCAGCAGCGGTTGCGCAGGGACTAGCAGCGGAGCGGGGAAAGCATATTACCTGTGAGGGGCCTGGCACATGGGGGGGCTTTTTATGATATCGGATAACCAGTTTAAGGCTAGTTTCACATTAGCAGTAAGTAAAGGTGAGCAAAGTGTAGAAAAATTTGATTTGGCAGCTTTGCTGAAGTTTAACAAGAAATTTGATTCATTACGAATTAACTGATCACAAATCACTATAAATCCGGCATAAAAACTGATTTCAGACGGGATTGGAGCAAATGGATGTTAATACATCTGTCCATCATTGAAGTGTAGGTTAAATAAAATAGAAACTTTTATTCCGTTTTAACCCCTTGGATACCAGATGCTTTTTCATTTTTGCATTTCGATTTCTCTTCCCAAACTTTCTGGAGCCATATTTTTTTTAATTTTTACATTCATTTATCCATATAAAGGCTTGTTTTTTTGCGGGACATGTTGTACTTTATATTTAGGGATGAGCGAACCCGAACTGTATAGTTCGGGTTCGTACCGAATTTTGGGGTGTTCGTGACACGGACCCGAACCCGAACATTTACATAAAAGTCTGGGTTCGGGTTCGGTGTTCGGCGCTTTCTTGGCGCTTTTTGAAAGGCTGCAAAGCAGCCAATTAACAAGCGTCATACAACTTGCCCCAAAAGGCCATCACAGCCATGCCTACTATTGGCATGGCTGTGATTGGCCAGTGCAGCATGTGACCCAGCCTCTATTTAAGCTGGAGTCACGTTGCGCCGCACGTCAATCTGCTCTGATCAGTGTAGGGATAGGATGCAGCTGCTGCTGTTAGGGCCAGATTAGGCAGGGATTTACTCATCAAAAACACTTACTGAAGTGATCGATCTACAGCTGTGTATCATTCAACTTTTGCTAGTTAATTGCTCATTGTTTTTAGGCTGCCCAGAGCGTTTTTCTGTCACTTTTTTCTGGTGTGATCGGCGGCCATTTTGTGTCTTGTGGTGCGCCAGCACAAGCTGCCACCAAGTCCATTTAGCCGCCAGAATTTACAGCGATATTTGGTGGGGCCCAATGCCGTTCTAAGGATGGTAAGGCTTGAGCAGGTACAGGCATTAGTCAATTGGGTGGCCGACAGTGGATCCAGCACGTTCACATTATCTCCCACCCAGTCTTCTGCAGAAAGCGCACAGATGGCGCCTGAAAACAAAGCCCATCAGTCAGTCACATCACCCCATGCATATCAGGGAAACTGTCTGAGCCTCAACTAATGCAGCAGTCTCTTATGCTGTTTGAAGACTCTGCTGGCAGGGTTTCCCAAGGGCATCCACCTAGCCCTTCCCCAGCGGTGGAAGACATAGTATGCACTGACGCACAACCACTTATGTTTCCTGATGATGAGGACATGGGAATACCACCTCAGCACGTCTCTGATGATGACGAAACACAGGTGCCAACTGCTGCGTCTTTCTGCAGTGTACAGACTGAACAGGAGGTCAGGGAGGAAGACTGGGTGGAAGACAATGCAGGGGACGATGAGGTCATAGACCCCACAAGGAATGAAGGTCATGCCACTGACTTTCAGAGTTCAGAGGAAGAGGCAGTGGTGAGTCCGAGCCAACAGCGTAGCAAAAGAGGGAGCAGTGGGCAAAAGCAGAACACCCGTCGTCAAGAGAGTTCGTCTGCTACTGGCCACCGCCACCAGCGACCGAGCACCCCAAAGGCAGCTTCAAGGAGTTCCCTGGTGTGGCAGTTCTTCAAACAATGTGCTGACGACAAGATCCGAGTGGTTTGCACGCTGTGCTATCAGAGCCTGAAGCGAGGCATTAACGTTCTGAACCTTAGCACAACCTGCATGACCAGGCATCTGCATGAAAAGCATGAACTGCAGTGGAGTAAACACCTTAAAAACAAGGAACTGCTACCTCTTCTGCTGCTGCCGCCTCGGCCTCTTCCTCCGCCTTGGGAGGAACGTTGGCACCTGCCGCCCAGCAAACAGAGGATGTAGCACCAACACCACTACCTCCATCACCAAGCATCTCAACCATGTCATACGGCAGCGTTCAGCTCTCCATCTCACAAACATTTGAGAGAAAGCGTAAATTCCCACCTAGCCACCCTCGATCCCTGGCCCTGAATGCCAGCATTTCTAAACTACTGGCCTATGAAATGCTGTCATTCAGGCTGGTGGACACAGACAGCTTCAAACAGCTCATGTCGCTTGCTGTCCCACAGTATGTTGTTCCCAGCCGCCACTACTTCTCCAAGAGAGCTGTGCCTTCCCTGCACAACCAAGTATCCGATAAAATCAAGTGTGCACTGCGCAACGCCATCTGTGGCAAGGTCCACCTAACCACAGATACGTGGACCAGTAAGCACGGCCAGGGACGCTATATCTCCCTAACTGAACACTGGGTAAATGTAGTGGCGGCTGGGCCCCAGGCGAAGAGCTGTTTGGCGCACGTCCTTCCGCCGCCAAGGATCGCAGGGCAACATTCTTTGCCTCCTGTAGCCTCCTCCACCTACTCGGCTTCCTCCTCCTCTTCTTCCACCTGCTCATCCAGTCAGCCACACACCTTCACCACCAACTTCAGCACAGCCCGGGGTAAACGTCAGCAGGCCATTCTGAAACTCATATGTTTGGGGGACAGGCCCCACACCGCGCAGGAGTTGTGGCGGGGTATTGAACAACAGACCGACGAGTGGTTGCTGCTGGTGAGCCTCAAGCCCGGCCTGGTGGTGTGCGATAATGGGCGAAATAACGCCCATCCCTTGCCTGGCGCATGTGCTGAATTTGGTGGTGCAGAAGTTCATTCACAACTACCCCGACATGTCAGAGCTGCTGCATAAAGTGCGGGCCGTCTGTGCGCGCTTCCGGCGTTCACATCCTGCCGCTGCTCGCCTGTCTGCGCTACAGCGTAACTTCGGCCTTCCCGCTCACCGCCTCATATGCAACGTGCCCACCAGGTGGAACTCCACCTTGCACATGCTGGACAGACTGTGCAAGCAGTAGCAGGCCATAGTGGAGCTTCAGCTGCAGCACGCACAGGTCAGTCGCACTGCGGAACAGCACAACTTCACCACCAATGACTGGGCCTCCATGCGAGACCTGTGTGCCCTGTTGCGCTGTTTCGAGTACTCCACCAACATGGCCAGTGGCGATTACGCCGTTATCAGCATTAAAATACCACTTCTATGTCTCCTTGAGAAAACACTTAGGGCGATGATGGAAGAGGAGGTGGCCCAGGAGGAGGAGGAGGAGGAGGAGGAGGAAGAGGGGTCATTTTTAGCGCTTTCAGGCCAGTCTCTTCGAAGTGACTCAGAGGGAGGTTTTTTGCAACAGCAGAGGCCAGGTACAAATGTGGCCAGACAGGGCCCACTACTGGAGGATGAGGAGGACTAGGATGAGGAGGAGGTGGAGGAGGATGAAGCATGTTCACAGCAGGGTGGCACCCAAAGCAGCTCGAGCCCATCACTGGTGCGTGGCTGGGGGGAAACGCAGGACGATGGCGATACGCCTCCCACAGAGGACAGCTTGTCCTTACCTCTGGGCAGCCTGGCACACATGAGCGACTACATGCTGCAGTGCCTGCGCAACGACAGCAGAGTTGCCCACATTTTAATGTGTGCGGACTACTGGGTTGCCACCCTGCTGCATCACCGGTACAAAGACAATGTGCCCACCTTACTTCCTGCACTGGAGCGTGATAGTAAGATGCGCGAGTACAAGCGCACATTGGTAGACGCGCTACTGAGAGCATTCCCAAATGTCACAGGGGAACAAGTGGAAGCCCAAGGCGAAGGCAGAGGAGTAGCAAGAGGTCGCTAACGCAGCTGTGTCACGGCCAGCTCCTCTGAGGGCAGGGTTAGCATGGCAGAGATGTGGAAAAGTTTTGTCACCACGCTACAGCTAACTGCACCACCACCTGATACGGAACGTGTTAGCAGGAGGCAACATTTCACTAACATGGTGGAACAGTACGTGTGCACACCCCTCCACGTACTGACTGATGGTTCGGCCCCATTCAACTTCTGGGTCTTCAAATTGTCCACGTGGCCAGAGCTAGCCTTTTATGCCTTGGAGGTGCTGGCCTGCCCGGCGTCCAGCGTTTTGTCTGAACGTGTATTCAGCGCGGCAGGGGGCGTCGTTACAGACAAACACAGCCGCCTGTCTACAGCCAATGTGGATAAGCTGACGTTCATAAAAATGAACCAGGCTTGGATCCCACAGGACCTGTCCATCCCTTGTGCAGATTAGACATTTATAACTACTTACCCTTCTGATTCTCTGCTATGGGACCTCTTTCCTCTGTCTGGGTGCCGGGGCCTAAAAATATCTGACAGTGGCCTGTTCCAGTGGTGGGTGACATGAAGCCTGATTCTCTGCTATGGGACCTCTCTCCTCTGTCTGGGTGCCGGGGCCTAAAAATATCTGACAGTGTCCTGTTCCAGTGTTGGGTGACATGAAGTCTGATTCTCTGCTATGACATGAAGCCTGAATCTCTGCTATTGGGCCTTTCTCCTCTGTCTGGGTGTCGGGGCCTAAAAATATCTGACAATGGCCTGTTCCAGTGGTGGGTGACATGAAGCCTGATTCTCTGCTATGACATGAAGCCTGATTCTCTGCTATGGGACCTCTCTCCTCTGTCTGGGTGCCGGGGCCTAAAAATATCTGACAGTGGCCTGTTCCAGTGGTGGGTGACATGAAGCCTGATTCTCTGCTATGACATGATGCCTGAATCTCTGCTATGGGACCTCTCTCCTCTGTCTGGGTGCCGGGGCCTAAAAATATCTGACAGTGGCCTGTTCCAGTGTTGGGTGACATGAAGCCTGATTCTCTGCTATGACATGAAGCCTGAATCTCTGCTATAGGGCCTCTCTCCTCTGTCTGGGTTCCGGGGACTAAAAATATCTGACAATGGGCTGTTCCAGTGCTGGGTGACATGAAGCCTGATTCTCTGCTATGACATGAAGCCTGAATCTCTGCTATGGGAACTCTCTCCTCTGTCTGGGTGCCGGGGCCTAAAAATATCTGACAGTGGCCTGTTCAATTGTGGGTGATATGAAGCCTGATTCTCTGCTATGACATGAAGCCTGAATCTCTGCTATAGGGCCTCTCTCCTCTGTCTGGGTGCCAGGGCCTAAAAATATCTGACAGTGGCCTGTTCCAGTGGTGGGTGACATGAAGCCTGATTCTCTGCTATGACATGAAGCCTGATTCTCTGCTATGGGATCTCTCTCCTCTGTCTGGGTGCAGGGGCCTAAAAATATCTGACAATGGCCTGTTCCAGTGGTGGGTGACATGAAGCCTTATTCTCTGCTATGGGACCTCTCTCCAATTGATATTGGTCTTTTTTTTTTTCATTTCCCTATCCACATTTGTTTGCAGGGGATTTACCTACATTTTGCTGCCTTTTGCAGCCCTCTAGCCCTTTCCTGGGCTATTTTAAAGCCTTTTTAGTACCGAAAAGTTCGCGTCCCCATTGACTTCAATGGGGTTCGGGGCGAAGTTCGGGTCGAGTTCGGATCCCGAACCCGAACATTTTCGGGAAGTTCGGCCGAACTTCTCGAACCCGAACATCCAGGTGTTCGCTCAACTCTATTTATATTGCCACCATTTAATATGGCATACAATGTAGTGGAAAGAGGGAAGGGGGAAACACAATTCATTCACCATTTTGTAGGTTTTGTTCCATACAGGAACATGGTAAAATGTGAATTGCTCATTCCTTATGTTGGCTTGTCACCTGCTGACCAACATAAGAATTGCAGCTCTAATACGCTGTGTCTCTCTTAAGAGACGCAGCGTATTAAAGTCAATTGCCAGCATCCACATTGGCCAGACTGGGATGCTGGTAAGGATCCGGAATATCAAATTCCAGCGAAATCAATAAACATTGATATAATGGGGTACAAATATGTCAACAAGTCCAGCATAGAAAAATAACCGCTAAAATAATAATTTTATTGGTATACCTTAAAAGGATCCCACTAGGGTCCACTATACATAGCATCAAATATATATAAGGAAATAAATGAAACCGATATTTACATCCAGCATACAATAATAATAGCCTGGGGTCTGGGAATGATTATCCCTATATCTACCCCTATCCTAAAACCTCAGCCCAGGGAGGACTCCTGATGGTGGAGGCCCCCTGTCCGCGTGCCTAGACTTCTAACCCTTACAAATCCCTATAGGGGTGCAAAAGGGGGGTAGTACTAGATTTACCCAGGTTGAGGTGAGGATAATTAATTATCAATATACACTCACCTAAAGAATTATTAGGAACACCATACTAATACGGTGTTGGACCCCCTTTTGCCTTCAGAACTGCCTTAATTCTACGTGGCATTGATTCCACAAAGTGCTGATAGCATTCTTTAGAAATGTTGGCCCATCTTGATAGGATAGCATCTTGCAGTTGATGGAGATTTGAGGGATGCACATCCAGGGCACGAAGCTCCTGTTCCACCACATCCCAAAGATGCTCTATTGGGTTGAGATCTGGTGACTGTGGGGGCCATTTTAGTACAGTGAACTCATTGTCATGCTCAAGAAACCAATTTGAAATGATTCGAGATTTGTGACATGGTGCATTATCCTGCTGGAAGTAGCCATCAGAGGATAGATACATGTTCTCATTCTGTTTACGCCAAATTCGGACTCATTTGAATGTCTCAACAGAAATCGAGACTCATCAGACCAGGCAACATTTTTCCAGTCTTCAACAGTCCAATTTTGGTGAGCTCGTGCAAATTGTAGCCTCTTTTTCCTATTTGTAGTGGAGATGAGTGGTACCCGGTGGGGTCTTCTGCTGTTGTAGCCCATCCACCTCAAGGTTGTGCGTGTTGTGGCTTCACAAATGCTTTGCTGCATACCTCGGTTGTAAAGAGTGGTTATTTCAGTCAACGTTGCTCTTCTATCAGCTTGAATCAGTCGGCCCATTCTCCTCTGACCTCTAGCATCCACAAGGCATTTTTGCCCACAGGACTACCGCATACTGGATGTTTTTCCCTTTTCACACCATTCTTTGTAAACCCTAGAAATGGTTGTACGTGAAAATCCCAGTAACTGAGCAGATTGTGAAATACTCAGACCGGCCCGTCTGGCACCAACAACCATGCCACGCTCAAAATTGCTTAAATCACCTTTCTTTCCCATTCTAACATTCAGTTTGGAGTTCAGGAGATTGTCTTGACCAGGACCACCCCCCTAAATGCATTGAAGCAACTGCCATGTGATTGGTTGACTAGATAATTGCATTAATGAGAAATAGAACAGGTGTTCCTAATAATTCTTTAGGTGAGTGTATATAAATCAGCTGGATGGAGTGAAAAAACAAAAAATACCATAATACATAAAGTACAGACATATACAAAACATATAGTTGGTCTGGGTTGACTGGGTAGTCAAACACCTTGTCTACCTCTTGGTAGTCAAACACCTTAGCTACCTCGACGCGTTTCCCCCTAGACAGTGCTATGGGTTCATCAGGAGGTGTAGTCAAACTGTTGGTCTATACAAAATAAATGCAACTAGATAAATACTGACATATAGCCAGGTCACATGACAAAATACTATGAGATAGGTGCCGGCATAAAGCCAGGTCGCAAATACAGAATATAAGATACGGTAGTCGCTCTACAATTTATGGATACAGGGGGATGAAATCAGGCCAATGGGTGTGCTTGATAGCATCTTTTAAGGCCGGTTATATGCACATTTTAACAATCGTGCCTGTGTAAGGCTCCTTCAAATAGCTGATGGTGTGCTCCGCATCCTATAGGGCAGAAAATAATAGTATACCAAGATCAATTTGGTGTTCATCACCCAAATGTACGTAAAATCATTAGTCAATAGTCAGTGCTGACTCACAGTTCAGATGGTAGGGAAGATCCCAACAGGATATTGTTTCTGTTATCCCCCTGTCATAGAATCTTGATAAGACCCGCACTATAATCAAAAGTTATAATCACCAGTGGTACTAACACTGAATTGACACTGAATGAACACCAGACAAACTTCCAAAGTTTGTAGTTAAAATGACCGAGGTATAATTAACTTACATGAAGAAGTCCTTCTCTCTGCTCCTGTTCCCCCTGGTAGGCGATTGTGTGACTAGTGTTGCAGCTGCATTTAAAGTGCTGCCAATTAGCGCCCACAGCCTGATTGGTAATTCAATAGATTCAGTGTTGATCCAACTTCCTGTTGTTGGAACGCATATGCGTTCCATAGGGCGGATGCTCCAATCGCCTAGGATAGTTGGTAATTCACACAGCTCCGGATTGATTCCACTTCCTGTTATTGGAACGCACATGCGGTCCACAGGGCGGATGCTCCGATCACTTTGGAGCAAACTAGCAAAGTCGATGCTGTGCCGCCCTTCCGGTCTCTGGAACGCATATGCGTTCCAAGAAGCGGTTACCGGTCCTGAGCCTCTTTCTGGTTCCTGCATAAATACAATCATGTGGAACGCTGTTGCGTTCCACAGGAATCATAACATCCCCAATTTCAATGTTATAACCATACCAATCCACCCCTTGCCCTACCCAGGCAAAATAAATTTATAAACAAATATGATAGACTGTCATATAATAGGTTACGCCCTCATTTGTCATCCATATGAATGAAGGCTCATTTGTCATGGGTATATAGATTAATGTCACCCATATAAAGAATTAAGATATATAAAGGGGTGGAGTGGAGAAAACAAAATGTTGGGGAGAGTGTATGCAGTGACCATGAGGCCCCTTTTAATTTACTGTGAGGACAGTTTTTATAAAAAACCGTGTGGTGCAACATGATGAAACGTCTCAAATACAGTACAATATAGGTCACATTTAAATCCCAAAATATATATTCCTCAAAGAGAATAACCATAGTGAATAGTTATCTCAAAACAGTGATCTGATAGAGAGTCACTAATGTCCAAAATATTATAACAAAATATTTCATGCTTTACGCATGTGGTCTAATTTTCGTACACTGTATAAAATCACATAATGCTCGGCTTATGAAGGAATAGGGATATTACGGACAAGGCCACATCTCATAGGAAACAGGTGAACGTCAGCCTTTCATTGATGCCTGAAGGCGCTTGGGATCTGAATCTATGGATCCAAATACACTCCTTCTGTAGTATCTTTTTATCCCAGTTACCACCTCTGGGTGACTGGGGTACTAGTTCCAGTACAGAGACTTTGAGGCATAGAGGGTCCCCCCCATGTACATCATTAATATGCGAGGCTACCGGGGTGGCCTTTTTGTTAATGACATCGTTAACGTGCTCGCATATTCTCCTGCGTAGCTCTCTTATCGTTTTCCCGATATAGTCTTTAGGACAGGGACATTGACAGATATATATATAGCCCCTTTACTGCGGCAACTGCAGAAGTCCCTGATATCAAAAGATTGTCCAGTTGCTGAGCAAGTAATTGTTTTGGCGGTAGAGATATATTTGCATGCCTTGCATGCCCCGCATTTAAACATGCCTAACGGCTTGCGGTCCAGCCATGTACCCTCCCTGGTAGAGGGAGCGTAATGGCTATGGACAAGACGGTCCTTGAAACTTTTGCCTCGCCTATAGCTAACGCATGGTTTCTCCGTCAAGATGCTAGATAGATCCTGGTCCATGCGTAATATGGGCCAATATCTATTAAGCACCTCCATGACACCCTGATTGGCTGAATCATAGGTAGAGATGATACGGGGTGGTTGTTTCTTGTCAAGGTCTCTCGGTTTCGGGACCAATAGACCAGTGCGATCCTGGATTGCTGCATGTTTAAAGGCCTGGTTCAGATGTTTCTGTGGGTAGCCCCTCTCTCTAAATCTTGTTTGTAGTGTCTTTGCTTCCTTAAAGAAGGCTTGGTTGTCTGAGCAATTCCTTCGTGCACGGAGATATTGTCCCCTCGGTATCCCTCGTTTGAGGGGGACCGGATGGTGACTATCCCAGTGCAGGAGAGAATTAGTGGCGGTTGTTTTTCTGAACATATTGGCTAACAATCTGTCACCACTGATCGTGACATGCACATCCAGGAAGGAAATGGTCCTAGGGTCAATCTCTGATGTAAATCGAAGACCAATGTTATTTACATTGATCTCCGTAATGAACCTAGCGAATTCGTCCGAGCCACCTCTCCAGACCAGAAACACGTCGTCGATATACACTGTCCAGACCAAAATATTGTCTGTCCACCACATGCTCTGGTCTGGAAAGATATGGGTGTCCTCCCACCAGCCCAGGAAGAGGTTGGCATAAGAGGGGGCACAGGGGCTCCCCATTGCCATCCCCCTGAGCTGGTGGAAGAACCGCCCATTAAATAAAAAATAGTTATGGGTCAACATGAATTCGAGGAGCCTAAGGACGAAGGTACTGTGTTCCCTGCAGTGTATCCCCCTGGTCTTCAAAAAATACTCCACCGCTTGGAGCCCCTTATCGTGAGGTATAGAACTATAAAGGGACTCCACGTCAATGCTGGCAAGGAGACATCCAGGGTCCAAGTTGATGGTGTCGATCTTATTAAGAAAGTCCATCGTGTCCCTAGTATATGCAGGTAGGGACACGACGAACTGACTCAAAATTCGATCGATAAAGATACCACTGTTTTGAATGAGGAAATCCACCCCAGAGATGATCGGTCTACCCTTCAATGGACTAGTCCCCTTATGGACTTTAGGAAGTCCATAAAAAGTGGCGGTACAAGGAAACATCGGCAAGAGAAAGTCATATTCCGCAGGTGATATCACCTTCCTGCGGATGCCCTCATCTAGTATGTTCTTCAATTCAGCTTTGAAATGGATGATGGGATTGGTGGATAGGGTACCATAACCCCCCCTGTCTGCAAGCAGATCCATGCACATCTGTACATACAGTGACTGGTCCAGGATCACCAAGTTTCCTCCCTTATCGGAGGGCTTTATGATTATTGATTTGTCCCGTTCCAGTGACTGTAATGCCGACATTTCTACCCGTGATAGATTATATTTATTGGGCCGCATATGTTCAAGTTTCTCCAAATCCGATATTACCATCTGGAGAAAAATGTCTATGCATTCATAATTAAAGGGGGGCGGTGTCATTTTGCTCTTTTGTTTGAGATCCGTATGGGGACCCTGTCCTGGATTTCTTCTACCTTCCTCATCAAGATCCATCAATGTCTGAAAGTCAGCATAATCGGAGATGTCAAGTCCCAGGCTGTCACACGTTTGTTTATTAGATTGATTAAAGAACTTCCTGGGCTGCTGGGAGGACACCCATATCTTTTCCAGACCAGAGCATGTGGTGGACAGACAATATTTTGGTCTGGACACAGTAAATCGACGACGTGTTTCTAGTCTGGAGAGCTGGGTTGGACGAATTTGCTAGGTTCCTTACGGAGATCAATGTAAATAACATTGGTCTTCGATTTACATCAGAGATTGACCTTAGGACCATTGCCTTCCTGGATGTGTGTGTCACGACCGCCACTAATTCTCTCCTGCACTGGGATAGTCACCATCCGGTCCCCCTCAAACGAGGGATACCGAGGGGATAATATCTCCGTGCACGAAGGAATTGCTCAGACAACCAAGCCTTCTTTAAAGAGGACCTTTCACCTGTATAAACTATGTGAACCGAGTATGCTGCCATATAGAGCGGCGCCCGGGGATCTCACTGCACTTAATATTATCCCCGGGCGCTGCTCCGTTCTCCCGTTATGCCCTCCGGTATCTTCTCTCACTAAGTTATAGTAGGCGGGTCTTCCCTTGTCCTGTGGGCGTCTCCTTCTCCTAGGCTGCAGCGCTGGCCAATCGCAGCGCACAGCTCACAGCCTGGGAGTTTTTTTTCTCCCAGGCTGTGAGCTGTGCGCTGAGATTGGCCAGCGCTGCAGCCTAGGAGAAGGAGACGCCCACAGGACAAGGGAAGACCCGCCTACTATAACTTAAAAAGCAAAGGTACCGGAGGGGATAACGGGAGAACGGAGCGGCGCCCGGGGATAATAGTAAGTGCAGTGAGATCCCCGGGCGCCGCTCTATATGGCAGCATACTCAGTTCACATAGTTTATACAGGTGAAAGGTCCTCTTTAAGGAAGCAAAGACACTACAAACAAGATTTAGAGAGAGGGGCTACCCACAGAAACATCTGAACCAGGCCTTTAAACATGCAGCAATCCAGGATCGCACTGGTCTATTGGTCCCGAAACCGAGAGACCTTGACAAGAAACAACCACCCCGTATCATCTCTACCTATGATTCAGCCAATCAGGGTGTCATGGAGGTGCTTAATAGATATTGGCCCATATTACGCATGGACCAGGATCTATCTAGCATCTTGACGGAGAAACCATGCGTTAGCTATAGGCGAGGCAAAAGTCTCAAGGACCGTCTTGTCCATAGCCATTACGCTCCCCCTACCAGGGAGGGTGCATGGCTGGACCGCAAGCCATTAGGCATGTTTAAATGCGGGGCATGCAAGGCATGCAAATATATCTCTACCGCCAAAACAATTACTTGCTCAGCAACTGGACAATCTTTTGATATCAGGGACTTCTGCAGTTGCCGCAGTAAAGGGGCTATATATATCTGTCAATGTCCCTGTCCTAAAGACTATATCGGGAAAACGATAAGAGAGCTACGCAGGAGAATATGCGAGCACGTTAACGATGTCATTAACAAAAAGGCCACCCCGGTAGCCTCGCATATTAATGATGTACATGGGGGGGACCCTCTATGCCTCAAATTCTCTGTACTGGAACTAGTACCCCAGTCACCCAGAGGTGGTAACTGGGATAAAAAGATACTACAGAAGGAGTGTATTTGGATCCATAGATTCAGATCCCAAGCGCCTTCAGGCATCAATGAAAGGCTGACGTTCACCTGTTTCCTATGAGATGTGGCCTTGTCCGTAATATCCCTATTCCTTCATAAGCCGAGCATTATGTGATTTTATACAGTGTACGAAAATTAGACCACATGCGTAAAGCATGAAATATTTTGTTATAATATTTTGGACATTAGTGACTCTCTATCAGGTCACTGTTTTGAGATAACTATTCACTATGGTTATTCTCTTTGAGGAATATATATTTTGGGATTTAAATGTGACCTATATTGTACTGTATTTGAGACGTTTCATCATGTTGCACCACACGGTTTTTTTATAAAAACTGTCCTCACAGTAAATTAAAAGGGGCCTCATGGTCACTGCATACACTCTCCCCAACATTTTGTTTTCTCCACTCCACCCCTTTATATATCTTAATTCTTTATATGGGTGACATTAATCTATATACCCATGACAAATGAGCCTTCATTCATATGGATGACAAATGAGGGCGTAACCTATTATATGACAGTCTATCATATTTGTTTATAAATTTATTTTGCCTGGGTAGGGCAAGGGGTGGATTGGTATGGTTATAACATTGAAATTGGGGATGTTATGATTCCTGTGGAACGCAACAGCGTTCCACATGATTGTATTTATGCAGGAACCAGAAAGAGGCTCAGGACCGGTAACCGCTTCTTGGAACGCATATGCGTTCCAGAGACCGGAAGGGCGGCACAGCATCGACTTTGCTAGTTTGCTCCTAAGTGATCGGAGCATCCGCCCTGTGGAACGCATGTGCGTTCCAATAACAGGAAGTGGAATCAATCCGGAGCTGTGTGAATTACCAACTATCCTAGGCGATTGGAGCATCCGCCCTATGGAACGCATATGCGTTCCAACAACAAGAAGTTGGATCAACACAGAATCTATTGAATTACCAATCAGGCTGTGGGCGCTAATTGGCAGCACTTTAAATGCAGCTGCAACACTAGTCACACAATCGCCTACCAGGGGGAACAGGAGCAGAGAGAAGGACTCCTTCATGTAAGTTAATTATACCTCGGTCATTTTAACTACAAACTTTGGAAGTTTGTCTGGTGTTCATTCAGTGTCAATTCAGTGTTAGTACCACTGGTGATTATAACTTTTGATTATAGTGCGGGTCTTATCAAGATTCTATGACAGGGGGATAACAGAAACAATATCCTGTTGGGATCTTCCCTACCATCTGAACTGTGAGTCAGCACTGACTATTGACTAATGATTTTACGTACATTTGGGTGATGAACACCAAATTGATCTTGGTATACTATTATTTTCTGCCCTATAGGATGCGGAGCACACCATCAGCTATTTGAAGGAGCCCTACACAGGCACGATTGTCAAAATGTGCATATAACCGGCCTTAAATGATGCTATCAAGCACACCCATTGGCCTGATTTCATCCCCCTGTATCCATAAATTGTAGAGCGACTATCTTATATTCTGTATTTGCGACCTGGCTTTATGCCGACACCTATCTCATAGTATTTTGTCATGTGACCTGGCTATATGTCAGTATTTATCTAGTTGCATTTATTTTGTATAGACCAACAGTTTGACTACACCTCCTGATGAACCCATAGCACTGTCTAGGGGGAAACGCGTCGAGGTAGCTAAGGTGTTTGACTACCAAGAGGTAGACAAGGTGTTTGACTACCCAGTCAACCCAGACCAACTATATGTTTTGTATATGTCTGTACTTTATGTATTATGGTATTTTTTGTTTTTTCACTCCATCCAGCTGATTTATATATATTGATAATTAATTATTTTCACCTCAACCTGGGTTAATCTAGTACTACCCCCCCTTTGCACCCCTATAGGGATTTGTAAGGGTTAGTAGTCTAGGCACGTGGACAGGGGGCCTCCACCATCAGGAGTCCTCCCTGGGCTGAGGTTTTAGGATAGTGGTAGATATAGGGATAATCATTCCCAGACCCCAGGCTATTATTATTGTATGCTGGATGTGAATATCGGTTTCATTTATTTCCTTATATATATTTGATGCTATGTATAGTGGACCCTAGTGGGATCCTTTTAAGGTATACCAATAAAATTATTATTTTAGGGGTTATTTTTCTATGCTGGACTTGTTGACATATTTGTACCCCATTATATCAATGTTTATTGATTTCGCTGGAATTTGATATCTGTTGTGAAGCCTTCTTTGGCGTGTATTAGTGAAAAAATAAAATATATATTTGCCACTCAGCGGTGCAGTTATCTGTTATAAATCATTTTGTGGCGTATATTAGCGAAAAATAAAAAAAATATATTGTCTTTTGTAAAGCCTTTTGTGGCGTGTATTAGTGGAAAAATAAAAAATATATTTGCTGCTCAGTGGTGCAGTTATCTGTTGTAAAGCCTTTTGTAGCATGTATTAATGGAAAAAGAAAAAATATATTTGCCGTTCAGCGGTGCAGTTATCTGTTCTAAAGGCTTTTGTGGCATGAATTAGTGGGGAAAAAGGGCTTTTTAGCCGTTGTGTATTGAAGTGAGAAAATTACTTTTCTGGGGTGTTTTAATTTCATTTTCAATTTTTTATTTGATCTAATAGTATGTCAGACAGAGAAATGCCAGGCCATACACAGAAGAATAGCAGAGGCGTAAATGTTTCTGGCGCAGGTAGAGGTCACAGCAGAGTAAGGGGCCGTGGCAGCAGTGGTCACTTCGAGAGGCCTGAACACGGTCGTGTCGTGACCAGCTACCCAGCCGTTCTTGAGTGGTTGACTTCAGACACCCCCAGCCAAAAGTTGGTGGGTTTGTCAGACACAACCATTAGTTGGCATGGCCCGGGAGCAGGCCCTGTGCCCTCACCTGTCCTCAACATGCCTATGTTGTTTCCTGCTGGTGAGGACGAGCTACTAGAAGACTGTCAGGAGCTACTGGTCAGCCAAGATGTGGAGGAGACATCCACCGCTTCCTCCACTAGTAGTAGTGATGAGGAGAGTGGCGTGGGAGCTGGTGTTGTGAGCAGTCAGGCTCCTGACCCAGAGACGGTTGAGGAGGACATCAGTCATGTGCAGACAGTACTCAATGATTATGTAGATGCTGATCGCATTTGGGAGCTGGGCGACAAAGGGGCTTTATTTTATTTTCTTTTTTTCTTTATATAATAATATATTATCATATCCGCTGTCTCCTTGATAAATCTGCAGCGTGGGGGCCCCGTGTTGCTTCTACATACTTTCAAAATAATCTTAGATGCCGGATGATCGGGACGCTCCATTACCTTCCCAGGAGCTTCTGTTGGGAGCAGCGGTTCATTTCTGAGACGTCTGTATAATGCGGGGGGAATCTGAAGACCCTCTCCATCTCTGTGCACCACAGGATGTCCTCCTTTCCATTCATGATTACTGGGAACTCGTGATGTTTTCCCTGATGGAGAGACCAGGGGCTGGTAGTTATGGTTTGAATGTCAATGAACTTCGCAACTCTTCCGGGCTCCAAGCAATCTTCAAGCTTTGTCTTCTCATTGTCTGTAGCTACTAGAGGCCTGTTCATGCCAGGCAGGTTCCCCCAGAAGTATCTGGCTCAATGAGCAGCCGATACCGCACTTGCATTAATCTTGACAGGATTCATCTCCAGGTGGAGAGAAATTGTTTTTTTTGGAATGCTTTCTCCATTGCAACCACATTTTCAAATAACCCGAAGACTGTCCGATTCTCTCCTGCACCCCTCCCCCTCAATAAGTAAAAAAAGGGGGGAAAATGAGGGAGTGTAGGCAGGAAAACCCTAAAACTTCCATTCTCCCCAAATTTTAGTCCATGTTTCCTCAGTATTTCTCTGCTTATATAGAATGTTTTCATATCTCTTAACTTGGAATATTTCAAGAAAACCAAACCCTAGCAATCAAAAGTTTTGGCAAAAACATTATTTTAATAATAATAAATTGTCCCACCGTGCCCTCAGCCTCCACTGCAGGGACAATTCACAGTGCCCCTCTAGCATACCACATGTGCAGGCCACGGCGGTGTCACGCTGTTCTGCACCTCGTTTGCTCCACATACAGGATTCGTTTTTTGGGGGTTATTGTTCTGACGGATCAGAGGAAGGGCAAAATAATCAGTGACGTTAACACAAAGTTACTGCTGACACCTTCTCTTTTCTGTCGGGGCGGGGGGCTCTACTTGTATAAGTGTTTAATGGAACAGGTTCTGTAGACATCTATGTGGAATCAGCTGCCAACATTGTAAAAGGAGTGTGCTTCTTCTTGGCGCTAACATCGACCTGTAAGGCTGAGTTCACACTTAAGTTATTTGGTCAGTTTTGGCCCCGTGACTGCCCAAATAAGTGAAGTGTGCAGTGATTCTAAGACGCCTGTCATCTGCATGTCATACGGACTCACAGTATTATTTCACTTCCAAAGCAGACTCCCTATGCGTGTTACTGCAAGACACAGTGTTCTACACCACTATAAAGGCTCTCTGCAGAAATAGACGTTTTTTTTATGTAATTTGCCGCAAATAAATTTGGATTAAACAAAATTTTCCCCCCAAAAATTGGCAAATAAAATTTTGGAAAAATTTGCTCATTTCTAATTATGGTATACTGAGTGGAGATTGAAGGGGAAAATGTTAGGGTCTGTAGACTTTCCAAGTGCACTGTATATATAATGTATGTATATCTATCTGTATAATGTAAATGCTAAATAGGAAAAGGGGTGTTTTTTAAGTTTTAATACTTTGAGTTTTTTTTTATATATTTAAAAACTTTATTCAACAATATTCTTTAACTTTTTAGTCTCCATAGGAGAGATAAGCCTGCTATATTTTGATTGCATGTACAATATTTTGTAATACTTCTGTATTACAGTGTATATGGGCATTTATTAACATTCTATTATATTCAGCCTTGGACAGACTTTATTAACACCATTAAATTGCAATAAAATTGCATTCACAGGGTGCTGATTAGAGGACAGAGGGATTTTCCTCCCTCTATATATCTGCTCAGATACTGTTATTACTATGATTGGTTAAATTGTTGGGACCGGAGTTATCTCCAATCCCAGCAGTGAAAGAAGGGTGCGGCTGTATAACAAAACTGACACCTTCAGATGATGGAGTGGGCTCAGCCTGCAGAGCCTTAAATATTTTTAACCATTAAGCCACTACTTATAGCAAATTAATAGTATGGCACTGGGCATGAAAGGGTTAATAGTTTTATTTTTGTGAGGGGAAAGGTATGTAATGGAAAATGGCATTTAAACCATTGTTTTCTGGGTTAAATTTTTATGATGTTTATTGCCAGTTTGGTTATTTTATACTATGGTTCATTATGGCAGCCTGACTCTTTGTCAAACATCCTATGCCACCAATGTATAAGGACAGAAAACATATGTATTTACAGGCTCTGATCTTATATAGTGCCTTTCACACATCCAGTATAGTCCCTCCTTATTGGCTGAAGCTGACTGCAAGCCCACAGCCAGGCCCCCGCCCAGGGACTTCTGACCCTACTTCATATTTCCTGCTGTCTTCTGAAGTTGTAATTGATCTGAAAAATATCAGACATTATTTAGAGTGATTTGTCCAAAACTAAAAGGTTTTTCTTGAGACTATAATACTGATGATCTATCAGATAGTGATGACCTATGCAAAGGATAGGTTATCAGTACTATAGTCTTGGAAAACACCCTTCACCCAAAATATTCCGATTTTAGGAAAGTCATAAGGAATTTGATAAACTTTTTTTTTTATTTTTTATTTTTTATTTTTTTATTTTTTTATTCATTTTAGAAATCAAAATATTAGTACATAAATCAGTATTAAACACATTGGCATAAAATAGTGTATCAATTACAAACATCATTATAAACGAATTATGTACGTCAACTTAAGTTCACATCTAAGATAATAGAAAATCTGAATATATATATATCCCACCCCACCCTCCCCATTGGCTGTCGACCATGCCGTATTAAAATTTTAAATGTCATACATATCGCTACGTAGTTATGCGTGTACCTCTCCGCTTTCTTTCAATATCCTCAAAAATTCTAATTTGTTGAAGGGAAAAAACACACTCCCTAATCGAGGGAGGGGAGACAGAGCCCCAATACTTAACCAATATAGCCCTAGCCACCATCAATCCCCTCAACCAGAGCTGTCTAACCTGGCGTGAGACTTCAATTTCAGGCGAGTCATATCCCAAAATCACTGTCATAATCCCCGGATTATGGTTCGTTAAAGACTCCTTTTGTAAGGTACAGAAAACCTCATCCCAATATTTTTTTATTTTGCTGCAGATCAGATGGACATAGTCTGCATTAACATAACCACATTTAGGGCAGCAACACTCCCGGTCCCTATTTTGGGGAAATTTTCCTTGATAAACTTTTTAAATGTGTGGCAGATGACACCAAGGCGATTATTTTAGTATTACTTTTGTGGCTGTAAGAATATTTTGTCATATAGAGAAAAAAATCACCTTGTCATCAATTATTAAGCAAATTTCGGTTATATCCAAAGGAACTGTATTTATGTAATTTTCCCTATTTAAGATAGTGGAGACAATTCACCAACAGTACTTCAGTAACTGTTACTAATATTACCTACAAAACAAATTAAGGTTATCAGTATTAACCAGTATGAAGACAGATACTATAAGTACCTTCTGCAGTTTCTTCCACTTACAATTTAAGTTTATAAAGCCACTTGTGCTTTATAAATCATTCTCTAGAGCAGAGGGGAACGATGGAAAACAATTGCATTCAATTCCCTTAGGTGGTTCTTTAATATTTAATATTATACTTTATAACATATTATTTGTCAATGAAAACATTTAAAGAACTTGCAAGGTTCAACCTCGCAAAAGACAACAAGCTAGGGTTAAATTACCTTACCTTATAAAAATTATGAATCAATTTTTATGCTGAAAGATTAAAGATTGCTTAAAATTCCAGAGGCAAAGAAAATCAATGTACTTTATATAAAAGAATCTGCTTAGCCTGTATGTGAAACTACAAAAGAAGATTCACGGGATAACCACAATACTGTATTAAGAATCTTAACATATTGTGATATTGCATAATGCATTTTACAAGGCTCCAAATGACTTTGATTCACAATTACTCCTAAAGAAGATTAATGTTGACAAAGCATTAATATTATTGTAATGTGCATGGTATATCAGCAGCCCATACCTCCTGCTGTCCCGCTCTCCTAGGCATACACAGGCTCCAACTTTCAACTTTTCTCTCCTGCTCTGGTGGCCCACACTCGCAGGCTTTCTTCTGCTCCTTTGTGGTGGGCTTGACAGCCAGAGTCACCTGTGTCTTCTTCCTAGCAGGTTTCTTCTTGCTGGCAAGGCCCCTTCCCTTTGTCAGCAGGGTGTGCATGTGAGAATCTGTCTGGCTCTTATAGGGCCAGCGCACACCCACCCTAATTCACATAAGGCGATGGCCGAGCACCTTTGGGTATTCAAAGCACTTTCTCCTATGGGAGGGTGCCTTAACAATAGGTTCCTAGTTTGCAAGTTTCTGCAAAGGCGTGCTGTATTCATTTGTATGCCTTCTGCCTGTCTCCTGTATATGGAACTTTTGCTGCTTGACCTGATCCGTGCCTAACCTCCGTATTGACCGTTCACTGCCTGCCCTGACCTCGGACTGTTTATCAGATTGCTAGTACTCTGCTTACCCTGACCTGGGCCTGTTCTGACTAGGATTCTGCCTGATACCTCAATGCTCAACACTGGTGACATTGACCTCTGTGGATCATCCTGGTTTAGCAAAAGTACAACCTTTTAAAAGATTGTGAATTGTAAATCTAAACAAATCAAGAGTATCATCTACAATCATGCTATGTCATCCACCATAAATAAGTCAGTATACCAGCTCTATTCTTTACCATAAAAAAGGCCACAAGAGAATTAATAGCCAGAGTGGATCATATATATATATATATATATATAGACTTTGTAGAATCAGGGCAGCACACCTAGTAACAAACCGATGGGTGCCAGCGGTGTGAACACCTTACCAAGGTGTACGATATAAAACAAGGAAAGACACCGCAGCACATCCGTTGGTGAAAAATAGTGGATCTTTATTCACCCTTGCGACGTTTCAGTCCACTTGCTGGGACTATTATCAAGCTTGATAATAGTCCCAGCAAGTGGACTGAAACGTCGCAAGGGTGAATAAAGATCCACTATTTTTCACCAACGGATGTGCTGCGGTGTCTTTCCTTGTTTTTTATATATATATATATATATATATATAGAGATAGAAGAAGTCGGACTGCACTCCAAAATGATAGTGAAATACTCGGTTTATTCACCCATAGTATGGCAAACTTGCGACGTTTCGGCTCACCAGAGCCTTCCTCAAGCATAGAGGTAGTGAAAGTGAGAGCATATAAAAGACATTTCATAAGTGTGAAACCAATCAGATTGAAGTTACAATTAGGCTCCAATTACATACATCTGATACAAAACACAAAGTGCATGTGCATAAACTAACATGTGTCATGTGATCTATATCCACAGGACTAAATCACTTTATGTGAAAAAATAATGCCGTTACAGATCATGATAAAAACAGTGATGTAATAATGAGTACGGATCAAAGAAATAGAACCTTAGGAAGTCATAGCGCCCACATAGACCATCGCGTTCGTTGAGCGTCTCTGTCTCTTCAATGCGCATGTCCAGACAAGCGTAATCCTAGGAGTCATGATGCAGAAAATGTGGCGCATGCGTTCTATAGTATCAAACAGACATCGCCATCTTATTAAAGGGCATATTGCCCTATACATTTATACATTGCACCGAAGTGAGCTGTACCGAATATCCCCGGAATAAGGTAAGTAGCCATGGTAGGGATCTCCTACATGTGACAGCAGATGGATCGGGATCCCGCCCCACCGAGAGGGACACCGAACCAAAGGGCCGCCGGTGCCGGACGGGAACACTTCCATGAACCATACCGACACCAATAGCCTGACCGCTGACAATATTATGGCCACAGGGAGATCATCCCTTAATAAGATGGAACAGCATCACAACATAAAGATAATCAAAGATCTAGGTCTGCACTATAGAGAATTATAAATCTAGGACTGCGCACAGAAGAGAGAAGATGGTATCCGCTCTGGTCTCCATTGCTTCCAAAAGGATATAGTTCACGGATCCGTATCCAGTACCATGTGTATTAAAATGTTCTAAAAGGCAGAGAGAAAATATATATGTCAATATTTTGTATATATTACATTGCAATTACATATTGATCTTTCACAATTCCCCTGCACTATTATACATATAAGAGAATGATATATCGCACCAGGGGGAGAGGGGGAACGAACCACAAGTCACAAAACTCTCACCTGAACTCAACATTAAGACCTCTAGGATACAAGCTATCAAGGTTATAGATCCATCGTAATTCTCTTTTTTTTTGAGGATTGCTGAGCGATCACCTCCTTTCCTAGGGAGTGTGATCTGATCAACAATCCAGCATCTTAGATCCCGTTCCGTGTGTTGTAGGGATCCAAAGTGCCTAGCTACTGGTAGATCAGTGCGTTTTTTCCTAATGGAATTTCTATGATTGTTTAATCTCAACTTTAGTTCTGTTGATGTTTCTCCAACATAGATTAGGTTGCAAGGGCAAGCCAGCACATAGATCACGTATGATGAAGAGCAAGTCAGATGGAATTTAATGGGATATTCTTTGTTAGTAGATGGATGTATAAAAGATCTAGATTTGCAGATATAGCGGCAATTGACACAATTGAGGCACGGAAAACATCCAAGCCCCAACGGTGCCAATGTCCGCTGCATACTGACCTTCTCAGGGCCGACGTCTGCCCTCACTAAATGATCTTTAATGTTTTTATTTTTTCGATAAGATAGAAGTGGAGGAAGTCTAAATTCGGGTACGTCCTGAATGGACTTACTTAGAATGCTCCAGTTATCCCTCAGAATGCGCCCTATTGCCACACTGTGATCAGAAAATGTGGACATAAAGGGTATCCTGCGTGTCTTCTGAGGGGCAGGTGGAGCAATCTCTGTGTTAGTAAGGAGAATTCTACTTTTTTGTTGATCCAACAGTCGACGGGGATAGCCCCGTTCTTTGAATTTGCCTGCCATCGTCTCCAAAGTGGTTGTAAACTCAATCTGATCTGATACAATGCGCTTAGTGCGTAAAAATTGTGAATAAGGTAGGTGTTTGACTAAGCTGCGGGGATGATTACTTTCAAACCGCAAGAGTGTATTTCGATCAGTTGACTTGACAAACAGGCCCGTGTGAATAGAGCCATCAATCCATCGAACATTAGTATCTAAAAATGATAATTGTGTATTTGAAAAAGACACTGTGTATTGAAGATCTATATCGATACTGTTTAAGTAAGCATGAAAATCGATCAATTGAGGTTCCGTACCTGTCCACAGGAGGAAGACGTCATCTATGTATCGCCACCACCTCAGAACATGCTGAAAGTGGTGGGATACATAGATAAAGTCCTCCTCCATGTGGCGCATATATATATTGGCGTACGTAGGGGCCACATTCGACCCCATCGCAACGCCGCGCTTTTGATTATAGAAAGTGTCTTGGAACAAGAAATAGTTTTTCTCCAAGATCAGTCTCAACAAAGTGTTAATAAAATGCTTGGCATTTTGTGTTAGAGGCGACTCATCCAGATATTTGTTGACTGCAATCATACCCTTTTCATGTCCTATTGACGTATATAACGATACAACGTCAAAGGACACTAAAGTAAGGTTCTGCACGTTGCTCACATCAGTGCCTCTCAATTGCTGTAAAAATTCACCTGTATCTTTAATGTATGATCTACCAGCTGTCGAGAAAGCCCTTAACAGTTTGTCCAGAAAAATGGCTATTCTACTAAACACTGAATCAGAGCCGGAAACGATGGGGCGGCCGGGGGGGTCCACTAGACTTTTGTGGACTTTGGGCAATATATATATCACCGGAGTGATGGGAAAAGGTACCATCAAGTATTCCTTAAGCCCTTCGTCGATGATGCCCCCGGCCACCGCATCGGATAGGCTCTGACGGATCATATTCATGATATTAAATTTAGGGTCACCATATAATATACCATACACATTTGTGTCGCTCAATTGTCGTGTAATTTCTTTAACATATTTGGATGTATCAAGTACAACCACCCCTCCGCCCTTGTCGGCAGGTTTGATCGTCAACTGAGAATTACTTTTGAGTTGAGTTAAGGCCTCTATCTCTGCAGTAGTCAGATTCGGATGAGTGAATCTGTCTATTTCCCCAGAACGGGTTTTGAGCTCTCTGATGTCTCTTTTGACTGCAGAAATGTAGGCCTCCACCGCAGGCTCGTCTATAACCGGATAGAAAGCACTCTTGTTAGTTAAACCCACTTTTTGAAGTGAGAGTTCACTAGAGTGTACCTGTGTATTGGCAACACGACCCTTAAAAAACATTTTTAACTTAATAGAACGGAAAAAAATCATTCAAATCCATTTCAATGTTGAACCAATTTACCTTAGAACTTGGACAAAAAGTGAGTCCCTTAGATAGAACACTGTGCTGAGCTTCAGTCAATTCTGTTGAAGATAAATTAAAGACTATGGTCTCTGTCTCTGGGATGATGCCTTTATCGCCTGTAATCTGGTTCTGTTGTATCGCTGTTTTCCTTTTTCTTCTGAACCTTTTGCCTCCCCTTCTGGTTCTTGTTCTTTTCTTTTCTTGATATCCAGATCGCTTCCTAAAAAAGCCCTTTCTTCATCTGTAACAGACTGTGTGTTTTTTCTCCTCATTTTACTATTTTGATTAAAAAACATATGCGATGGATCTGTCTGCCATGTGTAGATATCACCTCTCTTATAATCTTCCGTATCACGGATCCATTTACTCCTTTTACCCTCCTCCAATTCCATTTGCATTTTAGACAACTGATTTTGTGTATCATCTTTAAAACATGTATATTCGTCAGGGGATAATTACACCTGTAAACTTTGTGTTTGTATTCTCGTACTTGCATTTAAACTTGATTTTTTTTTTTTTTTTTTTTTTTTTTTTTTTTTTTTCTCTGCTTAATTAAGGCGAGTGCCTGGGGCAACCAGGTGCTATAAATTGAGCCACTTATACTCTTCAGAGCCTGCTCTTTCTGAGGCTTGCTCTACTAAGTGGCTTCTTATTAAGTGGAGTTAAAAAACCAGGAGTTCTAGAGCTGTGTGTGGTTTTGTGGGAGTGATTGCAGGTGGCTGAGTGTGGATTGCAGCAGAGATCATTGAAAGTTAAGTGTTTGTATTCTCGTACTTGCATTTAAACTTGATTTTTTTTTTTTTTTTTTTTTTTTTCTCTGCTTAATTAAGGCGAGTGCCTGGGGCAACCAGGTGCTATAAATTGAGCCACTTATACTCTTCAGAGCCTGCTCTTTCTGAGGCTTGCTCTACTAAGTGGCTTCTTATTAAGTGGAGTTAAAAAACCAGGAGTTCTAGAGCTGTGTGTGGTTTTGTGGGAGTGATTGCAGGTGGCTGAGTGTGGATTGCAGCAGAGATCATTGAAAGTTAAGTGTTTGTATTCTCGTACTTGCATTTAAACTTGATTTTTTTTTTTTTTTTTTTTTCTCTGCTTAATTAAGGCGAGTGCCTGGGGCAACCAGGTGCTATAAATTGAGCCACTTATACTCTTCAGAGCCTGCTCTTTCTGAGGCTTGCTCTACTAAGTGGCTTCTTATTAAGTGGAGTTAAAAAACCAGGAGTTCTAGAGCTGTGTGTGGTTTTGTGGGAGTGATTGCAGGTGGCTGAGTGTGGATTGCAGCAGAGATCATTGAAAGTTAAGTGTTTGTATTCTCGTACTTGCATTTAAACTTGATTTTTTTTTTTTTTTTTTTCTCTGCTTAATTAAGGCGAGTGCCTGGGGCAACCAGGTGCTATAAATTGAGCCACTTATACTCTTCAGAGCCTGCTCTTTCTGAGGCTTGCTCTACTAAGTGGCTTCTTATTAAGTGGAGTTAAAAAACCAGGAGTTCTAGAGCTGTGTGTGGTTTTGTGGGAGTGATTGCAGGTGGCTGAGTGTGGATTGCAGCAGAGATCATTGAAAGTTAAGTGTTTGTATTCTCGTACTTGCATTTAAACTTGATTTTTTTTTTTTTTTTTTTCTCTGCTTAATTAAGGCGAGTGCCTGGGGCAACCAGGTGCTATAAATTGAGCCACTTATACTCTTCAGAGCCTGCTCTTTCTGAGGCTTGCTCTACTAAGTGGCTTCTTATTAAGTGGAGTTAAAAAACCAGGAGTTCTAGAGCTGTGTGTGGTTTTGTGGGAGTGATTGCAGGTGGCTGAGTGTGGATTGCAGCAGAGATCATTGAAAGTTAAGTGTTTGTATTCTCGTACTTGCATTTAAACTTGATTTTTTTTTTTTTTTTTTTTCTCTGCTTAATTAAGGCGAGTGCCTGGGGCAACCAGGTGCTATAAATTGAGCCACTTATACTCTTCAGAGCCTGCTCTTTCTGAGGCTTGCTCTACTAAGTGGCTTCTTATTAAGTGGAGTTAAAAAACCAGGAGTTCTAGAGCTGTGTGTGGTTTTGTGGGAGTGATTGCAGGTGGCTGAGTGTGGATTGCAGCAGAGATCATTGAAAGTTAAGTGTTTGTATTCTCGTACTTGCATTTAAACTTGATTTTTTTTTTTTTTTTTTTTTTTTTCTCTGCTTAATTAAGGCGAGTGCCTGGGGCAACCAGGTGCTATAAATTGAGCCACTTATACTCTTCAGAGCCTGCTCTTTCTGAGGCTTGCTCTACTAAGTGGCTTCTTATTAAGTGGAGTTAAAAAACCAGGAGGTCTAGAGCTGTGTGTGGTTTTGTGGGAGTGATTGCAGGTGGCTGAGTGTGGATTGCAGCAGAGATCATTGAAAGTTAAGTGTTTGTATTCTCGTACTTGCATTTAAACTTGATTTTTTTTTTTTTTTTTTTTCTCTGCTTAATTAAGGCGAGTGCCTGGGGCAACCAGGTGCTATAAATTGAGCCACTTATACTCTTCAGAGCCTGCTCTTTCTGAGGCTTGCTCTACTAAGTGGCTTCTTATTAAGTGGAGTTAAAAAACCAGGAGTTCTAGAGCTGTGTGGGGTTTTGTGGGAGTGATTGCAGGTGGCTGAGTGTGGATTGCAGCAGAGATCATTGAAAGTTAAGTTTTTGTATTCTCGTACTTGCATTTAAACTTGATTTTTTTTTTTTTTTTTTTCTCTGCTTAATTAAGGCGAGTGCCTGGGGCAACCAGGTGCTATAAATTGAGCCACTTATACTCTTCAGAGCCTGCTCTTTCTGAGGCTTGCTCTACTAAGTGGCTTCTTATTAAGTGGAGTTAAAAAACCAGGAGTTCTAGAGCTGTGTGTGGTTTTGTGGGAGTGATTGCAGGTGGCTGAGTGTGGATTGCAGCAGAGATCATTGAAAGTTAAGTGTTTGTATTCTCGTACTTGCATTTAAACTTGATTTTTTTTTTTTTTTTTTTTTTTTCTCTGCTTAATTAAGGCGAGTGCCTGGGGCAACCAGGTGCTATAAATTGAGCCACTTATACTCTTCAGAGCCTGCTCTTTCTGAGGCTTGCTCTACTAAGTGGCTTCTTATTAAGTGGAGTTAAAAAACCAGGAGTTCTAGAGCTGTGTGTGGTTTTGTGGGAGTGATTGCAGGTGGCTGAGTGTGGATTGCAGCAGAGATCATTGAAAGTTAAGTGTTTGTATTCTCGTACTTGCATTTAAACTTGATTTTTTTTTTTTTTTTTTTTCTCTGCTTAATTAAGGCGAGTGCCTGGGGCAACCAGGTGCTATAAATTGAGCCACTTATACTCTTCAGAGCCTGCTCTTTCTGAGGCTTGCTCTACTAAGTGGCTTCTTATTAAGTGGAGTTAAAAAACCAGGAGTTCTAGAGCTGTGTGTGGTTTTGTGGGAGTGATTGCAGGTGGCTGAGTGTGGATTGCAGCAGAGATCATTGAAAGTTAAGTGTTTGTATTCTCGTACTTGCATTTAAACTTGATTTTTTTTTTTTTTTTTTTTTTCTGCTTAATTAAGGCGAGTGCCTGGGGCAACCAGGTGCTATAAATTGAGCCACTTATACTCTTCAGAGCCTGCTCTTTCTGAGGCTTGCTCTACTAAGTGGCTTCTTATTTAGTGGAGTTAAAAAACCAGGAGTTCTAGAGCTGTGTGTGGTTTTGTGGGAGTGATTGCAGGTGGCTGAGTGTGGATTGCAGCAGAGATCATTGAAAGTTAAGTGTTTGTATTCTCGTACTTGCATTTAAACTTGATTTTTTTTTTTTTTTTTTTCTCTGCTTAATTAAGGCGAGTGCCTGGGGCAACCAGGTGCTATAAATTGAGCCACTTATACTCTTCAGAGCCTGCTCTTTCTGAGGCTTGCTCTACTAAGTGGCTTCTTATTAAGTGGAGTTAAAAAACCAGGAGTTCTAGAGCTGTGTGTGGTTTTGTGGGAGTGATTGCAGGTGGCTGAGTGTGGATTGCAGCAGAGATCATTGAAAGTTAAGTGTTTGTATTCTCGTACTTGCATTTAAACTTGATTTTTTTTTTTTTTTTTTTCTCTGCTTAATTAAGGCGAGTGCCTGGGGCAACCAGGTGCTATAAATTGAGCCACTTATACTCTTCAGAGCCTGCTCTTTCTGAGGCTTGCTCTACTAAGTGGCTTCTTATTAAGTGGAGTTAAAAAACCAGGAGTTCTAGCGTTGTGTGTGGTTTTGTGGGAGTGATTGCAGGTGGCTGAGTGTGGATTGCAGCAGAGATCATTGAAAGTTAAGTGTTTGTATTCTCGTACTTGCATTTAAACTTGATTTTTTTTTTTTTTTTTTTTTTTTCTCTGCTTAATTAAGGCGAGTGCCTGGGGCAACCAGGTGCTATAAATTGAGCCACTTATACTCTTCAGAGCCTGCTCTTTCTGAGGCTTGCTCTACTAAGTGGCTTCTTATTAAGTGGAGTTAAAAAACCAGGAGTTCTAGAGCTGTGTGTGGTTTTGTGGGAGTGATTGCAGGTGGCTGAGTGTGGATTGCAGCAGAGATCATTGAAAGTTAAGTGTTTGTATTCTCGTACTTGCATTTAAACTTGATTTTTTTTTTTTTTTTTTTTCTCTGCTTAATTAAGGCGAGTGCCTGGGGCAACCAGGTGCTATAAATTGAGCCACTTATACTCTTCAGAGCCTGCTCTTTCTGAGGCTTGCTCTACTAAGTGGCTTCTTATTAAGTGGAGTTAAAAAACCAGGAGTTCTAGAGCTGTGTGTGGTTTTGTGGGAGTGATTGCAGGTGGCTGAGTGTGGATTGCAGCAGAGATCATTGAAAGTTAAGTGTTTGTATTCTCGTACTTGCATTTAAACTTGATTTTTTTTTTTTTTTTTTTCTCTGCTTAATTAAGGCGAGTGCCTGGGGCAACCAGGTGCTATAAATTGAGCCACTTATACTCTTCAGAGCCTGCTCTTTCTGAGGCTTGCTCTACTAAGTGGCTTCTTATTAAGTGGAGTTAAAAAACCAGGAGTTCTAGAGCTGTGTGTGGTTTTGTGGGAGTGATTGCAGGTGGCTGAGTGTGGATTGCAGCAGAGATCATTGAAAGTTAAGTGTTTGTATTCTCGTACTTGCATTTAAACTTGATTTTTTTTTTTTTTTTTTTCTCTGCTTAATTAAGGCGAGTGCCTGGGGCAACCAGGTGCTATAAATTGAGCCACTTATACTCTTCAGAGCCTGCTCTTTCTGAGGGTTGCTCTACTAAGTGGCTTCTTATTAAGTGGAGTTAAAAAACCAGGAGTTCTAGAGCTGTGTGTGGTTTTGTGGGAGTGATTGCAGGTGGCTGAGTGTGGATTGCAGCAGAGATCATTGAAAGTTAAGTGTTTGTATTCTCGTACTTGCATTTAAACTTGATTTTTTTTTTTTTTTTTTTCTCTGCTTAATTAAGGCGAGTGCCTGGGGCAACCAGGTGCTATAAATTGAGCCACTTATACTCTTCAGAGCCTGCTCTTTCTGAGGCTTGCTCTACTAAGTGGCTTCTTATTAAGTGGAGTTAAAAAACCAGGAGTTTAAGAAAAGGAGTTTGGGAACTAAGGTTGGATATAATTTCCTTGTGTGTTGTTGGCTTAATTTTACGTGGTCCTTCGACTACAGCAGACAGGATCTAAATAATTTATACTGTTTTACTTTTTTACTGTTGTAATCCCCATTTAGTATGTGTTGCACAATTTACAACGCAGTCCAGTGCACATCTTGCATGATGTATGCAGTCCTGGAACAGGAGTTCAAGGGTGTATATCTTTGTTCTAGATGTGAGCAAATTACCCGTTTGGAATCGCAGATCGAGTCTCTAAATGGGCAAGTTGCAACACTGAGAGGCATTGATAATTTGCAAAAGAGTTTGCTTCTCACCGAGCAAGCACTCTTTGGGGTAGATGAGGGGGAGGGTGACAGAGAGGAGGCTGAGGAAAGTGAGGTAGCTAGCTGGGTAAAAGTTAGAAAGCGGGGTAGAGGGAAGAGTGCCAGGGAGGCTAGCCCTGATCTGACACACCCCAACAAGTTTGCACGTTTGGCAGATGAGGGGGATATCAGTCTGGGGACGGCACTGCTGCAGCCAGACACTTCCTCTGCCAGTCAGGGGAATGTCAGCTCTAGTAAGCAGGGAACCAGGAGAGCAGGGCAGGCCAGACAGGTGCTGGTAGTGGGAGACTCCATTATTAGGGGAACAGATAGGGAAATCTGTCACAAAGACCGTGATCGCCGAACAGTGTGCTGTCTTCCTGGCGCTAGAGTTCGACACATCGCGGATCGGGTTGACAGATTACTGGGAGGGGCTGGAGATGATCCAGCGGTCATGGTCCATATCGGAACCAATGACAAAGTTAGAGGTAGGTGGAGAGTCCTTAAAAATGATTTCAGGGATTTAGGTCAAAAGCTGAGGGCAAGGACCTCAAAGGTAGTATTTTCCGAAATACTGCCTGTACCACGAGCCACACAAGAAAGGCAATGGGAGATTAGGGAGATTAACAAGTGGCTCAAAAACTGGTGTAGGAAGGAGGGGTTTGGGTTCCTGGAGAACTGGGCCGATTTTTCTATCGGCTACAGGCTCTATCGTAGGGACGGGCTGCACCTCAATGGGGAAGGGGCAGCTGTGCTGGGGAGAAAGATGGCTAGAAGGTTGGAGGAGTGTTTAAACTAGGGACTGGGGGGGAGGGTAATTACGTTATAGGAGGGGAAGATAGTGCAGATAGAGACCGGGGGCAAGGTAATAAGAATGGGGGAGGAATGGAAGGAGGGAATAGAACAGTTCAGAAGGAAAGGTGTAGGGTAAAAAACATACATAAACCTCTCAAATGTATGTATACTAATGCCAGAAGCCTGACTAATAAAACTGGTGAACTGGAATTAGTGATGTGTGAGGAGGACTATGACATAGTGGGAATAACTGAGACATGGCTGGATGAAAGCTATGACTGGGCAGTTAATGTACAAGGTTACAGTCTGTTTAGAAAGGATCGTCAAAACCGGAGAGGGGGAGGGGTCTGCCTTTATATAAAGTCCTGTCTAAAGCCCACAGTCCGAGAAAATATAAGTGAGGGACATGAACATGTGGAGTCACTGTGGGTAGAGATACATGGAGCTAAAAACAACAATAAATTACTAATAGGAGTTTACTATAAACCACCGAATATACCAGAGTCCACAGAAAATCTACTACTAAACGAGATAGACGAGGCGGCAAATCATAATGAGGTGGTTATTATGGGAGACTTCAACTACCCAGATATAGACTGGGAAACTGAAACTTGTATATCTCATAAGGGAAACAGGTTCGTGGCAATAACCAAAGACAATTACCTCTCCCAACTGGTTCAGGACCCGACTAGAGGGACGGCCATACTGGACTTAGTATTAACCAATAGACCTGACAGAACAACAGACGTGCAGGTTGGGGGACACCTGGGAAATAGTGACCATAAAGTAATAACCTTCCAATTATCATTCAAAAGAGCGTTTCTACAGGGAGGAACAAAAATACCAAACTTCAAAAAAGCAAAATTTAGCCAACTAAGAGAGGCCATAGGCCAAACTAACTGGGACAAAGTCCTCACAAATACAGACACAAAATGGGATATCTTTAAAAACATCCTAAAAACTCATTGTGAGAGGTACATACCGTATGGTAATAAAAGGTTAAGGAACAAAAAGAAACCAATGTGGATAAATAGAACTGTAAAGAAAGCAATAAATGACAAAAAGAAAGCATATAAAACACTAAAACAGGAGGGTAGCACGGAAGCACTGAAAAACTATAAGGAAAAAAATAGAACATGTAAAAAACAAATAAAAGCAGCCAAATTAGAGACCGAGAGATTAATTGCCAAAGAGAGTAAAACTAACCCTAAAATGTTCTTCAATTATATAAATGTTAAAAAGTATAAATCTGAAGGTGTTGGCCCTTTAAAGAGTAATGAGGGGGGAGTCGCAGAGAGCGACGAGGAGAAAGCAAAGCTGTTAAATATTTTTTTCTCCAATGTATTCACTGAGGAAAATAAACTGTCAGATGACATGCAGAATGTAAAAATAAATTCCCCATTAAAAGTGTCCTGTCTGACCCAGGAAGAAGTACATCAGCGACTTAAAAAGATTAAAATAGACAAATCGCCAGGACCGGATGACATACACCCCCGTATCCTAAAGGAATTAAGTAATGTCATAGCCAGACCCTTATTTCTGATATTTGCAGACTCTATACTGACAGGGAATGTCCCACAGGATTGGCGCGTGGCATATGTGGTGCCAATATTCAAAAAGGGGCCAAAAACAGAGCCTGGAAACTATAGGCCGGTAAGTTTAACATCTGTTGTGGGTAAACTGTTTGAAGGTTTTCTGAGAGATGCTATATTAGAGCATCTCAACGGAAATAAGCAAATAACGCCATATCAGCATGGCTTCGTGAGGGATCGGTCATGTCAGACTAATTTAATCAGTTTCTATGAGGAGGTAAGTTCTAGACTTGACAGCGGCGAATCAATGGATGTCGTATATCTGGACTTCTCCAAAGCATTTGACACTGTACCACATAAAAGGTTAGTATATAAAATGAGAATGCTCGGACTGGGAGAAAACATCTGTATGTGGGTAAGTAACTGGCTGAGTGATAGAAAACAGAGGGTGGTTATTAACGGTACACACTCAGATTGGGTCACTGTCACTAGTGGAGTACCTCAGGGGTCAGTCTTGGGCCCTATTCTCTTCAATATATTTATTAATGATCTTGTAGAAGGCTTGCATAGTAAAGTATCAATTTTCGCAGATGACACTAAACTGTGTAAAGTAATTTACACTGATGAGGACAGTATACTACTACAGAGGGATCTGGATAGATTGGAGGCTTGGGCAGAGAAGTGGCAGATGAGGTTTAACACTGATAAATGTAAAGTTATGCACATGGGAAGGAAAAATGCAAGTCACCCGTACATACTAAATGGTAAAACACTCGGTAACACTGACATGGAAAAGGATCTAGGAATTTTAATAAACAGCAAACTAAGCAGCAAAAACCAGTGTCAGGCAGCTGCTGCCAAGGCCAACAAGATAATGGGTTGCATCAGAAGGGGCATAGATTCCCGTGATAGGAACATAGTCCTACCACTTTACAAATCGCTAGTCAGACCACACATGGAGTACTGTGTACAGTTCTGGGCTCCTGTAAACAAGGCAGACATTGCAGAGCTGGAGAGGGTTCAGAGGAGGGCAACTAAAGTAATAACTGGAATGGGGCAACTACAGTACCCTGAAAGATTATCAAAATTAGGGTTATTCACTTTAGAAAAAAGACGACTGAGGGGAGATCTAATTAATATGTATAAATATATCAGGGGTCAGTACAGAGATCTATCCCATCAGCTATTTATCCCCAGGACTGTGACTGTGACGAGGGGACATCCTCTGCGTTTGGAGGAAAGAAGGTTTGTACACAAACATAGAAAAGGATTCTTTACGGTAAGAGCAGTGAGACTATGGAACTCTCTGCCTGAGGAGGTGGTGATGGTGAGTACAATAAAGGAATTCAAGAGGGGCCTGGACGTATTTCTGGAGCTTAATAATATTACAGGCTATAGCTACTAGAGAGGGGTCGTTGATCCAGGGAGTTATTCTGATTGCCTGATTGGAGTCGGGAAGGAATTTTTTATTCCCCTAAAGTGGAGAAAATTGGCTTCTACCTCACAGGGTTTTTGGCCTTCCTCTGGATCAACTTGCAGGATAACAGGCCGAACTGGATGGACAAATGTCTTTTTTCGGCCTTATGTACTATGTTACTATGTTACTAATACACGTTCCACCTCAATTAATTCATCAGTAAGTGAGATCACTTCCAGCTGTAGAAAGTCAATATTCAGTAAAATATAGTCCAGAGAGTATCTGTTTGATAGCATTTCAAAACGCTTGCAAAATAAATCATTGTTGGGAAACAGGTTTGGACGTAAATTAGAACGCATTCCTCTCGGGATCTTTTTTTCTTTATAATATTGTCCCAATGTAGCCATATGTAGTTTCATTGCGATGAGACGTCTGGATATTGTGACAAACTTGTGTTTGAGTTCTTTGGCGGTGGGAGTCTGGAGAAAAGCGGCATCGCCCCCAATCCCCTGCATAATGCGATCAACCTCCTCCGCAGTATACGTGCCGCCATAGGGTGTTTCGGTGTAAGACATGATGAATAAAATATAATTCAGGTGTGCTCACTCACGGTACCGATATGTAGAAGGAGGAGAAAATCCGGCGGGAGCACCATTCACGGTGTGGGTGCAACGTCCAGCACAGGGTAACGGTAATACCCCAAATATTATAGAGATAGAAGAAGTCGGACTGCACTCCAAAATGATAGTGAAATACTCGGTTTATTCACCCATAGTATGGCAAACTTGCGACGTTTCGGCTCACCAGAGCCTTCCTCAAGCATAGAGGTAGTGGATTGTTGATCAGATCACACTCCCTAGGAGAGGAGGTGATCGCTCAGCAATCCTCAAAAAAAGAGAATTACGATGGATCTATAACCTTGATAGCTTGTATCCTAGAGGTCTTAATGTTGAGTTCAGGTGAGAGTTTTGTGACTTGTGGTTCGTTCCCCCTCTCCCCCTGGTGCGATATATCATTCTCTTATATGTATAATAGTGCAGGGGAATTGTGAAAGATCAATATGTAATTGCAATGTAATATATACAAAATATTGACATATATATTTTCTCTCTGCCTTTTAGAACATTTTAATACACATGGTACTGGATACGGATCCGTGAACTATATCCTTTTGGAAGCAATGGAGACCAGAGCGGATACCATCTTCTCTCTTCTGTGCGCAGTCCTAGATTTATAATTCTCTATAGTGCAGACCTAGATCTTTGATTATCTTTATGTTGTGATGCTGTTCCATCTTATTAAGGGATGATCTCCCTGTGGCCATAATATTGTCAGCGGTCAGGCTATTGGTGTCGGTATGGTTCATGGAAGTGTTCCCGTCCGGCACCGGCGGCCCTTTGGTTCGGTGTCCCTCTCGGTGGGGCGGGATCCCGATCCATCTGCTGTCACATGTAGGAGATCCCTACCATGGCTACTTACCTTATTCCGGGGATATTCGGTACAGCTCACTTCGGTGCAATGTATAAATGTATAGGGCAATATGCCCTTTAATAAGATGGCGATGTCTGTTTGATACTATAGAACGCATGCGCCACATTTTCTGCATCATGACTCCTAGGATTACGCTTGTCTGGACATGCGCATTGAAGAGACAGAGACGCTCAACGAACGCGATGGTCTATGTGGGCGCTATGACTTCCTAAGGTTCTATTTCTTTGATCCGTACTCATTATTACATCACTGTTTTTATCATGATCTGTAACGGCATTATTTTTTCACATAAAGTGATTTAGTCCTGTGGATATAGATCACATGACACATGTTAGTTTATGCACATGCACTTTGTGTTTTGTATCAGATGTATGTAATTGGAGCCTAATTGTAACTTCAATCTGATTGGTTTCACACTTATGAAATGTCTTTTATATGCTCTCACTTTCACTACCTCTATGCTTGAGGAAGGCTCTGGTGAGCCGAAACGTCGCAAGTTTGCCATACTATGGGTGAATAAACCGAGTATTTCACTATCATTTTGGAGTGCAGTCCGACTTCTTCTATCTCTATAATATTTGGGGTATTACCGTTACCCTGTGCTGGACGTTGCACCCACACCGTGAATGGTGCTCCCGCCGGATTTTCTCCTCCTTCTACATATCGGTACCGTGAGTGAGCACACCTGAATTATATTTTATTCATCATGTCTTACACCGAAACACCCTATGGCGGCACGTATACTGCGGAGGAGGTTGATCGCATTATGCAGGGGATTGGGGGCGATGCCGCTTTTCTCCAGACTCCCACCGCCAAAGAACTCAAACACAAGTTTGTCACAATATCCAGACGTCTCATCGCAATGAAACTACATATGGCTACATTGGGACAATATTATAAAGAAAAAAAGATCCCGAGAGGAATGCGTTCTAATTTACGTCCAAACCTGTTTCCCAACAATGATTTATTTTGCAAGCGTTTTGAAATGCTATCAAACAGATACTCTCTGGACTATATTTTACTGAATATTGACTTTCTACAGCTGGAAGTGATCTCACTTACTGATGAATTAATTGAGGTGGAACGTGTATTACAGGTGCAATTATCCCCTGACGAATATACATGTTTTAAAGATGATACACAAAATCAGTTGTCTAAAATGCAAATGGAATTGGAGGAGGGTAAAAGGAGTAAATGGATCCGTGATACGGAAGATTATAAGAGAGGTGATATCTACACATGGCAGACAGATCCATCGCATATGTTTTTTAATCAAAATAGTAAAATGAGGAGAAAAAACACACAGTCTGTTACAGATGAAGAAAGGGCTTTTTTAGGAAGCGATCTGGATATCAAGAAAAGAAAAGAACAAGAACCAGAAGGGGAGGCAAAAGGTTCAGAAGAAAAAGGAAAACAGCGATACAACAGAACCAGATTACAGGCGATAAAGGCATCATCCCAGAGACAGAGACCATAGTCTTTAATTTATCTTCAACAGAATTGACTGAAGCTCAGCACAGTGTTCTATCTAAGGGACTCACTTTTTGTCCAAGTTCTAAGGTAAATTGGTTCAACATTGAAATGGATTTGAATGATTTTTTCCGTTCTATTAAGTTAAAAATGTTTTTTAAGGGTCGTGTTGCCAATACACAGGTACACTCTAGTGAACTCTCACTTCAAAAAGTGGGTTTAACTAACAAGAGTGCTTTCTATCCGGTTATAGACGAGCCTGCGGTGGAGGCCTACATTTCTGCAGTCAAAAGAGACATCAGAGAACTCAAAACCCGTTCTGGGGAAATAGACAGATTCACTCATCCGAATCTGACTACTGCAGAGATAGAGGCCTTAACTCAACTCAAAAGTAATTCTCAGTTGACGATCAAACCTGCCGACAAGGGCGGAGGGGTGGTTGTACTTGATACATCCAAATATGTTAAAGAAATTACACGACAATTGAGCGACACAAATGTGTATGGTATATTATATGGTGACCCTAAATTTAATATCATGAATATGATCCGTCAGAGCCTATCCGATGCGGTGGCCGGGGGCATCATCGACGAAGGGCTTAAGGAATACTTGATGGTACCTTTTCCCATCACTCCGGTGATATATATATTGCCCAAAGTCCACAAAAGTCTAGTGGACCCCCCCGGCCGCCCCATCGTTTCCGGCTCTGATTCAGTGTTTAGTAGAATAGCCATTTTTCTGGACAAACTGTTAAGGGCTTTCTCGACAGCTGGTAGATCATACATTAAAGATACAGGTGAATTTTTACAGCAATTGAGAGGCACTGATGTGAGCAACGTGCAGAACCTTACTTTAGTGTCCTTTGACGTTGTATCGTTATATACGTCAATAGGACATGAAAAGGGTATGATTGCAGTCAACAAATATCTGGATGAGTCGCCTCTAACACAAAATGCCAAGCATTTTATTAACACTTTGTTGAGACTGATCTTGGAGAAAAACTATTTCTTGTTCCAAGACACTTTCTATAATCAAAAGCGCGGCGTTGCGATGGGGTCGAATGTGGCCCCTACGTACGCCAATATATATATGCGCCACATGGAGGAGGACTTTATCTATGTATCCCACCACTTTCAGCATGTTCTGAGGTGGTGGCGATACATAGATGACGTCTTCCTCCTGTGGACAGGTACGGAACCTCAATTGATCGATTTTCATGCTTACTTAAACAGTATCGATATAGATCTTCAATACACAGTGTCTTTTTCAAATACACAATTATCATTTTTAGATACTAATGTTCGATGGATTGATGGCTCTATTCACACGGGCCTGTTTGTCAAGTCAACTGATCGAAATACACTCTTGCGGTTTGAAAGTAATCATCCCCGCAGCTTAGTCAAACACCTACCTTATTCACAATTTTTACGCACTAAGCGCATTGTATCAGATCAGATTGAGTTTACAACCACTTTGGAGACGATGGCAGGCAAATTCAAAGAACGGGGCTATCCCCGTCGACTGTTGGATCAACAAAAAAGTAGAATTCTCCTTACTAACACAGAGATTGCTCCACCTGCCCCTCAGAAGACACGCAGGATACCCTTTATGTCCACATTTTCTGATCACAGTGTGGCAATAGGGCGCATTCTGAGGGATAACTGGAGCATTCTAAGTAAGTCCATTCAGGACGTACCCGAATTTAGACTTCCTCCACTTCTATCTTATCGAAAAAATAAAAACATTAAAGATCATTTAGTGAGGGCAGACGTCGGCCCTGAGAAGGTCAGTATGCAGCGGACATTGGCACCGTTGGGGCTTGGATGTTTTCCGTGCCTCAATTGTGTCAATTGCCGCTATATCTGCAAATCTAGATCTTTTATACATCCATCTACTAACAAAGAATATCCCATTAAATTCCATCTGACTTGCTCTTCATCATACGTGATCTATGTGCTGGCTTGCCCTTGCAACCTAATCTATGTTGGAGAAACATCAACAGAACTAAAGTTGAGATTAAACAATCATAGAAATTCCATTAGGAAAAAACGCACTGATCTACCAGTAGCTAGGCACTTTGGATCCCTACAACACACGGAACGGGATCTAAGATGCTGGATTGTTGATCAGATCACACTCCCTAGGAGAGGAGGTGATCGCTCAGCAATCCTCAAAAAAAGAGAATTACGATGGATCTATAACCTTGATAGCTTGTATCCTAGAGGTCTTAATGTTGAGTTCAGGTGAGAGTTTTGTGACTTGTGGTTCGTTCCCCCTCTCCCCCTGGTGCGATATATCATTCTCTTATATGTATAATAGTGCAGGGGAATTGTGAAAGATCAATATGTAATTGCAATGTAATATATACAAAATATTGACATATATATTTTCTCTCTGCCTTTTAGAACATTTTAATACACATGGTACTGGATACGGATCCGTGAACTATATCCTTTTGGAAGCAATGGAGACCAGAGCGGATACCATCTTCTCTCTTCTGTGCGCAGTCCTAGATTTATAATTCTCTATAGTGCAGACCTAGATCTTTGATTATCTTTATGTTGTGATGCTGTTCCATCTTATTAAGGGATGATCTCCCTGTGGCCATAATATTGTCAGCGGTCAGGCTATTGGTGTCGGTATGGTTCATGGAAGTGTTCCCGTCCGGCACCGGCGGCCCTTTGGTTCGGTGTCCCTCTCGGTGGGGCGGGATCCCGATCCATCTGCTGTCACATGTAGGAGATCCCTACCATGGCTACTTACCTTATTCCGGGGATATTCGGTACAGCTCACTTCGGTGCAATGTATAAATGTATAGGGCAATATGCCCTTTAATAAGATGGCGATGTCTGTTTGATACTATAGAACGCATGCGCCACATTTTCTGCATCATGACTCCTAGGATTACGCTTGTCTGGACATGCGCATTGAAGAGACAGAGACGCTCAACGAACGCGATGGTCTATGTGGGCGCTATGACTTCCTAAGGTTCTATTTCTTTGATCCGTACTCATTATTACATCACTGTTTTTATCATGATCTGTAACGGCATTATTTTTTCACATAAAGTGATTTAGTCCTGTGGATATAGATCACATGACACATGTTAGTTTATGCACATGCACTTTGTGTTTTGTATCAGATGTATGTAATTGGAGCCTAATTGTAACTTCAATCTGATTGGTTTCACACTTATGAAATGTCTTTTATATGCTCTCACTTTCACTACCTCTATGCTTGAGGAAGGCTCTGGTGAGCCGAAACGTCGCAAGTTTGCCATACTATGGGTGAATAAACCGAGTATTTCACTATCATTTTGGAGTGCAGTCCGACTTCTTCTATCTCTATAATATTTGGGGTATTACCGTTACCCTGTGCTGGACGTTGCACCCACACCGTGAATGGTGCTCCCGCCGGATTTTCTCCTCCTTCTATATATATATATATATATATATATATATGAATATATATATATATATATAATTTTTTATTTTTTTGGTGCTTTTTTCAAACATCCACGGTGGAAACAGTAAGTTGAATTTAAAAGGGTTGTGTCACTTCAGCAAGTGGCATTTAGCATGTAGAGAAAGAACATAGGACACTTACTAATGTATTGTTATTATCCATATTGCTTCCTTTGCTGGCTGGATTCATTTTTCCATTACATTATACATTTCTCGTTTCTTTGGTTACAACCACTGTGCAATCCATCAGCAGTGGCCATGCTGGCCACTATTGAAAAAAGAACTAGCTTATGAGAGAGTCCATTGTCCTGGCCACCAGAGGCCAGCAATTTTTCCTATAGTGTGCAAGCACGGCCACGGCTGCAGGATTGCGGGGTGGTCATAACTATGGAAATGAGCAGTGTATAATATGATGGAAAAACAAATCCAACCAGCAAAGGAAGCAATATGGACAATCACAATACATTAGTAAGTGCTTTGTATTAACTTTCTCTACTTGATAAATGTCACTTGCTGAAGTGACGCAAGCCCTTTAATGACATTTAAAGGGAATTTGTCATCAGAAAATGAACTGCTGTTTAAATCACTTTTTTATGTTTAACATATTTTTTGATAATACTGTTTTAAATTTTCTATGTATTCCATATATTCAAACAAAAAAGATAAAATCTTGCAGTTTTCGCAGTGGCCACTATGTCTAATAATTGGTGCCTCATCTTGGTTTATATAGATCACTTTATTGCAGTTAGCTCATTCTAATTCTGCCTATAATTATATCACCTCTGTGTACAGATAAGACAGGATCCTCCATTTGCAATAGGTGATTGTCAGAGTTTATCTATTCTTTCCTTGTACAATGACCTCTGAACAGGTCCCGGAGCATACCTAGAAAACTCTCTCATATAAGTCAATAGGGTCCCCTCCTGACCATTGTGTCTATGGCCCATGGGGCTGCCGTAAAGCAATTTTTTTAATGTTTTCAAAATGCTGTTAACAGCATCCTGCCCCCCTGCCTCCTGCCTCCAGCCTGCTATGATCGTAAGTACAGGCTGCTCAGCGCTAGATCGAACATATCTATAGTTAACCATTGCATGCCTGCAGTTACAGTAGATACCATTAGTACAGTGAGCAGGGCCCAGTGCAATAGAATACAGTGACTGCAACGGGCCCCGCTGCCATTACAAAACTAAAGGCCGGCCCCTCCTCCCTCCTCGCTGATACACACGCCGGCCGCGCTGTGCAGCGTGCGTTCGGCGGTGTATCAGTGTAAAAATGGCAGCCTTCTCCCCATAAGACGCACTGCCATTTTCCTCCCACTTTTGGGGGGGGGAAAGTGTGTCCTATAGCGCGAAAAATATGGTACTTTCTTTAAACATAGCTCTTTATATTTAAACCTAAAAAGTTCTATCTTGGTCTTATCTATCCCAAAAACTTTGTTCCAATACCATTATGGCTGGTTCTGGTGATCTTTAGCAAACTATAGATGGGCAGCAATGTTCTTTTTGGAGAAGAGCGAGTTTCTCTTTGCAATTCTACCTTGCAAACCATTGTTGTTCATTGTCATTCTGATGGTGGACTCATAAACATTAACATTAATCTATGTGAAAAAGTCCATTGCTGAGAGGTTACCTTGTGTTTTTATGTGAGCTTGTGGAATTTTATATGCTTTGTTCTTAGTGTGATCTTTGTTAGTCAACAACTCCTAGAGAGGGTAATAATGATCTTGAATTATCTCCACTTATACACAGTCAGATTGGTGGAATCCAAACTTTTTTGTGATACTTTTTGTAACCTTTTCCAATCTGATGGGCAGCAACAACTCTTTTTCGGAGGTTCTCAGTTATCTCTTGATACAGCTCTAAAACCATCTGTTGTGAAGATCAGTCTTCAATAGATCCATGTTCTTTGAGTAAAACAGGTTGCCAACTCACCCCATTCATTTAAAATCCCAGATTCTAATTTCACCATGAAATTATCTGCTAATCCTAAAGGTTGACTTACTTTTGCCACTCACAGATGTATGATATCATGATCTTGGATAATTTTCGTAAAAAAATAAATGACAAAGTCTAATATTATTGACTCATTGTTACAACTGTAGGTAGGGACAGACAAGGTCAGTGAGCCCTAAAGCTAGAACCCAGCTGGTTTTCCCTACCTAATTGCAGTACAAGCCCTAAATAGCTAGACTGCAACTGGTCAATGGCTCCTATGCTATTTAAGTGCAGAGACAAAAAAAAAACACGAGACATACATAAATGGGTCAGAATCAGACAAGCTATGCAGTACCAAACTAGAGTGGTCAGAAGACAGATCAGACATCAGAACCTAGTGAACAAAGCAGTACCAAACGAGAGACAGAGAGTGGTCAGAAGACAAGCCAGGGTCAGAGGAACGAGCACAGGAACAAGGAACACAGCTAGTGAGTCGGACTATCACTGGCACTGGTGTATTGCCTGGAAGGGTTTTAAATAGAGCCCCGAGTCCCTGGATCAGAACCTGATAGGTCCATGGCTCGGCGCTTCATTAGTCAGAATCACTAGCACACAGTAATAGAGCAGCTGAGCATTCAGCCCACTGCTAATCTCACCCAACACATGACTCTGCAGGGAGAAAAAGAGCATTACATTATGTTGCTAAGGATGCTACCAGGGGGTGTGACTCAACCTAGACAGATATTTTTTCAAATGTGTGAAAATAATATTGAAAATTCTGACGGGTTCACAAATATTCCAGCACCAATGTATAAAGTATAAACACTATAAAACTGAACACAGTATACAGAAATCTATAGGGAAGAATTGTCAAGACTGGCATTTCTTACAACAGTCTTGATTTCTTGCACGCTGGAAGTAAAAAAAAATATAAAAAAATTATATATATATATATATATATATATATATATATATATATATATTTGTACTATGTTAGCGAGTAAATTTAAGATGAAAAAAGATTGACATTCCTCAGTGGTTGTTACCTTTTAATGGCTAACTGAAAAGATGATGACAAAATTGGAAGCTTTCGAGGCTACTTGGGCCTCTTTGTCAGGCGTCTGACGAAGAGGCCCATGTAGCCTTGAAAGCTTGCAATTTTGTCATCATCTTTTCAGTTAGCCATTATAAGGTATCAACCACTGAGGTATCTCAATCTTTTTTTATCTTGTGCATTGGAGTTATATATGGACTTTAAGATTAATATGTCTCTTTATAAATTAAGTGCATATGCGGCCGAACTTCTCTAAAGCTACCCAAGTCAAGAGTAAGGGATTTAAAGAGATTAAAAAAAAAGATTAGGCCAAGCATAAATTGCTTTTTCCTTAGTGGATTCAGCAAAACTATAAAGAGCAGGTGTTGTTTTTTTTTTTTTAAACCAGTGGAAGTGGTTAATTGGCTAGACTCTGTTGCTTATTAAGGACAATTAATTTTTTTTCAAATGGACTTCTAATGGGAGGAGCAGAGGGGTAAAGGGATGACAAAGAAGGAAGAGTTTAGTAGGAAGTTTGTAGATTCTCTCGCTAATCATGTTGGTGGGCAGGGGCGTGACCACCAGAAGTGGGGAGAGATCCTTTTTTTTTTTAGTTTAATTGATAGATTTTATTTTTAGAATGTCAGAGGACTTGCTGACAGGGTAAAACACACTGTGTTTTTCGACTAGATTAGTCAACACTTTCCTGGGGTGGTTTGTCTGGTCGAAAGCCATCTTACAGAGGAGAGACTATACTTGATGGAAAGGAAATGTGCATCACAGAGCTTTTATTCTTTCTATACCTCATATACCCATGGGATGAGTGTCCTCATACATAATCGACTGGATATTAATGCAATCTCCCAAAAGATTGATGGAGAGGGAAGGTATATATTTTTATATTGTAATTGGTCAGGGTTTTTGTGTATACTTTGTGGGGTTTCGCTCTGGTAGATGGGGTAAGCGGACGCAGTACAGAGGCAAAAAACAAGTTCTTAACTCAAACTTTACGTTTATTCACGTTTATTCACACTTGCGGCAGTTGCATAAAACAACTCGTCACTTTGCAGTTTTTGGTGTTAATTCACACACAATGGAAATGTCACACCGGTGACAGGTTTTAGAAGGTCTGAAAGATTATCTGCACATTAGTGATCTGACAGCCTCTTTTGGTTTTGGTTTCACTTTGTCTGTGTGTTGCTTGTATGTCCACACCTCCTGTTCAGGTGTGGATCATGTGACCTTTACCTCCCCCTATTTAGTCTGACTTTTCCCATCACTCCTTGCTCTGGATAGCTTCATTTGGTTTTTGGAAGAGCTGGAGTGTGGTTCTAGTTGAAGTCCTGTTCATCCATCATCCATCAGCCTCAAAAGTTAAGTGTTCCGCTTGTTGTATTCTGTATTCCCCCCCCACCTTTGTTGTTTACTAGGCCTCAGCGAGACGCTGGTTCCTTCACCAGGAAAGGAGCGGGTTGTCTCTGCCCTGTCATTATCATTAGGGCATCCGAGGGCCACCAGGGTTTTCTAGGTTCCTGTGTATGGGCATCTCTACCATCGAGAGGTGCCCATACGGATAGGAGTTAGGGCCAGGAGCAGGGTTTTATAGGTGGTGACCCCTTTCCTTCCCTAGCGGTGAGGCCTAGTGTCTTTTACCTTCCTTCTGGTTGTCTTTTGGTGTTCTCCCCTACTACATCCGTGACATTATCGAGAGCCAATACCGCCATTTTTTGTTCTGATCTGTGCAGCTATGGATGCTATGACTGCACTGGTCAAACAGCTGCAGAATATGACTTTGAAGGTAGCAGACCTCCGTGCGATGGTTTTGCAGATTCAGAGTCCACAGGCTACTGGTTCCGGTGGTGGGTTCCAGGCCTGCCCTGAACCGAAGGTTTCAGACAATTTCTTCCGGTTCAGGGAGTCATGCAAATTATACTTTAGTCTGCGTCCATACTCTTCTGGGGATGAGTGTCAAAGTGTGGGTATGATTATTTCATTGCTTAAAGAGGACGCCCAATCTTGGGCTTTTTCTCTGCCGACCGGATAACCGTCCCTCCGGTCGGTAGATGAATTCTATAGAGCCTTGGGTCTTATCTATGATGACCCGGATCGGATCTCTCAGGCCGAGACCAAGTTATGGGGTTTGCGGCAGGGAGAACGTTCTGCGGAGACCTATTGCTCTGAATTTAGGAGATGGGCTACGGATGCAGAGTGGAACGATTCTGTTCTCCGTAGCCAATTCTGCCAGGGTCTCTCTGAGAGACTGCAGGACACATTGGCTTTTCATGAAAATCCTGAGTCATTGGAAGCAGCTATGTCCCTTGCTGTACGTCTTCATAGACGCCTGAGGGAGAGATCTAGGTGTCCTCACCTTCAGGACGTACTGTCCAATAAGGGTACTGCTTCCTTTGACACTTATGGTGGAGAGACACGGGTGGTTGTGCCTTGTGATGAGCCTATGCAGTTAGGAGGATCTACTCCTGGAACTACTGGCAAAAGCTTGGGTCATGTGAAAGGAGTCTGCTTTTGTTGTGGCAAGAAGGGACATTTTGTGAATATTTGTCCATACTTGCAGCATCAAGGTGTAAACAAAAAGAAAAAAAAAAATAATCCCCAAATTACTATTGGTAGTGTGGGTGGGGAGCAAGAAAACCTACTTTTGTCTTTTACTGGTAGTACCCGTTTTCTCCTGTCTGCTGGAGGTGGCGCTAGAGTCCAAAACTGTGAAAATTGAAGCATTTATCGACAGTGGGGCAGGAGTTAACTTGATTGATGGACAGTTTGTTACGCATTCACGGGTTGACTACTAATGCTTTAGAGCAGGGGTACTCAACTGGCGGACCGCGGTCCAAATACGGACCGCGGCCGCCAGTTGTCCGGACCCCGGCCATCCTTCAGAGCGCTCCTCCAATCGATTCAGTTCAGTGATCCGATCCGTTTGAACCGGCTCAGCTCAGTCACAGCACACAGCAATGCTGACAGAGACGCTCAGCTCACCTCACGCTGGCAGCAGGAGCCTGAGGGAGGGACTCGAGAGGAGCGTAATATGATCCTAGAGTGGAAGCTGGCTTCTGCCAGCCCCACCCCTCCCCGCCCACCAACCAATCACCGACCAGAGTTGAGGGGGCGAGGCCAGCACAGCACACTAGCAGCTCTGACTCGAGTCCTCGGAGTAGTACAGGGTCAGGGAGTCTAAATGAATGGAATGAGTCACAAGAATCTAAAGATCCGACTCAGTCAGTGACTCATTCGATTCATTGAGTTAAAAGAGCTGTGAGTCAGACTGTAGAACAGGTTACACTGAGGCTGTCGGCTCTTGTTGCAGCAGTGATAAGGAGCAGAGAGATAAGAGAAGGGACAGATGACACAGTTCAGCACATAGTTTTCCCTGTGCATTCACATTTCACATCACTTGGTTCGTTGTACTACTGTCAGTGTCAGACTGTTGTCACTGTGGGGAACAATGCACAACAGACAACAATTCACATTGCACACCACAGTGACAGCTTCCTCCTGTCCGCCTGTCCAACTTCAGCCTCAGCTTCCCTTTACTATAAAAAAATCACTCTTCCAGTGCAGCTGTACTGGGGGGCGACAGCCTTTAGGGGAGGCTGCCATGATGGGTTTTGGGGAACGAGGGGACGTGGGGTAATGGAGTGTGGACGGGCGAGGTGAGGTAGGGGTTAAAATGGTGGGAAGTAGTGGCCGAGGTGGAGGGGTGGAGCTAAGGGTTTATATGGGTGGCGCCAAGGGCTATCCGGCGCCATCTTGATTTGGAAGCAAGCTGTGAGCAAGGTGTCTGCGGTGCTCGGGATGGAGGCCATGCTAGAAAGGCTGAGGGCGGTAGCGGAGGAGCGGGGCCCAGAGTGGCTGGAGGCGCAGGTATCTAGCCTGCTGAGTGGGGAGGCGGCGGGCACAGCCAGCGCGCCGCCGGAGGGCATACGGCCGCGGCGGGTACGGCCGCCGGCGCGCCTTAGCCCGAGTGAGACCCCACGGACTCGGCGCCGAATTGGGAGCCCCCCTAGGGACCCTCCGCGCCGGGGAGGAGGTAGGAGACCCTCAGCATCATCCTCTCGGCGCGGGAGGAATCCCGCAGTACGGCGGAGTCCTGAGCAGGGCAGGGGTTCCCCCCCCCTGCCTTCTCCTGCTAGCAACGTGGGATACGGACCAGGGCCTGCGGGGTCCCCCCCCTCCAGGGGGGTGGGGAGGCCCGCGCGACGAGGGAGCGGTGCCAGTGGCAGAAGCGAGGCTGGGCGTGTGGTGTCCGGCCACAGCAGGCCCAGGCCTTTGGACTTGGAGGGTGATGTCGCGGGCCCTATGGAGAGCGGTCGTGCTGAGGAGCTGTTTGCCTCAGATTATCCATCTTACGGCGCACCCAGCAGCTTGGAGGCTGGGGTGCGGGGTTCCTGTTCCGTGGAGGTGCCATGTGACGACGTCTCTGCGCAGAGGATGGATCATCAGGATTCCGGACCCACGGCTGCGGGGTTCACAGCGCCCGGGCAGCCAGGTAGGACCATGGGGAATGTTTTGCAGACTGTGGTAGGGGTTCAAGGTGTGGGTGTTGGGGGAGGTCAGGGAGAGTTAATTGGGGGCATTAGCCAGCTGTTAGGGAGTTTGGCGGGATGGGTGGCCGCCTTGGGGGGGTCAGGGGCGGCAGGTGTGTCTCCGTTGCCGGCGTGGGGGGGGCAGGTGGCTTCTCAGGGGCCGGGCGGGGTTGGCGGGGGGATTCCGGTGGCGGCGGGCCGGGTGAGTGAGGCAGTTTCGGTGCAGACGCAGGCCGGTGGGGAGGAGGAGAGGCGCAAGGTAGATGATGCGGCGCAGGGGGAAGTTTATGTTTGTTTTGAGGGTCCCTTGGGGGCGCATTTGAAGCAAGAGGTGAAGGAAAAGGTTTGGAAGGGGGAGTATATAGAGATTTTCTCTGTGTTGCCGCTGGAACGGTTTAATCTGGATAGGGCGCGTCGTGAGGAGGGGAAGAAGGAGGAGGAGGAGAGGCGGCGGTATCGCTTGATCCCGCGCACGTTCTCAAATTGGTTGCAGGCTTTTGCGATACTGGCCAGCGTGATTGGGGAAAGGGCGCCGGAGTGTTGCTCGGCGTTATTTTGCTACATGAATGCGATCGGGGAAGCGTACCGGGTTTATGGGGGTGTAGGATGGCTCCGGTACGATGAGCAATTTCGGCAGAGGAAAGCGGTCCGCCCATCTATGAGGTGGGACCATAAGGATATTGGGTTATGGATGCGGGTAACGGCGCCGGGGCGGCAGGGGCAGTCCTTTCGGGGGGATGGGGGTCCCGGGGCGGGAACATCAGGTGCGGCAACAGCAATGGCAAAGGGGCTGTGTTTCCTCTTCAATGAGGGAACCTGCAAATTCGGGGCCAAGTGCAAATTTAAGCACGAGTGTACCAACTGTGGGGGGGGACATGGAGCGGCACGGTGTTTCAAGGGGGGACGGCAGCAGGGGGGGAATATTGGAAAAGGGCAGGACGCCGGTGCGGGTGGCAGAGATGTTGCCGTTTCTAGATAGGTACCCGGATAGGGCTGCAGCGCAGTTGTTGTGGGAAGGTTTTAGTTGGGGTTTTAGGATCCCGTCGGATCCGGGGACGGCTCCGTTCGTGGGGCGAAATTTGCGCTCGGCGGGGGATCATCCGGGGGTGGTGGCGGAAAAATTGGCAAAGGAGGTGGGATTGGGGAGGATGGATGGCCCATTTTTGGTGCCGCCTTTGCCTAATTTTAGGGTTTCACCTTTGGGGGTGGTTCCGAAGAAAGAACCGAACAAGTTTCGGTTGATTCATCACCTGTCATACCCAAAGGGGGCGGTGGTCTATACCTCGTTTGATGCGGCTGTGGAGTGGGTTCGGAGGTTGGGGCCGGGGACCTTGCTGGCAAAAACGGATATCGAAGCAGCGTTTCGGCTGCTTCCGGTGCATCCAGATAGCCTGCATTTGTTGGGGTGTTTTTGGGAGGGGGGTTTTTATGTAGACAGGTGTTTGCCGATGGGTTGCTCCCTGTCCTGCGCGTACTTTGAGACGTTTAGTTGTTTCTTGGAGTGGGTGGTGAAGGAGGTGGCAGGGAGCGTGTCGGTCATCCATTATTTGGATGATTTTTTGTGTTTGGGTCCGGCGGATTCTCGGGTTTGTGCGGTGTTGCTGGCTACGTTGCAGTCAGTGTTTGCGTCTTTTGGGGTCCCTTTGGCGGAGGGTAAGACGGTGGGGCCCACTACAGAGCTTAGTTTTTTGGGGATCATGTTAGATACGGTGGCTATGGAGTGTAGGCTGCCGGAGGACAAGCTGGTGGATTTACGGGCGGTAGTGGCCGGGGCAAGCCGGTTGGTGAAGATTCGTTTGCGTGATTTGCAGTCATTGCTAGGTAAATTGAACTTTGCATGTCGGATTATGCCCATGGGGCGGATATTTTGTAGGCAGTTGGCGGCTGCGACCGCGGGGGTGACTGCTCCGCATCACTTTATTCGTTTGGGGAAGGAATTGAGGGGGGATCTGGTGGTGTGGGCCCGGTTTTTGGAGGAGTTCAATGGGAGGGCGTTGGTTTTGGGGGATGCAGTGGATAGTGTGGATTTTGACCTTTTTTCAGATGCGGCGGGGGGGGGTTGGTTTTGGGGTCTATTGTAACGGGCAGTGGTGTGCGGATCGCTGGCCTTCATTGTGGATGGAGAGGGGTTGGGTCAAGAACGTCGCGTTGTTAGAATTGTTTCCCATTGTGTTGGCATTGGAGTTGTGGGGGGACAAGTTTAGGAATAAAAAGGTGCGTTTTCATTGTGACAACTTGGGGGTGGTGCAGGCAATTAATCAGTTGTCGGCTTCATCTCCGCAGGTGGTGAAGTTGTTGCAGCATATGGTTTTGAGTTGTTTGTCATTGAATGTTTGGGCAGTGGCAGTACATGTGCCAGGTGTGTCTAATGGTATTGCGGATGCTCTTTCTCGTTCGCAGTGGGATCGTTTTCGGCAGTTGGCGCCGGACGCGGATGTCGTCGGGATGGAGTGCCCGGGGTTGTTGTGGGAGATATTGGAGGTACGGTGAGCAGGCTGTTTAGGGCGTCCCTGTTGGCTGGTACGTGGGCGGCGTACGATACGGCATGGGTTGCTTGGAGGGAGTGGTGTGGGATGTTGGGTATGGATGTGGATGCGGGGGAGGTTCCTTTAGTGTTGTTCCTGGGATGGAAGAAGGAGGAGGGTTGGTCAGTGGCGAGGATTAATAAGTGCATGGCGGGGCTGGCGTTTGGGTTTCGGGTACGGGGGTTGGTGGACTGTACCAAAGCTTTTGTGGTGCGTCAGGTGTTAAAGGGCTAGCGGAGGGGGTGGAGGTCGGAGGACCGGCGTCGGCCGGTGTCCTTTGATTTGTTGCTGAAGCTGGGGGTACAGGTGGAGCTGGTTTGCAGCTCAGGGAGTGAGGTTCGCTTGTTTAAGGCTGCTTATTCGCTGGCATTTTTTGGGGCATTTCGGTTGGGGGAGCTGGTGAGTGGGAGTGTTCGCTGTGCGGGAGGTTTGCGGGACGATGATGTGGATGTGTTCCCAGATCGAGTGGTGATTCGGCTGAGGACGTCAAAGACGGATCAGAAAGGGCGGGGTCGTTGTGTCTGTTTGTTTGCGGTTCCGGGCTGTGCTATTTGCCCGGTGGTTTGTTTGAGGGAGTATGGTGCGGGGTTACGGGAGACGGGGGCCCCTTTGCTCAGGCATGAGAATGGGGCGTTTTTGTCCCGGTTTCAGTTTGTGGCTGTGTTGAAGAGGTGTTTGCGGAACCTGGGGGTGGACTCAGGGTGTTACACAGGTCACTCTTTCAGGATTGGGGCAGCCACAGAGGCTGCACGGAGGGGTGTAAGTGATGAGGTGATTCGGAGGATTGGGCGGTGGGAATCTGATAGGTTCCGGTCATACGTGAGGCTTGGGGTAGTTTGAGGGGTGGTGGTTAGGGCTGGCTTTCTGATGTTGATTGTTTCTTTTGTATTTTAGGTCATTCGCCGGCGTTGGTGTGGATTATCGGCCATTCCTTTGTGTTCTGGGGGGCGATTCGGGCGGACGTGAGGCCTAACGGGAGGCAGTTGGGGATTGGCAGGGAGGTTGCGGCCGTCCGGTGGATGGGCTATAGAGGTATGTTGTGGGGCGGGGTTTTGAGGGAGGTGCATCGTTTTGTTCAGCTGGACCGTCCCCCGAATGTCTTGGTCGTGCACGCAGGTGGTAACGATTTGGGGGTGAAGCCGGTAAGAGAGTTGATAAGGGACATTAAATTTGATTTTCTGAGGTTGTGGGCCTTGTTCCCGGGGCTGGTGGTAGTGTGGTCGGATATTGTCCCAAGGAAGTGTTGGCGGGAGGCGCGTTCGGTGGAACGGATCAATAGGGCTCGTATTAAGGTGAATAGGGCGGTAGGTAAGTTTGTGGCTCGGAATGGGTCGGTGGTGGTGAGGCATTTTGATCTGGAGTCGGGGGAGGGAGCGTATTGGAGAGCGGATGGTGTTCACCTTAATGCGGTGGGGGTGGATTTGTGGGCCCTGGGTTTGCAGGGTGGAATTGAGCGAGCATTGGTGGTGTGGAGGGGCGCGCAAGCTTGAGGTAGGTGGGTCAAGTTGCGCGTCTGTGGCGGTAGGAGGTCCTGGAAGCTGGGCTATGACTTGGTGTCTTGTGGATGGGAGGGCCTCAATTGGTGGGGCTGGACTCCCAGGTTTCGGTAATCGGGCGGTTAAAAGGGGATACAACACTCGGGGGTCTCCGAGCTGGTGTGGTGCGGCTGGAGGCAAGTTGTACTTACCCGGGTGTTTTTGGTGCACTTGTTTTAGAGTGTAACTAGGGCTTTCAGGACCTCCTTCGTCAGGTTCATGATGGACATGTGTTTATTGTTAATGTTATGTTATGTTAATAAAAGGCTGCTGTGGCCATTTAATTCCAGTACCTGCCTCAGTGTATTTATTGGGGTAAAAAAGGGGGGTGGGGCTGGTTGAGTGTTTGGGGTGGGAAAGGGTATGTGGGACCCGAGTGGACTTCCCCAATAACCCTATCAAGTGCAGCTGTACTGGGGGGCGACAGCCTTTAGGGGAGGCTGCCATGATGGGTTTTGGGGAACGAGGGGACGTGGGGTAATGGAGTGTGGACGGGCGAGGTGAGGTAGGGGTTAAAATGGTGGGAAGTAGTGGCCGAGGTGGAGGGGTGGAGCTAAGGGTTTATATGGGTGGCGCCAAGGGCTATCCGGCGCCATCTTGATTTGGAAGCAAGCTCCCACCCACCCTCCCTGTTTTTGGGTTTCAATATTGCTGGGTGATGGGTGATTGAGTCTGTTTGTCACGGCAGGGGTGGCGGTAGGAGGTCCTGGAAGCTGGGCTATGACTTGGTGTCTTGTGGATGGGAGGGCCTCAATTGGTGGGGCTGGACTCCCAGGTTTCGGTAATCGGGCGGTTAAAAGGGGATACAACACTCGGGGGTCTCCGAGCTGGTGTGGTGCGGCTGGAGGCAAGTTGTACTTACCCGGGTGTTTTTGGTGCACTTGTTTTAGAGTGTAACTAGGGCTTTCAGGACCTCCTTCGTCAGGTTCATGATGGACATGTGTTTATTGTTAATGTTATGTTATGTTAATAAAAGGCTGCTGTGGCCATTTAATTCCAGTACCTGCCTCAGTGTATTTATTGGGGTAAAAAAGGGGAGTGGGGCTGGTTGAGGGTTTGGGGTGGGAAAGGGTATGTGGGACCCGAGTGGACTTCCCCAATAACCCTATCATGACTCACTCAATACTAATCAGAGACGAGTTCAACTTCAGAGAGCTGAAGAGCCGACTCACTGCAGTGTCACTGACTGAGTCAGCAGCTGCGCATGCGCACCGGCACCTAGAGTCTTCAGTTCACTTGCGAGTCAGCTCAGCAGTCTGACTCGCCAAGTGAACCGAAGATCCGATTCTGATCCGAATGAGCTGATTCAAATGAACCGATTCACCTAAAAGATCCGAACTTCCCATCACTATCTCCTGCACACTGTGCCATGCAGGAGGAGGAGCTTACCGGCGCACTTCCTCCTGTCCCAGAGCGCAGTGAGACAGGCCGGCTCCCTCCACATATAGCGCTCCTCCTCCTGCACACTCTGGTACGTGCAAGAGGCGGAGCTTACCGGCAAACTTCCTCCTTCCCAGGGGCGCAGTGAGAGACGGCTCCCTCCACATGCAGGCACCAGCGCTTTCATCCGACACCTGCCCGTGGAGGGAGCTTTCTCCCTCAGTGCGCTCACAGGTCCCTCCTCCCCTGCAGCAGCGGCAGCACATAAGGGAGCTTCAAGCTCCAAAGGACACTTACGTGCTGCTGGAGAGGGGAGGGACATCACCACTGCCACCAATGAAATAAATGTCACATTTGGAAAGTAAGGGGTGCGTGGAGAGGGCTACAGAGAGGCGGGAACACGTCACTGACTCCAGTGTCATGTTCCCATCTCCCCTGGGCCATCTTCTTTAGGTAACCTGATTAAATAAAGTGATTAAGCCCCATCAAACCATGATAGTTTTGTTCCGCATCCAATTCACATTATTGGGGCATTGGATGCGGACCCCTCAGTTTCAATGGATCGGAAAAAGATGCAGACAGCACACAGTGTGCTGTCTGCATCTCTTGGGGCCCCATTGTAATTAAGGGGCCGCATCCAATCCCCCAATAATGGGAATTGGATGCGGAACAAAACTATCATATGTCTGTTCTGTGGCTTGGGTTGCCACCCGGCCAGTAGTTCACCAGCAAGGCTGGTATTTTAGTTCCCTTGCCGGTGCCAGAATTTTCCTGTAAGGACTGTTAGGGTACTTTCACACTTGCGGCAGGACGGATCCGACAGGCTGTTCACCCTGTCAGATCCGTCCTGCCGCTATTTCGCCGGACTGCCACTCCCCATTGACTATAGCGGGAGTGGAGCTACGGTGCAGCATGGCAGTGCACGGCGTGAGGCCGCCAGACGAAAAAGTCGGACATGTAGTACTTTTAGTCTGGCGGCCTCTCAGTCTGGCTGCGCCGTAGCTCTGCCCCCATCCCCATTATAGTCGATGGGCACAGAGCAGCGGCACGGCGAAGTAGTGGCAAAATGGATCTGACAGGGTGAGCAGCCTGTCGGATCCGTCCTTCTGCAAGTGTGAAAGTACCCTTACTAATGAGCGCTTCCATCATGGAACGCCCATTAGTACAGCCGTTACCTCCACCGCAACTTGTGCTAGTAAAAAAATTAATAAAATTACGGTACCTCCACCTCCATTTGCTCACGCTGTGGAGAGCACTCCATGCTGACTAGAAGCTCAAGACAGGACCTACAAGACGTCATCACGTTGGAGCACCGGTCCTGAGCTTGCAGTCAGCAGCGAATGTTCACCGCAGCCAGGTGAATGCAAATTTTATTTTATTTTTTGCAAAAGCAGAGAAGGGGGGCACTAATGGGGGCATTACTCTTACTGGGGGCACTAATGGGGACATTATTCTTACTGGGGCACTAATGTGGCCATTACTAATTCTGGGACTTACCCGGGGCGCTCCACTATAACGTCAGAGCGCCCCACGCGCATGGATCACATGATCGCATGGCATCTTTACTGTTGGCGTTCAGCTCGGACCTTCACCTGACTGCAGACCCAGGTATGTGGACCTTTAATAAAACTAGTTGAGTACCCCTGCTTTAGAGAATAGTATTTCTGTCTTTGCAATTGACTCAGCACTAGAGTTGAGCTAACACCTGGATGTTCGGGTTCGAGAAGTTCGGCCGAACTTCCCGGAAATGTTCGTGTTCGGGATCCGAACCCGACCCGAACTTCGTCCCGAACCCGAAACCCATTGAAGTCAATGGGGACCCAAACTTTTAAATCCCCTGCAAACAAATGTGGATAGGGAAATGAATTTAAATAAAAATAAAATAAATTTAAATTAACCAATTGGAGAGAGGTCCCATAGCAAAGAATCAGGCTTCATGTCAGCAGAGAATCAGTCTTCATGTCATAGAAGAGAATCAGGCTTCACGTCACCCAAAACTGGAACAGTCCATTGTCATATATTTAGGCCCCGGCACCCAGACAGAGGAGAGAGGTCCCATAACAGAGATTCAGGCTTCATGTCAGCAGAGAATCAGTCTTCATGTCATAGCAGAGAATAAGGCTTCATGTCACCCACCACTGAAACAGGCCACTGTTAGATATTTTTAGGCCCCGGCACCCAGACAGAGGAGAGAGGTCCCATAACAGAGATTCAGGTTTCATGTCAGCTGAGAATCAGTCTTCATGTCATAGCAGAGAATCAGGCTTCATGTCACCCACCACTGGAACAGGCCACTGTCAGATATTTTTAGGCCCCGGCACCCAGACAGAGGAGAGAGGTCCCATAACAGAGATTTAGGCTTCATGTCAGCTGAGAATCAGTCTTCATGTCATAGCAGAGAATCAGGCTTCATGTCACACACCACTGGAACAGGCCACTGTCAGATATTTTTAGGCCCCGGCACCCAGACAGAGGAGAGAGGTCCCATAACACAGATTCAGGCTTCATGTCAGCGACTCAGCAGAGAATCAGTCTTCATGTCATAGCAGAGAATCAGGCTTCATGTCACCCACCACTGGAACAGGCCACTGTCAGATATTTTTAGGCCCCGGCACCCAGACAGAGGAGAGTTTCATTCAACTTTGGGTTGCCCCGCAATATAATGGTAAAAGGAAAATAAAAATAGGATTGAATGAGGAAGTGCCCTGGAGTACAATAATATATGGTTAAGGGGAGGTAGTTAATGTCTAATCTGCACAAGGGATGGACAGGTCCTGTGGGATCCATGCCTGGTTCATTTTTATGAACGTCAGCTTGTCCACATTGGCTGTAGACAGGCGGCTGCGTTTGTCTGTAATGACGCCCCCTGCTGTGCTGAATACACGTTCAGACAAAACGCTGGCCGCCGGGCAGGCCAGCACCTCCAAGGCATAAAAGGCTAGCTCTGGCCACGTGGACAATTTGGAGACCCAGAAGTTGAATGGGGCCGAACCATCAGTCAGTACGTGGAGGGGTGTGCACAGGTAATGTTCCACCATGTTAGTGAAATGTTGCCTCCTGCTAACACGTTCCGTATCAGGTGGTGGTGCAGTTAGCTGTGGCGTGGTGACAAAACTTTTCCACATCTCTGCCATGCTAACCCTGCCCTCAGAGGAGCTGGCCGTGACACAGCTGCGTTGGAGACCTCTTGCTCCTCCTCTGCCTTCGCCTTGGGCTTCCACTTGTTCCCCTGTGACATTTGGGAATGCTCTCAGTAGCGCATCTACCAACATTCGCTTGTACTCGCGCATCTTACTATCACGCTCCAGTGCATGAAGTAAGGTGGGCACATTGTCTTTGTATCGTGGATCCAGCAGGGTGGCAACCCAGTAGTCCGCACACGTTAAAATGTGGGCAACTCTGCTGTCGTTGCGCAGGCACTGCAGCATGTAGTCGCTCATGTGTGCCAGGCTGTCAAGAGGTAAGGACAAGCTGTCCTCTGTGGGAGGCGTATAGTCATCGTCCTGCGTTTCCCCCCAGCCACGCACCAGTGATGGGCCCGAGCTGCGTTGGGTGCCACCCCGCTGTGAACATGCTTCATCCTCATCCTCCTCTACCTCCTCCTCATCCTCGTCATCCTCGTCCTCCAGTAGTGGGCCCTGTCTGGCCACATTTGTACCTGGCCTCTGCTGTTGCAAAAAACCTCCCTCTAAGTCACTTCGAAGAGACTGGCCTGAAAGTGCTAAAAATGACCCCTCTTCCTCCTCCTCCTCCTGGGCCACCTCCTCTTCCATCATCGCCCTAAGTGTTTTCTCAAGGAGACATAGAAGTGGTATTGTAACGCTGATAACGGCGTCATCGCCACTGGCCATGTTGGTGGAGTACTCGAAACAGCGCAACAGGGCACACAGGTCTCGCATGGAGGCCCAGTCATTGGTGGTGAAGTGGTGCTGTTCCGCAGTGCGACTGACCCGTGCGTGCTGCAGCTGAAACTCCACTATGGCCTGCTGCTGCTCGCACAGTCTGTCCAGCATGTGCAAGGTAGAGTTCCACCTGGTGGGCACGTCGCATATGGGGCGGTGAGCGGGAAGCCGAAGTTACGCTGTAGCGCAGACAGGCGAGCAGCGGCAGGATGTGAACGCCGGAAGCGCGAACAGACAGCCTGCACTTTATGCAGCAGCTCTGACATGTCGGGGTAGTTGCGAATGAACTTCTGCACCACCAAATTCAGCACATGCGCCAGGCAAGGGATGTGCGTCAAACCGGCTAGTCCCAGAGCTGCAACGAGATTTCGCCCATTATCGCACACCACCAGGCCGGGCTTGAGGCTCACCGGCAGCAACCACTCGTCGGTCTGTTGTTCTATACCCCCCACAACTCCTGTGCGGTGTGGGGCCTGTCCCCCAAACATATGAGTTTCAGAACGGCCTGCTGACGTTTACCCCGGGCTGTGCTGAAGTTGGTGGTGAAGGTGTGTGGCTGACTGGATGAGCAGGTGGAAGAAGAGGAGGAGGAAGCTGAGTAGGAGGAGGAGGAGACAGGAGGCAAAGAATGTTGCCCTGCGATCCTTGGCGGCGCAAGGACGTGCGCCAAACAGCTCTCCGCCTGGGGCCCAGCCGCCACTTCATTTACCCAGTGTGCAGTTAGGGAGATATAGCATCCCTGGTCGTGCTTACTGGTCCACGTATCTGTGGTTAGGTGGACCTTGCCACAGATGGCGTTGCGCAGTGCACACTTGATTTTATCGGATACTTGGTTGTGCAGGGAAGGCACGGCCCTCTTGGAGAAGTAGTGCCGGCTGGGAACAACATACTGTGGGACAGCAAGCGACATGAGCTGTTTGAAGCTGTCTGTGTCCACCAGCCTAAATGACAGCATTTCATCGGCCAGTAGTTTAGAAATGCTGGCATTCAGGGCCAGGGATCGAGGGTGGCTAGGTGGGAATTTACGCTTTCTCTCAAATGTTTGTGAGATGGAGAGCTGAACGCTGCCGTGTGACATGGTTGAGATGCTTGGTGACGCAGGTGGTGGTGTTGGTGGTACATCCCATGTTTGCTGGGCGGCAGGTGCCAACGTTCCTCCAGAGGCGGAGGAAGAGGCCGAGGCGGCGGCAGCAGCAGAAGAGGCCGAGGCAGCAGCAGAAGAGGTAGCAGGGGGAGCCTGAGTGACTGTTGATGGTTAAATGCACTTCGGTGACACAGGCTCAGCCTGCAGCTGATGTAGGATATAGCACAAAATAACCACACTATCGATGGTTAAATACACTTGGTGATAGCTTGTGCTGGCGCACCACAAGTCACAAAATGGCCGCCGATCACCCCAGAAAAAAAGTGATCTAAAAACGCTCTGGGCAGCCTCAAAAAAGTGAGCAAGTCAATAATAGCACTTCAATGATCCACAGCTGCAGATCGATCACAGAATGAAGTCTTTTGGAGGAGTTAATCTGCCTAATCTCGCCCTAACGTCGTAGCTGCAACCTCTCCCTATACTGATCATAGCAGAGTGATGTGCGGCGCTACGTGACTCCAGCTTAAATAGAGGCTGGGTCACATGCTGCACTGGCCAATCACAGCCATGCCAATAGTATGCATGGCTGTGATGGCCTCTTGGGGCAAGTAGTATGACGCTTGTTGATTGGCTGCTTTGCAGCCTTTCAAAAAGCGCCAAGAAAGCGCCGAACACCGAACCCGAACCCGGACTTTTACGAAAATGTTCGGGTTCGGGTCCGTGTCACGGACCCCCCAAAATTCGGTACGAACCCGAACTATACAGTTCGGGTTCGCTCATCCCTAGTGGTGACCCTTTTCCTTCCCTGGCGGTGAGGCCTAGTGTCTTTTCCCTTCCTTCTGGTGGTCTTTTGGTGTTCTTTCCTACTACATCCGTGACAGGAAAGTTCATATTGCATAAGTCACCTTGTTGGCAGTTCTTCCTCCAGTAGTCCACAGCAGGCTTTAGGGGGCCTGTTCCCCCTGCATATAGGTATCAGACGCCGGCGTCTTCTCTTCCAGGTGTATACGATGACGTCATCGACGCAGGCGCATTGAGGATGGAGCGGTCGAGCAGAGCGGCCGCCTCTCAGTGCGCCTGCGCCGATTGAAGCCAGGTACGGCGCAGGCGCGAGATTTCAAATTCCAACAGCGCCAGCAGAGAAGGATTACCTTCCCTGGCCCTGTCAATCAGCATGCCGAGGGGGCGTCATTACCATCGGAGGATGCGGCTGCTACCAGCAAGTAGCCGCCCTACTTGCTGGTAGCAAGGTAATTAGCATATTTTAAAAATCGTTTTTTAGCAAAATCCACTGAACCAAAATTATTAATTTGATTATGTATCATGAGATCGCACTATAGGGATTATTATTAAAGAAAAAAAAAAAAACGGTTTAATGGGGTGACAGAAACCCTTTAAGAGCATCCTTCTGTAAGCAGTAAACATTAGTGATGAGCTAGCATGTTCGGCCGAGAACCGGTTCGGCTCGAGCATTGCTATGCTCTGCAGATCCGAGCACTCGGCCGAGTACCACATGTGCTCGAGCGCCATGCTCGAGTCTCCTCCCCGCACGTTTGGCGCCTTCTAAGCAGCCAATAAACATGCTGGTAAGTATTGCCCTCACTGTAATGCCATTAGCCATGTTTTCTACTGGCATTACAGTGATTGGCTGGCTGGAACACGTCATTGGGTGCTATATAGCACCCGGTCACGCGGGTTCGGCTCATTGCGAGTCATGGAGAGCTGCTATTAGGAAGGGACAGACAGTGTAGGGAGATAGTGATCGCAAATTACTCTTTCTCAAGACGTTTCAAAGACCCAAAAGTCCTTTTAAGGACTTCTGTGTGTGTTGGCGGCAATTTAAAGTGCAGATTTGCTATGTTTTTTTTATTTACAAAAAATTTGCTTCATTTCGCTAGAAACCGTTTATCGCAGCGCATTGCATTTCTATACCATCTGAGTGCTTCAATCCCATATATTGGTCAAAAGTGAAAATCAATATATATACATATTTCACTTATTCTGCACACAGTTTACTTGTCTGCGTCAGAAACTGTTTATCGCAGCGCATTGCATTTCTATACCGTCTGAGTGCTTCAATCCAATATATTGGGAAAAAGTGAAAATCAATATAAATACAAATATCAATGATTCTGCACCCAGTTTTTTTTGTCTGCGGCAGAAACAGTATGTCACAGAGCATTGCATTTCTATGCCGTCTGAGTGCTTCAATCCCATATATTGGGGAAAAGTTAAAATCAATATATATACAAATTTCACTGAATCAGCACCCAGTATTTTTGTCTGCGGCAGAATCAGTTTATCGCAGCGCATTGCATTTCTATGCCGTCTGAGTGCTTTAATCTCATATATTAAGAAAAAGTGAAAATCAATATATATACAAATTTCACTATTTCTGCACACAGTTTTTTTTTGTCTGCGGCAATAGTTTATGATCCTAAGCATACCACCTCTACAGTGAAGCATCACCTAATGATGGCTTGCTTCACTGATAGTGACAGTGCTTTGGATCTCATCTTGAAAGTTGACAACAACAGATTCCAAATGCAAATAGCACACTTGAAATTAACTCTGGACCTTTTATCTGATCATTGTAATTGGGGAATAACACACACATGGCCATGGAACAGCTGAGAAGCCAATTGTCCAATTACTTTTGGTCCCTTAACAAGTGAGAGGCACATATGCAAACTGTTGTAATTCCTACACCATTCACCTGATTTGGATGTAAATACCCTCAAATTAAAGCTGACAGTCTGCAGTTAAAGCACATCTTGTTCGTTTCATTTCAAATCCATTGTGGTGGTGTATAGAGCCAAAAATGTTAGAATTGTGTCGATGTCCCAATATTTATGGACCTGACTGTATATATACAAACTTCACTGAATTAGCACCCAGCTTTTTTGTCTGCGGCAGAAACTGTTTATCACAGCGCATTGCATCTCTATACCGTCTTACTGCTTCAATCCCATATATTGGGAAAAAGTTAAAATCAATATATATACAAATTTCACTGATTCTGCACACAGTTCTCTTGTCTGCGCTAGAAACTGTTTATCAATGCACTGTGCATTGCCTTTCTATACCATCTGAGTGCTTCAATACCATATATTGGTAAAAAGTGAAAATCAATATATATACAAATTTCACTGAATCAGCACCCAGTTTTTTTTGCTTGCGGCAGAAACAGTTTACCGCAGCGCATTGCATTTCTATACCGTCTGAGTGCTTTAATCCCATATATTGGTGAAAAGTGAAAATCAATATATATACAAATTTTACTGAATCAGCACCCAGTTTTTTTGTCTACGGCAGAAACAGTATATCACAGAACATTGCAATTTCTATACCTACTGAGTGCTTCAATCCTATATATTGGGAAAAAGAGAAAATCAATATATATACAAATTTCACTGAATCAGCACCCAGTTTTTTTGCCTGCAGCAGAAATAGTTTATTGCAGCACATTGCATTTCTATAACGTCTGAGTGCTTCACTTCCGTATATTGGGAAAAAGTGAAAATCAATATATATACAGATATCACTAAATCAGCACCCAGCATTTTTGTCTGCGGCAGAAACTGTTTATTGCATTGCATTGAATTGCATTTCTATACCGTCTGACTGCTTCAATTCCATATATTGGCAAAAAGTGAAAATCAATATATATACAAATTTCACTGATTCTGCACACAGTTTTCTTGTCTGCGCTAGAAACTGTTTATCGCAGCACATTGCATTTTTATACCATCTGAGTGCTTCAATCCTATATATTGGGAAAAAGTGAAAATTAATATATATACAAATTTCAATGAATCAGCACCCAGTTTTTTTGTCTGCGTCAGAAACAGTTTATCGCAGCGCATTGCATTTCTATGCCGTCTGAGTGCTTCAATCTCATATATTGGTAAAAAGTGAAAATCAATATATATACAAATTTCACTGATTCTGCACACACTTTTCTTTTCTGCGGTAGAAACCGTTTATCGCAGCGCATTGCATTTCTATACCATCTGAGTGCTTCAATACCATATATTGGTAAAAGGTGAAAATCAATATATATACAAATTTCACAGAATCAGCAGTTAGTTTTTTTTGTCTGCGGCAGAAACAGTATATCACAGAGCATTGCATTTCTATACCGTCTCAGTGCTTCAATCCTATACATTGGGAAAAAGAGAAAATCAATATACAGTGGGGGAAATAATTATTTGACCCCTCACTGATTTTGTAAGTTTGTCCAATGACAAAGAAATGAAAAGTCTCAGAACAGTATCATTTCAATGGTAGGTTTATTGTAACAGTGGCAGATAGCACATCAAAAGGAAAATCGAAAAAATAACTTTAAATAAAAGATAGCAACTGATTTGCATTTCATTGAGTGAAATAAGTATTTGAACCCCTACCAACCATTAAGAGTTCTGGCTCCCACAGAGTGGTTAGACACTTCTACTCAATTAGTCACCCTCATTAAGGACACCTGTCTTAACTAGTCACCTGTATAAAAGACACCTGTCCACAGAATCAATCAATCAAGCAGACTCCAAACTCTCCAACATGGGAAAGACCAAAGAGCTGTCCAAGGATGTCAGAGACAAAATTGTAGACCTGCACAAGGCTGGAATGGGCTACAAAACCATTAGCAAGAAGCTGGGAGAGAAGGTGACAACTGTTGGTGCGATTGTTCGAAAATGGAAGGAGCACAAAATGACCATCAATCGACCTCGCTCTGGGGCTCCACGCAAGATCTCACCTCGTGGGGTGTCAATGGTTCTGAGAAAGGTGAAAAAGCATCCTAGAACTACACGGGAGGAGTTAGTTAATGACCTCAAATTAGCAGGGACCACAGTCACCAAGAAAACCATTGGAAACACATTACACCGCAATGGATTAAAATCCTGCAGGGCTCGCAAGGTCCCCCTGCTCAGGAAGGCACATGTGCAGGCCCGTCTGAAGTTTGCCAATGAACACCTGAATGATTCAGAGAGTGACTGGGAGAAGGTGCTGTGGTCTGATGAGACCAAAATAGAGCTCTTTGGCATTAACTCAACTCGCTGTGTTTGGAGGAAGAAAAATGCTGCCTATGACCCCCAAAACACCGTCCCCACCGTCAAGCATGGGGGTGGAAACATTTTGCTTTGGGGGTGTTTTTCTGCTAAGGGCACAGGACAACTTATTCGCATAAACGGGAAAATGGACGGAGCCATGTATCGTGAAATCCTGAGCGACAACCTCCTTCCCTCTGCCAGGAAACTGAAAATGGGTCGTGGATGGGTGTTCCAGCACGACAATGACCCAAAACATACAGCAAAGGCAACAAAGGAGTGGCTCAAGAAGAAGCACATTAAGGTCATGGAGTGGCCTAGTCAGTCTCCGGACCTTAATCCAATCGAAAACCTATGGAGGGAGCTCAAGCTCAGAGTTGCACAGAGACAGCCTCGAAACCTTAGGGATTTAGAGATGATCTGCAAAGAGGAGTGGACCAACATTCCTCCTAAAATGTGCGAAAACTTGGTCATCAATTACAAGAAACGTTTGACCTCTGTGCTTGCAAACCAGGGTTTTTCCACCAAGTATTAAGTCTTTTTTTGTTAGAGGGTTCAAATACTTATTTCACTCAATGAAATGCAAATCAGTTGCTATCTTTTATTTAAAGTTATTTTTTCGATTTTCCTTTTGATGTGCTATCTGCCACTGTTACAATAAACCTACCATTGAAATGATACTGTTCTGAGACTTTTCATTTCTTTGTCATTGGACAAACTTACAAAATCAGTGAGGGGTCAAATAATTATTTCCCCCACTGTATATACAAATTTCACTGAATCAGCACCCAGTTTTTTTGTCTGCGGCAGAAACTGTTTATCGCAGCGCATTGCAATTCTATACCGTCTGACTGCTTCAATCCCATATATTGGGAAAAAGTGAAAATCAATACAGGGAGTGCAAAATTATTAGGCAAGTTGTATTTTTGAGGATTAATTTTATTATTGAACAACAACCATGTTCTCAATGAACCCAAAAAACTCATTAATATCAAAGCTGAATATTTTTGGAAGTAGTTTTTAGTTTGTTTTTAGTTTTAGCTATTTTAGGGGGATATCTGTGTGTGCAGGTGACTATTACTGTGCATAATTATTAGGCAACTTAACAAAAAACAAATATATACCCATTTCAATAATTTATTTTTACCAGTGAAACCAATATAACATCTCAACATTCACAAATATACATTTCTGACATTCAAAAACAAAACAAAAACAATTCAGTAACCAATATAGCCACCTTTCTTTGCAAGGACACTCAAAAGCCTGCCATCCATGGATTCTGTCAGTGTTTTGATCTGTTCACCATCAACATTGCGTGCAGCAGCAACCACAGCCTCCCAGACACTGTTCAGAGAGGTGTACTGTTTTCCCTCCTTGTAAATCTCACATTTGATGATGGACCACAGGTTCTCAATAGGGTTCAGATCAGGTGAACAAGGAGGCCATGTATCACGGTCGGCGTGGCTATCACATACGTGACACAGAGGGAGGGAACGAGGAAGGCCCTGCCCAAGTGAGAGGGAAGATGGTGACCCCTGATTCACCTGGCGGCTGGCACCTGGCTGCCCTGACGTCCCTAGATGGGTTCCTCACCCGTACGCCGATCACGTGCCTAAAGCCCTGGCTTTCCCTGAGCTGAGCCCTAGATAGTGAACAGGGCGATGGGAACACTAGTCCACACCACTAACTCTAAGGGAAAACACCAAGGGGAGGACAGACAACACAGACTCAACATATAATCCCAGGTGGGCGACAACAGGAGACAACAATAAGCCCAACAGGGATCCGGAGGGTAGCACTCAGGAACGACAACCAGGATTCACCACTCCAGTGGGTCAGTATAGATGTCTAGGCAGGAAGTTCTATAACTGGCAACTAGAGAAGTGTGAGGGGAGAATATAAGGAGGTAGGGAGTGGCAGACAAGAAACAGCTGAGGAGGAGAAGCTACGGATCCCTGAGAGAGACAAAAAGGATAGCAAGGCAAACACAGAAAACAATCACTAAGAAACAACGTGATCTTTAGATATAGAGCCCGCAGCCACCCGCTGCGACTTCCTGACCCCGGGTATAACGGAGTCAGACTTGGCTCTTGATACCCTAGTGACAGTACCCCCTTTCACGAGGGGCCTCCGGACACTCAGGACCAGGTCTCTCAGGATGAGAGGCATGGAAAGTCTGAATTAACCTGTTGGCGTTTACCTCTGACGCTGGAACCCACATTCTTTCCTCGGGACCGTAACCCCTCCAATGCACCAGATACTGAAGAGAGCGGCGGACCCGACGAGAATCAACAATTCTGGCTATTTGAAACTCCAGATTACCAGCCACAATGACAGGAGGAGGTGGCAGCGGCGATGGTTCTAGAGGTGGAACATACTTCTTGAGTAAAGATTTATGGAAGACGTTATGGATCTTAAAAGTCTGAGGTAGCTCCAGGCGAAAAGCCACAGGGTTAATGACGGCTACTATTTTATAGGGACCAATGAACCTAGGACCCAGTTTCCAAGAAGGAACCTTCAACTTAATATTCCTAGTAGACAACCACACATAGTCATTCACTCCTAGGTCCGGACCTGGCGACCGTTTCTTATCGGCCATGCATTTATATTTACCACTCATCTTTTTCAAGTTAACTTGCACCTTCTGCCATACTGATGAAAGAGATGAAGAAAACCTTTCCTCTTCGGGAACCCCAGAAGACCCCCCCTCTTTGAAAGTACAAAATTGGGGATGAAAACCGTATGCACCAAGGAATGGTGACTTGCCAGTGGACTCCTGATAATGATTATTTATGGCAAACTCAGCTAACGGTAAATATGATGACCACAACTCTTGGTTTTCAGACACAAAACACCTTAAATATGTTTCTAGGTTTTGGTTGGTACGCTCAGTCTGTCCATTCGACTGAGGATGGAAAGCTGAGGAAAAGGACAAGTGAACCCCCAAACGGGAACAAAAAGCTTTCCAAAACTTAGAAATAAACTGGGTTCCCCGATCCGAAACCACATCGGAAGGGACCCCGTGAAGCTTCACGATTTCACTGATAAACACCTGAGCGAGAGTTTTAGCATTAGGAAGTGCGGGTAGCGCAATAAAGTGTACCATTTTGCTAAACCTGTCTACTACTACCAAGATAACTGTTTTACCCGCCGACAACGGTAAGTCAGTGATGAAATCCATTGACAGATGTGTCCATGGCCTATTGGGGATGAAAAGTGGCAATAAAGACCCTGCTGGACGTGTATGAGAGACTTTCGCGCGTGCACAAGTAGAACAAGTAGACACGAAATCCATTACATCCTGACGCAACCTTGGCCACCAAAAACGACGAGATAAAAGCTCCAAGGTTGCTTTACTACCCGGGTGTCCAGCAAGTGCCGAATTATGATGTTCTTTTAATAATTCAAGACGCAGGTTTAACGGTACAAACAATTTCTCTGAGGGGCAAGAGGCCCGGGCGTCCCCCTGAGCCTCTAACACCTTTCCCTCTAGAACAGAGTGTACAGCAGAGACAACCACTCCTCTTTGTAAAATAGGTACCGGATCACAAACATTACTCCCTCCAGGGAAACTACGAGATAATGCGTCTGCCTTGGTATTTTTTGCCCCAGGACGATAGGTGATTACAAAGTTAAATCTGGTAAAGAATAGCGACCACCTAGCTTGTCTAGGGGTGAGACGCTTAGCCGATTCTAGGTACAGAAGGTTCTTGTGATCCGTAATCACCGTGACGGGGTGGATTGCTCCCTCTAAGAAGTGACGCCACTCTTCAAGCGCCAGTTTAATCGCCAACAGTTCCCTATTTCCAATATCATAATTCTTCTCCGCAGAAGATAATTTTTTAGGAAAGAAAGCGCAAGGACGCCATTTGCCAGGAGACGGACCCTGAGACAATACAGCTCCCACTCCCACCTCTGACGCATCTACCTCAACAATAAAAGGCTGGGAGACATCAGGTTGAATTAGAACAGGTGCCGAGGTAAACCTCTCCTTTAGAGAGGAAAATGCATCTTTAGCGGCGTCAGACCATTTGGAAAAATCCGTCCCCTTCCTAGTCATGTCGGTAAGGGGTTTAACGATCACTGAATAATTTTTAATGAACTTTCTATAGAAATTAGCGAAACCCAAACACCGTTGTAGGGCTTTAAGGTTCTCAGGAAGATCCCAATCTAAAATTGCCTGGACCTTCCCAGGATCCATGCGGAAACCTGAAGCAGATAATAGATATTCCAGGAACTGTAATTCCTGAACAGCGAAGACACATTTTTCAATTTTCGCATATAATTTATTCGTCCGTAGGACCTGCAGTACTTGCCTGACATGCACCTCATGTGTTTTCAGATCAGCCGAATAAATTAAGATATCATCTAGGTATATGACTACAAACCTGCCGATGAGATGACTAAAAATATCATTAACGAAATGTTGGAAGACAGCAGGGGCATTGGTCAGACCGAAAGGCATAACTAGATTTTCATAATGCCCCTCAGGGGTGTTAAAAGCTGTCTTCCACTAATCCCCTTCCCTGATACGAATCAGATTGTAGGCTCCCCTAAGATCAAGTTTGGAGAACCACTTAGCACCCGCAATCTGATTAAAAAGGTCAGGAATGAGAGGAAGAGGGTATGGGTCACGGATGGTTATCTGGTTTAACTCACGGAAATCTAAGCAAGGACGCAGGCCCCCATCTTTCTTTTTAACAAAGAAAAACCCTGCAGCCACGGGTGAAGAAGAGGGTCTGATGTGTCCCTTAGCCAGACTCTCGGAGATATAATCTTTCATGGCTTGTCTCTCGGGACCCGAAAGATTATACAACCTGGACTTGGGTAATTTTGCCCCGGGAATCAGGTTAACCGGGCAATCATAAGGACGATGAGGTGGTAGTTTCTGACAACCCTTTTCAGAAAAAACGTCCTCAAAGTCCGAAATAAATGTAGGTAGGGAAGCTATGAAGGCGATTAAGCAATTGTTATTTAAGCAATTCTCTCTGCAATGCTCACTCCACTCCAATATCTCCCTGGCCTGCCAATCCACCACTGGATTGTGCGCTACCAACCAGGGAAGACCCAATACCACCGGAGAGGGAAGGCCCTCCAGAACGTAACATGAAAGACACTCATTATGGTGGTCCCCTACCCGAAGGTGTAAATTACGAACAATGTGGGTGAGGTTTCTCTGAGACAGAGGAGCAGAATCTATAGCGAATACGGGAATAGGTCTCTGCAGCGTACAGAGAGACAAACCCATAGTGCGGGCAAAATGGGCATCAATCAAGTTTACCCCTGCTCCACTGTCTAGAAAAAAAGAAATAGACTCCGTCTTAACACCAAAAACAATGACCGCTGGTAACACAAATTGAGATGTTCGTATGGAGGAAACGTATACCCCCCGGCTGACATCCTCCGCACAGATCGGGGTTAGTAGTTTTCCGACGGTCTTTTGTTTTTGAGAAAGGAGGGACAGACATTAATGAAATGACCCCTCCCCCCACAGAAAAAACAAGCCCCCCCCCTACGGCGAACCTCGGGAGGACGGACCTGACGAGAAGTTCCGCCTAGCTGCATAGGCTCATCTAAGTCAGCACAGCCTGACTGTTGCTTGGGAGAGGTAACCAATTGCTCCGGAATTTTCGATCTCTCCCTAAGACGTCTATCTATTCTGATAGAGAGGGACATAACAGCATCAAGGGAAATGGGGGTCTCATACAGCGCCAGTGCATCCTTAACCCTTTCAGATAACCCAGAGCAGAACTGACTCCTGAGAGCCGGGTCGTTCCACTGAGTATCCGTAGCCCACCTACGGAACTCTGAGCAATATTCCTCTGCTGACCGATCTCCCTGTAGGAGTCTCCGTAACTTTGACTCAGCCAGGGCGACTCGGTCAGGGTCATTATATATGAGACCCAAAGCCCCAAAAAATCCCTCCACTGACCGAAGAGCCTGAGAACCAGGGGGTAACGAGAACGCCCAGGATTGCGGATCCCCCTGAAGCATGGAAATGACAATCCCTACCCGCTGTTCTTCATGACCTGAGGAGTAAGGGCGCAACTTAAAATATAATTTGCAGGCCTCACGGAACGTCGCAAATTTGTCCCTTCCCCCAGAAAATCTGTCGGGAAGAGCAACCTTGGGTTCTGTGACAACCTGGTTACCCATAGCAACCGCTGGGGGTGCGGTCTGCTGCATTTGCTGCTGTTGTTGGAGAACAGACGCCTTCAATCCTGCCACCTCCAAAGACAGGCTTTGAAGCTGTTCTGCCAAGGCATCAATAGGATCCATATTGGATTCTAAGTAGAGAGAGAAAAAAAAAACAACAAATAAAAAATTATATAATTTTTTTTTTTCTCAAAAAGTAAGGGCCAGTTATAATATCACGGTCGGCGTGGCTATCACATACGTGACACAGAGGGAGGGAACGAGGAAGGCCCTGCCCAAGTGAGAGGGAAGATGGTGACCCCTGACTCACCTGGCGGCTGGCACCTGGCTGCTCTGACGTCCCTAGACGGGTTCCTCACCCGTACGCCGATCACGTGCCTAAAGCCCTGGCTTTCCCTGAGCTGAGCCCTAGATAGTGAACAGGGCGATGGGAACACTAGTCCGCACCACTAACTCTAAGGGAAAACACCAAGGGGAGGACAGACAACACAGACTCAACATATAATCCCAGGTGGGCGACAACAGGAGACAACAATAAGCCCAACAGGGATCCGGAGGGTAGCACTCAGGAACGACAACCAGGATTCACCACTCCAGTGGGTCAGTATAGATGTCCAGGCAGGAAGCTCTATAACTGGCAACTAGAGAAGTGTGAGGGGAGAATATAAGGAGGTAGGGAGTGGCAGACAAGAAACAGCTGAGGAGGAGAAGCTACGGATCCCTGAGAGAGACAAAAAGGATAGCAAGGCAAACACAGAAAACAATCACTAAGAAACAACGTGATCTTTAGATATAGAGCCCGCAGCCACCCGCTGCGACTTCCTGACCCCGGGTATAACGGAGTCAGACGTGGCTCTTGATACCCTCGTGACACCATGTCATTCGATTTTCTTCTTTTATATCCTTTCTTGCCAGCCACGCTGTGGAGTACTTGGACGCGTGTGATGGAGCATTGTCCTGCATGAAAATCATGTTTTTCTTGAAGGATGCAGACTTCTTCCTGTACCACTGCTTGAAGAAGGTGTCTTCCAGAAACTGGCAGTAGGACTGGGAGTTGAGCTTGACTCCATCCTCAACCCGAAAAGGCCCCACAAGCTCATCTTTGAGCCCAAACCAGTACTCCACCTCCACCTTGCTGGCGTCTGAGTCGGACTGGAGCCTTCTGCCCTTTACCAATCCAGCCACGGGCCCATCCATCTGGCCCATCAAGACTCACTCTCATTTCATCAGTCCATAAAACCTTAGAAAAATCAGTCTTGAGATATTTCTTGGCCCAGTCTTGACGTTTCAGCTTGTGTGTCTTGTTCAGTGGTGGTCGTCTTTCAGCCTTTCTTACCTTGGCCATGTCTCTGAGTATTGCACACCTTGTGCTTTTGGGCACTCCAATGATGTTGCAGCTCTGAAATATGGCCAAACTGGTGGCAAGTGGCATCTTGGCAGCTGCACGCTTGACTTTTCTCAGTTCATGGGCAGTTATTTTGCGCCTTGGTTTTTCTACACGCTTCTTGCGACCCTGTTGACTATTTTGAATGAAACGCTTGATTGTTCGATGATCACGCTTCAGAAGCTTTGCAATTTTAAGAGTGCTGCATCCCTCTGCAAGATATCTCACTATTTTTGACTTTTCTGAGCCTGTCAAGTCCTTCTTTTGACACATTTTGCCAAAGGAAAGGAAGTTGCCTAATAATTATGCACACCTAATATAGGGTGTTGATGTCATTAGACCACACCCCTTCTCATTACAGAGATGCACATCACCTAATATGCTTAATTGGTAGTAGGCTTTCGAGCCTATACAGCTTGGAGTAAGACAACATGCATAAGGAGGATGATGTGGTCAAAATACTCATTTGCCTAATAATTCTGCATGCAGTGTATATATCCAAATTTCACTGATTCTGCACACAGTTTTTTTTGCTTGCGGCAGAAACAGTTTAACGCAGCACATTGCATTTCTATTCCGTCTGAGTGCTTCAATTCTATTTATTTGTAAAAAGTGAAAATCAATATATATACAAATTTCACTGAATCAGCGCCCAGTTTTTTTGCTTGCGGCAGAAACAGTTTACCGCAGCGCATTGCATTTCTATTCCGTCTGAGTGCTTTAATCCCATATATTGGTGAAAAGTGAAAATCAATATATATACAAATTTTACTGAATCAGCACCCAGTTTTTTTGTCTGCGGCAGAAATAGTTTATTGCAGCGCATTGCATTAATATACCGTCTGAATGCCTCACTCCCGTATATTGGGAAAAAGTGAAAATCAATATATATACAAATTTCACTGATTCTGCACCCAGCTTTTTTGTCTGCGGCAGAAACTGTTTATCGCATCGCATTTCTATACCGTCTGACTGCTTTAATCCCATATATTGGGAAAAAGTTAAAATCAATATTTATCGCAGCACATTGCATTTCTAAACCGTCTGAGTGCTTCAGTCCCATATAGTTGGAGAAATTGTAAATCAGTATATATACACATTTCACTAAATCAGCACCCAGTTTTCTTGTCTGCTGTTTAAAACGATAATCACAGTGCATTGCATTTCTGTACCGTCTGTGATATTCAGGCCCATATATTAGGAATAAATATAAACAACATCATAAAACAGTGTCTGTACTGCAGATTAAAATAATCTGTGGCTAAAATACTGTCTAAAATCTTTGCTGTTCTGTGTCATATACTGCCCTGTATCTGAAAACTGTCTTTTGTGGACAGTAAAAAAAACAGCATCACAACCAGTAAAAAATCCATAAATATGAAGAAGGCCAGCACTAAGGGACGGGAAAGAGGGCATTATGCTGATGGTTCAGGCAGAGGTCGTGGCACTGGGCACAATGAAACTGTGCCTGCTGCCAGTGCACCAAAAAAAATAAAGTTATAAAACCGTACCCAGCTTCATGTCCAACTTAGCAAGGCGGCGCACGACAACACTGTCCAAGTCAGACCAGTGCGAACAGTTGGTCGGTTGGCTTGCTGACGATAATGCTTCCAGTCGGCTAAGCACCACCCTCTCTTCCACCAAGTCCAGTCTCTGTAGCCAACTCCTCGCTCAGATCATCCTTCCTCCCACCATGGAGAGGCCTGCCAAACGAGTGAGCCCACATTCGGATATTCCCAGGAGCTCTTTTCATCTCCACTATTAGATTTGGCCCTCGCGGCCAGCATGATTAAAGAGGGATCTGAGATTTTGTGCCCAGATTCCCAACCTCTTGACCTTTCACAGTCTCAAGAAGATGACGGTGGTGAACGTCAATCATTAGTTCATGAGGTGGATGACGATGAGACACAGTTGTCAATCACTGAGGTTGTGGTTAGGTCAAGACAGGAGGATGATCAGAGTGAGGAAGTGGAAGAGGAGGTGTTGGTCGATGAGGTCATTGACCCAACATGGGAAGGTGAAAAGCCGAGCGAGGACAGCAGTACAGAGGGTGAGGGATCCGCAGCACCGGAACAGGCTGGAAGAGGCAGTGGGGTGGGCAGTCGGCCCACACCAAACAGGCCCGAAACCATTACACCGATCACCCCCATGCGTAAATCAACCTTAGCAAGGGGTAGGTGTTCCGCAGTATGGCGCTTTTTTGAGGAAAGTGCAGAGGACAAAAGAGTGGTAGTTTGCAACTTGTGTGGTACCAAAATGAGCCGAGCAATGAACACTAGCAACCTCACCACCACCAGCATGATCCGCCACATGGCATCCAAGCACCCTACTAAGTGGGCCGAACACCTGGGTCCACAATCTGGGTCTGCGGGTCACACCACTGCCTCCTCTTCCCCTGTGTTACGTGCTGTCCAATCCCCTGTCTAAGACGAAGGCCCGGATGCCTCTTGCCCTGCACCTGGACCTTCGAATGAACCAGCAGCAACAACATCCACTTACCGGTCACATTGCTGCGTCCAATTGTCCATACTACAGTCATGTGAACGCAAGTGCAAATACCCACCCACCCACAGGCCATAGCACTTATTTGCCAACTTTCAAAATTACTGGCCATTGAAATGTTGCCATATAGGCTTGTGGACACTGAGGCCTTCAACAGCCTGATGTCGGCTGCAGTCCCTCTGTACGTAGTCCCCAGCCGCCACTATTTTTCATGGTGTGCCGTGCCTGCCTTACACCAGCATGTGTCCCAGAACATCACCCGTACCCTGAACAACGCAGTTACTGGGAAAGTACACTTAACCACGGACACATGGAAGAGTGCTCGTGGCCAGGGACGCTACATTTCCCTGACCGCACATTGGGTGAATGTTGTGGAGGCCGGGAGTGAGTCATACCCAGGGATGGCAAAGGTGCTAACCACGCCCAGGATTGCGGGTCCTACGTCCATCAGGGTCTCCACCAGCAGCTATGTTTCTGGCTCCAACCCCCACTTCTCCTCCTCCGCCGCCTCCTCCTCCACTTCCACCTCCAGCAGCAGTCAGCCATCAGTCGCTAGCTGGAAGCAGTGTAGCACTACTGTGGGTAAGCGTCAACAGACCATGCTGAAGCTGATCTGCTTAGAGGACAAACACCACACCGCCACAGAGCTTTGGCAGGGTATAAGGGACCAGACCGAGCTGTGGCTCTCTCCACTCAACCTACAACCAGGCATGGTTGTGTCTGACAATGGCCATAACTTGGTGGCGGCTTTGGAGCTCGGCAACCTGACACATATCCCATGCCTAGCCCACATCTTAAACTAAGTGGTTCAGCGGTTTATCAAAACATACCCCAATTTGCCAGAACTACTAGTGAAGGTGCGCCACGTGTGTGTCCATTTCCGCATGTTTCCACAGCTTCAGCTGGCCTGTCAACGCTGCAGCATCGCTTGCGGCTTCCAGCTCACCGACTGTTGTGCGACGTGAGCACGTGCTGGAACTCTACATTCTATATGTTGGCCAGGCTTTGTGAGCAGCAGAGGGCAGTTGTGGTATACCAGCTGCAACATGGTCTTCGCCTTTCAAGTCAACTGCCACTATTTACAAGCGAGGATTGGGCATTGATGTCAGACCTGTGTGAGGTTTTAAAAAACTTTTATGAATCCACACAGATGGTTAGTGGTGATAACGCTATTATCAGCGTAACCAATCCACTGCTGTGTCTACTCAAACGATCGCTGCTCACAATTAAGGACAACGCTCTGAATGTGGCAGACGTGGAACTGGGGGAGGACATCTCACAGGGTGATACCCAGACCACCCACAGTTTGTCTTCTCAGCACGAATTGGAACGTGAAGAGGAGGAGGAGATGGAGACTGTTGCCTCTGCTAATGAGTCTAGTGCCCATGGAACTTTAATTCCATCTATTCAGCGTGGATGGGCCGAAGAGGAGGAAGAGGAGGTGGAAAGTCATCCTGATGTCAACATCTTGCCTGTTGGTACTCTGGCACACATGACTGAATTCATGCTAGGCTGCCTTACCGGCGACCCTCGAGTTATACACATTTTAGATAACACGGATTACTTGGTGTTCACCCTTCTCGACCCCCACTACAAAGAAAACTTCTTATCTCTCATTCCTGAGGTGGAGTGGACGAGTAAAATGGTGCAATACCAGAAGGTACTTGTTAAAAGATTGCCCTGGAATTTTCCATCTGACAACGCTAGCGGCAGAGTCCGTACTTCCTTAGGCAACCGGGGAAGGGAGACAATGGGAACACACAGCAGTTCCAACAAAGGCAGGGCAACACTCTCCAAGGCATGGGACACTTTCATGACACCCCGCCAGCAACCTCACCCTGAATCGTGGCCTAGTGGTACAAGGAGAGAAAAGTTTTGGAAAATGGTAAGCAGACCATGTCAACGTTCTAAATGATCCCTCAGTGCCTTACAACTACTGGGTGTCCAAGCTGGACACGTGCCACGAACTTGCTCTCTACGCCTTGGAGGTGTTGGTCTGCAATGCCGCCAGCGTTTTGTCTGAGTGTGTATTTAGTGCTGCTGGTGGTATCATAACAGATAAGTGTATCCACTTGTCCACTAGCAATGCTGACAGGTTGACTCAGATAAAAATGAACAAGGCCTGGATTGCCCCTGACTTCTCCACTCCACCAGAGGAACACTGAGCTAATGAGGAACAAACACGCAATTTAAATTTATGCTTTACAATGTACTCAATCCACAAGATTCAGATGCAACCTTTTCACCTCCAAAAAAGGGTATATGTTCCTCCTCCTGTTCCATACAGTATATATGCCCTCAGTCCAATGTTTCATATGGTCTGCTCACCTGTAGGCCCTCACTCCAATGTTTCATACTATCTGCTCACTTGTAGGCCCTCACTCCAATGTTTCATACAGTCTGCTCACCTGTAAGCCCTCACCTCCAATGTTTCATACGGTCTGCTCACCTTCAGGCCCTCACCTCAAATGTTTCATACTGTCTGCTCAGCTGTAGGCCCTCACTACAATGTTTTATGGGGTATGCTCACCTTCAGGCCCCCACTTCCAATGTTTCATACGGTCTGGAAAATGTGTACAGGTAGCAGTACTGCGTCAGGTCTCCCGGATGGGTGCTCTCAGCCGACAGATTCACCCAATCTATAAAAATGTGCTATATATCAAGAAAAGGCTTGGCACTCCCTACTACCTAGAGTAAGTGGTACTTTATTATAAGAATATTCAGATAAAATCAATAACCATAAATAGAATAGACTTAAAAAAATAATCAAAATAGACAATAGACTCCACAACCAACAAAATCGCTTTAGTTATCCTCTATACGATGTGTTTTACTCAAAAGCCAGGTCCGATCTCGGGCGGAATCCGGTGTGCAAACCGCGGCGTCCCGCGTAGTAGTTGCACCAGGCCCCCTGCTCCTGCTTACTCACTTGAGTGTCGAATATTTCACCAGAGGTGTGTAGTATATCGAAAATGTTGGTTTTTGCTGTGATGTCAAAGATGTCTCGATTATGGTATTCTTTGCCAACATCTACTTTATGTGGATGTTTTCACAACTGGCTCCAGTGACTTCATACGTAGTTCCGGTTCATGGGATGTCCTGAACTTGGGTATAGTTGCAAACTTTTTACCATGAATTTTTAAATAGTTGCTGTGGATTACGGTTGTCTTTATGTTGTAAAGGAGGATCCAAACCAAACGCGTTTCGGGACTCTAAGTGGCCCCTTCCTCAGTGGAATCGAATGGTACGGTTCTAAGACTATGGTAATGAGAATATTTGAACATTGATTGTGGAAACACACAGATTTTTTATGCGAAGATTGTCAAAATTGTGAAAACGCACAGAAATTTTATGCGATAAATAATTATATTGTAATTACTATATCGATGGTTATACTGCAGTGAGAACAGATTTAAGACGGATCCTCCCAATAGTTCCTCATATTTTCGAGTTCTACTGGAGTGGATTGTCCCATTTTTAGTCTGGCCAGACTATTCATTCATTTATTCATTAAATGCAATTATTTTATAGTTCATGATTGTGTTTTTATTCACTGTTTATTGTTATTGATTTTATCGGAATATTCTTATAATAAAGTACCACTTACTCAACACAGTAGGGAGTGCCCAGCCTTTTCTTGAAATTTTTTATACGGTCTGCTCAGCTATAGGCCCTCACCTCTAATGTTTCATACGGTCTGCTCATCTGTAGGCCCTCACTACAATGTTTTATGGGGTTTGCTCACCTTCAGGCCCTCACCTCCAATGTTTTATATGGTCTGCTCAGCTGTAGGCCCTCACTACAATGTTTTATGGGTTTTGATCACCATAAGGCCCTCACTACAATGTTTTATGGGGTTCGCTCACCTGTAGGCCCTCACCTCCAATGTTTCATACGGTCTGCTCAGCTGTAGGCCCTCACTACAATGTTTTATGGGGTTTGCTCACCTTCAGGCCCTCACCTCCAATGTTTTATATGGTCTGCTCAGCTGTAGGCCCTCACTACAATGTTTTATGGGTTTTGATCACCATAAGGCCCTCACTACAATGTTTTATGGGGTTCGCTCACCTGTAGGCCCTCACCTCCAATGTTTCATACGGTCTGCTCAGCTGTAGGCCCTCACTACAATGTTTTATGGGGTTTGCTCACCTTCAGGAACCTCACGTCGAATGTTTCATACGGTCTGCTCAGCTGTAGGCCCTCACCTCCAATGTTTCATACGGTCTGCTCAGCTGTAGGCCCTCACTACAATGTTTTATGGGGTTTGCTCACCTTCAGGCCCTCACCTCCAATGTTTTATATGGTCTGCTCAGCTGTAGGCCCTCACTACAATGTTTTATGGGTTTTGATCACCATAAGGCCCTCACTACAATGTTTTATGGGGTTCGCTCACCTGTAGGCCCTCACCTCCAATGTTTCATACGGTCTGCTCAGCTGTAGGCCCTCACTACAATGTTTCAAATGGTCTGCTCACCTGTAGGCCCTCACCTCCAATGTTTCATATGGTCTGCTCAACTGTAGTTCCTCACTACAATGTTTTATGGGGTTTGCTCACCTTCAGGCCCTCACCTCCAATTTTTTATATGGTCTGCTCACCTGTAGGCCCTCACTACAATGTTTTATGGGGTTTGCTCACCTTCAGGAACATCACGTCAAATGTTTCATACGGTCTGCTCAGCTGTAGGCTCTCACCTCCAATGTTTCATACGGTCTGCTCAGCTGTAGGCCCTCACTACAATGTTTTATGTGGTCTGCTCACCTTCCGGCCCTCACCTCCACTGTTTTATACGGTCTGCTCAGCTGTAGGCCCTCACTACAATGTTTTATGGGGTTTGCTCACCATAAGGCCCTCTCTACAATGTTTTATGGGTTTCGCTCACCTGTAGGCCCTCACCTCCAATGTTTCATACGGTCTGCTCAGCTGTAGGCCCTCACCTCCAATGTTTCATACGGTCTGCTCACCTGTAGGCCCCCACCTCCAATGTTTCATATGGTCTGCTCACCTGTAGGCCCTCACTACAATTTTTTATGGGGTTTGCTCACCTTCAGGCCCTCACCTCCAATGTTTTATATGGTCTGCTCAGCTGTAGGCCCTCACTACAATGTTTTATGGGTTTTGCTCACCATAAGGCCCTCACTACAATGTTTTATGGGGTTCGCTCACCTGTAGGCCCTCACCTCCAATGTTTCATACGGTCTGCTCAGCTGTAGGCCCTCACTACAATGTTTCAAATGGTCTGCTCACCTGTAGGCCCTCACCTCCAATGTTTCATATGGTCTGCTCAACTGTAGTTCCTCACTACAATGTTTTATGGGGTTTGCTCACCTTCAGGCCCTCACCTCCAATGTTTCATACGGTCTGCTCAGCTGTAGGCCCTCACTACAATGTTTTATGTGGTCTGCTCACCTTCCGGCCCTCACCTCCAATGTTTTATACGGTCTGCTCAGCTGTAGGCCCTCACTACAATGTTTTATTGGGTTTGCTCACCATAAGGCCCTCACTACAATGTTTTATGGGGTTCGCTCACCTGTAGGCCCTCACCTCCAATGTTTCATACGGTCTGCTCAGCTGTAGGCCCTCACCTCCAATGTTTCATACGGTCTGCTCACCTGTAGGCCCCTACCTCCAATGTTTCATACGGTGTGCTCACCTGTAGGCCCTCACTACAATGTTTAATGCGGTTTTCTCACCATAAGGCCCTCACCTCCATTGTTTTATACGTCTGCTCAGCTGTAGGCCCTCACTACAATGTTTTATGGGGTTCGCTCACCTGTAGGCCTTCACCTCCAATGTTTCATACGGTCTGCTCAGCTGAAGGCCCTCACCTCCAATGTTTCATACTGTCTGCTCAGCTGTAGTCCCTCACTACAATGTTTTATGGGGTTCGCTCACCTTCAGGCCCTCACCTCCAATGTTTCATACGGTCTGCTCACCTGTAGGCCCTCACTACAATGTTTTATGGGGTTCGCTCACCTTCAGGCCCTCACCTCCAATGTTTCCCAGGGTCAGCTCACCATCAGGCCCTCAACCATAATGTTTAAGAGGGTCAGCTGAGCAGCAGGCCCTCACCCATAATGTTTTAGAGGGTAACCAGCAGGCCCTTGCTCCTAATGTTTTTTGAGGGTCAGCAACAGGCTATTATTAATAATTTTTAAAGGCTGTGTATGATGCCCTCCTTTATGTGTAATAAAAGGTGCATTAGAGTGCCTGTTCCTTGTAATTTTTAGCAGGCATTTTACTTAGTGCATAGGCTGTATGAGTGTAGGAGTACCTGAACAATTGTAGCACCATGTGAATGAGGGCCCTCCTTTATGTGATATAGAGCACTTACACTGTATATACAATTGAATCTACAGGAAAGAATGTTTCCTAACAATTTTTCCTCGAAAAAGGATTATTTTTTTTTTTTGTGAGGGCTGGATTTTGGGCGTTTTTTTGTCAGTCTGTAAAAGTGGCGTACAACTCGGACAACATGGTTCCCAGCAGCGACATTGGTGTCCAAGATGCATCCAGATATGGTCCCCCTGCTGTTCCTGATCGATTTCAGAGGTGATTCCATCAATTCCAGACCTTTTCCTATGAACCAGGCACCCTCCCCTCATCCGAGCTGGGGGTGCCTGGTCATCTCCTCTTGACTTCCATTATACTCGGGTGCTCAGCCGAGCGCACGAATATTGCAATGTGTTCGGACCGAACACCTGAACACACAAACACTTTGGTGCTCGCTCATCACTAATCAAAAGGTCCATACCGAGATCACAGTACACCAGAATCAAACGCATTGTTAAAAAAACCACGTTCATTTGCCAAACCAGACTCACGGAAATGCAACAACTTTTTTCTGGACAGCGGCTACCCTCTGAAAGCATTAGGCATGCATGACTAACGCAATTCACCAAGACCCCAGAACACCAAACGTTTGGCTTTTGTTCACACCTTCCATCCAGCAGCCAACAAGATACTGAACATCATAAGATCCCATTGGAAATTACTACGTAAGGCGCATCCTGACGTGGAGAAATTCCACAACCCAATTTTGCCTTGCACCCGTCGCAGTAAGAACTTGAGTGACCTATTAGTTAGAGCAGACATTGGACCCCTGAAAACCACCCCTAGGCAGACCTTCTTGAACACCCAAGGCAAGGGTACATTTCCCTGCCTACATTGCTTCCAATGTTCAAAAATCCAAAAGGGCCCCTCCATATATCACCCCACATCAGGAAAATGCAACAAATTCTTCACCTGTGACTCCAACTTTGTCGTCTACGCACTGAAATGTCCATGTGGAATGGTGTACGTGGGAGAAACCACACAGAAAATACGCGACCGCATCTGCCAGCATAAATCAAATTTACGACGCAAAAACCTCTTGCAACCGGTTCCTGCACCCTTTCCACAGCTGGCCATTCAGTTTCTCAACTCAGATTTCAGGTACTGGAACACATACCTATACCAAGGAGATGGGGAAATCGTGTTAAAATTCTTAAGACCAGGGAGGCATTCTGGATACACAGATTAGATAGCCTTGAACCGAAGGGGATGAACAGAGAGTACGAGATTTAGAATCTTGCCTAATACACTGGAAATTTCGTTTTACTGTTGTTACAGTTACAACCTGTCTTTTCGCTTAATACTAACTTGTGCTCTTTTTATTACAGATCACATAGAATCGCTGTAATCCTGGTGCCACCATAGACTCTGTATCCTTTGGGTATTATTCTATTCCATTATCTGCTTCTACCTCTATCCATCTCACATTTCCTACAGAGTAATCCCCCTTTCTTTTCCTTCTTCCCCCTCTTTTCTCTCCTTCATTCATCATGACCTGTACATCATGCGCTGTACATCATCTTTAAATTTTAATAACATTTTTTATTCTTGGTTCTATTTTTCCCCCTTTTTCTCTTTTTTCTTTTTTTTGGTTCCTTTTGTCATTTTTTCCATTTTTTCAATGTTTTCATTTTTTTCACTTCTTTTCACTTCCTTCATTTGATTCCATGCTTCACTTTTTTCCCTTTATTCTCTCTTTTCCCTTAATTCTCTCTTTCTCCTCTATTCTTTCTATCCTTTTGTCCTAAGTATCCAAATTTTTTCAGTTCTTTCATTTTGACTTTCTGTTTTCTTGCCTTCTCATTACTTCTTTTAAAAAATAAAAAATAATATTTCATTTAACTCTTGGTTGATTTTTGTTTTCTTTCAACATTGTCCTCTCAATACGTCTGATCTGTATTATCCCCTTTCGATAGTCTAACTTCTTATTCTCTGTATTCATTTCCATACATTCCCTCCTATAGGGATTCTCTCACTCTCGCTGTACTGTATTATTATCCCTCTGTCACTGTTGCTGCCCCGATTGTCCTGCACAGTTCAACATGCACACGTTCAAAATTCACACCACGGAGCGTAGTCTCGCGAGACTATCGCTCTGGCCGGATGTCTTTCACACTATAGACCTCATACTGAGTTCTGACACGCACGGTGGAACGCAAGTGCCCAGCGCATGCGCACGTGACAGCCACTGATTAACGCACAAGCTTCATAAGATGCCGGCCACACTGGTCACAACATGGCATCCTCTTGTAGTGCAGCAGCACATTTTGCGAGACCAAGCCATCGCCTTCCAAGTTCCTTACAGAGCGGCACCAGGTAGGCCAGTAGTCCAGGTCTCTTCAGTTATTTTATTGATTCCCGTGAGGTAAACAGGATCTGTTCTCCCCCTGTAGTGTCCCTGAGGTTTCTGCCCCTCGACAACTTCTTAACAAAGTTTCCTTAACTAGGATAACTCAGTACTCGTTTTGGGACAGCTTTAGATGCACGTCCTGTACACCAGTGATATTATGGTGTACCTCTACCCAGTGGCGTTGCAAGGGGGGTGCAGGGGGTGCGGGCCGCACCGGGTGACACCAGTCTGATGGGGTGTCACCCGGCCGCCGGACTAACTTACTGCAGTGCAATTTCAATGTGTTACATAATTTAATTAATCACCTAGGTAGGTCTGGCTGGCGGCTGCTGCTACAATGGGGTGTCACCTGCCCCCGGCGGGGGCGGGTGACACCCCATTGTAGCAGCAGTCGCCGGCCAGACCTACCTAGGTAATTAATTAAATTATGTAACACATTGAAATTGCACTGTAGTAAGTCCGAGGGCCTTACTTACTACTTACTTACAGTGCGGCTGCTACTGTCTTGTCTGGCGGGCGGCGGCTGTCCAGCCTACATGTGTGCCGTGCGGCGCTCAGGTCAAAGGAGGCGTGACTGACTGTCAGTGGGGCCGCAGCGGAGCTGCTCTGTCTGCTGTGGCCTGTAAAAGCTGCCTCTCTAGGCTGGCAGCAGAAGAACACAGAGGACTGATTGACTGAGGCACGACTTGTTGGCCTCTAGTCTGGAGAAGACACCTTAAGGCAGAGCCAGCTGAGACTGGAGCCAGGACCCGACTGACCCCACTCCAGCCAGACCCAAGTGATATATCAGGTACTGTAAGTGTATTGTAATTGTAACAGAGAGGGGGAGATGGGGGACAAAATGTACAAACATGTCTGTGCCATGGAGCCTGGAGGGGAAGAGAAGAAATGTCTGTGCCACCCATGGGGGAAGGGGATGACATGATGAGGGGACCCGGGACAATGATGAAGGGAGGGACAATGTTGGAGTCTGTGCCATGGGGAAGGGGGGGGTGACATCCTGTCACCCTCACCCCCCTTTGGCACAGACTCCAACATTGTCCCTCATCATGTCACCCCCCCTGATGGTACAGACTCCAACATTGTCCCCCATTAGGGAGCATAATGGATGGGGGCTGACGGCTGACATGGGGGGCATGATGGATGGGGGCTGACATGGTGGGCTGATGGCTGACATGGGGGGCATGATGGATGGGGGCTGACGGCTGACATGGGCATGATGGCTGACATGGGGGGCATGATGGATGGGGGCTGACGGCTGACATGGGCATGATGGATGGGGTGCTGACGGCTGACATGAGGGCATGATGGCTGACATGGGGGCATGACGGCTGACATGGGGGGCATGATGGATGGGGGCTGACGGCTGACATGGGCATGATGGATGGGGTGCTAACGGCTGACATGAGGGCATGATGGCTGACATGGGGGCATGACGGCTTACATGGGGGCATGATGGATGGGGGCTGACGGCTGACATGGGCATGATGGATGGGGTGCTGACGGCTGACATGAGGGCATGATGGCTGACATGGGGGCATGACGGCTTACATGGGGGGCATGATGGATGGGGGCTGACGGCTGATATGGGGGGCTGATCTGAGGTATGATTAACATTGGGGGTCTGATTGGTGGTCTGACCTGAGGTATAATGGAAAATATTGTTTCTTATTATACTCCTCTAAAACCTATGTGCGTCTTATAGGGCGAAAAGTACAGTCCTCAAACCAGATTGAAGCAGAGCGAAGATATCAGGACCACACAGAGGAGAAGCCAGCTGCTGCAGACAGAACCAGGACCAGGTGAGCTGCGGGCAGGGGGGGGGGGGTCGCCGAGATGTAGCTTCGCTTGTGTTGCCAAAAAATCCTTGCACAGGCCCTGGTCACGTCCACGTGACAGGGCCGGTGCAAAGAGTCCCACAGTACATAATGTGGGCAAAATATACCTACTTACATAACATTCCCAATAAATACATTTATTTTTTTGTGAATAAAGGCTATTTTACATTTTTAATAGTGATACTCTTAGGTGCCAGGGGGTGTACCCTGGCATTTTTATTATGGTACACCACCTGGCACAATTTTCCACATAAAAATAAGTTTATGTATTGGGAATGTTATGTTATTAGGTATATTTTGCCCACATTATGTACTGTGTGACTCTTTATTTATTATATAAAAATATTGCTATTGCCAAAGTCAGGAGGTAGGCAGGCTGACAGCTCCAACACGGCACGCCTCTTCTTGGCGCTCCGAACAGCCCTCCGATGCGGCGCTTGCAGGAGTGTCACTGTACGGGCCTGCAAGCATCCGGATCCTCAGCGCAGGCGAGGGATTTGGCCACTGGAGGAGGAGGACAAGCTGAAGACACTGGGCGGGCCTTCTGGGTGAAAGGGGGAGTGGAAAGTTATGAAGATGAGCGCGCGGCCTGGGCACCGGCCGTTATGACGCCGCCCCTTAAGATGCAGCCACCTCCAGACTCGGTCCTTGTACCGCTCTGTGGTCTCTTCATGCTGCTGCCACATCCACTCTCCTTGCTACTCTGTGGTATGCTGATGCTTCTGCCATATCCACACTATGTCACCTTGCCACTCTGTGGTCTTCTGATGCTACTGCTGCTGCCATCTCCACACTATTTCACATTGACCACTTTGTGGTATCCACCTGATGCTGCTGCTATCGCCACCTCCAGACTCTATCATTGTGCCACTCTTTGGCCTTCTCATACTGCCGCCAACTCCTCACTCTGTCATTTTGCCTATCGGTGGCCTTCTCCTGATGCTGCTGCCCTGAACTCCAGACTCTGTGCTTGTGCCACTCGGTGGCCTTCTCCTGATGCTGCCAACTCTAGACTCGGTCAATGTGCCACTTGTTGGCTTTCTCCTGACACTGACGCTGCTGACGCCAACTCTAGACTCTGTGGTCTCCTCATGCTGATGCCACATCCACACTCTGTCATTGTGCCGCTCTGCGGCCTACTTAATTATATTTGGGGGCGGGGGGCATTTCCAAACTTTAACCTGGACTTCAGGTTGGACCTGGAGAGATGTCAGGTAGTGATGAGCGGCAGGGACAATATTCGAATTCGCGATATTTCGCGAATATTTGGGCGAATATTCACCATATATTCAAGAATTCGCGAATTCATGATCTCCAGGTATTTTTTTCTTGATTGCGAAAATTCGCATAAAATTCGCATAAAATATTCACATAAAAATTCGCATGAACTGGTATTTTTTAAAAAATCAAATATTCGCGATTACGAATATATTTAGCAATATTCTAAATATTTGCGAATTCTCGAAATGCCGATATTCGCGATTAAAATTCGCAATTCGAATATTCGTGATCAACACTAATGTCAGGCACTCAGAGCCCTCTCTGTGGGCACCCATCCCACACCCTGGGAAAAAGTCTATGGTGTACCAATATGCCTTAGACTTTTTCTGCCATTCATCAGTGCAGGGCGCACTATAAACAGCACAGGCAGCACATTGACTGTAGGCAGGATATTATAGCTATGTAAATGATAAAGTACATGGAAGACAGACCATATTGGTATTCAGGTTAAATTAGTATTCAGGTTAGCAAATTAGTGCAAACCATTGATTTTGATGAAGCAATTAATAGTTTTGCAGCTTTGAAGGCCAGGAAAGCAAAGTTCTGAATTGATTGAGATGTTCTTTAAGTGCACTTGTATTTGTTCCTGTTCAATTTTCTGTTATTTAATTATTTATTTATTATTCATGTTGAATTTTGTGTTATTTAGACTACTTTCACACTTGCGGCAGGACGGATCCGACAGGCTGTTCACCATGTCGGATCCATCCTGCGGCTATTTCGCCGTGCCGCCGGACCGCCGCTCCCTCCCCATTGACTATAATAGGGACGGGGGCGGAGCTCCGATGCAGCACGGCGGTGCACGGCGAAAGGCCGCCGGACTAAAATTACTGCATGTCAGGTTTTTTAGTCCGGCGGCTTTCGCCGTGCACAGCCGTGCTACGCCGGAGCTCCGCCCTGTCCCCATTATAGTCAATGGGGACGGAGCGGCGGTCCGACGGCACGGCGAAATAGCCGCAGGACGGATCCGACATGGTGAACAGCCTGTCGGATCCGTCCTGCCGCAAGTGTGAAAGTACCCTTAATTATTTCTACCGCACTGGGTGACACCAGCCCTAGCAACGCCACTGCCTCTACCTTCATACGATTGTATGCTTTATGTGTCATGAATTTCCGCTATGTGATATCATGTTGTTATGCCACAATGCTTCCGTTATATTACGTGTTAGATGCTACATCAATTGTATTATGTTCATATCACTCTTTTCATGGAATAGAAATACATGGACTTCCGCAGAAAATGCCATAGATATGAATGATATATCTCTTGCCTCATAACCTATAACCTCATAGCCTACTGTATACCATATTTTTCGTGACGGATAAAATTGTTATTTATTGTATATATTTCTTTTTGTTTGTACTTCAGTTTGAAAAAGGCCTTGTTGGCCGAAATATCACATCTAAGCAGTATAATAATTAAAAATCACTAATCAAGAATATTTACTTATGTCGCTGGAGTTATTTTGAGCTACATTTAACGGGGTAGGAACCCTACTTCCAGGGACGAGGCTCAGCAACTGCTGACTGCATCCAAGGTACTGTTTACATATGCTGCACATGTGAGGACATGGAGAAAGAAAGCATGGAAGGTGGGACCACCCAGACTGACATGCATGATGCAGCTAATGAGCAGCCAGCCCTGTGATATCACAGCCCTATAAATACGACGGCAATCTTAGAGTCAGACATTTTCCAGCGTTTTCAGTGCATGGACAGACGTGAGAAGGCTCTAGGGATAGCAATTGGAAAAACCTAATTGTGAAAAAAAAAAAAAAGAAAAAACGATTTATAAGTGCAGGGAAAGGATAGTGAGGAATCATTTCACAGCATATTAGTGCAGGGAGAGACATCAGAAAGCGCTAGGGACAATGCTAGAAAAGTGATTTACAAGTGCACGGAAAGAATATTTGGGGAGCCAAATAGCCATTATGCAGCTTTGTCATTCCAGCAATTTGTTCATGTTATTGGGGTGCAAGTGCTATGTTCAAAAGCCTTTAGTGGACAATTTCAGTACAGAAAGAAAAATATATATGCACTTCACTGTTGCAGTTACTTGTGACAAAAGCATTTAGTGGCATATTTCAGAACAGAAAGAAAAATATATATGCACTTCACTGTTGCAGTTACTTGTGGCGAAAGCGTTTAGTGGCCTATTTCAATACAGAAATAAAAATATATACATACTTCACTGTTGCAGTTATTTGTGGTGAAGAAGTGTAGTGGTATATTTCAGTGCAGAAAGAAAAATATATACGCATTTCACTGTTGCAGTTATTTGTGGTAAAGCGTTTAGTGGCTTATTTCAGTACAGAAAGAAAAATATCTACGCACTTTACTGTTGCAGTTATTTGTATTGAAAGAGTTTAGTGGCCTATTTCAGTACAAAAATAAAAAATATATTCTCAATTCACTTCTGCAGTTTATATGTGTTGAAAGAGTTTAGAGGCATATTTGAATACAGAAAGAAAAATATATACGCACTTCACTGTTGCAGTTACTTGTGGCGAAAGCGTTTAGTGGCCTATTTCAATACAGAAATAAAAATATATACATACTTCACTGTTGCAGTTATTTGTGGTGAAGAAGTGTAGTGGTATATTTCAGTGCAGAAAGAAAAATATATACGCATTTCACTGTTGCAGTTATTTGTGGTAAAGCGTTTAGTGGCTTATTTCAGTACAGAAAGAAAAATATCTACGCACTTTACTGTTGCAGTTATTTGTATTGAAAGAGTTTAGTGGCCTATTTCAGTACAAAAATAAAAAATATATTCTCAATTCACTTCTGCAGTTTATATGTGTTGAAAGAGTTTAGAGGCATATTTGAATACAGAAAGAAAAATATATACGCACTTCACTGTTGCAGTTACTTGTGGCGAAAGCGTTTAGTGGCCTATTTCAATACAGAAATAAAAATATATACATACTTCACTGTTGCAGTTATTTGTGGTGAAGAAGTGTAGTGGTATATTTCAGTGCAGAAAGAAAAATATATACGCATTTCACTGTTGCAGTTATTTGTGGTAAAGCGTTTAGTGGCTTATTTCAGTACAGAAAGAAAAATATCTACGCACTTTACTGTTGCAGTTATTTGTATTGAAAGAGTTTAGTGGCCTATTTCAGTACAAAAATAAAAAATATATTCTCAATTCACTTCTGCAGTTTATATGTGTTGAAAGAGTTTAGAGGCATATTTGAATACAGAAAGAAAAATATATACGCACTTCACTGTTGAAGTTATTTGTGTTGAAAGAGTTTAGTGGCCTATTTCAGTACAAAAAGAAAAATATATACGCACATCACTGTTGCTGTTATTTGTGGCGAATGTGTTTAGTGGCCTATTTCAGTACAAAAAGAAAAATATATATGCACTTCGCTGTTGCAGTTATTTGTGGTGAAATTGTTTAGTGGCCAATTTCCGTACAGAAAGAAAAATATATACGCATTTCACTGTTGCAGTTTTTTGTGGTGAAAGCGTTTAGTGGCCTATTTCAGTACAGAAAGAAAAATATATACGCATTTCACTGTTGCAGTTTATTTGCGGTGAAAGCGTTTAGTGGCCTATTTCAGTACAAAAAAAAATATTTATTTTCAACTCACTTCTGCAGTTATATTTGTTGAAAGTGTTCAAAGAAAAATATATATACAGTGAGGAACAGAAGTATTTGAACACCCTGCAATTTTGCAAGTTCTATCCTCTTAGAAATCATGGAGGGGTCTGAAATTCACATTGTAGATGCATTCCCACTCTGAGAGACAGAATAAAAAATAAAAAAAATCCACTCCTTGGTTATCCTGGCTGTGTGCTTCGGGTTATTGTCATGTTGGAAGACCCAGCCACGACCATTCTTCAATGCTCTGACTGAGGGAACGAGGTTGTTGCTCAAAATCTCTCAATAAATGGCCTCATTCATCCTCTCCTTAATACAGTGCAGTCGTCCTGCCCCCTTCACGGAAAAGCACCCCCAAAGCATGATGTTACCACCCCCATGCTTCACATTAGGGATGGTGTTCTTGGGATGCAACTCATTCTTCTTTTTCCTCCTAACAAGAAGAGTGAAGTTTAGACCAAAAAGTTTTACTTTGCTCTCATCTGACCACATGACTTTCTCCCATGCCTCCTCTGGATCATCCAGATGGTCATTGTCAAACTTTAGAAGGCCTGGGCATGTGATGACTTGAGCAGGGGAACCTTCCTTGCAATGCATGATTTGAAACCATGACAGCGTAGTGTTCTACCGACAGGGACCTTTAAACTGTGGTCCCAGCTCTCTTCATGTCATTGACCAGCTCCTCCCTTGTAGTTCTGGGCTGATTCCTCACCTTATCATCCGTGATACCCCACGAGTGAGATCTTGCATGGATCCCCAGTTCGAGGAAGACTGACAGTCGTCTTTAGTATCTTCCATTTTGTAACAATTGCTCCAACAGTTGATCTATTTTCACCAAGCTGCTTGGAAATTGCCCCGTAACCCTTTACAGCCTTGTGGAGGTTCACAATTTTGTCTCTGGTGTCTTTTCACAGCTCTTTGGCCTTGCCCATGGTAGTAGTTGGCGTCTGACTGACAATGGGGTGGACAGGTGTCTTTAAAGAAATCAGACAGGTGCTACTAAGTTAGATTAATGAGTGGAGTAGAGGTGGACTTTTTAAAGGCACAGTAACAGGTCTTTGAGAGCCAGAATTCTTGCTGTTTCTCAAGTGTTCAAATACTTATGGTCAGCAGTGCATAACAAATAAATTCTTTAAAAATTATACAATGTGATTTCCTGATTTTTGTATTTATTTTATTTATTCTGTATTTCAGAATGGGGATGCACCTATAATGTGATTTTCAGACCCCTCCATGATTTCTAAGTGGGAGAATTTGCAAAATCGCAGGGTGTTTAAATACTTTTGTCCCTCACTATATATATATATATATATATATATATATAGTGGCCTATTTTAGTACAGAAAATATATATATATACGCTCTTCACTGTTGCAGTTATTTGTGGCAAAAAAAAATTGTGGCCTATTTCAGTACAGAAAGAAAAATTTATACGCACTTCACTGTTACAGTTATTTGTGGCAAAAGCGTTTAGTGGCCTATTTTAGTACAAAAAGAAAAATATATACACACTTAACTGTTGAAATTATTTGTGACAAAAGCGTTTAGTGGCTTATTTCAGTACAGAAAGAAAAATATATACGCACCTTACTGTTGCAGTTAATTGTGGCAAAAGCATTTAGTGGCCTATTTCAATACAGAAAGAAAAATAAATACGCACTTCGCTGTTGCAGTTATTTGTGGCGAAAGCATTTAATGGCCTATTTCAATATAGAAAGAAAAATATATAAGCACCTTACTGTTGCAGTTATTTGTGGCAAAAGCATTTAGTGGCCTATTTCAATACAGAAAGAAAAATATATAAGCACCTTACTGTTGCAGTTATTTGTGGCAAAAGCATTTAGTGGCCTATTTCAATACAGAAATATAAATATATACGCAATTCACTGTTGCTTTTATTTGTGGTGAAATTGTTTAGTGGCCTATTGCAGTACAGAAATAAAAATATATATGCACTTCACTATTGCAGTTATTTGTGGTGAAATAGTTAAGTGGCCTATTTCAGTACAGAAATAAATATTCTCAATTCACTTCTGCAGTTATGTGTTGAATGAATATATATATATATATATATATATATATATATATATATACAAAATATCAAAAAAAGGCAGCACTCCAAGGATTAAATGAAAAAACAGTCACCTTTTATTCACCCATGTGGGCAGCACAACGTTTCGGCTCAGCACTAGAGCCTTTCTCAAGCAATAGTGAGGACATAATGCAACATACTTTATAGTCCAGATAATTATACAAACCGGATTCCAAAAAAGTTGGGACACTATACAAATCGTGAATAAAAACTGAATGCAATGATGTGGAGGTGCCAACTTCTAATATTTTATTCAGAAGAGAACATAAATCACGGAACAAAAGTTTAAACTGAGAAAATGTACCATTTTAAGGGAAAAATATGTTGAATCAGAATTTTATGGTGTCAACAAATCCCAAAAAAGTTGGGACAAGGCCATTTTCACCACTGTGTGGCATCTCCCCTTCTTCTTACAACACTCAACAGACGTCTGGGGACCGAGGAGACCAGTTTCTCAAGTTTAGAAATAGGAATGCTCTCCCATTCTTGTCTAATACAGGCCTCTAATTATTCAATCGTCTTGGGCCTTCTTTGTTGCACCTTCCTCTTTATGATGTGCCAAATGTTCTCTATAGGTAAAAGATCTGGACTACAGACTGGCCATTTCAGTACCCGGATCCTTCTCCTACGCAGCCATGATGTTGTGATTGATGCAGAATGTGGTCTGGCATTATCTTGTTGAAAAATGCAGGTTCTTCCCTGAAAGAGATGACGTCTGGATGGGAGCATATGTTGTTCTAGAACCTGAATATATTTTTCTGCATTGATGGTGCCTTTCCAGACATGCAAGCTGCCCATGCCACACGCACTCATGCAACCCCATACCATCAGAGATGCAGGCTTCTGAACTGAGCGTTGATAACAACTTGGGTTGTCCTTGTCCTCTTTGGTCCGGATGACATGGCGTCCCAGATTTCCAAAAATAACTTTGAATTGTGACTCATCTGACCACAGAACAGTCTTCCATTTTGCCACACTCCATTTTAAATGATCCCTGGCCCAGTGAAAACGCCTGAGCTTGTGGATCTTGCTTAGAAATGGCTTCTTCTTTGCACTGTAGAGTTTCAGCTGGCAACGGTGGGTGGCATGGTGGATTGTGTTCACTGACAATGGTTTCTGGAAGTATTCCTGAGCCCATTCTGTGATTTCCTTTACAGTAGCATTCCTGTTTGTGGTGCAGTGTCGTTTAAGGGCCCGGAGATCACGGGCATCCAGTATGGTTTCACGGCCTTGACCCTTACGCACAGAGATTGTTCCAGATTCTCTGAATCTTCGGATGATGTTATGCACAGTTGATGATGATAGATGCAAAGTCTTTGCAATTTTTCGCTGGGTAACACCTTTCTGATATTGCTCCACTATCTTTCTGCGCAACATTGTGGGAATTGGTGATCCTCTACCCATCTTGGCTTCTGAGAGACACTGCCACTCTGAGAAGCTCTTTTTATACCCAATCATGTTGCCAATTGACCTAATTAGTGTTAATTGGTCTTCCAGCTCTTCGTTATGCTCAAATTTACTTTTTCCAGCCTCTTATTGCTACTTGTCCCAACTTTTTTGGGATTTGTTGACACCGTGAAAATTGGAATCAACGTATTTTTCCTTTAAAATGATACATTTACTCGGATTAAACGTTTGATCTGTCATCTACGTTCTATTACAAATAAAATATTGACATTTGCCATCTCCACATCATTGCATTCAGTTTTTATTCACAATTTGTTTAGTGTCCCAACTTTTTTGGAATCCGGTTTGTACCAATTCAATAAACAATTAATACATAAACCTTCACAAATAATAAATACATTTCTCTTTTCTTCTTTAGATACCTGGAGCTACGCAGGTGGACTGGGAGTTGTGGAGGAGCATGCTTTGGCCTGTGTCGTGACGTCCTTATTTGCTGGTCTCATTGTGTCACAGGATATGTGCGACTATATTGGGATCCTTGCTTAAGACACTATAGTTCTATACAGAGGGACAAATAATATATAGTAGGAGATCCCTCATTTGCACATCTGTGTATATAGAGGTCCCATTTGGTGGGCAGGGCTTTGATCCGATGTCGCAGTGATATGCTGACAACGGTAGTGCCTGCCACCCTGTGCAGTATGCTGCCTCTCGGAAGGGGGTAGCGGCCGGCACTGGGACTATCTGATTATGTGCTTGTTACTCTGTCCCATCTTTATAAATAATAAATATGTTTGTTATTTGTATTTGACACTCTTTTGAATAGAGTGAATAGGGCTGCAAGGTTCTTATCCCTTTATAAATATGGCGGATGTTGCCTCAGGTTTGCTATGAACATGTCAGCAGTTACGTTTCCTTCTGTGCTGCCGATGTGGGTACGTACGTCATAATGGACATGCGCACTTTGACCCTAGACACGCTGAGCCCGACATGTGGAATTTGCCGGACGCCATGACTCTGGATTCATGAGTTATTGTATTGCCTCTCCCCTCCTCCCTCTTCCCCAGCAGTATGTATCCAAGTATGATGAATTACTAATTGCACTATGCACTTTACACACAAGAAATCTAATTGACAATCATTAATAGTTTATGAATTTTTGTATATTTAACACTGCATGTTATGAATATAACTATGTTAATTGCTGGATATCACTTATCACTATCACAAAGCTATTTGGATTTTTTTATATCATGATTTTGTGAAAGATGTATTTATTATTTGTGAAGGTTTATGTATTAATTGTTTATTGAATTGGTATAATTATCTGGACTATAAAGTATGTTGCATTATGTCCTCACTATTGCTTGAGAAAGGCTCTAGTGATGAGGCGAAACGTTGTGCTGCCCACATGGGTGAATAAAAGGTTACTGTTTTTTCATTTAATCCTTGGAGTGCTGCCTTTTTTTGATATTTTGTATATAAGGACTGCTTATCCTTTGGGCTGTGCACCCTTCTACTGATTGAACCCCCTGTGCTGCCTCATTTTTTTATACCTATATATATATATATATATATATATATATATATATATATATATATATACAGTGAGGAAAATAAGTATTTGAACACCCTGCGATTTTGCAAGTTCTCCCATTTAGAAATCATGGAGGGGTCTCAAATTCACATTGTATGTACATTCCCATTTTGGCCCATTCCACCACACAGACCTCTTCTATATCTGTCAGGTTTCAGGGCTGTCACTGAGCAACACGGAGTTTCAGCTCCCTCCAAAGATGTTCTATTGGATTTAGGTCTGGAGACCGGCTGGGTCACTCCAGAACCTTGATATGCTTCTTACGGAGCCACTCCTTGGTTATCCTGGCTGTGTGCTTCGGGTCGTTGTCATGTTGGAAGACCCAGCCACGACCCATCTTTATTGCTCTGACTGAGGGAAGGAGATTGTTGCTCAAAATCTCACAATACATGGCCACATTCATCCTCTCCTTAATACAGTGCAGTCATCCTGTCCCCTTCGCAGAAAATCACCCCCAAAGCATGATGTTACCACCCCCATGCTTCACAGTAAGCATGGTGTTCTTGGGATGCAACTCATCCTTCCTTTTCCTCCAAACACGACGAGTGAAGTTTAGACCATAAAGTTCTACTTTGGTCTCATCTGACCACATGACTTTCACCCATGCCTCCTCTGGATCATCCAGATGGTTATTGGCAAATTTCAGACGGGCATGGACATGTGATGACTTGAGCAAGGGAACCTTCCGTGCAATGCACGATTTGAAACCATGACGGCGTAGTGTTCTACCGACAGTGACATTTGAAACTGTAGTCCCAGCTCTCTTCATGTCATTGACCAGCTCCTCCCTTGTAGTTCTGGGCTGATTCCTCACCTTATCATCCGTGATACCCCACGAGTGAGATTTTGCATGTATCCCCAGTTCGAGGGAGACTGACAGTCGTCTTTAGCCTCTTCCATTTTCTAACAATTGCTCCAACAGTTGATCTATTTTCACCAAGCTGCTTGGAAATTGCCCTGTAGCCCTTTCCAGCCTTGTAGAGGTTAACAATTTTGTCTCTGGTGTCTTTTGACAGCTCTTTGGTCTTGCCCATGGTAGTATTTGGCGTCTGACTGACTGTGGGGTGGACAGCTTTTGCAATTTCACAAGATTTATTTCCATCCAGTGTTGCATAAATTTTTCACCAAGATCTTGCATTGATGATGGTAGAGTCTGACTGCTGCGCAAAGCCTTCTCCAGCACATCCCAAAGTTTCTCAATAGGGTTAAGGTCTGGACACTGTGGTGGCCAATCCATGTGTGAAAATGATGTCTCATGTTCCCTGAACCACTCTTTCACAATTTGAGCCCAATGAATCCTGGCATTGTCATCTTGGAATATGCCCTTGCCATTAGGGAATAAAAAATCCATCGATGGAAAAATCTGGTCATTCAGTATGTTCAGGTAGTCAGCTGACCTCATTCTTGGAGCACATACTGATGCTGAACCTAGACCTGACCAACTGCAGCAACCCCAGATCATAGCACTGCCCCCACAGGCTTGAACAGTAGGCACTAGGCACGATGGGTGCATCGCCTCATCTGCCTCTCTTCTTACCCTGATGCACCCATCACTCTTGAACAGGGTAAATCTGGACTCATCAGACCACATGACCTCCTTCTATTGCTCCAGAGTCCAATCTTTATGCTCCCTAGAAAATTGAAGCCTTTTTTTATGGTTTGCCTCACTGATTAGTGGTTTTCTTACGGCTACACAGTTGTTCAGTCTCAATCCCTTGAGTTCCCTTCGCATTGTATGTGTGGAAATGCTCTTACTTTCACTATTAAACATAGCTCTTAGTTCTACAGTTGTTTTTCTTTGATTTGATTTCACCAAATGTTTAAGTGATCGCCGATAACGATCATTCAGGATTTTTTCCCCGCCACATTTCTTCCTTGAATACGATGGGTCCCCACTATCCTTCCAGTTTTTAATAATGCATTGGACAATTCTTAACCCAATTTTAGTAGTTTCTGCAATCTCCTTAGATGTTTTCTCTGCTTGATGCATGCCAATGATTTGACCCTTCTCAAACAGACTAACATCTTTTCCACGACCACAAGATGTGTCTTTCAATATGGTTGTTGGGGTTAAATAACTTGTTGCCAGCTGAAGGATAATCACCCATGCAGTAATTATCCAATAGGAGGCTCATAAATATTTGCTTAGTTACAGTTGCAAGAAAAAGTATGTGAACCCTTTGGAATTATATGGATTTCTGCACAAATTGGTCATAAAATGTGATCTGATCTTCATTTAAGTCACAACAATAGACAATCCCAGTCTGCTTAAACTAATGACACAAATAATTAATTGTTACCATGTTTTTATTGAACACACCATGAAAACATTCACAGAGCAGGTGGAAAAAGTATGTGAACCCTTGGATTTAATAACTGGTTGAACCTCCTTTAGCAGCAATAATTTCAACCAAACGTTTCCTGTAGTTGCAGATCAGACGTGCACAACGGTCAGAAGTAATTCTTGACCATTCCTCTTTACAGAACTGTTTCAGTTCAGCAATATTCTTGGGATGTCTGGTGTGAATCGCTTTCTTGAGGTCATACCACAGCATCTCAATTGGGTTGAAGTCAGGACTCTGACTGGGCCACTCCAGAAGGCGTATTTTCTTCTGTTTAAGCCATTCTGTTGTTGATTTACTTCTATGCTTTGGGTCGTTGTCCTGTTGCAGCACCCATCTTCTGTTGAGCTTCAGCTGGTGGGAAGATGGCCTTAAGTTCTCCAAAATGTCTTGATAAACTTGGGAATTCATTTTTCCTTCGATGATAGCAATCCGTCCAGGCCCTGACACAGTAAAGCAGCCCCGAACCATGATGCCCCACCACCATACTTCACAGTTGGGATAAGGTTTTGATTTGGTGTGCTGTGCCTCTTTTTCTCCACACATAGTGTTGTGTGTTTCTTTCAAACAACTCAACTTTGGTTTCATCTGTCCACAGAATATTTTGCCAGTACTGCTGTGGAACATCCAGGTGCTCTTGTGAAAACTGTAAACGTGCAGCAAATTTTTTTGGACAGCAGTGGCTTCCTCTGTGGTATCCTCCCATGAAATCCATTCTTGTTTAGTGTTTTGCGTATCGTAGATTCGCTAACAGGGATGTTAGCATATGCCAGAGACTTTTGTAAGTCTTTAGCTGACACTCTAGGATTCTTCTTCACCTCATTGAGCAGTCTGCGCTGTGCTCTTGCAATCATCTTTAAAGGACGGCCACTCCTAGTGAGAGTAGCAGCATTGCCGATCCTTCTCTATTTATAGACAATTTGTCTTACCGTGGACTGATGAACAGCAAGGCTTTTGGAGATACTTTTATAACCCTTTCCAGTTTTATGCAAGTCAGCAATTCTTAATCGTAGGTCTTCTGGGAGCTCTTTTGTGCGGGGCATCATTCACATCAGGCAATGCTTCTTGCGAAAAGCAAACCCAGAACTGGTGTGTGTTTTTTAGGGCAGGGCAGCTGTAATTTCCTCATCTCATTGATTGGACTCCAGTTGGCTGACACCTCACTCCAATTAGCTCTTGGAGATGTCATTAGTCTAGGGGTTCACATACTTTTTCCACCTGCACTGTGAATGTTTACATGGTGTGTTCAATAAAAACATGGTAACATTTAATTCTTTGTGTGATATTAGTTTAAGCAGACTGTGATTGTCTATTGTTGTGACTTAGATGAAGATCAGATCACATTTTATGACAAATTTGTGCAGAAATCCATATCATTCCAAAGGGTTCACATACTTTTTCTTGCAACTGTAAATCCAGGTGGTGACTTTTTTTTGGGACTGGCAGTGTATATATATATTGGCCTATTTCAGTTCAGAAAAAAATTATATATATATGCTCTTCACTGTTGCAGTTATTTGTGGCGAAAACATTTAATGTCCTATTTCAGTACAGAAAGAAAAATATATACGCATTTCACTTCTGCAGTTATATGTGGTAAAAGCGTTTAGTGGCCTATTTCAGTACAAAACAAATAATCCGACCCAAGAGTGAGTCAAAAGAGCCACCCCATAAATGCACATCCAACCATGAAAAAGTATTAAAAGTAAATATAAAGTTTATTACACACGACAACACACACGCATTAAAAAATTGTATACAATATAGAACAAAGTGCGGTATGCAATAAAATATATGTAACCGACACACACAGGTCCACTGGGTCACCACATATGTATGTGTGCGTTATCAACCAGCATATAAAAGGCAATACAATGAATCACATATAGCAAATGCAAGGTAAGGTGAGACCACTAGAAATGAAGATAAAGACAGACCAACATGGGGTCAAATATCAAGAGCCAAACCTACATAGCCAGCTGGTGCAGTGGACCTGGAAACATGACAAGCGCCCAACGCGTATCGCCGGAGCAATCCGGCTTCCTCAGGGGTAGAGAACTGTGTGTTGGAGCGTCACATTATATAGGGTATAAAACAGGGTGTAATTATATTCACCTGTGCAGCAGGAACTGTGGTTGGTGTGTGTGCATATCAAACTCCAGTCAAAGCAGAAAACCGGAAGTATGAGAATCACATGATCGGCTGGTGGAACGCATGGTGGAACGCATATGCGCTCCACCAGCCGAAACACAGCCACATAACATGAAAGGGAGATGAGGGCACTAGTGTATTAAATGCACATTGCTAAATGCAGCTAATTCGAGCCACAATAGCGATGCCAGACAAGTTTGTGTATAATAAAGCCGGCACTTCCGAACCGGATGTGAATAATCACATGACCGGAAGTGAGGCACCGCTGTGGAACGCATGGTGGAACGCATAGTGCGCTCCACTGTGCATAGTGGAGCGCACGATGCATCCAGCACACGCACAGAGGCACGACAGCATGCTGGAGGGAGCAGGGGAAGCAGAAACAAGGGGGAGGGGGGGGTGATGTGATGAAAATAGGCAGGACATAACTCGATCCATGTGGATGTCTCTGCATGCACTTGGGGCAAATAGTATTGGGCACAATCAGGCAATATAAAGTGAGTGCATGAATGGCCACTCATATATGCATAAATAGTAAAGAATAATAAATAATAATATGGCAAATATATTATAATAAGGGCACAGATAGGCAATTGGACATATACATATGCACATACAAAAGTTATATATACACTGCGTGAAGAGAACATAGACACAAATTATATATGATATGATTAGTACATATTAAGGCACATATCTATATATATCCAACATATATAACCCACATATATAACCAAACACCTATACTCATGACATTGTCAGTGATCCCAATATGCATCTCTACAAGAGCAAAAACATGAATAAATGTGAACAATAGTACACATAATCATTATGCAATGTACATGCATAATAATAATAATAGATGACCCTTATGTCAGATCCGAGACCCATGACGGACCTACAAGAAAAGGGAAAGGAATGGTGATAAAATAAAAACAACGTGAAAGACCACTAATGTGGAAGTAAAAAGAATGGTGGATACAGAAGTGCCCGAACCGTGCGTGTGAGATGGTGAGTAACAGTGAAACAGTGAAAAGAACCTGTAAAGAATAACAAAGAGATTAATACAAATAAAAAGTTTAATAATTAACGCAGCCTTTTATGATCCCTGTCCTAACTGCAGCCCCCAAATAAAGCCCCAATAGAGGCAATGGTTGCTCAGTGCCCAATCTGTGCCACAATATATGGCTATTGTCCGCCTCAATGCAATGGCTGGATAGCGCACTATTAAAATAGATATATCTACATGAAGCAGAGACCCCCTAATATCCCCTCGCTATTGGTGCTCGGATGGCACAAGGCATAGAACCCGCTGTTCCTGTGTTCCCAGCATGCTTAATTTAATAGACCCCGGATATCCAGATGAAGGAATAGACAATAGACAATGGCCCCACCAAAGGGGTTTGGAGCCTACCCCCATGTCAAGTGTGGTAGAAACCAGTGAACGTAAGTTCCTCGTTTAATCCATGCAGGGCAACTGTATCCAGATTGAAAATCCATTAGGACTCAAGACGCAATAGTTGAGAGTGGCCGATCCTCGCCTCAGATTCATGCGTACCAGGTCGAGACCCGCAATCCTAAGTCCAGAGGTTATACACTGGTGACAATCCAGAAAATGTGCAGAAACTGAGGTTAACGGTTTCTTTGCTTGAGTCCTGTCCCGTCGAGCCAAAGCGATGTTTGATAGATGTTGCTGAATACGTTTCCGTACTTCCTGGCCGGTCTGGCCCACATATAGCTTCCCACATTCACAAATTAGTGCGTAGATTACATTTCTTGTACGACAGTTGATGTAATGATCCAAAGATATCACCGCCGGAAGCCTGCAGGTAGAGAAGGAGTCAGCACAGATCATGTATTGGCAGATGTTACAATTTCCGCATGGGTATGTCCCGTGCAATCTGACACCCCTCCCCAACCCCTGTGAGGGCCTCTGGAAATGGTTACGTACCAATTTGTCCCGTAGATTTGGGGCTCTACGTGCAATGATCTTCGGAGTTGGATTTACATGGTCACTCAGCTTGGGATCCGCCAATAAGAGATGCCAATGTGCATTTAGTATTGTATATAGATCACGCCATTGGTTGTTATATTTAGTAATAAGATGGACCTGTGTACTCCGAGGTTTAGGTTTAGATTGCAACAATTCCAGGCGGTCAGTTGTCTTCGCCCTTTCAAAAGCCCCTGATATTACTTTCAGTACAAAAATATAAAAATATTATCAGTTCACTTCTACAGTTATATGTGGTGAAAGAGTTTAGTGGCTTAATTCAGTACAGAAAGAAAAATATATACGTACTTCACTGTTGCAGTTATTTGTGGCGAAAGCGTTTAGTGGCCTATTTTAGTACAAAAAGAAAAATATATACACACTTCACTGTTGCAGTAATTTGTGGCAAAAGCGTTTAGTGGCCTATTTTAGTACAAAAAGAAAAATATATATGCACTTAACTCTTGCAGTTATTTGTGGCAAAAGCGTTTATTGGCCTATTTTTGTACAAAAAGAAAAATATATACGCCCTTCACTGTTGCAGTTTTTTGTGGTGAAAGCATTTAATGGCCTATTTCAGTAGAGAAATAAATAAATATACGCACTTCACTGCTGAATTTATTTGTGGCAAAAGCATTTAGTGGCCTATTTCAATACAAAAAGAAAAAATATATGCACATTTTCACTTCTGCAGTTATATGTGGTGAAAGAGGTTTAGTGGCCTATTTCAGTACAAAAATATAAAAATATTGTTAGTTCACTTCTGCAGTTATTTGTGGTGAAAGCGTTTAGTGGCTTAATTCAGTACAGAATGAAAAATATATACGTACTTCACTGTTGCAGTTATTTGTGGTGAAAGTGTTTAGTGGCCTATTTTAGTACAAAAATAAAAATATATACGCACTTCACTGTTGCAGTTATTTGTGTTGAAAGCATTTAGTGGCCTATTTCAGTACAAAACGAAAAATATATACGCACTACACTGTTGCAGTTATTTGTGGTGAAAGCCTTTAGTGGTCTTTTTCAGTACAAAAATAAAAAATAAATTGTCGCTTTTAGGGGTGTTTTAAATTACTTTTAGTTTATTTAGTTCAGCAAAAGGTATGTCAGACAGAGAAGTGCCAGGCCATGCACAGAGGAGTGGCAGAGGCTTTAATGTTTATGGCTCAGGCAGAGGTCGCAGTAGAGTAAGGGGGCATGGCAGCAGGAGTCGCAGTGAAAAGCCTGAGCTCCATGTTTTATCTAGTGGTAAGGTGTTGACCAGCAACCCAGCGGTTATTGATTGGTTAACTTAGTCATCCACTTCATCCCAAGTGACATCAGACACCACCAGCTAACAGTCGGTGGGTTCGTCAGACACAACCCTTAGCTGACATGGCCCGGGAGCAAACCCTGTGCCCTCACCTGTCCTCATCCTGCCTCTGTCCTTTGCTGCTCCCTCGGCCACAGAAGTATTGTATGCTGTAGGCTCAGCTCCAATATACAGCGAGGACAAGCTACTAGAGGACAGTCAGCAGCTCATGCCCAGCAAAGCTCTGGTGGAGACATCCGCCACTTCCTCCGCTAGATGGGCAAGTAGTGATGAGGAGAGTGGCGTGGGAGGTCGTGTTGTGAGCAGTCAGGTTCCTGACCCAGAGACCAGTGAGGGGAACTACAGTGATGTGCAGCAAGTACTGGATGATGATAAAGCCGATCGCACTTGGTAGACGGTTGCAGAAGGGTCTTCATCATCATCAGGAAAATAGTGTGGCAGCTTGCCCGTGAGGCAGTGGTGGAGCCAGCAAGGTGGTAGCATGGCTGGGAGTCAGCAGGGTGGCAGTAGTGGGAGGTCGGTAGCCAAAACGTGCCCGGAGTAGACCACCTGCTTCGCAGCAGCCTAACTGCCCTGGAAGTAGTGGTGCAGGGGTTAATTAAGGCAGAGGCGGTAGCAGTCAGTCAGTGGGGACTGTTGGGGTAAAAATCACCTACTCAGCGGTGTGGCAGTTTTTATTAAGCCGCCGGAGGAGGTGAATGTGGCAATATGTAGAATCTGTGGGCAGAAGGTGAAGGTGCCAATGTTGGCACTACAGTCCTGTGTCAACATATGCAGCTAAGCCATACAGTGGCCTGGGAGAACCGTGGCTCTGATGTGGTGGTCCAGCCTGCTGCAGCAACCACTGCATCACTTAGTGGCACACTCAAGGCTCCACCACCTCAGCCGAAGGCAGTTGTCTGTCATTCTCATCATCTGCTGGTCCCGATGCTTCTGCTCCTCCTCCTCCTCTTTCTACTCCTTGTCAGTCATTCCTTCAGCAATCGATCATCAAAGCAATTGCCAATAGACAGCAGTATACGTGTACTCATCCAGCGGCGCAGAAGCTGAATCTGCTCCAGTCCAAGTTGCTGGTGCTGAAGTCCCTCCCTTTCCAAGTGGTGGACTCTGCACCTTTCAGAGAACTGATGGCTTGTGCCGAGCTGAGGTGGAGAGTCCCAATCCATCATTTCTTTGTGAAAAAGGCAGCACCAGACCTGCACAAATATGTAGAACAGAAGGAGGGCCAATCCTTGAGCCTGTCGGTGTCTGCCAAAGTGCACAGCATGGCCGATGTGTGGAGCTGTAACTACGTTCAGGGATAATACATGTACTTTACGGCCCACTGGGTGAATGTGTTTCCTGCAAAGCCACACCAGCAACTTGGCCAGGTCACGCCGCTTCCGCCTCCACGTTGTCAAGCCGTTGGTCCTGCGACAATGTCCGCCTTTGCCTCCTTATCCTCAATCATGTCCTCAGCCTCCACTGCAGGGACAAGTCACAGTTCCCCTCCAGCAATCCACATGTTCAGGGCACAGCAGTGTCACGCTGTTCTGCACCTCATTTCCCTGGGCGTACTGAGTCACACAGGGCCACCGAGTGGCACAACTGCTCTGTGTTCTTCGTCAAGAAATCAAATCCTGGCTTTCTCCCCAACAACTCAAAATCTGAGCCATAGTGATCGACAACGGGAAGAATATTGTGTCAGCGCTGCGTCAAGGAGGGCTGCGCCCTGCATGGCACACGTGTTCAATCTGGTTGTCAAGCGGTTCTTGAAGTCTTCCACCCATCTGCAAGACATCCTAAAAATGGGCAGGAAACTTTGCATGCACTTCAGCCACTCGTTCACTGCAAAGCGCACCCTTCTTGAACTGCAGCGGCAGAACGGCATCCACCAACAAAGGCTGATATGAGACGTTTCCACCCGTTGGAATTCCACCCTCCATATGTTGAACCGACTATATGAACAGAGAAAGGCCATCAACGATTTCTTAATGATGCAAGCAGATAGGAGCACTCCCATGTGTACCTTCAATGTCAGCCAGTGGCAGCTCATGCGTGAAACCTGCCGTTTGCTCAGGCCCTATTAGGGCCACAATTTTTGTCAGTCGCCAGGACTACGGGATGAACAACGTCATTCCACTGCTTTATGTCCTGGAAAAGATGGTGGTAACAATATCTTGTCAGGGGACTGGAGACGTGGCGCTTAGATCTCATGGCCACATGAGCCCTGTGGGCCTGAACTGGAAGAGGAGGAGGAGGGGGGGAGACATTGGAGCAGAGGCAATGTGTAGCCAAATGGGTGGTTTTTCTACTCAGGTGAAAGGAGAGCAGGAGCATGAGCAGACAGAGGAGCTACAGGACAATAAGGAAGACGAGACATAGGACCCCGACACACCATGGCAGTATGCAGTGGCAATGGAGGCAGGGAGTACCTCCGAGTCACTTGCACAAATGGCCCGATGCATGCTCACTTGTATGCTCACTTGCACTGTCACCATTTAGCAGAGGGATGACTTCTGGCTCTCCACCTTGTTGGACCCTCACTACCGGTCCAGAATGAGGGCCTTTTTTTACACCCACTGAGAGGAAGGACAAACTGAACTAACACATAGACATCATCTCGGCCACTGCCTATCTGCGCCATTGTCCATCCTCTCGCAGGTCTGACCGGGGGGGCCCTCTGCGCTCAAATTCCACTGCCATGGCTGTTGGGGAGGGGTGGGATGGCAGGAGCAGTACCAGCTGCATGGGCAGCAGCCTGAGTCTACAGTCGCATAGGAGTAGCTTTTTCACCCACATAGTGAAGAAACTACTCACCAGCAGCAGGTTGACCTGGAGCAGGACCTGAACCAACAGGTGGTGTCATACTTGGACAGCACCCTGCCAACCCACATTGAAGATACACTAGACTACTGGGCAGCCAATATGGATTTGTGGCTGCAACTAGCAGAGTTTGCCTTAGAAAAGCTGTCCTGCCCGACCAGTCGTGTGGCATCAGAGCAGGTGTTTAGTGCGGTGGCCCCATAGTTACCCCAAGGAGAACTCGCCTGTCCACCCAAAATGTGAAGAGACTGACCTTTGTCAAGATGAATCAGGCATGGTTCAGCCAGGATTTCCACCCACCAATTCCTGATGCATCAGACTAGATTATCCATGGTGCCACACCAACACTTTGACAAAAGAGACTAGTTTCTTCTTGCTACCTGCCTCAGCTACTACTCTGATGCTGCAACTTACCTGATGCCACACATCTGATGCCAAGTGCTCCTTATTTAACCCACCTTTTTCAGCGAGTACTTGTATTGCCACCCACCGCCGCACTCTGTCACTGGGTCACTTTGTGGTCTCCTCATGCAGCTGCTGCCTTATCCACACTGTCACCTTGCCACTCTGTGGTATCCTGATGCTGCTGCCATCTCCACGCCATATCACCTTGACAATATGTGGTATCCTGATGCTGCTGCTGCCATATCCATGCTATGTCACCTTGCCACTCTGTGTTATCCTGATTCTGCTGCTGCCATCTCCACACTATGTCACCTTGCCACTCTGTGGTATCCTGATGCTACTGATGCCATCTCCCCACTGTCACCTTGCCACTGTGTGGTATCCTGATGCTACTGCTGCTACTGCCATCTCCACACTATGTCACCTTGCCACTCTGTGGTATCCTGATGCTGCTGCTGCCATCTCCAAACTATGTCACCTTGCCACTCTGTGGTATCCTGATGCTGCTGCTGCCACCTCCACACTCTGTCATTGGGCCACTCAGTGGTCTCCTCATTCTGCTGCCAACTCCAGACTCTGTAATTATGCCACTCGGTGGCTTTCTCCTGATGCTGCCAACTCTAGACTCTGTCAATGTGCCACTCGGTGGCCTTCTCCTGATGCTGCTGCTTCCACCTCCAGACACTGTCACTGTGCCACTCAGTTTTCTTCTCCTGATGCTGTTGCTGCTGCCGCCACCTTCAGAATCTGTCATTGTGCAACTTGGTGGCCTTCTCCTAATGCTGCCAACTCCAGACTCTGTCATTGAGCAAATCGGTGGCCTCCTTATACTGCCGCCACCTTCAGACACTGTCATTGTGCCACTCGGTGGCATCCTCATACTGCTGCCACCTCCAGACTCTGTCATTGTGCCACTCGGTGGCCTTCTCCTGATGCTGCCAACTCCAGACTCTGTCATTGTGCCACTCGGTGGCCTCCTCATACTGCTGCCAACTACAGACCCTGTCATTGGGAAACTCTGTGGTCTCCTCATGCTGCTTCCACCTCACCACTAACTCAGTGGACTTTTCATGCTGTTCTTACCCTCCCCACTTTATAAATGGGACACTATTTTGCCTTTCGGCCTGGCTGACATCATTATTTATTTGACCTTTCTTCTGATCTGTCAGAAGGAAGTAAAAATGAGACGCACAACAGATCCTGTCTGTGTACCAGCTGTAAGGTCTGTATGGTCCCATCAGAATTGGCTTATGATTTGGTAGCCAAAACAGGAGTGGGTACAAAACAAAGAAGACATGCAAATATTCCATTCACGTGTCATCTCTGTTTTAGATCCACTCCTGTTTTTTTTTTTTTTTTTTAGGCATTAGCAATACTGATGGATTATTGAGCAAATGCTGACCGAGTGAAGGCGTATGCTCCACAGACAGGATCCATTTTTGGGGTTTATTGTTCTGACGGATCAGAGGAAGGACAAATTAATTAGTGGCGTCAACACAAACTTACTGCTGTCACCCTCTTCACTCTGTCCGGGAGGCTCTACTTGTATAAGCATTTAATAGAACAGATTCTGTAGACATCTAAGTGGATTCAGCTGGCGACGGTGTAAAAGGAGTGCGCTTCTTCCTGGCGCTAACATAGACCTGTAAGGCTGAGTTCATACTTGAGTTATTTGGTCAGTTTTGGCCCCGTAACTGCCGAAATAAGTGAAGTATGCTGTGATTCTAAGAGCGACGCCTGTCATCTGCATGTCATACAGACTCACAGTTTTATTTCATTACCAAAGCAGACTCACTATGTGTGTTACTGCAAGGCACAGTGTTCTACCTTACTATAAAGGCTCTTAGAAGCCAGGAAATAGCAGTTTTTTACGTAATTTGCCGCAAATATTTTTGGATCAAACCAAATTTTCCCCAAAAAATTTGGCGAACCGGCGAATCAAATTTTTGAAAAATTTGCTCATCTCTAGAAAGCACTGTCTGAGGGGTCTAAAACACATCTAAGGCTTGTACTTCTATTTTGTACATATGTATAGTTCTACTTTAATATTGTTTTCTACCCTTCTCCTTAGCTATCCTTTTAGCAGACTAAAAGTACCTTGAAGGGACAGTCATAAAAAAAAATGTCTACAGAATCAATGAGATGCATAAGTGAGATTCTGTAATTTCTATTTATTTCAATAGTGATTAATTACTTATTAATCCTTTCATGACCGGCTGTAAAAAGGCCTGAATACCCAGGCAACTTTTTGTGCACGTAATGGTTTAGTGACCCTCAACTTTTTTATTTGTTTGACTACCAAAATAATTTTAGCAATTTTTTTTACTTGACACTTAGGACTTTTTACTAAAATGTTTTTTTTTTTTTTTAGATTTCTTTGCTTTTTTAGGTTTCATTTGCAGGAAAACCACAAATTATTATTAAAAAATTATAATTTTTTTCTTAAATATTAAAACTGGCACAAAATGTATTATTGCAATTATTGGTTTCCTACTTTATGACAATCTTTTTGATATATAACATTTATAGGTTTGATTGAACAGGGTGAGTATGGTGACGGTTTCCGTTGGCGACTACATTTAAAATTTTTATTTTTTAAATTTTTTAAAATTTATTTTTAAATTATATATATTATTTTTTTGGGCACATAATATGTCCCTCAGGAGGTCATTAAAAGACCTCTGGAGGACACTTACTTTTCTTTTTTTCCCCACTTTTTTTCCCACTGTTTCTGCTGTTACTGGGGCATCCACAGGAGCCCCAGTTACAGGGGAAAACAGCCCCCTGTGGGGGCATTACACAGGAGCAGAGCTGATCAGGGTCTCCTTAGACACTGCAGCTCTGCTCCTGCCCAGACACCCCTGGCGGTCAAATGACCGCCAGGATTAACAGAGGAAGCAGCTTGGTCACTTCCTGCTCTCCCCCCTGTGCTCCTGCTTCAATCTTCTGCCGGCAGAGGAGAACGCAGAAGCGTTAATAAACCGCTCTTGTCTTCTCCTTAGGATCCCCGCTGTGTCTGTCAGCCGGGACTCGACCTGCTCTGCTAAATTGCAGGAGCAGGAGTTTTAATCCCAGTGCTGATCAGCGCTGGGATTAAAACGCTGCCTGCACATTTATAATCATGATATCTGCATGGGCATGTGCAGATAGGACGTATATAACAAGTGAGCCGTCGGGAAAGGGTTAAGCTAAAAATGTACGCTGCATAGTAATTTTGTGTTTAATATTGTGGTATTAACTGGTTTAGTTTTAACCTAAGCCCTGTTGACATACCATACATTAGGTCATTAAAGTCTATGGGCACAGTCACATAAAAGTTCCACATTTTCTATATATACAGGTGAACACAGACATATGTAGGTGCATAAATCACTTATATTCACAGGAATGTACAAAGTACATTGAATTCTTAAATCTTCAGATAAATACATGACTATACATTCCAGATATTCTATTTGTACATTCAAATTATTGATTTATTTTATTAAATTTAATAACATTTACAATTCTATTTCAGAAAGAAAATAAAAGACAATTTTCCCTATTGCGGTTTTAAAGTTCTGACCATTTTATACTTTGATATTGAATAGATTTCTGCAATTTTATTGACAAGATGACTTGAGAATATTGAGTTCTAGACATACTTTACACAGAAACTTTAATTGCTCCCATTTGTCTAATTTAAGCATGTCTGTAAAAGAATTGCACAGTCTCCCTCTGAGAACAAACAGCATTTAGAGGAATCAGATCCACTACTTTAAAATTTAATACACAATTTGATCTACTGATAAATATCATATAATTATTTGACCTTCCACTTGCACTGTCAGCAATTAATGAAAATATTTAAATATGGCCAACTGTGTCCATGTCCTTCAGCCTGTGGCCTTTCATTTTTCTTCCTTAATAGATTTAGACATGTACTAATGTATTTTACAACAAGGTCAAGTTAATAGGATTCATGGCCAATGTTTTACTGAAAATCATTCATCCAAAACTGTAACCGTTCAGAAGATGTATTTACTGATATAATTGCCTATAATCAATTAAAGTTGTTCTTCATCACTTGAAGATTTGATATGATGGGTGAAGATTGAATAAAAAAAAAAAAATACAAACCATAATTGAGTTTCTTTACGTAAGGCTACTTTCACACTAGCGTTTTAGTTTTCCGGTATTAAGACCCGTCATAGGGGCTCAATACCGGAAAAAAAAACATTTCAGTTTTGTCCCCATTCATTGTCAATGGGGACAAAACTAAACTGAACAGAACGGACTGCTCCAAAATGCATTCTGTTCTGTTTAGTTGCGTTCCCATACCAAAGATAAAACAGCAACATGTTGTAGCTTGCTTTCCGTCCTGGGATGCGAAGCAAGACAGATCTGGCATGACCCCCAATGCAACTCAATATGAATGGATCCGTTTTCTCTGCCACAATCTGCCACAATAAATCATTTTAGCGGGACTGCAAAAAAAAAAATAGAACATTTCCTATTCTTGTCCGAGTAAAATCGCTTTATATGCAGATAGAGTGTTATAAAATATTTGCGATTGCGAAAATCGCCACTTATTTTGCGAATGTTTTTTCGCAATGCATACAACTTCACATTTTATCAGGTCTAAGTAGATATTACTGATTGGTGCACTAAGTATTGTGACATCACAGCACTATGTTTGTAGCATGTATGTATGGACAGCATCTCTCACATGCACATTGCACATCCATTTTCCTGCTGCACACTATATAACCCACACACTCACACAAACACAGTCTATAGATTAGAGTTTTTGTCCTGTTGGTCAGGACTCAGGAGAAGCTTTCTTTGTATTACAGCCAGTATTTGCTGGCTCATTTAGAGTTACCCAGGGATTCACAGTGATACCATCATTCTAAAATATAACTTTTAATATTTACGTATAATATAGTCAATACACCCTTCAAATATATAGATGATAAATAATAAGAAGAAAAAAGAAAATAATAGTCTAGGGACAGATTGATGTTAACTTGTACGATGTTTATAATCTGGTTAGTAGATGTTAATAAAACCTGCTAAGGGCAGTAGCCCTAGTCCTGACCCTAGTGTAGGAGCCCTGCCTAATTACGGAATGGCCGCCCCGATAGGGGCGATCCCGTCTTACGTGCCTCCTGGTGTCCCTGGTTAGCCCTCTCACGGGGTATATGTCTATCTAATGGGGGACCCTATAGGTACGCCTGGGCTATTCTACACAAAAAATAATAATAAATGTATATAAATACCCAAGATAGGTGACAAACAGCACCCAATTACCATATGTGATATATATAAGAAAAAAGATAATAGTTAGAGAAGTCAATTGTCCAATAGCGTCCCTACGCGTTTCGCCTGGTTGGTGTCAGGCTCATCAGGGGACATATTTGACAAGGAATACCTATCACCATAAAGAATTACAAATATTATTAAACATATATAAATTTATTTTCTTTTTTATATTTTATATTTTTTTTCTCTATAAAGATATTCAGAGAAATATTGGAACATGTAGTAAAATAGGCCAATAACTAGAAAATACTGATCAATCAATTTGATAAAGTGATCAGGTCAGTTAGTGTTAGCAAAGGATGATAAATGAGTAAATGAACGAAACAGGTCTCAATACTATTGGAAGAAACCCAAAAACATTCACATGTCTCCTGCTAATACGTTATGGCCAGACTGGGATATACCACAACATGTATCTAGGTATATAGCCCTCAGTCTATTATAGTAGGACTGTGCCTAAATATTCATACCAAGCCAGAAGTTATGCCAGTAAGCGTATCAAATATGGGATACAAGTCCATATTTATGATATAACAATATTGACTGTTCAAATCATAACTACCGATCCACATCACAAGAATATAACATCACTGATAAATATGCAATGATGAGTGGTATCAGATAGTTTCCATCTATACTACTTGCGTGCCCATTAGAAGTTAAATAGGTCGGTGGTGGTCTCCACAACTCAAGATGTTAGTAGCAGTGGTAGCATCGTGAATGACCGGCGTCCGGTGGAGAAGCGGCGAGGTACTGCCGGCGTTCCTACCTTTTAAAATGCTACTTCCGGGTGTCGGGTCACATGGGGAACCCACGTGGTGACGATGCGTCTGACGTCAGACGCTGACACATAGTCTTCAGTGGGAGGTGAAACAACTAGCGTCTGTCATCAGACGCACACACGTGACCACTGTGCCGGTCATGTGATTGATCTTACCGACCCGGTCACATGATTCTTGGATCAGGCCGATGACAAGATGTTACAGCCATCAGAGAGAGGCAGAGCAGACGCATAGGGGACACTGGCTGTGAGGCTTTAATATAGATGTCCTACTATATATTTTTTACAGCCACATTTGAATGAAGATATGCAACAGTAGCCAACCCAGGGTACCTGAATAGGCATCTATTGTGACTTAGTGTTTCTGTAACCAATTTAAGTAATTAAAGGGTGATTGGCAATAATGTATATTCAGGGTACATTATAATAAAATTAGTCCCCTGATTGATATTGATTATTATATAAGGAATATAATAATCCCAGAAGATAGATCGAACGTCTTAAATGAAGCATGCAAAGTCTATGGACTTATTTAAACCAGCTGGTGTGACAGTATTTAACCTAAAAATCCACCTTGATTCTTTCTGTTTTAACAATTTATCCAAATCGCCACCTCTTTTGGACATTTTTACAACCTCAATCATCAAGAAATGTATGGTTTTGACGGACCCTGCATGTCTGCTCCACACATGTCTAGAGATAGGTTTATCCCGTTTATTACGAATATCCCCGATGTGTTCAAGGATTCGTTTTTTAAAAATCCTTTTGGTCTTGCCTATATATTTAAGTCCACAGTCACATTGAGCCATATATATAACGTCAGAGGTATTACAATTGGCAAAATTACGGGAATGAAATGTCTGATCTCCCGTGCTGTTGGAAAAGGTGTTTCCTAGAGCTTTAAATGTACAGGCTTTACATTTGCCACATTTAAATGTGCCCATCTGTCTATTGGATAACCACGTGTTCCTTTCTGGGGGCTCAAAGTGACTGTGGACTAACGTGTCGCCAACATTGCGCCCACATCTATAGGTTATAGCCGGATTTTCAGATAACACTTGTGTTAAATCGGGGTCTGTTTTTAGCAAAGACCAGTACCGGTTTAAAATATCTCGGACCTGTTGGGACTCTGAATTAAAAGTACCAACAATTCTTATTAGATCTTGAGAATTTATTGTCTTGATTTGTGAGTGTAATAGAGCAGTACGGTCCTTTGATTTAGCCCAATCCCATGCTTGATACAAACAAGGACTTGGATAGCCCCTTTGTTTGAAACGATCAAAAAGTTTGGATGCTTCATGTGTGAAGTTTTTGTTATCTGAGCAGTTTCTACGAATTCTTAAAAACTGTCCCTTTGGGATACCCCTTTTAAGGGGGGTAGGATGAAAACTCTCCCAACGCAAGAGACTGTTAGTTGAGGTCTTTTTTCTAAAAAGGGTCGTCTTTATACAATTCTGTTCGTCTCTTTCTAGACATACGTCCAAAAAATTTATGGTATTACGATGAATTTCAGAGGTGAAGAATAATCCAATATGATTAGAATTTAATGTGTCCATAAACTGCTGAAACTCACCAGCTGTCCCAGACCATGGAAGAAAAATATTGTCTATGAATCTGGACCAGAGTGTGATAAACCTGGTTCAAGATGTCATAGATTCGGAAAAGACGACTGTATCCTACCACCAGCCCAGGAGTAGCTTGGCATACGTCGGTGCACAGGGGCTACCCATCGCGGTACCCCTGAGCTGGTGGTAGAAGCGGTCCTCAAAAATAAAATAATTGTGTGTCAAGATGAAATTCAGAAGCTGGAGGGTAAATTGATTATGTTCGTGTAAGTCCACAGATTTAGAGTCCAGAAAATATTTAACTGCTGATAAACCCTTGTTGTGAGGGATAGAAGTATAGAAGGCTTCTACATCTATAGAAGCAAACCAACTGTCAGTTTCTATGATGACACCCTCAACTCTTTGCAGTAAATCAGTCGTGTCTCGTAGATACGAGGGAAGTGTGGATACAAAGGGACGTAAAACTTTATCAATATACACACCAGCATGATGAGTAAGACTCTCAATCCCCGACACTATGGGCCGTCCTTTTAAGGGACTTGTGCCCTTATGTATTTTTGGCAATCCATAGAACGTTGCTGTTTTTGGGGTGGTAGATAATAGATATTCAAATTCTTTCCGGTCGATACATCTATTTTCCAGACCATCTTGTAATATCTGAAATAATTCTCTCTGGAATCTATCAGTTGGATCCCCCCTCAGGATTGTATAATTATTTTTTATCTAAGACCAAGGAGAGGCACATGTCTCTATACTGTTGTATTGAAAGGACAACAATATTCCCCCCCTTGTCTGATGATTTAATTATGATATCCCTATTTGTACTTAGATTTTGTAGTGCGGTCATCTCTGCTGGATTGTAATTTTTTACAGAGGTAGTGTAAACTATTTTTTATAGGTCCCGTGTCACTGATTTTAAGAAGATGTCTATGTTTGCATCATTTAATGTTTTGGGTGGCATCTTGACGCTTTTATTTCTCAGGGTGGTGAAAGGCCCCTGACCCTTAGGTCGTTCGCCTTCCTCTAAAAGATGTACAAGGGTGTCAATGCCCTCTAGGTCCCCCATTTCCACACCTAACTCCTGGCATCTCTGTTTATCTGATGATACGAAGATTTTATGCCAGCGCAATTTCCTGGCAAAGAGTTGTATATCCTTAATCCAGTCGAAGCAGTTAAATCTCGTAGTTGGTACATAGGTAAGTCCCTTTCTTAATATGGACAACTCGTCAGCAGACAAAGTTTTCCCTGATAAATTTATAATTAAAGTGTCATCTGTAGGTACCCATTCTATTTTTTGTTGTTGACATGCGGCTGGGCTGGTTGGCGGTCCCTTAGCATATAGGTGTTCGGTTGAGTTTGCCCTAAAAAAGCTGCAGTTGTAGTCATGGGGGAGGGTAGCAGGGTTGGTACAGTATAGGAAGAAGATGGCCCAGATGTATATCCCTCCTGTTCTGGTTGTTCCTGACTTGTCCTCTCCCTGTCTCCTGGTCCTCCTCTGTTTCGGGGTCCCCATGATCTAGATGGGTAGCCACCTGTAAAGGGTTCGTTCCTCCAGTTGGATCTGGGGGCTGAATATCTATTACGTCCCCTGTATCGACCTCTACCTCTCCAATTAGATCTTGGGTTGGGATATTGTGGTCGATAGGTAGAGGACTCAGGATCTGAGCTATCTAGTTCGGAGGCTGATGTATCAGTGTTGGAACCCCTTTGGCCCGCCCCTGCAGTAATATATGCTGTATTGTTTCTAAATTCAGTTAGATCATTGGTAAATTGTCTGTGTTTTCTTTCCACTAGACTAGTTCTGAATTTTTCAATATTATTCTGTAATTCAAGTTCTTTCTTAGAGAAATCAGTTTGGTCCTTGAATTTCAATGCTGTCTCTGTTAGAGTGATTTTTCTCTTTTCTAGCTGTTCAATATTGATTTTTTCTTGCTCCAGCAGTAGTCTCATGAATCTGACTGAACTTGCTGTAGCCTCAGTTTCCAATTTAATCAACAGATCAGGAGTGCTGATCTGTGCCGCTGGTCGTATATAAATTCTTAGGCCACTTGGTACAATTGAATTTTTATGTAATTATCTAGAGATTGAATCTCCCACCACGTGGGATCTTTAAAAATAGTTTTAATTGAGGGACTCGTTATACTGGATAGAGTTAATTCTCTGTCTGAGAAGATCTCACTAGCCTCTGTTAGCCACCTGTCTTCATTAGTTTGCGTGCTTAAAAAGCCGGCCATCACCAAGATATTATAATGACTAGATAATTGATAAATAGTATATATATATTTTTTTAATAATTAAACAAAAAATGTATTCACAGATTGAACATAGTCCTGTTCAGGGAATTCTATAGTAGAATGTGATCATAGACATAAGGATTCACAGTAATACCATCATTCTAAAATATAACTTTTAATATTTACGTATAATATAGTCAATACACCCTTCAAATATATAGATGATAAATAATAAGAAGAAAAAAGAAAATAATAGTCTAGGGACAGATTGATGTTAACTTGTACGATGTTTATAATCTGGTTAGTAGATGTTAATAAAACCTGCTAGGGGCAGTAGCCCTAGTCCTGACCCTAGTGTAGGAGCCCTGCCTAATTACGGAATGGCCGCCCCGATAGGGGCGATCCCGTCTCACGTGCCTCCTGGTGTCCCTGGTTAGCCCTCTCACTGGGTATATGTCTATCTAATGGGGGACCCTATAGGTACGCCTGGGCTATTCTACACAAGAAAAAAAAAAATGTATATAAATACCCAAGATAGGTTACAAACAGCACCCAATTACCATATGTGATATATATAAGAAAAAAGATAATAGTTAGAGAAGTCAATTGTCCAATAGCGTCCCTACGCGTTTCGCCTGGTTGATGTCAGGCTCATCAGGGGACATATTTGACAAGGAATACCTATCACCATAAAGAATTACAAATATTATTAAACATATATAAATTTATTTTCTTTTTTATATTTTATATATTTTTTCTCTATAAAGATATTCAGAGAAATATTGGAACATGTAGTAAAATAGGCCAATAACTAGAAAATACTGATCAATCAATTTGATAAAGTGATCAGGTCAGTTAGTGTTAGCAAAGGATGATAAATGAGTAAATGAACGGAACAGGTCTCAATACTATTGGAAGAAACCCAAAAACATTCACATGTCTCCTGCTAATACGTTATGGCCAGACTGGGATATACCACAACATGTATCTAGGTATATAGCCCTCAGTCTATTATAGTAGGACTGTGCCTAAATATTCATACCAAGCCAGAAGTTATGCCAGTAAGCGTATCAAATATGGGATACAAGTCCACATTTAGAGTTACACAGGGTGCACCACAGGGAGGCAAACAAGCTTTACACCCCATAACGTACCGTCACTTTACTAGACAGGTACATCTCTGCTCAGCTGGCCAAAATCCAATTGCTCAGACCCCATACACATACAATCGCAATACAATCCGATCTTATAATGTTAACATTAAATCTAATATTTCCCCTTTAATGACTTAAATACTTTTTGATATTTTGTTAAGGACATTATTTTCAATACTTGAATTAAACAAAATTGGGATTATATGCTTGCATCTTTATCCTGCAGCTCATGTTGCAGTGCGGCTATGACTGGACCCGGGTCCAGGCTGAGAAGCAGAGGATTGTGAGGGAAATCCGTTCCAAGCTCAAGAGGAAGTTTAAGGGCAATCACCCTAGGATGGCCATATAAAAAAAAAAGTGTCCTTTTCCAAAAATAAAGTAAAATAACAATTTTAAAAAATTGTGAAAAAAATAAAGGCAGTGTATTGCCGTGTCCACATCAACCGGCTCTATAAATATATCACATGCAGGTGAACACCGTTAACAAAAATAAAACAAAAACTGTGCTAAATAAACCATTTATTTGGCACATTACATCAAAAAGGCGTATTACCCCCCAAATAGTACCAAACTAAACATCACCTCATCCCTCAAAAAATGAGCCCCTACATAAGACAATCGCCTAAAAAAATAATAATATGGATCTTAAAAATAAAAAATGAAATTTTGTGACAGAATTTTGCTACTGTCATAAAATACAATATGTGACGAGAAAACAATCTCAGAATGGCCTGTATAGGTAACAGCATTTTAAAGTTACTACCACATAAAATTAAATGTCAGATTTGCTTAAAATGGCATGGGCAGAAAGGTGAAAAATGGCCTGGTAATTAAGGGGTGAATTTGCACTTGTTATGAGTTCTGAGTTGTTTGTCTAAATTCAGAACATTGTGTGATTACAGGGGTTCCAGTTCCCTCTGTACGTCGCAGGCCTTTAACAGAGGATCTGGAGGTTGTGGTGGTCTCTGCAGAGGAGGAGGAAGGAGAGCAGGGTGGACTCTCCCAGAATGCAGATACTCCACCACCACCTGATGTGGGTGAAATTGTGGAGGTGGAGGCCGAAGAGGATGGTCCCTCTCAGCAGCCACACCCCCCCCCCAGCTCCTGATGAGGAAGAAGAGGATGATGTCATCAGCCCCCGCCAGGAGGGTAAATATTTGCTCACAGCAATATAATTCTGTATCCATAACATGTACAGAAACAAAGGGCTAACAATGAGGGGACAACACACACTACAGTAATAGAAAACAACAAAACTGGACACTAACTCTGTAATCTACATAAAAACCATTAACTAACCGACTAAATAACATTATACTCTACATAACTATCACAAACTAACCATCTAAATACAATTATACTCTACTGAACAACTATATAATCATCATAAATATCATTAACTAACAAATTGTAATGTAAATCGTCAGTGCTTTAACAAATACTCCACACAATGCACTAATTGCCTCTTAATCTTAATTGAAAGTAATTTTTTTTTTTTTTTTTTATCCTAACACTACTGATAAAATAAAATAAATGCAGCTGTAGCAGGAGGACCAAAAGGCAATGCTGGACATCAAGGAGCAGCAAAGGAGGTTACGGGAGCAGCAGCAGCATCTAGATAAATGAATAAATAAATAGTAGTGGGGCACTCTCTATGGTAAAAGGATCTTTATTAAATAAAATCTTTAACAGTATTAAAATTTCATGGATCACAGATATAGCAATAAAATATCAACAATAATTGGTAATAATAAGCAACTGGATATCATCATTAAAACCTAAAAAACAATAAAATCATTGCATGAATAAACAGATCCCAATAATCAATAAATTCTAAAAGGCAACAATGTAGCGTCTCCAATAATAAAAGTAATTGTAGGAATTAGTCGACCATAGATATTCGGTAATAATATTCGATGATAAATATTCGATAATGAGATTAGCTGGTAAAATTCGAAGATAAAAGAGTCACAAAAAAGGAACCATCAATTTCTACTGAATATTCGGATTAAGTGCCAGCTAGTGATCGATTTTCAACACACATACACTTGGTAGCCAAAATTCGGAACACAAATGGAAGTCGATAGTGTATGAGATGGCGTTCCACTTGCTACATACAAACAGCGGCGTCCCGCTGTATTTAACTGAAGAGCGATCGCTTGATTCTGAATGGAATATGCACAGTCTTACCGGGAGGTCTTTTGAATGGACTTCAGGCCCTCGACTCGGTCTACCTTCTTTGAAGATTAGGATTCCGGTCTCAAGGGCTGTTTGGTCAGATTTGAATTTGGCGCCAAAACCTCTGAATGGTCTTATTTTAGAACCAGATGTCTTTCGTGTAGTAGTGGTTTCTTTCTTTGGCGATTGGATATTTCGTACGATGATGTCCAAGCCTCCTCAGTCTGGCAATGTGCTTTTCCAATAGGGGGGTAATACCAGATGCGTTTCGGGGTTTAAGAGCAGTGACCCCTTCCTCAGTGGTTGACATCCCCCTGTTCATGCCCCACCTTTATAGTGGGCAAATTGTGTGTGAAAACCTGGATAAATGCATCAGTTGGAGGAACTGCACTGTAAGGGGATCCAGGAGTTGCTGGACCTCCATAAATCAACAAAAAAAATTGCCTTAGAGGCATATTTGTTTCTCAACATTGTAAATAAATATTTATTTACGTTTCAACGCGTGCTTTTTTTTTTTATATTGTTATGTTAACCTATAAGGTTGCAGGAAGGCCCCTTTAGTCCTGGGGCAAACTCATCAGGATCAGGATAGACAGCAGCAGCAGGTAAAGGTAACAGTGGAGTAAACGGCCTACACAAAACTTAGCAGGATCAGGACAGACAGTAGCAGCAGCAGGTACATGGTAACGGTGTAGTATAAGGCCTACACATAGCTCGACCAAACTCACCTGCACAGACAGCAGCATGAAAATGGTAATAGTGTAGTATAAGGCCTACACATAGCTCGTCCAAACTCATCTGGACAGACAGCAATATGAAAATGGTAATGGTGTAGTATAAGGCCTGCACATAGCTGTGCCAAACTCAGCCAGAAAAGACAGGAGCCGGTTCTTTGTTTGTAGCAGGAATATGTTCCCAGTAATGGGCCCCTGCCAGACCAGGGAAACCCCAAAAATACACTTATACACCTCTGACAGCAGCATGTTCTTTGTTTGCAGCAGGAATGTGTTACCATGCATACAAATTGCAATATATTCCTTTGCCAATTTTTATTTCAAAGGATTTTTAAGATTATAAAGGCCACAAGAAATAAAAGAAAAAAAAAGGATTTAAAAAAAATATATATATATATATAAACAGATGCCATGGTACAGCCTCAAGAAAATGTTTGTTTATTCAACCAAAAGCGACGTTTTAGTCCACACAATGGGACCTTTCTCAAGCAGTGACAAAAGTGAATGGTGCCAAGTACAAATACAAACTCAGGTGATTATTTAATGAAAACTATTAATAATTGAATTAAAATTTATGTGTTTGATTAGTATTTTGTATATTAAAATAAAAAATACTGTTTTTAAAAAAATGCAATAATATACAAGTACCTATAGTGTGAAGAGATTATTAACTTCAATTAAATTATGTGAATTCATATTATCTGCTTAATAATCAAAATTACATATAAAAAAAGATGTCATTAAAATATCAGGTGTACCGATTAAAAACACAATGGAGGGGGCAAGAACTAACCAGCATGATTACAATATAGGATCCCGTTTGGTTAACTGCGCATATTGGCGCATTGCTTCTGCATTACATAAAGAAACATGGGATGCAATAATGTGATCGCATCGACGGGGAAAAACACACAGGCCGCGAGTGTCCATCGACAGGGCTTTCACATAATAACAGATCATGTGTTCGCACCAGAAATTAAACGCAAGCTGAGCCACAAACGCATCCTGTCTATGCAGTCACATGATAGCAACCATGGAAATGAGTAGAATAACTCCCAAAATGGTGACAAGGCTTCAAGAATATTATATATACCACAGTTTATATTGTAAAGTGAAAAGCTTTGATTATATAAAAATCGCATGGGCACATTATCATTACATAGTAAAATCAAAGAAAATATTTAATATAGATATATACATGTGGCAATAACGCTCCATTCCCAAAACCGGATTACCACACGGATGAGTATAACGCCAGTCGCACCCAACCATGTGGAGAGGTCAAAATGGAAGTCAGGCATCCTGTTCAGGATAACAGACAACAACATGTTCCAACCTAAATCCTGATTAAAACAAACAAGAAAATAATAAAATAATACAATTTAATTAGGTTCCTCAATCTGTCCTGTACAATGGTAACTGCACAAGACCTTTTGATAAGGGAAGCCCACATGCGGTCCCCACCTAGTTTTATTAAGAACCACACCAAGGCCGCCCAAAACCCAAGAAAAACAAAATTATAACATATAAAATTAAATATAAAAAAAATATATATGTTTTTGGGTAAATGAAGTGTAACACCGCATGATTGTATTTTATTCAAACTGTATATATATAAATCTTGACAATATATGATGAACAGAGCACATGCGCAAAAATGAAGCATGCACACCAGTTTAAGAGAATTCTAATACTCGATAGTTGATAAAATCCAAGGGTGAATAAGTGGTCCATGCTGGTTGTCCTCAGCAGTATCAGGACAGACAGCAGCAGCAGGTAATTGTTAAGGGTATAGTATAAGGCCTACACCTAGCTCGACTTAACTCAACGGGAGCAGGACAGACTGCAGCAGGTAAATGGTAACGCTGTAGTGTAAGGCATAAACATAGCTGGGCCTAACTTTGCCAGAACAGACAGTAGCAGGGAAATGGTAACTCTGTACTATAAGGCATACACATAGCTAGGCATAACTCAGTTATATCAGGACAGACAGCAGCAGCTGGAAAATGGTAACTCTGTAGTGTAAGGCATACACCTAGCTGGGTCTAACTCAGCAGGAATAGAACAGACAGCAGCAGCGAAATGGTAATGCTGTAGTAAAAGGCATACACATAGCTGGGCCTAACTCATCAATAACAGAACAGACAGCAGCAGGGGAAATGGTAACACTGTAGTATAAGGCATACACATAGCTGTGCCTAACTCAGTAATATCAGGACAGACAGCAGCAGCAGGGAAATCATATTGCTGTAGGATAAGGCCGACACATAACTCAGCATGATCAGGACAGACAGCAGCAGCAGCAGGTACATGGTAATGGTCGAGTCTAAGGCCTACACATAGCTCGGATAAACTCAGCAGGAACAGACAGCAGCAGGTTCTTTGTTTGCAGCAGGAATGTAATCCCAGGAATAGGCCCCCACCAGACCAGGGCAACACCAAAAATAAACTTAGACACGTCTGACAGCAACAGGCTCTTTGTTTGCAGCAGGAATATGTTCCCAGGAATGGGCCCCCACCAGACCAGGGCAACACAAAAAATAAACTTAGACACCTCTTATAGCAGCAGGTTCGTCATCTAGAGCAGGAATGTGCTCCCAAGCATACAAAATGCAATATTTTCCTTTGATAAAATCGTTTATCGATTGTATTTTAACTTTGTACAGCCCACAATAAATTAGTACGACATTAGCTCCACACGCTGCCCGCACTCGTCTGCTCTCAGTTTCCATATCGGGCACATTGAATCTGGAGAAGAAAACTGCGATAATGGAGTCTGCCGCACCGTGTGCTGATTTCTCCAAGCCAGAGGGCAGCAGGACTGGCGTGGTTTATCAGCGGCTCTGTCATCCTCCTTTTTTCTGTGAAAAGGCATGGTTACCGCGAATCGCACGACCCATACATGATCAGCGCCACACACACGCAGTGCTCCAGCCATCGACAGCACCCAGCCGTCACCTGCCCGTCAGAGCACAGAAGCCAGTGAGGAACCAGCTTGCCTCAGCCCGGGTGTGGAAGTGTCCCTGGCTCTGCCACTCGGGATCAGTTCCCCTCTCCTCTGTGATGACTAGAGATATCCCGAACTATTCGCCGGCTTGTTCGCGTTCTCCGCGGTGGGCGAACATATGCGATGTTTCGGTCCGCCCCCTATACGTCATCATTGAGCAAACTTTGACCCTGTACCTCAAAGTCAACAGACACATTCCAGCCAATCAGCAGCATACCCTCCCTCCCAGACCCTCCCACCTCCTATCAAAATGCAAGGACAGCATCTATCTTAGATTCATTCTGAAGCTGCAGTGTTAGTGAGAGCAGGGAGAGTGCAGCTGCTGCTGATTTAATAGGGAAATCGTTAGCTAGGACAGTATTCTGTGTCCACTCCAGTCCTCAAAGACTCATCTGATCTGCTGTAAGGACAGCGTCCTAACAGCACCCCAAAAAGCCCTTTTTAGGGCTAGAACATCATTCTGTTTTTTTTTTCCCCCCTCTGTAATATAATTGCAGATGCCTGCCAGCATGTGTCAGGCCCACAGAGTGTACTGTGCCCACTGCCAGTGCCCACCACTCATATCTGGTGGCACAGTAGCTTGCAGATAAAACAGTAAAACAATTTTTTCTCTGTAATATAATTGCAGTTGCCTGCCAGCGTGTGTCAGGCCCACAGAGTGTACTGTGCCCACTGCCAGTGCCCATCACTCATATCTGGTGGCACAGTAGCTTGCAGATAAAACAGTAAAACAATTTTTTCTCTGTAATATAATTGCAGTTGCCTGCCAGCGTGTGTCAGACCCACAGAGTGTACTGTGCCCACTGCCAGTGCCCACCACTCATATCTGGTGGCACAGTAGCTTGCAGATAAAACATTAAAAAAAAAAATTCTCTGTAATTTAATTGCAGTTGCCTGCCAGTGTGTGTCAGGCCCACAGAGTGTACTGTGCCCACTGCCTGTGCCGACCACTCATATATGTTGGCAAAGTAGCTTGCAGATAAAACGCTTGCAGATAAAACGCTTCACTTGATCTGTCAGAGGAGTTATTTACACATCAGTTGGAAGAAATGAGTGATGCACAACTATTATTGCCAGAGGATGTAGATAACAGGGATATGTCTCAGTCAGGCAGCATTACACACATGGATGTACGGTGTGATGATGATGATGTTGTACCCGCTGCTGCTTCCTTTGCTGAGCTGTCAGTCAGATACAAGTGAAGAGGTTGATGATGACAATGTGTCTGTAGATGTCACGTGGGTGCCCGCTTGAAGAGAAGAAGAACAGGGGGAAAGTTCAGATGGGGAGACGAGTCAGAAACCATGTCAGAAAGCATGTATCGGCACCCGGGGTCAGCCAGACAGCATGGCAATCAACGCATGCTGTTGCCACCACAGAATGCCGTCATTGCAAAGCTCAGCAGTGTGGCATTTTTTTTGTGTGTCTGCCTCTGATAACAGCGATGCCATTTGCAACCTGTGCCAAAAGAAACGGAGTCGTGGGAAGTCCAACACCCACCTAGGTACAACTGCTTTGCGAAGGCACATGATCTCACATCACAAACGCCTATGGGATCAACACATGATGAGTACAAGCAGCACACAAACTCAAAGCCACCATCCTCCTCCTGGTCCAGCATCTTCAGCCACGTCAACCACTGCTGTCCTCCTTGCCCCCTCTCAACCACCCGCCACTCCGCCTCTCACCTTCAGCAGTTCCTGCTCATCTGCCCACAGTCAGGTGTCTGTCAAGGAAATGTTTGAGCGTAGGAAGCCAATGTCACAGAGTGACCCCCTTGCCCGGCGCCTGACAGCTGGCTTGTCGGAACTCTTAGCCCGCCAGCTTTTACCATACAAGCTGGTGGAGTCTGAGGCCTTCAAAAAATTTGTAGCTATTGGGACACCGCGGTGGAAGGTACCCGGCCAAATTTTCTTTTCCACAAAAGGCAATCCCCAACCTGTACTCTATTGTGGAAAAGGAAGTCATGGCATGTCTGGCACACAGTGTTGGGGTAAGGGTCCATCTGACCACTGATACCTGGTCTGCAAAGCACGGTCAGGGCAGGTATATCACGTACACTGCGCATTGGGTAAACCTGCTGACGGCTGCCAAGCATGGAATGCGTGGCTCTGCAGAGGAGTTGGTGACACCGCCACGACTCTACTCCTCCTCTACTCCTCCTACTCCATCCTCTTCACTAACCTCCTCGGCTGAGTCCTCTTCTGCTGCTGCGTCTTGCTCCACATCAACTGCACCCCCCCAGCTCCCCAGGGGCTATTCCACATCCCGGATACGACAGTGTCACGCCGTCTTGGGGTTGACTTGCCTGACAGCAGAGAGTCACACCGGACCAGCACTCCTGTCCGCCCTGAACGCACAGGTTGATAAGTGGCTGACCCTGCACCAACTGGAGATCGGCAAAGTGGTGTGTGACAACGGAAGCAATTTGTTGGCGGCATTGAATTTGGGCAAGTTGACACATGTGCCGTGCATGGCACATGTTTTGAATCTGATCGTACAACGCTTTGTGCATAAGTACCCAGGCTTGCAGGACGTCCTCAAGCAGGCCAGGAAGGTGTGTGGCCATTTCAGGCGTTCCTACACGGCCATGGCGCACTTTTCCGATATTCAGCGGCGAAACAACATGCCAGTGAGGCGCTTGATTTGCGACAGCCCGACACGTTAGAATTCAACACTCCTAATGTTCGACTGCCTGCTCCAACAAGAAAAAGCCGTCAATGAGTATTTGTATGACCAGGGTGCTAGGACAGCCTCTGCAGACCTGGGTATTTTTTTGCCACGTTACTGGACGCTCATGCGCAATGCCTGTACGCTCATGCGTCCTTTTGACAAACCTAGTCAGTCGCAATGAAAGCACCATCAGCAACATCATCCCATTTGTTTTCTTCCTTGAGCAAGCCCTGCGAAGAGTGCTGGATCAGGCCATAGATGAGCATGAAGAGGAAGAGTTGTGGCCTTATCAGCATCGCTTGTTGGACCTGCGGCAACGCTGGAAGAGGAGTCTGAGGAAGAGGAGTCAGAGGAGGAATGTGGCTTTGAGGAGGAGGAAGACCAACCACAGCAGGCATCCCAGGGTGCTCGTTGTCACCTATCTGGTACCCGTGGTGTTGTATGTGCTGGGGGGAAGAACAAACCTTCCAGTGAGATCAGTGAGGATGAGGAACGGGACATGAGTAGCTCGGCATCCAACCTTGTGCAAATGGGGTCTTTCATGCTGTCATGCCTGTTGAGGGACCCTCGTATAAAAAGGCTGAAGGAGAACGACCTGTACTGGGTGGGCACGCTACTAGACCCCCGGTATAAGCAGAAAGTGGCTGAAATGTTACCGAATTACCGGAAGTCGGAAAGGATGCAGCAGTTCTAAAACAAGTTAAAAAGTATGCTTTACCCAGCGTATAAGGTTGATGTCACAGCACAACGCGAATCTAACAGGGGAAGAGGTGAAAGTAATCCTCCTCCTACCATGACCATGCCGGCAAGTACAGGACACTTTACAGACGTGTTGTTGATGGAGGACATGCAGAGCTTTTTAAGTCCTACGCATCGCCACAGCCCTTCGGGGTCCACCCTCAGAGAACGACTCGACCGACAGGTAGCAGACTACCTCGCCTTAACTGCAGATATCGACACTCTGAGGAGCGATGAACCCCTTGACTACTGGGTGTGCAGGCTTGACCTGTGGCCTGAGCCATCCCAATTTGCGATAGAACTTCTGGCCTACCCCGCTTCAAGTGTCTTGTCAGAAAGGACCTTCAGAGCAGCAGGAGGTATTGTCACTGAGAAGAGAAGTCACCTAGGTCAAAAATGTCTAGATTACCTCACCTTTATTAAGATGAATGAGGCATGGATCCCGAAGGGACTGACAGTGGGGGATGCATTTGACTAAAAAAGGCCTGATGAGATACCTTGGGCTAAAAATGGTCCACACGCTGCTGTATTTAATCTCTGCATGCCGGATGACTTGCGTGACTTCTCCGCCACCAACTAGGGTTCAAGCCGCAATGTTTTCTGCCTGGAAAACTTCAATCTTTCCGGCCGCTGCTACAGCAGTGGCTGCAACAATACCAAATTTTTCAGGGTACATGCCTAATTTTTCTGGCCACTAGTGCTGCACTGTGGCTAACAAAACAAAAAAAAAAGGCACATACATGTGTCAATTCCCCTTCGTGATCGTTACCTTGTTGTGGTGAAGGGGCTTGCGTATCAAAATGAAGCGATCACCTCAATGAGTGTGTTGGCAATGTTGGCACACCCCAGATGACAAGGTCGTTGCTTCATTGTGAACAGACCAAAAGCGATCGGCTGGATAATTTTGTATAGAAAAAACATTAATTTTCTTTGTGATCATCTAAGGTGATCATTAAAGCCTACTAAGCCAACAATGGGCCCACACTGCAGAATCATTGTTTTCTAGGTCACTTAACTGTCACTGAACTACCTCAGCATGACCATAGGCTTTGAAAAACCGCCATCGCCTGCAATCTCCCAAACGTGTGCACGAGCACAGTCATCACTACACCAAGATTGACGCATAGAGGAATAAAATTTATGTCATGAGTGTGTCAACTATTGACAACTCTTTGCGGTTGTCTAAAATCTATTCGATACACGTCCTCTGATAGGGGACGTAACAGGGATTAAACTGATAAGAATAGTACTACTTAACACACCACTCATATAGGGTGGCACAGTACATTGCATGGGGCACGCGCAGTGCCCCAAATTGGAAGTAAGAGGACCGACCAACCATCTTTTTCCATCTCCCGGTTCATAAAATCTATTCCATACACCAGCCCCTGATAAGGGACGTAACAGGGATTAAACTGGTAAGAACTGATTTTTTTTATAAAAAAAAAAGAGGACAGCCTCTGCTGTAGGCTCATGCGTCCTTTTGCGGAGGTGACAAACCTGGTCAGTCAAACCCAAGGCAACATCATCGACCTCATCCCATATGCGTTTTTTCTGGAGCGTGCCCTGCGAAGAGTGCTGGATCAGGCCGTAGATGAGCATGAAGAGGAAGAGTTGTGGTCACCATCACCACCAGAAGCAGCCTTGTCGTCGTCGATTGCTGGACCTGCGGCAACGCAGAGAGAGGAGTCTGAAGAAGAGGAGTCAGAGGAGGAAGGTGGCTTTGAGGAGGTGGAAGCCCTCCAGCCTCCTAGATGCCTGCTGTATCTGCCTAAGGGGCCCCCTCTGATCGATTAATCATCTAAATGACAGAGGTTTTCATCTTCAATACAGCTTAACAGGTTGTCTATTGGAGCTAAGTACTATCTTTATTTATATCCTTCTATTTTTGTTACTCCCTACGTCTATTTACTTTATATCACCTCCTGATGAGCTGCCGTGTGCAGTTTAAACGCGTTGTTTTTTTTTTGTTTATACATAATAACATCTGCATGTGTTCTTTGTCTATCTCTGGATTTATTTATTTCCAATCCAGGTTTGCGAGTAGGGCTTCACTAGGGCAATAGAGAGACCTAGGTACGGGGGCAGGGTATCTCCACCATTAGGGGATATCCCTGTGCACAGGATACTAGACCTATAGGGTTATCTAGGGAAAGCTTTTTCCCATTGATTAACCTAACTACCCCCAGTCTCCCTTGGTAATATTGATTCTATTGGTCCTACCTAATGTTTATCCTATCTATAGTAGGAGTATTTTGTAGAGTATCTATCTCATATAGGATATTACTTGAGCAAACTGGTTTTTGCTCTGTAACCCAGTTTACAATAAAGGTATAGTTTTAAATAAGCACGTTAGATTCTACTTTTTTCTAAATTAATTTTGGTATGTGTAGTTTATCTTTATTATCTTCCCAGTCTGTCTCCGAGGTGGAAGACCAACCACAGCAGGCGTCCTAGGGGGCTTGTTGTCACCTTTCGGGGACCCTTGGTATTGTACGTGGCTGGGTGGAGGAAGAGACCTTCAATGACGTCAGTGAGGACAAGGAACGGGACATGGCTAGCTTGGTATCCAACCTTGTGCAAATGGGGAGTTTGCGGTTGTGCAAATGGACTGTTTGCGGTTGTTTGTGGTGCGTTAAATGGGGAGTTTGGTCTGTCAGAGTTTGGTCTGTCACTGTGAAGCGGGCGTAACCCTTACACTACCTGATCGATACAACATCATACCTGATGTTTTAAAGCACGTTATTCCAAACAATTTAGTAATGTTGGGTGATTTATGCCCTTTATGGATTAAAACCCGACTCTGCGTCAACTATGTAATTTTCCATGGGAGTTTTGCCACGGATCCCCCTCCGGCATGCCACAGTCCAGGTGTTAGTCCCCTTGAAACAACATTTCTATCATTATTGTGGCCAGAAAGAGTCTCTGTGGGTATTAAAATTCGCCTGCCTATTGAAGTCTATGGCGGTTCACCCTGTTCGCCCGTTCGCGAACATTTGCGGAAATTCACGTTTGCGAATGGAAAATTTTATGTTCGCGACATCTCTATCCATCAGTCACATGGCCTTTGCGCATCTAAGTCAAGTAAATGAGACTGAGCTGCAATACCAAGCACATGAGGATAGGACATTAACATTTAACTTTAGGAAACTCATTTTAAAAACAGACAGTAATTACAGAGAGAGAGAGACTCACTAAGCTTTTTTTTTTAATCCATTCAGAAATAAAGCTGAATTGCACATGTTTTTTCTTTGGGGGTGTCTCTTTATTCACCTGTAATTAATTGCAAAACATTTGGGCCAAATGGGATAAATATTTTTATATTTTAATAGTAATAGCGTTTTCAAATGTGGTGATGCCTATGATTGTTGAGCGAATCGAAGCCAAACAAATTGACTTTGATCCAAATTTCAGGAAAAATTTGATTACCCACAAAGACAAATTTCCTCGCACTTCGTAGTAACAAATCTATTTTTCCTGGCGACAAAAGAAAAAAAATGCATGCTCGCCTCATGTGTTTGCTTGCAGAGAGGCCATCGCAGCCATCTTGAGTGAAGATACAGCGCAAAATCTCACGTGGGGTGATATGTCACGTCAATGTGATGACTTTGTGCACAATTTCACATGGCGTCTTCAACCAACATGGCCGCAACGGCCTCTCCTCAAGCAAATAGATAAGGTGAGTATGTATTTTTTTTTAACCTGCAATAACTTCTGAAAAACGCCTTCATTTTAATCTTAATCCGCGATCACCAACAAACGCGGCATCTGAGGGGTTCAATGATGGGGGACGCCGCGTTCTGCCATTTTACATCTCTGTCCCCAGCTGAGCCACCACCCTCCTGCCATCTCTGCATGTGCAACTTCTACAAAAATATCAGATGCCCCAGCAACAGCCAAATCAAGTGCAGCACTAACCATCAGCAAACATACATGCATCTCCTGAACCACTAGAATTAGGGCTTGATCACACGAGCATATGGGTTCCGTTCCGTGCATTGGGGCCAAAATTTGCGGTCCGCAATGCATGGAGAACATTCGTGATGCCTCTGGTACGGATACAGACCTATTCAACTTGAATGGGTCCACATACCTCCGTTCTGCAAAAAGATAGGACATGTTCTATCTTTGTGCGGAACGGAAGTGCAGAACGGAACCCAACAGAAGCACTCCGCAGTGCTTCCGTGGGTTTCCATTCCGTGCTTCCGTTCCTCACGCTCCGCATCTCTGGATTTGCGGAGCCATTCAAGTGAAACGGGTCCGCATCCGTTATGCGGAATGCACATGGAACGGTGTCCATATGTGGTACGCAATTTGGCAACGGAACCCATACGTTCGTGTGAACAAGCCCTTTGTTACACCTGGAGTGGCCTCTTTTCCCAGCACATACCCTGTTTTCCATGGACTTCTCGGGAGGCAGATTACAACAGTGGCGGGGACTGTCTAAACTTTCTGGCATACTTGCTTGTCCAGCCTCCAGTGTACAAAGTGTGAAAAGCAAACAAAATAGCCCTACACAAGTGTGAAAAACATTACTTTTGTGAAAATAAATAAGCTATGGATCTGTGAGAAATTCCACACACCTCCAGTTGATGCCAATATATAGATATGCCATTGCTGACAGTGTCTATTTATCAGTGATGCCACTGTCGCTGTCTGTTTGTCCATTCTGCTCCATACTGTATTGTTGTTGCTGCTTTGGCAACTGCTGACCCTCCTACTTCCACTACTACAACCTTTACACAGCCACACATCTACTGCTTTCTGTCAGGTTCCATACTGTGTTACTGCTACCATGGCAATAACTGCCACTAATACTACCGCTACACAGTCACATATCTCCCACCTTGTCTGTCAGGATCCACACTGTTCTGCCAAAAAAGGGATAATTTTTGGACCACTTGTTCCGAATAACCCATTGTTTCTTTCAATACTACCATGTGTATATAAACAATAGCAGACACCTACCCACAAAAGGGATTTTTGGACTGCAAAGTTGACAGTGAAGTGTGTTATTAAAGAGGCTATTTGCTACCTCTGGAAAACATGTTTTTACTGACTGTCTTGTCATTAAAGAGATTGCTAGTTTAACACAGTTCTAGGAGACCCCAGAATGTCATATACAACTTTTCAGAGCAATCTGAGCACTGTTGATTCTTGTTGAATTTATTCCTACCTGAATTAATTATTCTTGCCAATTTGTTAGAATCGAACCCTAAACAATTTTTTTTTTTTTAAATACTCATCTGTAGTTATTATTAGAGATGAGCGAATTATAAAAAAAGTTTGATTTGGCTGATTCGCCAAATATTACATACATACATGATCTGGCATATGGGTGTATTACAGTGTAAAATTAATATAATTTTTTTTTTTCATCAAACTTACCTGTAAAGGAGCAGTGAAAAAGGACAGGAGACTTTAAGGTATCATAAGTGTATACAGTCCTGAAGAAGAGGGCAATCCATCCCTAGAAACGCGTTGACTACCCTGCAAATAAAAGTTAACCCCTTATCTGTCCGATGATTTGGGTCTGAATCCTTCCAAGCAAGCGCTGGAAAAACGGTCAAAATACGTTTTTTGCCAGTATTCCTTTTGATATTTCAACTGTGCAAAAAAAATAACACTGCAGCTCTCACCTGCACCTCCCAATGGAGCACAGAAAATCAGACCTGGACACAGTCAGATGCAGAGTTCAATGAATCCAGCTCCGCGTACAATAAACTTTAATCGGCTTCCATTAAAATCCAGAAATCAAAAATGAACAAAATTTGCTGTGACGCGTTTCGGGCTATAACATCTTTGGCCCTTCATCAAGACATACAAACAAACATAAAACTAAAGTTATATACACTAACATGACACTCCCACCTGATTGAATAATCATCCCCACCAGAAATCCACACCACCGGTGAGTGAGGTTCAACAGGGGGGAGGAGAATTCAGTCAGGTAGAATAAAGGCCCACTACAGATGAGGTATTTTATTTATAGATCATGAATTTTATTTAATCCATTCGGTTCACATGTTCCCAAATTGAACATCCAGTAGGTTTCCCTGCTGAAGAGTTTCTGTCTGCGATCTCCACCCCTAATAGGCATAGATACTCTTTTAATACCCTGCCCAGAAAACACAGAGGTATTGTCACGACCATGGTTATGGTCGTGACTCCTTATCCGCATGCAGTTGCCTGCGGTTTGGTTTTTGTCAATCACATGGTGAGGGCGGCTGGATTGTTGCCTCACATGTGGTTGCCGCTGGCAACATGTTGGTTCTAGGCAGCTTGCTGCAATGTGCATGCGGTTGCACCTGGCAACCTATCTTTGTTAGGTGTGTCTTTTGTATGTCTGGTGTGCACAGGGTTTTAGTTGTGTGCACTTTCTCCTTTAGTGGCTGTCTTCCCTTCCCTGGTGTGAGAAGGGTTAATTCCCTTTTGTGTGTGAACACTGGGTGTGTCTGCGTGGCTGTGGCTACTTGGGCCTATATAGCCTCTGCTGAGAGCAGTAGTCAGAGGGGTACTTCAGCCATGGTCTGCTGGAGTCATCCTCCTACATTTATACCACCTGCCAGTGAGGGCCACCCTTGTGGTCATAAGCAAATGTTGTTATGTGATGTTAAGTTTATGTTTATGTGGTGTCTGTTATTATTGCAGCTATGGTTCTGGCTTCCTGTGTGTTTATGTGTGCTGTGTCCTTTTATGTCTGTGTGTGGACTTCTGCACTTGTGTCCAGGGATCCAGTCAGTGTGTCTGTGGCAGGTAGGGGTGGAAGTCTGTTTCTCCGCATCCAGGAGGAACAAATGGTCTACCCAGCTCCTAGTTCAGGGATCGGCGGAGGGTGAGTAGGGATCCGAGGTTCCTGAGCATGAGCCCTCCTACCTTCAAGGGCGGCTCATGCAGCTAGGAGTCAGGGTCATATTTAGGGAAGCTTTAGGAGGTGACCTGCTCCCTGATCTCTGTCCTGGCCTTGTAGCGACCTACCATCTCCTGGCATCGCACGGCTGAGGGTTTTCCCCATCCTCAGCCGTGACAGGTATGCCCTTTGTGAACAGACGCAAAATGTAATGTCGCCGCTGATACATTGCGCGTTGAAAAATGCGGGACGTCACTCAAATGTTTCCGTATTCTAACCTTAAGTTGGTTCGTGGTGCATCCCACGTACTGCAACGTGCAATCTCGACAGGTAATGACATAAACAACATACTCAGTATTGCAATTAATGTATTGTCGCATCTCATGCGTACTACCATTAGACATAGAGATGACATTTTTAATTACTGACATGTGTTGACAGAAGATGCACCTCTTACTCCCACATTTAAAATTACCCTTGGCTCTTGTCAAACAGGTTGACAAGAGGTGTTATCAAGAAATAAACTGGGGCTCACTTTTTGTCCAATAGTTGGTGCTTTTTTTGCTATACATCTAATGCCTGCATTGGCAACATCTCCCCAATCCCCATCATAGCCTATGACTAGGAAATGTTTGCGTATTATATTGCAGATAAGGGGATATTCTTTACTATAATTGGTGACAAAAGTCACCGGTTCACTCAAACCCAGTGCATAGCAATAATTCTGTTTTCTTTTTTTGTAATTCTTTTTCTTATTTGTATCATCTTTAGTTTGAGTAAACAAAAGAGAGTCCCTGTCTTTTTGTCTAGAAAATTCTCTAGCTACATGGATACTCTCCAATGGATATCCCCTGGTCTGCAATCTTGCTGTAATGTCAGAGGCTTCCTTAAAAAAAAGGTCAAGAGGGGGGTGTGGCTATCTGCTGACCGGGAAAGACATCTCTCACAGCAGCTCCGTTACAACAATTGGAATCTAACCTCATCCGCCCTATACACTAAATATACAGACCTCATCTCAGATCCCCAGAGACTCTGTTTAACAGCTTCTCCGATTTGAGTCCTCTCTGGAGCCGAAAGACCGATCCGATCCGGAGATACGAGTGAGGCCTAGCGGAGGAAGAATCCCCGGCCTAGATTTGTAGCGGAACGTAGGTGAAGATAGAGACTCACCCCTGTCTCAATTGACAAGAACAACGTCATCACAAGACCGACACAAGGTACTCTACTCCACGGAAAAAGCTTACCTCAGTCTGGCAACGTAGGAGGTGACAGCACCATCCTGAAAGCTGGTGTTTCCGGTGCAGGCGCCATCTTGTTAATCGGACGGAGCGACCGCAAGGCCTGTCAGTTGCGGCATCTGCAAGCTCTATATCCGATAAATAAAGCACTCATTAGTCAGAGTGAGTCATCTAACGCAGGTGCCGGACAGCTGCAAAGACTGCCTGCTAGAAAGCTGTGAGATCGCCTCCAGCCTGGGTTACATCCCGTTCACAGCAAGCTCCTCATAGCTCCCAGATCCCTGCTAAGTGCTGGAAAACAGCGTTTTTCAACTCACCTATCCCTCTGACAGATCATTAATAAGTCTGGAGGAATATTGGCTGCCTGGGGATTGCCTTCTCCGATTTCACTGATTTAAAGAGACAGTGACCTGGGGGCGGAGCTAGCAGCAGAGCGGTGCAGACGCACACCACTGAAGCTCTGCACATAGCTGTCTTATAAACGCTCATAATTATACATAGAGATTCCTGCTCTGTGAAATCGTCAGAATTTAAAGTGACAGTAACCCATTTTATGTAAGTGTTAAATACACTGCAGCAATATCTCTCATCTATAAAATGGCTTAAAAGCCTAACCTAGGGGGAGTGGAACTGACGCTTGATCTGACCGGGCGCATGCAGCTGTAGCTCCGTCAGTATAATCACCCACAAAGCCTGGTCTTATAGCCTGTCAAGTCCAGAATGGTCAAAATCGGCAGATCCACAGCTGGGGACACGTCGGGCCAACATAGATCTGTAAATGCCGAGGGAGAGATGGACAAATTCATAAAGAAAGCGGCCTCAGCCTATGTAACCAGAGATTCCAAGATGGCGCCGATTTCGCTGCGCTCCACGACCCACAAACCGCTGGAGGCATCCGACACCGCACATGGAGGTGAGACCGATGCAGATGCGTTACCCATATCCCGCACGTACCTCAAAGAAGTCCTTTCCTCTACCCTGGCGTCTGCCTTGGAACCTCTGAGTTCAGATCTACTTACCATCAAACAAGACGTCTGGCAAATAGGGCGCAGGGTAGAAACACTAGAGGAGTCGCAAGCCTCAGTTATACAGCATCAGACCGCTGTTCAGCACAACCTATATGCTATACAGTCTAATATGAACTTCCTATACAGTGCGCTGGAGGATCAAGAGAATAGAGGGAGGCGCAACAATCTAAGCTTCAGGGGTGTCCCTGAATCAGTCGCCCCAGGGGACGTACCTAACACTATAGTGCAAATCTGCCTCTCCCTCCTAGGCCCAGACTCAGCACATGAAGTGCTCCTGGAAAGAGCCCACAGGGCCCTTAAACCCAAGCCAGCTTCCACGGCCCCTCCTAGGGACATAATCTGCAAATTCCTGCATTTTCCTGTGAAAGAGGCTGTCCTCTTAAAAGCTAGAGAAGCTAAAGCTGCAAGCTGGGATGGGCATGAAGTTCTCATTTTCCAAGATCTGGCCCAGTCAACCCTGAGGAAGAGAAGAGCTCTGAAGCCACTGACGGACTAGCTTAGATCCAAAAAAGTTTTATATAGATGGTCCTTCCCTTTTGGCCTCTCCTTTATGTACGAGGGTCGCAGAACCAATATCTCCTATTTCCAGGACTTGGAACATGCTTTTGAACACCTGGGGATTGATCCTCTGGACATTCAGAACTGGGACCCAGTCCAGGACCTGGATAAATTACCTACTCTCCCACCACTTGAGCTTTGGGAAAAGCAGAAAACTCCTAAGCCCCAAAGAGGTAGAAGAGGATCCTCCAAAGCAACACCCAGAAGGCTCACACTAGGGGACTGAAAATATCTCCTCTCTGTTGATGTCCCTTAGCTAGGGAAACTCTATGCTTAATTCCGCAATAACCTTTTCCTTAATATCTCTTGGCTTCTCCCCCTCTCTACCTACCTCTCTGATGCTCTCCTGCCGATCTGGCACTGGACACCTATTTCAAAACAAGGGTGATACTCATGATAGTGTCTCACACCCCCCCTGATTCTCTGATTCTCTGATATTCTTACTCTCCTATACTCCTACTTACTTTTCTTAATACTTTTTTCCCATACTGTTTCTTCCCTCTTGCTTTTCACTTCTCTTGCTCTCTATTTACAATATGGTACTGTTATGTACAATGCTTTTCTCCTACCTGGAGCTGTATTGTTCATCTTTGTATGAACATCATGTTACTCTACCTGTTATGGTATATGTTAATGTTCTGTATGTTTTCTACTTGTTCCTCAGATGTGGGATGTCTACAAACAGACTGCGGTATCACTATCATTGTGGATGTATTGGAATCTCCCTCTCCTTGTAGCGGCGCCCTCCTCCCCCTCTCACTAGCGGTATTTACCAGCACTATTCTTCAAACTTATGTGCTTGCTCTACCATCTCTCACCTTAGACCATGGGTGAAATTAGAATAACATCATATAATGTCAAGGGGTTGAGGTCTCCTTCAAAGAGATGTCAAATCCTTTCACAACTTAATAGAGAGAAATGCTCAATAGTCTTCTTACAGGAGACTCATTTTAAGCATGGTAACTATCCGAACCTCTCCTACTCAAAATTTCCCAGTTGGCATCACTGTGGAGCTGGGGGCGCAGCTTCAAGGGGAGTCAGTATCGGATTCCATAAAGATCTGTCATTCCAATACAAAACACACATCCAAGACCCAGAGGGAAGATTCCTGATTCTAAAAGGGCTAATAGGGCAGACTTTACTCACCCTAGTTAATGTATATGCCCCTAACAAGGACCAACTCACCTGGCTCTCCACCCTCTTTTCTCTTACAGAGACTCACAGGGAGGGAATTTTGATTGTATCGGGTGACTTTAACATAGCTCTCCATCCTTTAGTGGACACCTCTTCAAAGAAATCATCCATCCCCACAAGGGTTCTCAAATTAATACAAACCAGGTTATTTGATATGGGAGTGTTAGATACTTGGCGCTGTCTTAATCCTGACTCACTTGACTATTTTTTCTATTCATCAGCTAATGATTCATATAGCAGGATAGACTACATCTTTATATCAAGAGAACACCTACAACACTGCTCCTCTGCCAAAATTGGTGACATGACCCTCTCGGACCATTCCATGGTATCTTGTTACCTCTGTATTGCGCCTGGGTCAGGTAATAAATCTAACTGGAGATTCAACGAGTCTCTGCTGGGCAACCCGAGTCATAAATCCCAAATCACTTCCTTTCTAGAGGAATTTTTCTCCATTAATCACACCCCAGATGTATCCCCCCAGGTCCTATGGCACACACATAAAGCTTATATTAGAGGTAGATTAATTAGCCTTTGCTCCTTCCTCAAAAGAGAATCTGACAAAAAATACACAACTCTACTGGAGAAGATTCATGCTCTGGAGAAGGCGCACAAGCTATCGTTACTAGCTCAACAGTTGGTGGAACTCTCTTCCCTTAGTACAGAACTGAAGAATCTCCTGAATGAGCGCCCAGCTAAATACTTTCTGTCTGCTCAACAAAAGTTTTATGCCCATGGCAACAAGGCATCAAAATTTATGATGCAGAGAATTAAGCAGAGAAAAAGCTCCCGCCTTGTCCAGAGCATTAGATCTTACCAGGGGAACCTCCTATTTAAGGCCGAAGAAATTGCTGAACAATTCAAACTTTATTATAAGGCCCTGTATAATCTACCCACTCCCACGCCTCCAGATCCCTCTATGGGGAGAGAAGATAATATAAATAAGTTCCTGAAACGAATGCATCTCCCAACCCTCTCTGAGTCTCAACGAGACTTATTAACTAGACCGTTTACAATAAATGAACTGTCGCTAGCCATCAACTCCACCCCCAAAGGCAAATGCCCTGGCCCTGATGGTCTCCCCATAGCTTATTATTCAACATTTAAGAAACCCCTCCTCCCTTTTCTGCTTTCTGTATGTAACCTCTCCGTGGAGAACCATCCCATTTCCACTGATATGACTAGGGCCACGATCACTATCATTCCAAAAGAGGGCAAAGATCCATCCTTGTGCCCCAACTATCGCCCCATCTCTCTACTCAACGTAGACCTCAAATTGCTAGCCAAGATGCTCGCCTCTAGACTCCAGGGTCTACTACCCACACTGATCCACCCTGATCAGGTGGGTTTTGTCAAGGGTCAAGAAGGAAAAGACAACACCATGAAGGTCCTAAATGCCCTATATTATGCCACCCACAACTCCATTCCTCTGGTTCTTATTGGCACGGACCCCGAAAAAGCATTTGATAGAGTGGATTGGTTGTATATTAAACTGACTCTAACTAAATTTGGGATCCCAGATCCCTTTGTGAATGCAGTTTTCTCTATGTACACTTGCTCTTCGGCGTCCGTGTCAGTGAATGGAATCCTATCATCACCCTTCCCAATCAGGAACGGGACTAGACAGGGATGCCCACTCTCCCCCCTTCTCTTTGTCCTGGTAATGGAAACCCTTTTGCAAACTCTTAGGCAAGAGGAGAAAGTTAGAGGTCTTTCGGTGGATGGATGTGAGTTCAAACTTGCTGCTTTTGCTGATGACCTGCTAATAATTACTACAAATCCCTCTAAAGCTATGAACACTGTCCTGTTGATCCTTTACCACTTTTTCAAATTTTAAAGTAAACCCCACCAAGTCACAGGTCGTTCACAGCGGGCTTTCACCCCTAGCCCTCTCCTCACTCCAGAAAAACTCTCCATTTAATTGCCGCACTCAACAATTAACGTATTTGGGAGTTAAGCTCACTCCCCACCTACCAGACTTATTTAATTTCAATTACAAACCCCCCCTGCATTCTATGGTTGCTCAGCTGGACTCTTTGGATCTCCCTTATCTGACCTGGTTCGGGAGGAAGAATATCCTCATGTCCTTAGTTATCCCCAGATTGACCTACTTAATGCAAGTACTCCCTATTGAGATACCCAAAACATTCTTTTACTCTCTGAATAAAAGAATTTGCACTTACATCTGGCAAGGGAAAAGTCCACGCATCTCTTTTAGCACGCTGACCAAACCCCGGACCCACTGAGGAATAGGTCTGCCAGACCCTGAAGTGTATATGAGGGCCATCCAACTGTCTAGAGCTGTGGACTGGCTTAGAAACCCCCCACATAAAACATGGATTAAGTTAGAATACTGCTTCCTCAATGCCCCAGCTCGAGCCCTCTTGTTAGCTGACAACCCTCTTCCAGCTCCTAGTTCTATCCCTAACTCCATGATACGCAATACTCTAAAGGTCTGGAAGTTGGTCTCGCCTGACAAGGGGATCTTGACGCTTCCCTCCCCTTTGCTGCTTGTTGAAGATATCGTAGCCCTCGCCCCTAAGGAATTTAGACAAAGCTGTCCCTCTGCTTTAAGGAACTCAAAGCTCACTTTATCTAGCTTACTGGACACGGAGGGTTGCATTCTTACTGAAACTGAGCTTATAAAGAAACTAGGACTCTCTGCCCAACAATATATGCTTACTCGATATCTTAAAACAAAAATACCTCCCCTCATAAAAAAGATACCCCCAACAAGACAGGTCAGCTGGTTTGATAAGATGTTTAGCCAACTACTGCCCCCCCTTAAAACAATCTCTACCATATATAGATCTTTGAAGACGTCTCCCCCTACCCCAAATTAGCGGCTCTAGGCCTTTGGGAAAGAGACTTGGAGAAGACCTTTTCGTCCCTCGAAATTGCAAAGATTCTGCTAGCGCCGCACAAAATATCCAGATGCATCCGCATACAGGAGAATAGTTATAAAATTCTCCTCCGCTGGTATAATACTCCTGACAAAACATGTCGCTTTAAACCCGGGTCTCCTGATACTTGTTGGAGATGTCTAAAAGACAAAGGGACGTACCTCCACATTTGGTGGTCCTGCGAACCTATCAAATCATGGTGGTTTGAAGTAATTAGGCTCAGCAACCAAATTTGTAATACCGCATACCCATGTACCCCAGAGTTAGTTCTACTTTCCCTGGGAATAGCTGGAACAAGGGTTCTCTCTTCTCTTTCTTACTGGCTGCTGCCAGAATGCTCCTACCTACTCATTGGCTCTCCACCGAGATCCCAAAGAGTGAGCACTGGATCAACAAAGTTGATCAAATATATAGGTTTGAGGAAATCTCCCATTGGGAAACAAGGATGAGGACTACCTTCCTCCAAATATGGTTGCCCTGGAAGAGATATAGAAATTTCTCTTGATCAGTCCTGTTATATTGCTTTTCTCCCTCCGCTTTGCGGAAACAGTGACTTACCACATGTAATACACAAAATAGAGTATCTTTCATAGACTAACCCACATCCAACCGTTGTTATGGTTATAATGTTTATCCCATCAGTATTTTGAGCTACACTATATGATTGTCATCATTTAAGAAAAAGTATTTACAGACTACTTTTATGAATACTGATTATACGCTTATGTTGGACATTTTGAGATATAATGACATGTACAATCTGCTCTTTCTGTCAAAACAATAAAATTGTTAATTATAAAAAAAAAAAGGTCAAGAGTGGAACAGTTCCGTCGACCCCTCAACATCTCCCTTCTGGGTATATTCCTGGCAACATGGGGGGTATGACAGGATGATGCATGGAGCAGAGTGTTCCCCGCAGTTGTCTTACGGTGGATGCAGGTGTGAAATATATTATTACCTGGATCTCCCAGCAGAGATAGATCCAAGAATGCAACTGAAAGGGGATCACTAACCAAGGAAGTTTGATGGAGGAAACACAATGTCATGTTAGTGTATATAACTTTGGTTTTAAGTTTGTTTCTATGTCTTGATGAAGGGCCAAAGATGTTATAGCCCAAAACACGTGACAGCAAATTTTGTCAATTTTTGATGTCTGGATTTTAATGGAAGCCGATTAAAGTTTATTGTACGTGGAGCTGGATTCTCTTTGTTTCCATTGAACATACTTTAACTGTGTACACCTCATCTACTGGGGCACCACAGAGTGACCACGGCTGCAGCCTGAAACAAGCCGGTGTGCTGGTCGGCAAACTATAATTACCAGCAAGGCTCTCTATAGTGATTGTGACTCCTCACAACCACAGATAGCAAGCGTACCCTAACCTTTATCAAACCACTCTCTGCAAAGTGACACCACACATTTAGCGCTGCCTCCCTCTATTCCTGTTTTACAATGCATATTACTCACACACTTTGTGGTGTTTAAAAATATTGGCTTCTTCTCCATTCATTTCAAATAAACTGCTGACAAAATTAGGACAAAATGTAGTCATAAAATAGTCTGTAATTACTTAATAAATATATTGTAAAGCCCCCTTATTCATCAAGAATAAGAGGTCTAAATAAAAATAATAAAAACTCAACAACCCCTCTCGATGTTAGTGTTCTTTAAAATTAATGCTTAACTCTGAAGCTGTAGATCCCCTTTCAAATATTTGTTTCACAAACTTTCACTATCATTTAAACTCTGGATGAACCGAATGTAAAAGGACAAATGGGAATAGAATCCTATAACTGATTTACTGTATCTTGAATCTAAAGTAACTATAAAGTGGATTTTTGTCATCCTTATTACATTTTATATTCCTGCTTTACCTTTTAGGTTCATGGGTGAACTCTTTCTAATTGATAATATCAACAACGTTAGTGGTATCAGACTGCTCAATTCGATATTTGAATATTATATTTGTTGTTCTGGTAAAAATCTATGCATACCTAAATAGATTGTCTAGGCAGAACATCTGAAAATTATGTTTTTATTGCATTCTGTTACCTCTGGGTGATTGTAGTTTCTTTTGTGATGTTAAAAAGATAATGAAAACCTTAATAAAACAGTTACAGATTTGTAATTGGGTATAATAATCAGATATGGCAAGGGCTTATTGTATTAGCATAACACATAACATAATTAGCACAGAGATCTAAAAGATATTTGCAAGCAGAAGAAAATTAGAGTTTATGAATAAAAAAAGTTTGTATGTTTATTTCATTACTGCAGAAACACGAATAATATATAATACTATTTATTTAATAATCCCTAAATAAAGGCATTGTACTATTATTAAACATTATATTTCTATGTTAGATCAGACAAAACTTTATTTTTTTTTAAATTGCAACCATTTTAGTTTAGCTCCTTTGCATAGATATTGCTATTATTTGTTATTATTTTTTCCCTTGCCGTTCTTATAATTTCATCTTAGAACCTAGTGAAGTGCTTGTGAGAGAAGGCAACTTAGGTCCCTGACAAATGTTCACATTTTTTGATGTAGGCGTTTAAGCCAAAACCAGGAGAATTAAAAAATAATAAATAAATAAAAATAGGTGTAGTAGTATTTGTCCTGAATACTTTCTCTCCTTTTATGAAAGTGCATAAAAAAGGTGAACATGTGGCAGTATTATTATAGTGCACAGATCCTTATTAGTTGTCCTGAAAGCAAAAAGTAAACTGCAACCCATGTACAAAAGGATCCAGACTACAGAACCTAACTTCTGCTCATGTTTATCCACCAGCACATAACACAGTTTTGAGTACCTAAAGTGTAACTGCCATTCTATTTTTATTTGTTTAATGTACAGGGGCAGTGATACTAACCATTTTTGTAATATACTTTTGTTACTGAAATCATACATTTCTATTAGAAAAATAGCTCTAAAGTGGCCCATTTTGAGCCTTAGCAACGCTCCTCTGTCTTCGGTTTACATAACACAGTCAATGTTGAGCAAGTCTCCACTGTTATGTAAACAGAAGACAGGGGAGCGTTGCTAAGGCTCAAAATTGGCCACCTTAGAGCAATTTTTCTAATGATTTCAATAATTAACGTATATTAGAAAAATGGTTAATATCACTGCCCCTACACATTACAAAAATAAAAATAGAATGGCAGTTACACTATAAAGGAAATCAAAAGAATCAATGTGGACTTCTGAACACTTAAACCTTTTTTTCACTTAACTTATAGAGAAATGTTATATTGTATTATAAACTAATGTATTTTTTATTTCCACTACAAACAAATAAGATTTTTTCCAAAAATCACCTGTGCATATAAAAAAAATAATGCAACCTTGACTTAAAGTGTACTTATTTTATAACTATATATTTTATTTTATTTAGATTAGTCCAAAATAGAGATGGCCTTGCGGTTCGCCCAGCCGTTGTTTCGCGACAAACTTTGCTCGTTTGTGGTTCGCTGAACAAGCGAACATATGGCGATGTCCGCTGGCACCATATTCTTTTGCATTGTGCCGAACTTTGACCCATGAAATATCCATCAGGTGGGAAAGGACAGCTAATTGAGACTTTTGCCACTGTAGGGACAGGTTGCTGTGTGGAACAGAGACAGACTGTTAGAGACACCAAACGCTAGCTAATAGGGCCACACAAGTCATTTTAAGGAATGAAATAGGTGTGATATCGATAGGTGTGACATAATGAGGGGTGTGATATACTTATAACATACTTTATAACATAGAAAGTATATTGTAGTGCATTTGTATTATGCAGCAGTTGTGTGTGGTTCTGCTGCGATAATGCAGCTATACAGAGGAACAAACGCTATTGGAACAAATAATTGCAACTGGTGTGATATACCAGTTGCAACCCAAAAAAAACATATTGAGGCAGGGGTGTGATATACCTATAATATAATTTTTATATAGTGAATTTGTATTGTGCAGCATTTGTGTGCGGTTCTGCTGAGATACCGCAGCTATACAGAGGGACAAACTCTATTGGAACAACTAATTGCATCTGGTGTGATATACCAGTTGCCCCCGAAAAAAACTGATTGAGGCAGGGGTGTGATATACCTATAATATAATTTCTACATAGTGCATTTGTATTGTGCAGCATTTGTAAGCGATTCTGCTGATATACCGCAGCTATACAAAGGGACAAACTCTATTGGAACAACTAATTGCAACTGGTGTGATATACAAGTTGACTCCCCAAAAAGCTGATTGAGGCAGGGGTGTGATATACCTATAATACAATTTCTATATAGTGCATTTGTATTGTGCAGCATTTGTGTGCGGTTCTGCTGATATACCGCAGCTATACAAAGGGACAAACTCTATTGGAACAACTAATTGCAACTGGTGTGATATACAAGTTGACTCCCCAAAAAGCTGATTGAGGCAGGGGTGTGATATACCTGTAATATAATTTCTATATAGTGCATTTATATTATGCAGCATTTGTGTGTGGTTCTGCTGAGATACCGCAGCGATACAGAGGGACAAACTCTATTGGAACAACTAATTGCAACTGGTGTGAAATACCAGTTGACCCCCAAAAAACTGATTAAGGCAGTGGTGTGATATACCTATAATATACTTTCTATATGGTGCATTTGTATTATGCAGCATTTGTGTGCGGTTCTTCTGAGATACTGCATCTATATAGAGGGACAAACGCTATTGGAACAACTAATTGCAACTTGCGTGATATAACAGTTGCCCCCCAAATTTTTTTATTGAGGCAGAGGTGTGATATACCTATAATATAATTTTTATACAGTGCATTTGTATTGTGCAGCATTTGTGTGCGGTTCTGCTAAGATACCGCAGCTATACAGAGGGACAAACGCTATAGGAAAAACTAATTGCAACTTGTGTGATATAACAGTTGCCCCCCCAAAAAAAATTGATTGAGGCAGGGGTGTGATATACCTATAATATAATTTTATACAGTGCATTTGTAATGTGCAGCATTTGTGTGCGGTTCTGCTGAGATACCGTAGCTATACAGGGGGACCAACGATATTGGAACAACTAATTGCAACTGGTGTGATATACCAGTTGCCCTGGAAAAAAACTGATTGAGGCAGGGGTGTGATATACCTGTAATATACTTCCTATATAGTGCATTTGTATTGTGTATCATTTGCGTGCGGTTCTGCTGAGATACCGCATCTATACAGAGGGACAAACTCTATTGGAACAACTAATTGCAACTGGTGTGATATACAAGTTGACTCCCCAAAAAGCTGATTGAGGCAGGGGTGTGATATACCTATAATACAATTTCTATATAGTGCAGTTGTATTGTGCTGCATTTGTGTGCGGTTCTGCTGATATACCGCAGCTATACAAAGGGACAAACTCTATTGGAACAACTAATTGCAACTGGTGTGATATAAAAGTTGACTCCCCAAAAAGCTGATTGAGGCAGGGGTGTGATATACCTGTAATATAATTTCTATATAGTGCATTTATATTATGCAGCATTTGTGTGCGGTTCTGCTGAGATACCGCAGCGATACAGAGGGACAAACTCTATTAGAACAACTAATTGCAACTGGTGTGATATACCAGTTGACCCCCAAAAAACTTATTGAGGCAGGGGTGTGATATACCAATAATATAATTTAGATATAGTGCATTTGTATTTTGCAGCATTTGTGTGCGGTTCTGATAAAATACCGCAGCTATACAGAGGGACCAACGCTATTGAAACAACTAACCGCAACTGGTGTGATATAACAGGTGCCCCCAATTTTTTTTATTGAGGCAGGGGGTGTGATATACCTATAATATAATTTCTGTATAGTGCATTTGTATTATGCAGCATTTGTGTGCGGTTCTGCTGAGATACTGCAGCTATACAGAGGGACAAACTTTATTGGAACAACTAATTGCAACTGGTGTGATATAACTGTAACGGTCGCGTACACACACACAGGGGGGAGGGAAGTGACCACTGTGCTCCACCCTCACCCCTGGCCCTGCCTACTTGCCTCGTGAGTCCTAATGACAGGGGACAACTGGACGGCAATCCCTAGCTTGGAATAAGTGCAGGGAGGACAGACCAGACAAACAACAGAATGTGAACGGACCGAGTCTATACCAGGAAAGCTACGAAGTACAAATGGAGCAAGCAGAGAATAGTCAGGAGAAGCCGGGGTCATAAATACCAGGAGAGTCGTAAAGTACCAAAGGAGTCAGCAGAGGATCTTCAGGAGGAAGCCGGTGTCAGAATACCAGGAGAGCAGCAAAGTACACAAGGAGCAGGCAGAGGATCGTCAGGAATTCAGCGGGAGGTCAGTACGCCAGGAAAGACAAAGTCGCAGGTGGAACCTAAATAACAGGCAATCTGTGGCCAGCAGACTGCCTGTTTAAATAGGGAGCCAGAGGGGTCATGTGACGTGGCCAGCGTCACATGACTCCACACAGACTACACAGCCGAGCGCCGAGTGATCAGCTCGGCGCTCAGCCCTAAAACCATTCTCATGAATGCGCATAGACGCGCGGGGGGCGTGCATAGTATTATCAGGAGCACGGGCGACGCTGGACACCTCCTAGACCGCGCCGTGACAGTACCCCTCCTTTTACGCGGGACCACCGGACCCAAGGACTAAGGTGACAGCTTCTCGGGATGATCCTCATGAAATTTCTTAACCAGTCTAGGGGCATGAACCTCCCTAGCTGGTATCCAAGAACTTTCCTCGGGTCCATAGCCCTTCCTGGTCACCAGATACTGCAAGGAATTACGCACTCTTCTGACATCCACAATTTTAGATTACACATACTCCACAGAATCCTTAACCAGAACAGGCAGAGGCGCGGCTTGTGATGGTACAACAGGTACGATGTATTTTTTTAGTAGGGACTTGTGAAATACATTGTGAATGTGGAACGAGTCGGGCAATTCTAACCTAAATGATACAGGATTAATCACCTCTATGATTTCGTATGGCCCTATAAAGCGAGGAGCAAAATTTTTTGAAGCAACTTTGAGTGAAAGATTTTTAGAGGACAACCACACCTTATCCCCCACCTGAAAGTTCACCCCCATGGAACGTTTCCTATTGGCCTGGACTCTTTGAGTATTTTGAGCTTTTTCCAGGCTCGATTGAACCCGATCCCATACTGTGCACACTTTTGAGGAGATCTCATCCGCCTCGGGATTACACGAGGAGACGGATGACCCAGAAAGAAAATGAGGATGAAAGCCATAGTTACAAAAAAAAGGAGAGACCCCAGCAGAGGAATTAACACGGTTATTCAGAGCAAACTCGGCTAATGGAAGGTATTTCACCCACAACTGTTGATCATCTGCAATATATGCCCTGAGAAATTGTTCCACCGACTGAGTGAGGCACTGAGTCTGTCCATTACTTTCAGGGTGATAACCAGATGAAAAGGACAGAGAAATCTGGCATCTCAGACAGAAGGCCCTCCAAAACTTGGACACAAACTGCACACCCCTGTCAGATACAATATTTTCTGGAATGCCATGTAAACGTACAATTTGTTCCACAAACAAAGATGCTAGGGTCTTCGCACTCGGGAGTTTAGGCAGGGGAATAAAGTGAGCCATCTTGCTGAATCTATCAACCACTACCCAAACCACAGTCTTACCCTCCGCAGGTGGCAGATCAGTGATAAAATCCATTGAGATATGAGACCAGGGTCTACTGGGAATGGGTAAGCATCGTAGGTCCCCAGCCGGGCGAATCCTAGGGGTCTTAGACCTCGCACAAACCTCGCAGGCCAACACATAAGACTTGACGTCTGTAGTTAAAGTAGGCCACCAGAATGATCTGTAAACCAGCTCTTTAGTGCCCTCAATGCCCAGATGTCCACAAAAAACAGAGTCATTACACTCACCCAGCAGTTGGAGACGAAACTGTACGGGAACAAATAACTTATCTGTAGGAGTGGACGACGGAGCTAGGTGTTGTTCAGCCTTTTAGCCTGACTCGAGAAACATTTTAGCCGACTCGAGAAACATTAGGTTCTTATGATCGGTAACAACAGTAACACAATGTTTTGCCCCCTCAAGAAAATGTCTCCATTCTTCAAATGCCCACTTAATGGCCAGTAACTCCCGATTCCTATGTCATCATTTCTCTCAGAGGGGGAAAACTTTCTGGAAAAAAAAGGCACAAGGTCTCAGGTTAGTGAGGGTAGCAGGACCTTGCGAGAGGACTGCTCCTGCCCCATCCTCAGAAGCATCCACCTCCACGATAAAAGTATTTTCCTGATCTGGCTGGTTTAGAACGGGAGCGCTACTGAAAGCCTCCTTTAGGGTTTCAAATGAATCTAAGGCCTCAGTAGACCAATTTTCCAGATCCGCCCCTTTCTTAGTGAGGTCGGTCAGTGGTTTAGCGATTACTGAAAAATTCTTTATGAACTTACGGTAGTAGTTAGCGAAACCAAGGAAAAGTTGTAAGGCCTTTAAGGATAATGGTCTTACCCATCCCTTAATCGCTAAAACCTTGCTAGGATCCATCTTTATGGGGTGGGGAGACAGAACATGTCCGAGAAATATAATCTCCTGCACCCCAAAGACACATTTTTCCTGTTTAGCAGATAATTGGTTCTCTCTCAACACCTCCAACACCTGTCTAACATGAAACACATGACTCTTAAATTTAGGGGAAAATATCAAAATGTCTTCAAGATATACAATAACTAATTTTCCCAAGAACTCCCTAAGAATATCGTTTATGAAATTTTGGACACAGCCGGGGCATTGCTGAGTCCATAAGGCATAACAAGATATTCAAAGTGACCAGCCGGGGTATTGAACGCTGTCTTCCACTCGTCCCCCTCCTTGATTCGGACTAAAGGGAATCTGTCACTAGCATATTAGCAAATTTTTTTTTTATGAATCCATGTGTAATAAAGTACCTTATATTCCTCGCCCGCATCCGAAATCCCTCGCAGGCGCAGTGCCGGCAATTTATGTGTGTGGGGGGTGTTTCACCGGCACTGCGCCTGCGCGGGATTTCGGATGCGGGTGAGAGGAGGATCGGGGGTGTTTGCGGCAGAGCGCGGCGCTGGGGGGGGGAGCACTTAGCCTCGCCTCTGGGAGGCGATTTAGGCGATTTTGGAGGAGTTCTTAGTTTTCAAATTTAGGCGGGCACGGCACTTCAGAGGGGCGTTCCTGGGCACCGTGGACAAAGAATAACGCCCCTCTGGGCTCCTTACAGCTTCATTTGAATATAATAAAAATAGTTTTTTTTGAAGAAATGACAAGACAGAATAAAAAGGACAAGACATATGGAAATAAGGTACTTTATTACACATGGATTCATAAACATTTTTTTTTGCTAATATGCTAGTGACAGATTCCCTTTAAATTGGATGCTCCTCTTGAAATCAATCCTAGAAAACCAGGCCACTCCTAATACCTAGTTAAATAAATCCGGAATCAATGGGAGGGAGTAAGTGTCCCGGATAGTTATCTTATTTAATTTCCGGTAATCTATACAGGGTCTAAGACCACCATCCTTCTTCTTAACAAAGAAAAACCCCGCCCCCATAGTAGAAACCGAGGGTCTAATGTGCCCCTTAATGAGACTCTCCTTAATGTAATCTTCCATGGCCTCACGTTCAGGTTTAGAAAGATTGTAAATACGCCCCTTAGGAAACCTTGCCCCCTTCTCCAGAACTATGGCGCAATCATAAGGTCTATGGGGAGGAAGAGCCTCCGGGGACGATGACAAGAACACATCAGCATATTCCTTTATGACTGCGGGTAATACCTCAGACTCCATAGAGTACCCAACCCGTATTCTAGACAAACACGAGCCGCGCTCAGATTCTCAACTCACCAGTTCCCTTCTGGTCCAATCAATCGTAGCATCCCCAATACCACCTCGACAGGTAAGTTCTCCAGGACTAACAGGGAACATTTCTCTAAGTGGCACACTCCCACAGCTAAGGAAATCTCTAAAGTACATGACCTCACAGTAGCCCCTACCAGGGGAGTGGAGTCGAAGGCCATGATATGGATGGGCGTTGGTAAAACAAAAATTGTAATACCCTGTCTAGTAGCATACACATGGTCAATAAAGCTGGCCGCTGAGCCCGAATCTATAAAGACCTGACCCGACCACTTATTAGAACCCAGAGAAATGGTTATAGGAACTAAAAGCTTACTCTTAGTAATAACAGGGAGTACCTGGTCCCTTGGTGGTCTTGTCTTGGAAGCCTTATCAGAAAGGATCCTCTTTGGACACTGGTTGATCCAATGGTCAGGATCTCCGCAGTAGAAATAGATCCCACGTCTGCGGCGCTGATCCCCTCTGGTCATGCCAATTTGCATACGTTCTTCTGAGGAGACCTCAACACTAGAGTTGAGCGAACACCTGGATGTTCGGGTTCGAGAAGTTCGGCCGAACCCGAACCCCATTGAAGTCAATGGGGACCCGAACTTTTCGGCACTTAAAAAGCTGTAAAACAGCCCAGGAAAGAGCTAGAGCGCTGCAAAAGGCAGCAACATGTAGGTAAATCCCCTGCAAATAAATGTGGATAGGGAAATGAATTAAAATAAAAATAAAAAAAATAAAAATTAACCAATATCAATTGGACAGAGGTCCCATAGCAGAGAATCTGGCTTCACGTCAGCAGAGAATCAGTCTCTTCATGCAATAGCAGAGAATCTGGCTTCATGTCAGCAGAGAATCAGTCTTCATGTCATAGCAGAGAATCAGGCTTCGTCCCGAACCCCATTGAAGTCAATGGGGACCCGAACTTTTGGGCACTAAAAAGGCTGTAAAACAGCCCAGGAAAGAGCTAGAGGGCTGCAAAAGGCAGCAACATGTAGGTAAATCCCCTGCAAACAAATGTGGATAGGGAAATGAATTTTAAAAAAAATTAAAAAAATAAAAATGAACCAATATCAATTGGACAGAGGTCCCATAGCAGAGAATCTGGCTTCACGTCAGCAGAGAATCAGTCTCTTCATGCCATAGCAAAGAATCTGGCTTCATGTCAGCAGAGAATCAGTCTCTTCATGCTATAGCAGAGAATCTGGCTTCATGTCACCCACCACTGGAACAGGCCACTGTCACATATTTAGGCCCCGGCACCCAGACAGAGGAGAGAGGTCCCGTAACAGAGAATCTGGCTTCATGTCAGCAGAGAATCAGTCTTCATGTCATAGCAGAGAATCAGGCTTCACGTCACCCACCACTGGAACAGGCCACTGTCACATATTTAGGCCCAGGCACCCAGGCAGAGGAGAGATGTCCCGTAACAGAGAATCTGGCTTCATGTCAGCAGAGAATCTGTCTTCATGTCATAGCAGAGAATCAGGCTTCACGTCACCCACCACTGGAACAGGCCACTGTCACATATTTAGGCCCAGGCACCCAGGCAGAGGAGAGAGGTCCCGTAACAGAGAATCTGGCTTCATGTCAGCAGAGAATCAGGCTTCACGTCACCCACCACTGGAACAGGCCACTGTCACATATTTAGGCCCAGGCACACAGGCAGAGGAGAGAGGTCCCGTAACAGAGAATCTGGCTTCATGTCAGCACAGAATCAGTCTTCATGTTATAGCAGAGAATCAGGCTTCACGTCACCCACCACTTGAACAGGCCACTGTCACATATTTAGGCCCCGGCACCCAGACAGAGGAGAGGTTCATTCAACTTTGGGTTGCCCCGCAATATAATGGTAAAATGAAAATAAAAATAGGATTGAATAAGGAAGTGCCCTGGAGTACAATAATATATTGTTAAGGGGAGGTAGTTAATGTCTAATCTGCACAAGGGATGGACAGGTCCTGTGGGATCCATGCCTGGTTCATTTTTATGAACGTCAGCTTGTCCACATTGGCTGTAGACAGGCGGCTGCGTTTGTCTGTAATGACGCCCCCTGCCGTGCTGAATACACATTCAGACAAAACGCTGGCCGCCGGGCAGACCAGCACCTCCAAGGCATAAAAGGATAGCTCTGGCCACGTGGACAATTTGGAGACCCAGAAGTTGAATGGGGCCGAACCATCAGTCAGTACGTGGAGGGGTGTGCACAGGTACTGTTCCACCATGTTATTGAAATGTTGCCTCCTGCTAACACGTTCCGTATCAGGTGGTGGTGCAGTTAGCTGTGGCGTGGTGACAAAACTTTTCCACATCTCTGCCATGCTAACCCTGCCCTCAGAGGAGCTGGCCGTGACACAGCTGTGTTGGCGACCTCTTGCTCCTCCTCTGCCTTCGCCTTGGACTTCCACTGGTTCCCCTGTGACATTTGGGAATGCTCTCAGTAGCGCGTCTACCAACGTGCGCTTGTACTCGCGCATCTTCCTATCACGCTCCAGTGTAGGAAGTAAGGTGGGCACATTGTCTTTGGATCCAGCAGGGTGGCAAACCAGTAGTCCGCACACGTTAAAATTTGGGCAACTCTGCTGTCGTTGCGCAGGCACTGCAGCATGTAGTCGCTCATGTGTGCCAGGCTGCCCAGAGGTAAGGACAAGCTGTCCTCTGTGGGAGGCGTATCGTCATCGTCCTGTGTTTCCCCCCAGCCACGCACCAGTGATGGGCCCGAGCTGCGTTGGGTGCCAGCCCTCTGTGTACCTGCTTCATCCTCATCCTCCTCCTTCTCCACCTCTTCCTCATCCTCGTCCTCCTCGTCCTCCAGTAGTGGGCCCTGTCTGGTCACATTTGTACCTGGCCTCTGCTGTTGCAAAAAACCTCCCTCTGAGTCACTTCGAAGAGACTGGCCTGAAAGTGCTAAAAATGACCCCTCTTCCCCCTCTTCCTCCTGGGCCACCTCCTCTTCCATCATCGCCCTAAGTGTTTTCTCAAGGAGACATAGAAGTGGTATTGTAACGCTAATAACGGCGTCATCGCCACTGGCCATGTTGGTGGAGTACTCGAAACAGCGCAACAGGGCACACGGGTCTCGCATGGAGGCCCAGTCATTGGTGGTGAAGTGGGGCTGATCCGCAGTGCGACTGACCCGTGCGTGCTGCAGCTGAAACTCCACTATGGCCTGCTGCTGCTCGCACAGTCTGTCCAGCATATGCAAGGTGGAGTTCCACCTGGTGGGCACGTCGCATATGAGGCGGTGAGCGGGAAGGCCGAAGTTACGCTGTAGCGCAGACAGGCGAGCAGCGGCAGGGTGTGAACGCCGGAAGCGCGAACAGACGGCCCGCACTTTATGCAGCAGCTCTGACATGTCGGGGTAGTTGTGAATGAACTTCTGGACCACCAAATTCAGCACATGCGCCAGGCAAGGGATGTGCGTCAAACCGGCTAGTCCCAGAGCTGCAACGAGATTTCGCCCATTATCGCACACCACCAGGCCAGGCTTGAGGCTCACCGGCAGCAACCACTCGTCGGTCTGCTGTTCTATACCCCGCCACAACTCCTGTGCGGTGTGGGGCCTGTTTCCCAAACATATGAGTTTCAGAATGGCCTGCTGACGTTTACCCCGGGCTGTGCTGAAGTTGGTGGTGAAGGTGTGTGGCTGACTGGATGAGCAGGTGGAAGAAGAGCAGGAGGATGCTGAGTAGGAGGAGGAGGAGACAGGAGGCAAAGAATGTTGCCCTGCGATCCTTGGCGGCAGAAGGACGTGCGCCAAACACACTTGATTTTATCGGATACTTGGTTGTGCAGGGAAGGCACGGCTCTCTTGGAGAAGTAGTGCCGGCTGGGAACAACATACTGTGGGACAGCAAGCGACATGAACTGTTTGAAGCTGTGTGTGTCCCCCAGCCTAAATGACAGCATTTCATAGGCCAGTAGTTTAGAAATGCTGGCATTCAGGGCCAGGGATCAAGGGTGGCTAGGTGGGAATTTACGCTTTCTCTCAAAGGTTTGTGAGATGGAGAGCTGAACGCTGCCGTGTGACATGGTTGAGATGCTTGGTGACGCAGTTGGTGGTGTTGGTGGTACATCCCATGTTTGCTGGGTGGCAAGTGCCAATGTCCCTCCAGAGGCGGAGGAAGAGGCCGAGGCGGCGGCAGCAGCAGAAGAGGCCGAAGCGGCAGCTGCAGAAGAGGTAGCAGGGGGAGCCTGAGTGACTTCCTTGTTTTTAAGGTGTTTACTCCACTGCAGTTCATGCTTTGCATGCAGGTGCCTGGTCATGCAGGTTGTGCTAAGGTTCAGAACGTTAATGCAACGCTTCAGGCTCTGATGGCACAGCGTGCAAACCACTCAGGTCTTGTCGTCAGCACATTGTTTGAAGAAGTGCCATGCCAGGGAACTCCTTGAAGCTGCCTTTGGGGTGCTCGGTCCCAGATGGCGGCGGTCAGTAGCAGGCGTAGTCTCTTGGCGGCGGGTGTTCTGATTTTGCCCACTGCTCCCTCTTTTGCTATGCTGTTGGCTCGGTCTCACCACTGCCTCTTCCTCTGAACTGTGAAAGTCAGTGGCACGACCTTCATTCCATGTGGGGTCTAGGACCTCATCGTCCCCTGCATCGTCTTCCACCCAGTCTTGATCCCTGACCTCCTGTTCAGTCTGCACACTGCAGAAAGACGCAGCAGTTGGCACCTGTGTTTCGTCATCATCAGAGACGTGCTGAGGTGGTATTCCCATGTCCTCATCATCAGGAAACATAAGTGTTGTGCGTTAGTGCATTCTATCTCTTCCACCCCTGGGGAAGGGCTAGGTGGATGCCCTTGGGAAACCCTGGCAGCAGAGTCTTCAAACAGCATAAGAGACTGCTGCATAACTTGAGGCTCAGACAGTTTCCCTGATATGCATGGGGGTGATGTGACAGACTGATGGGCTTGGTTTTCATGCGCCATCTGTGCGCTTTCTGCAGAAGACTGGGTGGGAGATAATGTGAACGTGCTGGATGCACTGTCGGCCACCCAATTGACTAATGCCTGTACCTGCTCAGGCCTTACCATCCTTAGAACGGCATTGGGCCCCAACAAATATGGCTGTAAATTCTGGCGGCTACTGGGACCTGAGGTAGTTGGTACACTAGGACGTGTGGCTGTGGCAGAACGGCCACGTCCTCTCCCAGCACCAGAGGGTCCACTAACACCACCACGACCATGTCCACGTCCGCGTCCCTTACTAGATGTTTTCCTCATTGTTACCGTTCACCACAATAAGAAAAATATTATTCGGGCCAATGTATTGAATTAAAATTCAGGCCTTTTTTTACAGACACCTAACACTATCTGGCTATCTATTTAGGTACCGTATTACACTAATACAGGCACACCAGTAATGACAGATTTAGCTGAATATAAATGTGAGGCCTATTTTTTAGGCGCTTTTTGACAGGTATACGTTTAATCACAGAATTAGACTTGTATCTGCACTGTAGCGTGTGTGTTAAGTTTTTCAGAATGACCCTATCAGTACCTTGAATCTAATATACCCTTTTAGGGATAGATTTAAAGTAGGCCTGATACAGCAGAAACCACTAATTTTGAGAATTGCAAATTTGGGAATTGTTTTTCAACCCAGAACAAAAACTGTGCTTTGACGGTCACTAATAATAACTTGACCAGCTAAAACAGTACAGATTTGGATAAATATAAATGTCAGGCCTATTTTTTAGGCGCTGGGTGACAGGCTCAACTTGCCCCTGATGTAGTATATGGCCAAAAAATAACCACACTATTGATGGTTAAATGCACTTGGGTGACAGAGGCTCAGCCTGCACCTGATGTAGTATATGGCCAAAAAATAACCACACTATTGATTGTTAAATGCACTTCATGAAAGCTTGACCCTGATGTAGGATATAGCAAACAATAACCACACTATTGATGGTTAAATGCACTTGGGTGACACAGGCTCAGCCTGCACCAGATGTAGTATATGGCCAAAAAACAACCACACTATTGATGGTTAAATGCACTTGATGAAAGCTTGACCCTGATGTAGGATATAGCAAAAAATAACCACACTATTGATGGTTAAATGCACTTGGTGGTAGCTTGTGCTGGCGCACCACAAGCCACAAAATGGCCGCCGATCACCCCAGAAAAAAGTGACTGAAAAACGCTCTGGGCAGCCTAAAAACACTGAGCAATTGAATAGAAGCAGTTCAATGATCCACAGCTGTAGATCGATCACTGAATGAAGTCTTTTGGAGGAGTTAATCTTCCTAATCTCACCCTAACGTCGCAGCTGCAACCTCTCCCTATGCTTGTATCAGCAGAGTGACGTGCAGCGCTACGTGACCCAAGCTTATATAGAGGCTGGGTCACATGCTGCACTGGCCAATCACAGCCATGCCAATAGTAGGCATGGCTGTGATGGCCTCTAGGGGCAAGTAGTATGACGCTTGTTGATTGGCTGCTTTGCAGCCTTTCAAAAAGCGCCAAGAAAGCGCCGAACACCGAACCCGAACTCGGACTTTTCACGGACACCCCAAAATTCGGTACGAACCCGAACTATACAGTTCGGGTTCGCTCATCCCTAAACACCATCTGTGGTTTTCAGGGACATATATTGCGAAAAAGTAAAAAAAATATATATATACATATTTCCCAGAATCTGAACACATTTTTGCTGTCTGCTGTTTAATCCGTTAATCTCAGTGCTCTGCATTTGAACACCGTCTGTGATTTTCAGGGCCTTATCTTAGGAAAAAGTGAAAAAAAAAATATACTGTACATATTTCACAGAATCTGAACACATTTTTGCTGTCTGCGGTTTAATCCGTTAATCTCAGTGCTCTGCATTTGAACACCGTCTGTGGTTTTCAGCGCCTTATCTTGGGAAAAAGTGAATAAAAAAAATATATATATATTTCCCAGAAACTGAACCCATTTTTGCTGTCTGCGGTTTAATCCGTTAATCTCAGTGCTCTGCATTTGAACACGGTCAGTGATTGTTAGGGCCATATATTGGTAATAATATAGTTATAAATATAAACAACATAATAAAACAGTGTCTGTACTGCATATTCCAATTATATGTGGCTAAAATAGTGTCCAATATCTGTGCTGTTTTGTGTCATATACTGTACTGCATCTGAAAACGGTGTCTTTTGTGGACATTTAAAAAAAAAACTGCGTCACAACCAGTAAAAAATCCATAAATATGAAGAAAGCGATCACTAAGGGACGGGGAAGTGGGTGTGATGCTGATGGTTCACGCAGAGGCCTTGTGCCTGCTGCCAGTGCATCACCAAAAAAATTAAGAAAACCGTACCTAGCTTCATGTCCAACTTAGCTTGGTGGCACACGACAACACTGTCCAAGTCGGACCAGTGCGAACAGTTGGTCGGTTGGATTGCTGAAGATAATGCTTTCAGTCGGTTAAGCACCACCCTCTCTTCCGCCAAGTCCAGTCTCTGTAGCCAAGAGTCTGATCAACCCGAATCCTGACTCAGATCATCCTTCCACCCACCATGGAGAGGCTTGCCAAACGAGTGATCCCACACTCGGATATTCCGAGGAGCTCTTTCCAGCGCCACTATTACATTTGGCCCTCGCGCCCAGCACGCTTGAAGAGGGACCTGAGATATTGTGCCCTGATAACCAACCTCTTGAGCCTTCACAGTCTCAAGAAGATGATGGTGGTGAACGGCAATCATTCGTTCACGAGGTGGATTATGATGAGACACAGTTGTCAATTACTGAGGTTGTGGTTAGGTCAAGTCAGGAGGATGTGCAGAGTGAGGAAGTGGAAGAGGAGGTGGTTGAGGATGAAGTCACTGACCCAACCTGGGAAGGTGAAAAGCAGAGCGAGGACAGCAGTACAGAGGGGGAGGGATCCGCAGCACCGCAACCAGCTGTAAGAGGCAGTGGGGTTGCAAAAGGGAGAAGTCGGCCCACACAAAACAGGGCCGCAACCATTACACCGAGCACCACCATGAGTAAATAAACCTTGCCAAGGGGTAAGTGTTCCGCAGTATGGAGCTTTTTTGAGGAAAGTGCAGTCAACAAAAGAGTGGGAGTGTGCAACCTGTGCGGTACCAAAATGAGACGGGGTGTGAACACTAGCAACTTCATCACCACCAGCATGATCCGCCACATGGCATCCAAGCACCCTAATAAGTGGGACGAACGCCTGGGTCCACAATCTGGGTCTGAGGGTCACACCACTGCCTCCTCTTCCCCTGTGTTATGTGCTGACCAATCGCCTGTCCAAGACGCAGGCCCGGATGCCTCTCGCCCTGCACCTGGACCTTCGCATGAACCATCAGCAACAACATTAACTTCCCTGTCCCAGCGCAGCATCCAAATGTCCATAACACAGACATTTGAACGCAAGTGCAAATACCCACCCACAGGCCATAGCACTAAACTGCCAACTTTCTAAATTACTGGCCCATGAAATGTTGCCTTTTAGGCTTGTGGACACTGAGGCCTTCCGCAGCCTGATGTTGTCGGCCATCCCTCGGTACGCAGTCCCCAGCTGCCACTATTTTTCACGGTGTGTCGTGCCCGCCTTACACCAGCATGTGTCCCAGAACATCACCTGTGCCCTGACCAATGCAGTTACTGGGAAGGTCCACTTAACAATGGGCACATGGACAAGTGCTTGTGGCCAGGGATGCTACATTTCCCTGACTGCACACTGGGTGAATGTGGTGGAGGCTGGGAGTAAGTCGTACCCTGGGATGGCACAGGTGCTACCCACACCCAGGATTGCTGGCCCTACGTCCATCAGGGTCTCCGCCAGAAGCTATGTTACTGGCTCCAACCCCCACTACTTCTCCTCCTCCGCTTCCACCTCCAGCAGCAGTCAGCCATCAGTCGCTAGCTGGAAGCAGTGTAGCACTGTTGTGGGTAAGCGTCAACAGGCTGTTCTGAAGCTGAACTGCTTAGGGGACAAACAGCACACCACCGCAGAGCTTTGGCAGGGTATAAGGGACCAGACCGAGCTGTGGCTCTCGCCACTCAACCCACAACCAGGCATGGTTGTGTCTGACAATGGCCGTAACTTGGTGGTGGCTTTGGAGCTCGGCAACCTGACACACATCCCATGCCTAGCCCACGTCTTAAACTAAGTGGTTCAGCAGTTTATCAAAACATACCCCAATCTGCCAGAGCTACTAGTGAAGGTGCGTCGTGTGTGCCCATTTCCGCAAGTCGTCCACAGCTTCAGCCGGTCTGTCAACGCTGCAGCAGCTCTTGCGGCTTCCAGTTCACCGACTGTTGTGCGACGTGAGCACGCTGGAATTCTACGTTCTACATGTTGGCTAGGCTTTGTGAGCAGCAGAGGGCAGTTGCCAGCTGCAACATGGCCGTCGCCTTTCGAGTCAACTACCACTATTCACAAGCGAAGAGTGGGCATTGATGTGAGGTTTTAAAAAACTTTGATGAATCCACACAGATGGTTAGTGGCGATAATGCTATTATCAGCATAACCATCCCACTGCTGTGTCTACTCAAATGATCGCTGCTCACAATTAAGGATGACGTTGTGAATGTGGCAGACGAGGCAATGGGGGAGGACATCACACAGGGTGATGCCCAGACCACCCACAGTTTGTCTTCTCAGCGCGAATTGAACCATGAAGAGGAGAAGGAGGAGCTGGCGACTGTTGTCTCTGCTACAGAGGGTAGTACCCATGGAACTTTAATTCCATCTGTTAAGCGTGGGTGGGCAGAAGATGAGGAGGAGGAGGAGGAGGAAGAGGAGATGGATAGTCATCCTGATGTCGACATCGACGTCTTGACTGTTGGTACTCTGGCACACATGGCTGAATTCATGTTAGGCTTCCTTTCCCGAGACTCTCGCGTTATGCTCATTTTAGATAACACGGATTACTGGGTGTTCACCCTTCTCGACCCCCGCTACAAAGAGAACTTCTCCTCCCTCATTCCTGTGGTGGCGAGGATGAGTAAAATGGTGCAATACCAGAAGGTACTTGTTCAGAGATTGCTCTGGAATTTTCCATCTGACAACGCTGGCGGCAGAGTCCATACTTCCTTAGGCAACCGGGGAAGGGAGACAATGGGAACATACAGCAGTTCCAACAAAGGCAGGGCAACACTCTTCAAGGCATGGGACACATTCATGACACCCCGCCAGCAACCTCACCCTGAAGGGCGGCCTAGTGGTACAAGGAGGGAATAGTTTTGAAAGATGGTGAAGGAATATATAGCAGACCGTGTCAGCGCCCTAAATGATCCCTCAGTGCCTTACAACTACTGGGTGTCCAAGCTGGACACGTGGCACAAACTTGTGCTCTACGCCTTGGAGGTGCTGGCCTGCCCTGCCGCCAGTGTTTTGTCTGAGCGTGTATTTAGTGCTGCTGGTGGCATCATAACAGATGAGCTTATCCGCTTGTCCACTGGCAATGCTGACAGGTTGACGCAGATAAAAATGAACAAGGCCTGGATTGCCCCAGATTTCTCAACTCCACCAGAGAAGAGCTGAGCTGAAGATGAACATAAAGGCTATTTCAATCTATCATTTATAATGTACACCTTTTCCACCACAAAAAGAGTGTATGGTTCAATCTTGTTTTCTGCTCCTCCTCCTCCTCATCAAGATTGTATATATTCCCTCCACTCTAATTTTTTTATAGGGTCTGCTCAACAGCAGGCCCTCAACTCAATTTTTTTTTACTGTGTCTGCTCCACTGCAGGCCCTCAACTCAAATCTTTTTATAGAGCATCTACTCATCTGCAGGCACTCGCATATAATGTTTTACAGTGTCTGCTCATCTGCAGGCACTCGCATATAATGTTTGAGAGCGTCTTCTCATCTGCAGGCACTCGCATATAATATTTTAGAGCGTCAGCTCACCAGCAAGCCCTCGCCCCTAATGTTTTAGAGGTTCAGCTCAGCAGCAGGCCCTCACGCCTGATATTTTAGATAGTCAGATCAGCAGGCCCTTGCGCCTAATGTTTTTGAGAGTCACCAGCAAGCCATTAGTGATAATTTTTCAAGGGTGTGTATGATGCCCTCCTTTATGTGTAACAAAGGGTGTATTGGAGCACCGGTTCCTTGTAATTTTTGGCAGCCCTTTCACTTAGTGCATAGGCTTTATGAATGTAGGAGTCCCACTACCTGAACAATAGTACCACAATGTGAATGAGGCCCTCCTTTATGTCATATACAGGCTGTTTTGAAGTGCCTCTTCCTTGTAATTGTTTGCAGCACTTGCACTTTATATACAATTTAATATACAGGAAAGAATATTTTCTAACAATTTTTACTGTAAAATGAAAACATTTTGGGGGTTTTGTACGTATTTTGATCAGTCTGTAAAAGTGTGGTACAAAGCGGACAAAATAATTCCCCGCAGCGACCTGGGAGTCCAAGATTCATCCAGACTTCGTCCCCATGCTGTTCCCGATCGATTTCGGTGGTGTTTCTGTCACTTTCCGACCATTTCCAATGGACCAGGCACCCTCCACTCTTCAGAGCAGGGGGTGCCTGGTTGTCTACCATTAACTTCCATTATACTCGGGTGCTCGGCCGAGCGCACGAATATCGCGATGTGTTCGGACCGAACACCGGAAAACTTTGGTACTCGCTCATCACTAGTAAAGACTTGAGCCCCTTTTTTTTGTGATATAGAACTATCAAACTACCGTAGTGCCCATCATCATTTATCTATTTAAAGAGGACTTTTCACCACTCCTGACATGTCTGTTTTAATAGCTTCATGCATTTCCCACGTACTAACAATTCTGGAGCATCTATTCTTCTGTCTGTACGTTGTGCCATTACTCTATTATTTCTAGTTCAAGTTATGAATAATTGCTAGCTGTCTGCAGTAAGGGTACAGAGGGGAGTTAACAAGTTGGGGGTGTGTGTTACCTATTGTAGCTATTAAAACAGACATGTCAGGAGTGGTGACAGGTCCTCTTTAAAGGTTTGTGATCTGTAAATTTTGCATGCAGGTACCATCAGATGCACGCAGATTTGATGTGCCCACCGTGTGATAAGAACTGGGTTGCTATACAAGCCACAGAAGTATTCAATTAGATCATTAGTACTGATTGTGTGTTCAACATTCATTGCTAACAGACACAAGATAATACACACAACATTATTGCTTTGAACAATGAACCCTAATTAAACAATCAGTTTCTAAAGAGTTAATTGAATACCATTACGTTTTGCATGGCCAACGGGTTTAAGCCACAGTGGGCACAGCTCAGCTGTGTCATGTTGCCAAATCTTCAGGAAACACTTATCTTTATTTTAAAGAGTAGTATTTTGTCTGTTGCCTAAGCATATAATATGACAACTACAAAGCATGCGTGTAGTTAACAAAAATACTAAATATAATTGCAAAATATGCTGACTAATAAAGAACATTACTCATATTTATAAATATAATTATTACCAGGTCATAAGGTACTGTACTAGACATGATTCTAAAAGTAGAAAAAATAAAAAATAAAAAAATAAAAATAAAGAAAACAAGTGTTTGGTACAAAAGACGAAGAAGCTATGCAAAATAAGTACAATATGTTTAATAATTTTTGGTACTTTAAGAGCATATGACGGGAGAGATATGAAATTGTCCCAGAGAAGTTGTTAAAATGAATAACTTCATTAGGGCAAACATACTCAACATGATTAACACAATTTATCTCTTCACATTACAGTTACACTTTTAATTGAAAATATTGTAATGAAATGCTGCTTTCTGATTAGTAAACAAATGAAAATGTTGGATGATTTATGTAGGTATGCTAATCAATTGACCATGTAATAAGAGTTTAATGTGTTTTTCCTCTTATTGCATGTGAAGCAATTAGCACATATCAGAAAGCAATTTCACATAAACCTTTGTTATTCAGAATTGCAACTGGGTATAACTTGCAACGACAGTATTCAATTTTTTTTGTTACACATAATTTTCCAATGTCTAGTGCAATATTCACAGAACTAGATACTGACTATACAAAAATGTTTTATTTAACTATTATGTGTTATTGTTCTTATTTCTTCTTCCTTGCATCCTTAGACACAAAAAAAAGACTTTCAAACTGTAACTGTTAGAGATGAGCAAATTTCTTAAAAGTTTGATTCTGATGATTCGCCGAATTCCCCCCAAAAATGAGCTTCGTGACAAATTACTTTGGGTGCAATGACAGGGAGCCGCAATAGCGCTGCCCCCATCACTGTACCCCTCAGATGCCGCATTCATACATAATCGCGGCATCTGAGTATAAAATTAACAATAAAAAATAATAATAATCAAATCAATTTACACGTATGCATATATAAGTCTTGTGAACACAGTGCATAATCATAAAATAGAGCCGTGATACAATTGTATATCATAATTCATTATACCATTAAATACAAAATTCATATATATAAAGTGCACATGTGCAATCACCCAGATAACAACTGGTTAAAATAGAGGGCTATTACCACACATCTATTATGGGGAGTGGCCAGGTCACATGATTATGGGCATGGATACAGGCACATAACAAAGCAACTCACATATTCCCGATGTAACTCCATTGCCAAAGTCAGGATCTTAGAATCCCGGATGCGCATGCGTCCGATGGGTGCGTCATCCGACAGACAAACACGCGCACGGTCAAGTGCGCATGCGCCAAATACCCGGATGCGCTTGCGTCATCCGAAAATAAAGTACGTGTATGGCTAGGTAGTCACGTCTTGTCAGTGTCATAACAAAGCCTCGCAATAAATTAATGCCTGCAAGCGCCCAGTACTCCTGCACAAACCGCCATCTTGGAAAAGGTAAAGCCAGGTCAGGCGCGTATAGAGCCGCGTCATGACCTGTGCCAAACGTTGACCAATGAGATGTGCATGCATACAACAAACGAATCGTTACTATTCAGATCTACTGTGTCTAAATGCAAATGCATTCAGGCACCAACAGTTGACACATATACAGGGGACATCACATGGGCAAAGCCAACACAACAGCTTTCCCATATGTTATCCACCCCATTGACTTTGTAACACAGTTAGGGATCTCCTCAACTCATCCATACTCAGGAGACTGAAGATATATAGTACCATAGGCGATGTAAAGTTGACACTGAAATAGACATAAAATGGAGTTCGGGGATTGTAGTTGGGATGATTGCACAAGTCCATGTTCATCCGTCACGCAACCTTTGGTCATCCACCATGATATATCTGCGTGAGTAAAGAGAGAAAAGAATGATTAATTAATATCTGTACATTTCTGTAAATAACAGAGTAAAAATTACATTACTACCAATCACAGGATAGAGCATCGAGTAGACCTAAAGTGGGTCAGGGCGAGCTATCGACCAAATACCTGTCCTAAATTGAAATCAACATTGAGGCCATGTGGTTTCATGGAATTTAGGGTATAAATCCAATGGATTTCCTTCTTCTTTAGAAGTGAAATCCTGTTGCCACCCCACCTAGGCATAGGTATATAATCTCCAATCCAACACTTGAGATCTCTTTCCTTGTGCTTCAGATCCGTAAAGTGCTTAGAAACTGGAAGATCCAATTTTTTTTGTCTAATGCTTAATCTAGACTTGTTGTTCAATCTAGACTTAAAGTCTGTTGATGTTTCCCCAACGTATAAAATGTTGCGGGGACAGGATAGTATATATACCACATGATCAGAAATACATGTTAGATGAAAACGGATGGGAAATTCAACACCTGTGGATGGATGGAGGAGGAGGCTTTACACATATATCTACAATTGACACATCCAAGACATGGAAAACATCCAAGTCCGGGACGCGTCAAAGTAGATTGTCTGAGGACATTTTTTTGTCCCCACATCAGCCCGCACCAATTGATCCCTTAAACTCTTGGACTTTCTATAGGAAATTCCCAGGATAATAAAAAATAAAAAATAGAGCAGCACTCCAGTATGGTGAAAAAAGAAAACTGTTTATTCACCCAGTAGTGACGCAACGTTTCGGCTTTATGATTATGCACTGTGTTCACAAGACTTATATATGCATACGTGTAAATTATGTTTTTTGTATGTCACTTGTACAGGCATGGGTTAATGCTAATTATGTTTGATGATGTCACTTCCTCACACTATAAGTTTGTTCAGTTTGCATTGTTACATTGCTTGAGAAAGGCTTCATGTTGGAGCCGAAACGTCGCGTCACTACTGGGTGAATAAACAGTTTTCTTTTTTCCCCATACTGGAGTGCTGCTCTATTTTTTATTTTCTATTTTATATATATATATATATATATATATATATATAGTGAGGGATTAGCTCTTTCTCGGGGGTCATTCTCACAATCATCTCCACAACAGCAAACAACAAACACCTTGCCCTAACTAAACTGGAGTATTCCTACCTCACTTATAACACCGTTCACACACGGTACGACCATGCAGCTTTTACAGACTGTGCTCCAGCACTTCCTAGGCTGTAACAAAGTCTAGTCCTTTTGGTGGATTGTGGCCCAGAAGTCCGCCTGTCTCTGGCCTTGCGACAGTCATTTCCCGGACCTCGCGGAGTCCCCCAACATTCTGGCCAGCCAGCTTGGCTAAGACCATTCTCCCAGAGACTCCAGCAGGGCTCTGTTGCACAATGAATCTCTGATAACACACACTCCCAAACTGACACCCTGGAAAGTGCTTTATCGCAGTATGATTAGAGCAGGCCTCACCGTGCCGGAAGAGTGTGGACTGGCAGCTCCCTCTACCAAGCCTTACTGCCAGTCCAAGTAAAATCCAGGCCAGAAAATGTATACAAAACTGTGTCAGCAAACGATGCTTTTGCTGAGACCACTGCCACTCTCTGGATTATATCTGTCTCAACCATCTGAGGTAAGCGAGTGGGACAACACGCCTTCCAGCATTGTACATTTACCACAATATATATACAGTTGCAAGAAAAAGTATGTGAACCCTTTGGAATGATATGGATTTCTGCACAAATTGGTCATAAAATGTGATCTGATTTTCATCTAAGTGACAACAATAGACAATCACAGTCTGCTTAAACTAATAACACACAAAGAATTAAATGTTTATTGAACACACCATGTAAACATTCACAGTGCAGATGGAAAAGGTATGTGAACCCATGAATTTAATAACTGGTTGAACCTCCTTTGGCAGCAATAACTTCAACCAAACGTTTCATGTAGTTGCAGATCAGACGTGTACAACAGTCAGGAGCAATTCTTGACCATTCCTCTTTGCAGAACTGTTTCAGTTCAGAAATATTCTTGGAAGGTCTGGTGTGAATCACTTTCTTGAGGTCATGCCGCAGCATCTCAATCGGGTTGAGGTCAGGACTCTGACTGGGCCACTCCAGAAGGCATATTTTCTTCTGTTTAAGCCATTCTGTTGTTGATTTACTTCTATGCTTTGGGTCGTTGTCCTGTTGCAACACCCATCTTCTGTTGGGATTCAGCTGGTGGACAGATGGCCTTAAGTTCTCCTGCAATATGTCTTGATAAACTTGGGAATTCATTTTTCCTTCGATGATAGCAATCCGCCCAGGCCCTGACGCAGCAAAGCACCTGACGGAGCAAAGCAGCCCCAAACCATGATGCCCCCACTACCATACTTCACAGTTGGGATGAGGTTTTGATGTTGGTGTCCTGTGCCTCTTTTTCTCCACACATAGTGTTGTGTGTTTCTTCCAAAACAACTCAAATTTGGTTTAATCTGTCCACAGAATATTTTGCCAGTACTGCTGTGGAACATCCAGGTGCTCTTGTGCAAACTGTAAACGTGCAGCAATGTTTTTTTTGGACAGCAGTGGCTTCCTCTGTGGTATCCTCCCATGAAATCTATTCTTGTTTAGTGTTTTATGTATCGTAGATTCGCTAACAGGGATGTTAGCATATGCAAGAGACTTTTGTAAGTCTTTAGCTGACACTCTAGGATTCTTCTTCACCTCATTGAGCAGTCTGCGCTGTGCTCTTGCAGTCATCTTTGCAGGACGGCCACTCCTAGGGAGAGTAGCAGCCGTGCTGAACTTTCTCCATTTATAGACAATTTGTCTTACCGATGATGATGAACAGCAAGGCTTTTGGAGATACTTTTATAACCCTTTCCAGCTTTATGCAAGTCAACAATTTTTAATCGTAGGTCTTCTGAGAGCTCTTTTGTGCGAGGCATCATTAACATCAGGCAATGCTTCTTGTGAAAAGCAAACCCAGAACTTGTGTGTATTTTGTATAGGGCAGGGCAGCTGTAACCAACACCTCCAATCTCATTTCATTGATTGGACTCTAGTTGGCTGACACCTCATTACAATTAGCTCTTGGAGATGTCATTAGTAGAGTTGAGCGAACACCTGGATGTTCGGGTTCAAGAAGTTCGGCCGAACTTCCCGGAAATGTTCGGGTTCGGGATCCGAACCCGACCCGAACTTCGTCCTGAACCCGAACCCTATTGAAGTCAATGGGGACCCAAACTTTTCGGCACTAAAAAGGCTGTAAAACAGCCCAGGAAAGAGCTAGAGGGCTGCAAAAGGCAGCAACATGTAGGTAAATTCCCTGCAAACAAATGTGGATAGGGAAATGAATTAAAATAAAAATAAAATAAAAGAAAATTAACCAATATCAATTGGACAGAGGTCCCATAGCAGAGAATCGGGCTTCACGTCAGCAGAGAATCAGTCTCTTCATGCCATAGCAGAGAATCTGGCTTCATGTCAGCAGAGAATCAGTCTCTTCATGCCATAGCAGAGAATCTGGCTTCATGTCAGCAGAGAATCAGTCTTCATGTCATAGCAGAGAATCAGGCTTCGTCCCGAACCCGAACCCCATTGAAGTCAATGGGGACCCAACACTGAAACAGGCCACTGTCACATATTTAGGCCCAGGCACCCAGGCAGAGGAGAGAGGTCCCATAACAGAGATTCTGGCTTCGTGTCAGCAGAGAATCAGTCTTCATGTCATAGCAGAGAATCAGGCTTCACGTCACCCACCACTGGAACAGGCCACTGTCACATATTTAGGCCCAGGCACCCAGGCAGAGGAGAAAGGGTCCCATAACAGAGATTCAGGCTTCATGTCAGCAGAGAATCAGTCTTCATGTCATAGCAGAGAATCACGCTTCACGTCACCCACCACTGGAACAGGCCACTGTCACATATTTAGGCCCAGGCACCCAGGCAGAGGAGAGAGGTCCCATAACAGAGATTCAGGCTTCATGTCAGCAGAGAATCAGTCTTCATGTCATAGCAGAGAATCACGCTTCACGTCACCCACCACTGGAACAGGCCACTGTCACATATTTAGGCCCAGGCACCCAGGCAGAGGAGAGAGGTCCCGTAACAGAGATTCAGGCTTCATGTCAGCAGAGAATCAGTCTTCATGTCATAGCAGAGAATCAGGCTTCACGTCACCCACCACTGGAACAGGCCACTGTCACATATTTAGGCCCCGGCACCCAGACAGAGGAGAGAGGTCCCGTAACAGAGAATCTGGCTTCATGTCAGCACAGAATCAGTCTCCATGTCATAGCAGAGAATCAGGCTTCACGTCACCCACCACTGGAACAGGCCACTGTCACATATTTAGGCCCCGGCACCCAGGCCGAGGAGAGAGGTCCCGTAACAGAGAATCTGGCTTCATGTCAGCACAGAATCAGTCTTCATGTCATAGCAGAGAATCAGGCTTCACGTCACCCACCACTGGAACAGGCCACTGTCACATATTTAGGCCCCGGCACCCAGAGAGAGGAGAGAGGTCCCGTAACAGAGAATCTGGCTTCATGTCAGCATAGAATCAGTCTTCATGTCATAGCAGAGAATCAGGCTTCACGTCACCCACCACTGGAACAGGCCACTGTCACATATTTAGGCCCCGGCACCCAAACAGAGGAGAGAGGTCCCGTAACAGAGAATCTGGCTTCATGTCAGCACAGAATCAGTCTTCATGTCATAGCAGAGAATCAGGCTTCACGTCACCCACCACTGGAACAGGCCACTGTCACATATTTAGGCCCAGGCACCCAGGCAGAGGAGATTGGTCGCGTAACAGAGAATCTGGCTTCATGTCAGCACAGAATAAGTCTTCATGTCATAGCTGAGAATCAGGCTTCACATCACCCACCACTGGAACAGGCCACTGTCACACATTTAGGCCCCGGCACCCAGACAGAGGAGAGGTTCATTCAACTTTGGGTTGCCCTGCAATATAATGGTAAAATGAAAATAAAAATAGGATTGAATAAGGAAGTGCCCTGGAGTATAATAATATATTGTTAAGGGGAGGTAGTTAATGTCTAATCTGCACAAGGGATGGACAGGTCCTGTGGGATCCATGCCTGGTTCATTTTTATGAACGTCAGCTTGTCCACATTGGCTGTAGACAGGCGGCTGCGTTTGTCTGTAATGACGCCCCCTGCCATGCTGAATACACGTTCAGACAAAACGCTGGCCGCCGGGCAGGCCAGCACCTCCAAGGCGTAAAAGGCTAGCTCTGGCCACGTGGACAATTTGGAGACCCAGAAGTTGAATGGGGCCGAACCATTAGTCAGTACGTGGAGGGGTGTGCACAGGTACTGTTCCACCATGTTAGTGAAATGTTGCCTCCTGCTAACACGTTCCGTATCAGGTGGTGGTGCAGTTAGCTGTGGCGTGGTGACAAAACCTTTCCACATCTCTGCCATGCTAACCCTGCCCTCAGAGGAGCTGGCCGTGACACAGCTGCGTTAGCAACCTCTTGCTCCTCCTCTGCCTTCGCCTTGGGCTTCCACTGGTTCCCCTGTGACATTTGGGAATGCTCTCAGTAGCGCGTCTACCAACGTGCGCTTGTACTCGCGCATCTTCCTATCACGCTCCAGTGTAGGAAGTAAGGTGGGCACATTGTCTTTGTACCGGGGATCCAGCAGGGTAGCAACCCAGTAGTCCGCACACGTTAAAATGTGGGCAACTCTGCTGTCGTTGCGCAGGCACTGCAGCATGTAGTCGCTCATGTGTGCCAGGCTGCCCAAATGTAAGGACAAGCTGTCCTCTGTGGGAGGCGTATCGTCATCGTCCTGTGTTTCCCCCCAGCCACGCACCAGTGATGGGCCCGAGCTGCTTTGGGTGCCACCCCGCTGTGAAAATGCTTCATCCTCATCCTCCTCCACCTCCTCCTCATCCTCGTCCTCCTCGTCCTCCAGTAGTGGGCCCTGTCTGGCCACATTTGTACCTGGCCTCTGTGAGTCACTTCGAAGAGACTGGCCTGAAAGTGCTAAAAATGACCCCTCTTCCTCCTCTTCCTCCTGGGCCACCTCCTCTTCCATCATCGCCCTAAGTGTTTTCTCAAGGAGACATAGAAGTGGTATTGTAACGCTGATAACGGCGTCATCGCCACTGGCCATGTTGGTGGAGTACTCGAAACAGCGCAACAGGGCACACAGGTCTCCCATGGAGGCCCAGTCATTGGTGGTGAAGTGGTGCTGTTTCGCAGTGCGAATGACCCGTACGTGCTGCAGCTGAAACTCCACTATGGCCTGCTGCTGCTCGCACAGTCTGTCCAGCATGTGCAAGGTGGAGTTCCACCTGGTGGGCACATCGCATATGAGGCGGTGAGCGGGAAGGCCGAAGTTCCGCTGAAGCGCAGATAGGCGTGCAGCAGCAGGGTGTGAACGCCGGAAGCGCGAACAGACGGCCCGCACTTTATGCAGCAGCTCTGACATGTCGGGGTAGATGCGAATGAACTACTGCACCACCAAATTCAGCACATGCGCCAGGCAAGGGATGTGCGTCAAACCGGCTAGTCCCAGAGCTGCAACGAGATTTCGCCCATTGTCGCACACCACCAGGCCGGGCTTGAGGCTCACCGGCAGCAACCACTCGTCGGTCTGTTGTTCTATACCCCGCCACAACTCCTGTGCGGTGTGGGGCCTTTCCCCCAAACATATGAGTTTCAGAACGGCCTGCTGACGTTTACCACGGGCTGTGCTGAAGTTGGTGGTGAAGGTGTGTGGCTGACTGGATGAGCAGGTGGAAGAAGAGGAGGAGGAAGCTGAGTAGGAGGAGGAGGAGACAGGAGGCAAAGAATGTTGCCCTGCGATCCTTGGCGGCAGAAGGACGTGCGCCAAACAGCTCTCCGCCTGGGGCCCAGCCGCCACTACATTTACCCAGTGTGCAGTTAGGGAGATATAGCGTCCCTGGCCGTGCTTACTGGTCCACGTATCTGTGGTTAGGTGGACTTTGCCACAGATGGCGTTGCGCAGTGCACACTTGATTTTATCAGACACTTGGTTGTGCATGGAAGGCACGGCTCTCTTGGAGAAGTAGTGGCGGCTGGGAACAACATACTGTGGGACAGCAAGCGACATGAGCTGTTTGAAGCTGTCTGTGTCCACCAGCCTAAATGACAGCATTTCATAGGCCAGTAGTTTAGAAATGCTGGCATTCAGGGCCAGGGATCGAGGGTGGCTAGGTGGGAATTTACGCTTTCTCTCAAATGTTTGTGAGATGGAGAGCTGAACGCTGCCATGTGACATGGTTGAGATGCTTGGTGACGCAGGTGGTGGTGTTGGTGGTACATCCCATGTTTGCTGGGCGGCAGGTGCCAACATTCCTCCAGAGGCGGAGGAAGAGGCCGAGGCGGCGGCAGCAGCAGAAGAGGCCGAGGCGGCAGCAGCTGAAGAGGTAGCAGGGGGAGCCTGAGTGACTTCTTTGTTTTTAAGGTGCTTACTCCACTGCAGTTCATGCTTTGCATGCAGGTGCCTGGTCATGCAGGTTGTGCTAAGGTTCAGAACGTTAATGCCTCACTTCAGGCTCTGATAGCACAGCGTGCAAACCACTCGGTTCTTGTCGTCAGCACATTGTTTAAAGAAGTGCCATGCCAGGGAACTCCTTGAAGCTGCCTTTGGGGTGCTCGGTCCCAGATGGCGGCGGTCAGTTACAGGCGGAGTCTCTTGGCGGCGGGTGTTCTGATTTTGCCCACTGCTCCCTCTTTTGCTACGCTGTTGGCTCGGTCTCACCACTGCCTCTTCCTCCGAACAGTGAAAGTCAGTGGCACGACCTTCATTCCATGTGGGGTCTAGGACCTCATCGTCCCCTGCATTGGTGAGCCTCAAAAACAGGAAGGCCAGAATAGAGTTTGCCAAACGACATCTAAAAAAGCCTTCACAGTTCTGGAACAACATCCTATAGACAGATGAGACCAAGATCAACTTGTACCAGAGTGATGGAAAGAGAAGAATATGGAGAAGGAAAGGAACTGCTCATGATCCTAAGCATACCACCTCATCAGTGGAGCATGGTGGTGGTAGTGTCATGGTGTGGGCATGTATGGCTGCCAATGGAACTGGTCCTCTTGTATTTATTGATGATGTGAATGCTGATGTGAGGCGCTTCCCTCTGCAGATGGACAATAACCCAAAGTATACTGCAAAAGCAACCAAAGAGTTTATTAAGGGAAAGAAGTCGAATGTTATGCAATGGTCAAGTCAATCACCTGACCTGAATCCGATTGAGCATGCATTTCACTTGCTGAAGACAAAACTGAAGAGAAAATGCAGGAACTGAAGACCGTTGCAGTAGAGGCCTGGCAGAGCATCACCAGGGATGAAACCCAGCGTCTGGTGATGTCTATGCGTTCCAGACTTCAGGTTGTAATTGACTGCAAAGGATTTGCAACCAAGTATTAAAAAGTGAAAGTTTGATTTATGATTATTATTATGTCCCATTACTTTTGGTCACTTAACAAGTGGGAGTCACATATGCAAACTGTTGTAATTCCTACACCGTTCACCTGATTTGGATGTAAATACCCTCAAATTAAAGCCGACAGTCTGCAGTTAAAGCACATCTTGTTCGTTTCATTTCAAATCCATTATGGTGGTGTATAGAGCCCAAAAATTTAGAATTGTGTCGATGTCCCAATATTTTTGGACCTGACTGTATATATATATATATATATATATATATATAGTGGCAGAAAAAGGTATTTGATACACTGGCAATTTTGCTAGTTTTCCCACCTACTAAGAATGGAAAGGTCTGTAATTTTTATTGCGAGAGACAGAAAATGAAAAAAAACATACTCACCTCATCCATTTGCATGCGAAGATGCCGTCTCGGCCATCTTGATTGCAGAAACCACACAACATTTCACGCAGGGTGATGTATGACCATACCGCCAGCATAATCGTCATCATGTCATCATGTCACCATGCAAGATTTTGAGCAGTCTTCAATCAAGATGGCTGCGATTGTCTATATGCGAGCAAATGGATACAGTGAGTATTTAATTTTTTATTTATTTTTTACCCTGATTAACCACTGAAAGGCCCAAATTGTTGCCTGAGAGGCCATGATCAGTGATGAACATGGCATCTGAGGGATTCAATGATGCGGGGCTGCGCAATCACTGTTCCCTGTCATTGTGCCCACTACATACAAAGGAATGCGCTTCATGAAAAAATAATCAAATTTCTTTGTGAAACTCAGTAAAGCAGCTAAATAGAATTTTTTAGAACTTCACTCATCTCTACAGGAGATAGATAACATAAAAACTCAATATAAAAACGTATCTTGTATAGAGCAAAAAATGTAGTCCAATGAGCAATTCTACAGCAGCATCCGAAAGTACCTATTAGGTTTGGAAAAAAGGTGGAGTCGGTCTGAAACCAAGTGCGGTCAGCAGGAGCAGGCAGTTCTGAAAACAGCCCCCGGGGGCCTTCATCAGGCTGTTCTTGGAACTGCCTGCTCCCGGTGACTGCATTTGTTTTCAGACCAGCTCGCGGCACAGGCACAGGTAAGGGCTTACCTGTGCGTCGCCAGATTTGTGAAAAAAGATGGCAGCCCGCATATGTTCGCGGGCGAACAATGCTAACTGGCCATCACTGATTACCACAATGGTTTTTGAACAAAACAATTCAGATGCAGTTGAAGTTCAGACTTCAGCTTTAATTCAATGGGTTAAACAAAATGATTGCAGAAAAATTTGAGGAACTAAAGCGTGTTTAAACTCCTTAAACTCCTTTACTGCAGCGGTTTTCAGTTGGTGTTTGTTTGTGGGCCTTTCTGTCTGACGTTTAGACTTTAACAAGTGAAATGCATGCGGTATTGGGTTCATATCAGGTGACTGACTTGGCCATTTAAGAATATTCCACTTCTTTGCTTTAATAAACTCCTGGGTTGCTTTGGCTTTATGTTTTGGGTCATTGTCCATCTGTATTATAAAACTCCTACCAATCAGTTTGGCCACATTTGGCTGGATTTGAGCACACATTATGTCTCTGAAAACCCCAGAATTCATCCGGATACTTCTGTCCTGTGTCACATCATCAATAAACACTAGAGACCCAGTGCCACTGGTAGCCATGCATGCCCAAGCCATCACACTGCCTCCGCCGTGTTTTACAGATGATGTGGTATGCTTTGGATCATGAACTATACCATGTCTTTCCCATACTTTTTTCTTTCCATCATTCTGGTAGATGTTGATCTTGGTTTCATCTGTCCAAAAAATGCTCTTCCTGAAGTGTGCTGGTTTTTAAAGATTTTTTTTTTTAGCAAAGTCTAATCTAGCCTGCTTATGAGTAGCTTGCACCATGCACTGAACCCTCTGTATTTACTTTCATGCTCTTTATGGTAGATTTGGATATTGATACGCCTATATCCTGGAGAGTGTTGTTCACTTGGTTGGCTGTTGTGAAGAGATTTCTCTTCGCCATGGTAATTATTCTGCGATCATCCACCGCTGTTGTCTTCCATGGTCGTCCAGGTCTTTTTGCATTGTTGAGGTCACTAGTGCTTTCTTTCTTTCTCAGGATGTACCAAACTGTAGATTTTGCTACTCCTAATAGTGTAGCAATTTCTTGGATAAGTTTTTTCTGTTTTCACAGATGAAGGATGGCTTGTTTCACCTGCATAGAGAGATCCTTTGACCACAAGGTTTACTTTTCATCAAAATCTTCAAAATGCAAGCATCACACCTCAAATCAACTCCAGGCCTTTTATGTGCTTAATTGAGAATGAAATGATGAAGGAATTGTCCACACCTGCCCATGAAAAAACTTTTGAGTCAATTTTCTAATTACTTTTGGTCCCTTTAAAAACAGGTGCCACATGTAAAGGAGCTGAAACTCCTAAACCATTCATTCAATTTTAATGTGAATACCCTCAAATGAAAGCTAAAAGTCTGACTTTATGTCCATGACCATTATATAATTATAACCTGAATATGTTTTAACACACCCTATAACACTATGTGCATACCCAGATCACCAAAGAAAAAGTGACCATATGTAAGCAAAAGATATATACTTTATTAGAACAACACAATAAAACACATATAATGGAGTCTTACATCATTGGGTGGAGTAAAACAGGTATAAAAGAGGGACACAGGGGGGAGGGGACCGATATGGCACACAGCCATGCCTCCCAGAATGTACTCAATAGGGCAAAAAGGATCCTGAAACCCTAGAAGTATCCAATTGGAGCTTGAAGATGAAAGTAGGGGCGTGATTAATGCCAAACCACATCCCCCAGTCCCCAACACATGACCGCTAAATCTAAGCGGTCATTGGTGCACATGTCTTGATGTGTCCAGCTCCTTGTCACATGACCACATGTCCACTCCACATCATAGAGGGAGGTGCTGAAGGTCCTTCACCTGTAGAGACATTCTTGGTACACAGGCAGTATACATAGAAGTTGTGATCACGTGACCACAGCAAGTCATATGACCCATAGTCAAAAGGTCCTTCACTAGTAAAGACCTTCTTAACCCCTTCCCGCATTATGACGTACAGGTACGTCATTGTGTGACAGAGGATGTATGGAGCGGGCCTCTGCAGTGAGCCCGCTCCAAAACCAACCACTCAGGTGCCGCGATCAAGGCTGATAGCGGCACCTGTGACTTGATGTGCCTCCATCTTTTTTCCGAAAGGAGCCCCCGCAGTGAAATTGCGGGGCTACGATCGGTTGCCATGGCAGCCTGGACGCTGCTGAAGTGATCCAGGCCTGCCATGGCTTTCTCCATACTGAGCTATGCATGAGGCACAGCGCAGAATGGATTGTATAAAATCCTATTCACCGTAATAGATCTCTATTATGGTGAATAGGAGAGGGGATCAAAATGGTGTGGGATCCCATGTACGAGGCCCCTATGGGGGCTAATTGCGGTAAAAAAAATGTTAAATAAAGTTAATAAAAAACACCACTATATCAAAAGTTTGAATCACCACCCTTTCCCAATTTTACATATAAAACTACATAAACAATAAAAAAAAAAAACATATTGGGTATCGCCGCGTCCGAAAATGTCTGAACTATTAAAATATTTTTAAAAAATTCTTGTGCGGTGAACGCAGTAACCGGTAAAAAAAAGAAAAACAATCGATTTGATTTTTTTTGTCATTTTGTCCCAAAATACATTTCAATAACGGTGATCAAAACATTGTATGTACTACAAAAATGGCATCAATGAAAAGTACAGTTCGTTACACAAAAAAAAAGCCCTTTTAAAGCTCTGTAGACCGCAATATAAAAAAGTTATGGCTGTCATATAGCGATGCAAAGAAAATTTAGATTTTTCTGAAGATTAAAATTTGTTTTTAAAGTAGTAAAATAAAAATAAAATGTTCAAATTTGATATTGCCGCATTCGTATTGAGCCACAGAATAAGAATGTCAGGTAATTTTTAGTGCATAGTGAACGCTGTGATGTGAAAACCCCAAAAACCTTGGTGGAATTTTGTATTTTTTTCAATTTTGCCGCACAAATATTTTTTTTTCTTTTTTTCTAATACAAAACATGGTAAATTAAATGGTGGCATTAAAAAATGCATCTTGTCCCGCAAAAAATAAGCCCTCATATAGCTATGTGAATGGAAAAATAAAAAAGTTATGGCTTTTGGAACATGAGGAGGACAACATGTAAAAATGAAAATAGGCCTGGTCTTGAAGGGGTTAATACACAAATAAACATACAAAGGACCTGCAATAACGTGACAAAGTCACGTGACCGAAACAGGTCAGGTGACCCATAATTAAAAGAGGAGCCGGACATGGCCAGACAAGTAATCTAATAAAAAAAAGGAAACAGGAACATCTTTTAAAACTATGCCCAAATTAGGAGAACGCAGTGTGCTGTGTGACACAGACCTACAGACATTTTAAAAACTGAATTATAGACAACTGGATAAACACCATAATACTGGTGTGTTAAAACGAAGTGGCATGGAGATAAATACATCTAAGATGAATGTCTCAGATCATGTAGCAATAAATATGAACCTTAATGAATATATAACCCCTACATATATTCTTCAGTCTACATTTATAGACAGGTATATATAATCCTACAGTACATAGGAATTTCCGTTATAACACCATATCATTATACATATTTTTAAAAAAATGGCACTCCAACAACTATAGAAGATGAATGATGTCCGTTTTAAACCATTGGACAAAGGTGGGAATGTAGTTGTTTGTCCAGTTAAGATGTATGAAAGGGAGGCTTTTAGGCAATTGAGGGATCCTGTATGTTATAAGAGACTTAGGGCTCTTTCACACTTGCGTTCTTTTCTTCCGGCATAGAGTTCCGTCGTCGGGGCTCTATGCCGGAAGAATCCTGATCAGGATTATCCCCATGCATTCTGAATGGAGAGAAATCCGTTCAGGATGCATCAGGATGTCTTCAGTTCCGGACCGGAACGTTTTTTGGCCGGTGAAAATACTGCAGCATGCTGCGCTTTTTGCTCCAGCCAAAAATCCTGAACACTTGCCACAAGGCCGGATCCGGAATTAATGCCCATTGAAAGGCATTAATCCGGATCCGGCCTTAAGCTAAACGTCGTTTCGGCGCATTGCCGGATCCGACGTTTAGCTTTTTCTGAATGGTTACCATGGCTGCCAAGACGCTAAAGTCCTGGCAGCCATGGTAAAGTGTAGTGGGGAGCGGGGGAGCAGTATACTTACCGTCCGTGCGGCTCCCCGGGCGCCCCACGCGCATGGATGACGTGATCACATGGACACGTATTCCATGCGCATGGAGCGCTCTGACGTCATTCTGGAGCGCCCTGGGAGCCGCACAGACTGTAAGTATACTGCTCCCCCGCTCCCCACTACTACTATGGCAACCAGGACTTTAATAGCGTCCTGACTGCCATAGTAACACTGAACGCATTTTGAAGACGGATCTGTCTTCAAATGCTTTCAGTTCACTTGCGTTTTTCCGGATCCGGCGTGTAATTCCGGCAAATGGAGTACACGCCGGATCCGGACAACGCAAGTGTGAAAGAGCCCTTACTTTCACTCCGCTTTCCAGGTAAAAGCCTGAATTAATGGAAGTTATCACACAGGCAAAGGAAGATGGCATTCTGGATGAACAACAAGCACTGGGATTAGTGGTGGAAGAGCCATCAATACCGACCTTGTACCTATTTCCCAAGATACACAAGGGCCTAAATAATCCATCAGGTAGGCCCATAGTGTCTGGGGTGGGCAATATTCTGGAACCTCTATGCCAACTGATTGACTTCCATTTAAAACCTCTTGTAGAAATTCTCCCATTCTACACACGTGATAGTCTTGACCTTTTGGGAAAGATTGACGGGATCCATATGGAATCAGACACTCTCCTGGTAACATGCTATGTGGAGTCTCTTTACAATTCCATTAGACACCATGATGGCATCTCGGCAGTATCCAAGTCTCTAGTGATGAATAATCTGGATGCTAGATTAAGCAAATTTCTGGTAAGAGCTACTAGATTTGCCCTGACCCACAATTTTTTTCATTTTTAAAGAGACCTTTTATTTGCAATTACAAGGGACCGCTATGGGTGCGGCTTTTGCGCCATCCTATGCAAATCTCTTTTTGGGACAGTGGGAGAGGGAGATCTTCATGACGAACCCTGCCAGGGGGATTGAGAAGGTCCAATTTTGGGCGAGATATATAGATGATATCTTGTTTCCCTGGCAGGGTTCGATCTAGGAACTGGGAGATTTCATCCTGACACTCAATGGGAATCTGTATAACATAAAATTAACTCACAAATGGAGTGCAAATGAGATTAAGTTTCTGGATATTATACTGAGGAAGGATTAAAATGGTTATATTCAAACAGACCTATACAGGAAACCCACGGCTACAAACAGCTTCCTACATGCATCCTCCGCACATCCACAACATCTTATAAATATTATACCGGTAGGACAATTTTTACGTGCGAGACATATATGTTCCGAGGAACATACTTTCAAGAAACAAGAAGCTGATTTAGCTATTCAATTTCGAGAGAAATGCTATAGTGGGTGGGCTTTAAAAAGAGCCCAGACCCGAGCATTGCATGCAAATCGCAACAAACTTTCACATGAGAAAAAGATCTCTGCACAATCTGGACCTGTAAGGTTTATTACCAGCTTTAATTCTAGATCTCGAGAAACAAGTAGAATTCTACAAAAGTATTGACCGATACTTCTCTCTGATGAAACTTTGAGGAAATATTTACCTTCCCATCCTTTGGTGGCATACAGAAGATCTCAAAGCCTGAGAGATATGCTGGTCCACAGTTACCATAGAGGTGAGCAATTAGGGAAAGTTTTTGGATCACAGGGCCCCAAATGGGGCTGCTCCCCCTGTGGGAAATGTGTGGCATGTCCGAATGTGTTAAAGTATGATTCCTTTCAGGATGCCATGGGACAAAGGACGTATAAAATCACTCATAAGATCGATTGTACTTCAATTGGAGTGATATACCACGCAACATGTCTGTGTGGAAAAATCTATGTCGGCATGACTACAAGAGAACTCAGAAGGAGGGTATGGGAACACGTGTTGGATATTCTGTCTGCTAAAGATGAAGAATTCAATTTACATCTAAAACCACTTCCTCGACATTTTAAGTTGAACCATCAGAGTGATCCGACCATATTAAAAGTGAGGGCCATCGATCGCATTTATACAACAACCCTGCGGTGGTGATTGGAAGAAGAAGTTGGCACAAAAAGAAACCAGATGGATCTACACTTTAGGTACTCTTTCTCCTCATGGCCTAAATGAATATAATAGTTTTGTCCCTTTTCTGTAGGGCCTTTAATTAGGCCAGGGTAAGGAAATTAATATTGATAGGGGTTCCCTATGGCTGCTGGCTATGTATATTTGGTTGTCTTTTTATTGGTTTTTACTGGTTTTTTAACATGTTTTATGTGTTTTTTCTTTCCATTTTGTGGCATGGATGTTTCGACTATGTATGCAGAACCAAGGATGAACTTTGGGACTAATTTGGACTTTACCACACATGTATATTGGTCGTGTCGTTGTTGTATTATATTACACTAGGGGTACTGATTTTCCATAAATAACATGATTGTTAGTATAGTTTTTCATATCCACGTATTCTGCTTTATGCAGCACTTAACTCTTCGTAAATTTGTGTCTCTCTTTTGTATTACACATTATACACCTATCATCAACACATTATTATTTATATATATAAATATATATATATATATATATATATATATATATAGTTTTCTATAAAAAACACAAACAATATAAGAGTATAAATGTTTTTATAAAGTGTTATAATATTTATTTATTATTGCTGTACAGCTGGTCAAGTTTGGTATGTATATCACCTTCACATGTGTCACATTACACTTTTCGCGTGTCACTGTGTTTTGAGCACTTCACGTATCGAGTGTATATACCGGTTGGGTATCTCCATACCGTTATATATATATGATTGTTTTACGCTGCATGCATTTCTGGGTTATGTTTTTTTTTTTTTTTTTATATGTATAATTATATGGTGTTATATGGTGTTATAACGGAAATTCCTATGTACTGTAGAATATATATACCTGTCTTTGAATGTAGACTGTAGAATATATGTAAGGGTTATATCAGACATGCTCAACCTGTAGACCCTCCAGATGTTGCAAAACTACAACTCCCATCATTCCCTGACAGCTATCATCCTACAGAAGGGCATCGTGGGAGTTGTAGTTTTAAAACAGCTGGAGGGGCGCAGGTTGAGCATCCCTGGGTTATATATTCATTAAGGTTCATATTTATTGCTACATGATCTGAGACATTCATCTTAGATGTATTTATCTCCATGCCACTTTATTTTAACACACCAGTATTATGGTGTTTATCCAGTTGTCTATAATTCAGTTTTTAAAATGTCTGTAGGTCTGTGTCACACAGCACACTGCATTCTCCAAATTTGGGATAGTTTTAAAAGATGTTCCTGTTTCCTTTTTTTTATTACATTACTTGTCTGGCCATGTCCGGCTCCTCTTTTAATTATGGGTCACGTTATTGCAGGTCCTTTGTATGTTGTTTGTGTATTAAGAAGGTTTTTACTAGTGAAGGACCTTTTGACTATTGGTCATATGACCTGTTGTGGTCACGTGACTCAGTCACGTGATCACAACTTCTATATATACTGCCTGTGTACCCAGAATGTCTCTACCGGTGAAGGACCTTCAGCACCTCCCTCTATGATGTGGAGTGAAGGATCTCATGTTGCAATTAAACAAGTGGTTAGATTTAGCGGTCATGTGTTGGGCCGGGTGGGGGATGTGGTTTGGCATTAATCACGCCCCTACTTTCCTCTTCAAGTTCCAATTGGATACATCTAGGGTTTCAGGATACTTTTTGCCCTATTGATTACATGCTGGGAGGTGTGGCTGTGTGCCCACATGACTCGTGAGTCTCAGACGCCGCACAGGTGTCTGTAATTCAGCATTATGTACTGATATGAATAAGATATCCATCTCACTGCTCCTCAATTCCCCTGACGAAGCCATTCGGCGAAACGCGTAGGTTAAGTGAGGGACACTGGATGGGTGATGGACCGTTAATATGTTTGTTTACAATTGAATGAGCTATTATATGCGGGTTCTGGTCTACCTGAGGCACTATTGCTATGAACTTTACTAGGCTCTTTGCACGTGTGCAGAAACCTGCTGTAGTATCTATTTCCTTCATTTTCTGTTACTAACTTGGGGCAACGTTTACACTTTATGTATTTAATTACATTTGTTGCTTCCCCTATATGTATTCACATTTATCGGTCCCCTCCCCCCCTGTGTCCCTCTTTTATACCTGTTTTATGCCACCCAATGATGTAAGACTCCATTATATGTGTTTTATTGTGTTGTTCTAATAAAGTATATATTTTTGCTTACATATGGTGGCTTTTTCTTTGGTGATCTGGGTATGCACATAGTGTTATAGGTTGTGATTTAATCAATATATGTAACCCTCATAGGTCGTCTGTGTAGGTTTTTGATGAATATGTTTTAGTAAACAGGTAATAAAAACAAAATTTGTGTCAGTGTCCAAATATATATGGACCTAACTGTTTATGTTTAAGATGGGCCTGTGCAATGTGGAGGGACTCGAAACGCCCCATACACAAATTAGCATAACTTGGGTCGAATTGAGTCCCCAACGCACAGCCCTGTACCTGACAGTAAACAGAATCATACAATAAAAATATTATATAGTAAAATAAATTCAATAGATTGCATAAAAAACTCAATTTGTATGTTTGATAATAAATTTCCATTGGTCAGAACATATGTACCGTAAGGGCCTGCATAACAGATTGATGAGATGTATTTGAGTAGAGAGCGCAGACATCTAAAGTCACAAAAGAAAAAGGTGGAAGTTCACATAGTAGAGAAATGAGATTTGTGGAATCTCTCAAATATGAGGGCAATGACTAAACATATTTTTGCAAAACTAAATCTATATAGTGGGATAGATAACTGGCCATAGACCGTACCCCTGAAATAATATGATGACCGGGAGGATTAACTAAAGATTTATGCACTTTTAGTAAACAGTAAAAAAACAGAAGGATGAAAACTGTAAATAAATGTTCACGTTTATCAAGCATATTATTCGATATTACCCATTTTATAAGATCTTTATAATCCTCAAAGTACATTGCAGACAGATCATGATCCAACAATTCGTAATAATCTGGATCATTTAATATGCTGACTGCTTCCTCAATGTATGATGTGCAATGTAGCAGTACTGTCCGTTCGTCCTTATTGGCCGGGTATATTACCAGGTCGCAATTATTCTTTGAAGATTTAATTGTCGTCCTTTCTGAGGAAGAGAGATTATCTGTAATACAGGTAGCTGAGACTGTTTGTTCAAGGGACCTGAACTCCTGACTAAAGAGTGTATTACACCTGTCGATTTTCTGGCAGAAGATCACTAATGAGCTTTTATAGTAATGTTTGTTAGCAATTATCTGGCAGTGTAATACTGTGTATTCTGTTTCAACATGTGTTGGGACAGATTGAATATTTTAATAGTCTTTCCATGGGCATTAGTGTCCCTCTGCCAAATTTAAAACCTCTGGTACTCCTTTTCTTTTTTCTGGCTGGACAAAAGGAGGACTAGAGGTGAATGGAGGGGAGGGGTGGGGGTGATGTAATTCACTAGGTGAGATGCATTCATCTGAGTGTAAGGTAATAAGGCAGTATTCACCCTGTCTTTTGGGCAAACTAGAAAAAGATGAAGGTGGTCAGGATTAAATAAGAGACATACTTTTATATGTGATCATGGTTATACACTCACCTAAAGAATTATTAGGAACACCATACTAATACGGTGTTGGACCCGCTTTTGCCTTCAGAACTGCCTTAATTCTACATGGCATTGATTCAACAAGGTGCTGATAGCATTCTTTAGAAATGTTGGCCCATATTGATAGGATAGCATCTTGCAGTTGATGGAGATTTGAGGGATGCACATCCAGGGCACGAAGCTCCCGTTCCACCACATCCCAAAGATGCTCTATTGGGTTGAGATCTGGTGACTGTGGGGGCCATTTTAGTACAGTGAACTCATTGTCATGTTCAAGAAACCAATTTGAAATGATTCAAGCTTTGTGACATGGTGCATTATCCTGCTGGAAGTAGCCATCAGAGGATGGATACATGTTCTCATTCTGTTTACGCCAAATTCGGACTCTACCATTTGAATGTCTCAACAGAAATCGAGACTCATCAGACCAGGCAACATTTTTCCAGTTTTCAACAGTCCAATTTTGGTGAGCTCGTGCAAATTGTAGCCTCTTTTTCCTATTTGTAGTGAAGATGAGTGGTACCCGGTGGGGTCCTCTGCTGTTGTAGCCCATCCGCCTCAAGGTTGTGCGTGTTGTGGCTTCACAAATGCTTTGCTGCATACCTCGGTTGTAACGAGTGGTTATTTCAGTCAACGTTGCTCTTCTATCAGCTTGAATCAGTCGGCCCATTCTCCTCTGACCTCTAGCATCCACAAGGCATTTTTGCCCACAGGACTGCCGCATACTGGATGTTTTTCCCTTTTCACACCATTCTTTGTAAACCCTAGAAATGGTTGTGCGTGAAAATCCCAGTAACTGAGCAGATTGTGAAATACTTAGACCAGCCCGTCTGGCACTAACAACCATGCCACACTCAAAATTGCTTAAATCACCTTTCTTTCCCATTCTGACATTCAGTTTGGAGTTCAGGAGATTGTCTTGACCAGGACCACACCCCTAAATGCATTGAAGCAACTACCATGTGATTGGTTGACTAGATAATTGCATTAATGAGAAATAGAACAGGTGTTCCTAATAATTCTTTAGGTGAGTGTATAAGAGACATTAAATACCTCACTCGGGGGGAGGGGGTAGTCAGTCTCATCTTGTATCAAACATATCTTTTTGTAATGATTCTGACGAGAACTTATACATATTACCCCTGAAACAGGTAACTAACGTGTAGTGAGATCGATCAGAGTGTGATCCAAATCCACTAAGATGGATTACTCGTGTATTATAAAGGAAGATATGTTGCTTTCTCCTGTGTCAGTAGAAACATTTTTATGCGGTAATGCTGGTATCACTATTCACATTGACCCATGAATAAAATTTTACATTATGTGCATTTGTTACAGCAATGGGGGAAATCAAGTGGTTGGTGTTACCTTGTTTGTCTCATCAACATGAATAGACGGCAGATTTTCAATCTTTTCTTTCTAAATGATATTTCAACCCTCACTGGTATATGTTCCATTAGAATTAACCATTGATTGACTACTATGTGATTGATTATGGTTATTCATAGAATTTTTTTAATTTACTGGATAAAGCTGTATTGTCTTTCCTTTGTCAAGAATGAGTTCATTGCTGATTCTGCATTCGGAGTGGATTTTCTAACACTAGAGTTGAGCGGACACCTAGATGTTCGGGTTGGACGGGTTCGGCCGAACTTCACAAAAAAGTTCGAGTTCAGTACCCGAACTTGACCCCGAACCCTAACCCCATTGAAGTCAATGAGGACCTGAACTTTTGAGCACTAAAATGGCTGTAAAAAAGTCATGGAAAGGGCTGCAAATGGGATCAAAATGTGCTCTGCAAACAAATGAGGATAGGGAAATGACTTTAAATAGTATAAAATATGTAAAAAAAATAATAATAATCTTGATCTTGGAGGACGAGGTCCATATGGAGTAGGAGATGGAGGAGGCGGTGGATGTAGCGGTGTAGGTGGAAGCAGCGGTGGAGGATGAGGAGGTAGCCAACTTTGGTTTTTGGTTTTATTTTTTATTTGATTAAATTAGGGTACGCCCCAAAACATTTGGAAATATAACCTGTGATAACCCCCTCCAGCCATGCTAAACAAAAGTTCAGACAATGCACTGGCTGCAGGGCAGGCGCTGACCTTTAAGGCGTAAAGGGAAAGCTCAGGCCATATGCCCAATTTGTAGAACCAGAAGATGAAGGGGGCAGACCCATCAGTCAGTACGTGTAGGCGTGTGCACACATACTGCTCCACCATGTTGCACGTCCCTGTGATGTCCACGATCCAATTGGATATCTTCTCTATCAACTTTCGATGTTCTTTTCTGCGCCTACCATGTTGATCACGGTTAGCGGCGAATCAGGGTTCTACGTCGGTGAGTGAGTGTGAGAAAGGGATACCACATCCAAGGGAGGTCAATAGCTGCAATGTGATCGAGTGGAAATGTGGGACAAGTTATTAAAGCAGAATTTAATGAATGGGCCAATTAAAGACGAATTTTAGAAATTTAAGTCATTGTCACCTGTGCAGAGCAGGGGTTTTTCATCACCAGAAAAAGGTTAATGTCACCCACCAATGGAACAGATGATTTTTTTAAAATTTCGGTCCCTGACACCTATGCAGAGCAGGGGTTAATTCACAGCAAAAATGGTAAAAAGTCACCCAAGAATGTAACAGAAAAATTTGTGAAATTTATTAACCTGTCAAGTAGGTAGAGCAGTGGTATATCACAGCCAAAAATTGGTGAATGTCACCCGAAAATGTAGTAAAATTTATTAAGCTGTCAACTAGGTAGAGCAGGGGTATATCACAGCCAAAATATGGTGAATGTCACCCAACAATGTAACAGAAAAATTTGTGAAATTTATCAAGCTGTCTACTAGGTAGAGAAGGGGTATATCAGAGCCAAAAATTGGTGAATTTCACCCAAAAATGTAACAGACAAATTAGTGAAATTTGTTTACCTGTCTACTAGGTATAGCAGCGGTATATCACAAACAAAAATTGGTGAATTTCACCTGAAAATGTAACAGACAAATTAGTGAAATTTGTTTACCTGTCTACAAGGTAGAGCAGGGGTATATCACAGCCAAAAATTGTCGAATGTCACCCGAAAATGTAGCAGACAAATTAGTGAAATTTGTTTACCTGTCTACCAGGTAGAGCAGGGGTATATCACAGCCAAAAATTGGTGAATTTCACCCAAAAATGTAACAGACAAATTAGTGAAATTTGTTTACCTGTCTACTAGGTATAGAAGGGGTATATCACAGCCAAAAGTTGGTGAATGTTACCCGAAAATGTAACAGCCAAATTAGTGAAATTTGTTTACCTGTCTACTAGGTAGACCAGGGGTATATCACAGCCACAAATTGGTGAATGTCACCTGAAAATGTAACAGACAAATTAGTGAAATTTGTTTACCTGTCTACTAGGTAGAGCAGGGGTATATCGGAGCCAAAAATTGGTGAATTTCACCCGTAAATGTAACTGACAAATTAGTGAAATGACATAAATAGAGTTGAGCGAACACCTGGATGTTCGGGTTCGAGAAGTTCGGCCAAACTTCCCGGAAATGTTCGGGTTCGGGATCCGAACCCGACCAGAACTTCGTCCCGAACCCGAACCCCATTGAAGTCAATGGAGACCCGAACATTTCGGCACTAAAAAGGAAAGAGCTAGAGGGCTGCAAAAGGAAGCAACATGTAGGTAAATCCCCTGCAAAGAAATGTGGATAGGGAAATGAATTAAAAAAAAAATAATAATTAACCAATATCAATTGGACAGAGGTCCCATAGCAGAGAATCGGGCTTCATGTCAGCACAGAATCAGTCTTTTCATGCCATAGCAGATAATCTGGCTTCATGTCAGCAGAGAATCATTCTCTTCATGCCATAGCAGAGAATCTGGCTTCATGTCAGCAGAGAATCAGTCTTCATGTCATAGCAGAGAATCAGGCTTCACGTCACCCACCACTGGAACAGGCCAATGTCACATATTTAGGCCCCGGCACCCAGACAGAGGAGAGAGGTCCCGTAACAGAGAATCTGGCTTCATGTCAGCACAGAATCAGTCTTCATGTCATAGCAGAGAATCAGGCTTCACGTCAGCCACCACTGGAACAGGCCACTGTCACATATTTAGGCCCAGGCACCCAGGCAAAGGAGAGAGGTCCCATAACAGAGATTCAGGCTTCATGTCAGCAGAGAATCAGTCTTCATGTCATAGCAGAGAATCAGGCTTCACGTCACCCACCACTGGAACAGGCCACTGTCACACATTTAGGCCCAGGCACCCAGGCAGAGGAGAGAGGTCCCATAACAGAGATTCAGGCTTCATGTCAGCAGAGAATCAGTCTTCATGTCATAGCAGAGAATCAGGCTTCACGTCACCCACCACTGGAACAGCCAACTGTCACATATTTAGGCCCAGGCACCCAGGCAGAGGAGAGAGGTCCCATAACAGAGATTCAGGCTTCATGTCAGCAGAGAATCAGTCTTCATGTCATAGCAGAAAATCAGGCTTCACGTCACCCACCACTGGAACAGGCCACTGTCACATATTAAGGCCCAGGCACCCAGGCAGAGGAGAGAGGTCCCATAACAGAGATTCAGGCTTCATGTCAGCAGAGAATCAGTCTTCATGTCATAGCAGAGAATCAGGCTTCACGTCACCCACCACTGGAACAGGCCACTGTCACACATTTAGGCCCAGGCACCCAGGCAGAGGAGAGAGGTCCTGTAACAGAGATTCAGGCTTCATGTCAGCACAGAATCAGTCTTCATGTCATAGCAGAGAATCAGGCTTCACGTCACCCACCACTGGAACAGGCCACTGTCACATATTTAGGCCCAGGCACCCAGGCAGAGGAGAGAGGTCCCATAACAGAGATTCAGGCTTCATGTCAGCAGAGAATCAGTCTTCATGTCATAGCAGAGAATCAGGCTTCACGTCACCCACCACTGGAACAGGCCACTGTCACACATTTAGGCCCAGGCACCCAGGCAGAGGAGAGAGGTCCCATAACAGAGATTCAGGCTTCATGTCAGCAGAGAATCAGTCTTCATGTCATAGCAGAGAATCAGGCTTCACGTCACCCACCACTGGAACAGGCCACTGTCAAATATTTAGGCCCAGGCACCCAGGCAGAGGAGAGAGGTCCCATATCAGAGATTCAGGCTTCATGTCAGCAGAGAATCAGTCTTCATGTCATAGCAGAGAATCAGGCTTCACGTCACCCACCACTGGAACAGGCCACTGTCACACATTTAGGCCCAGGCACCCAGGCAGAGGAGAGAGGTCCCGTAACAGAGATTCAGGCTTCATGTCAGCAGAGAATCAGTCTTCATATCATAGCAGAGAATCAGGCTTCACGTCACCCACCACTGGAACAGGCCACTGTCACACATTTAGGCCCAGCCACCCAGGCAGAGGAGAGAGGTCCCGTAACAGAGATTCAGGCTTCATGTCAGCAGAGAATCAGTCTTCATGTCATAGCAGAGAATCAGGCTTCACGTCACCCACCACTGGAACAGGCCACTGTCACATATTTAGGCCCAGGCACCCAGGCAGAGGAGAGAGGTCCCGTAACAGAGATTCAGGCTTCATGTCAGCAGAGAATCAGTCTTCATGTCATAGCAGAGAATCAGGCTTCACGTCACCCACCACTGGAACAGGCCACTGTCACACATTTAGGCCCAGGCACCCAGGCAGAGGAGAGAGGTCCCGTAACAGAGATTCAGGCTTCATGTCAGCACAGAATCAGTCTTCATGTCATAGCAGAGAATCAGGCATCACGTCACCCACCACTGGAACAGGTCACTGTCACATATTTAGGCCCAGGCACCCAGGCAGAGGAGAGAGGTCCCATAACAGAGATTTAGGCTTTATGTCAGCAGAGAATCAGTCTTCATGTCATAGCAGAGAATCAGGCTTCACGTCACCCACCACTGGAACAGGCCACTGTCACATATTTAGGCCCAGGCACCCAGGCAGAGGACAGAGGTCCCATAACAGAGATTCAGGCTTCATGTCAGCAGAGAATCAGTCTTCATGTCATAGCAGAGAATCAGGCTTCACGTCACCCACCACTGGAACAGGCCACTGTAACACATTTAGGCCCAGGCACCCAGGCAGAGGAGAGAGGTCCCGTAACAAAGATTCAGGCTTCATGTCAGCAGAGAATCAGTCTTCATGTCATAGCAGAGAATCAGGCTTCACGTCACCCACCACTAGAACAGGCCACTGTCACACATTTAGGCCCAGGCACCCAGGCAGAGGAGAGAGGTCCCATAACAGAGATTCAGGCTTCATGTCAGCAGAGAATCAGTCTTCATGTCATAGCAGAGAATCAGGCTTCACGTCACCCACCACTGGAACAGGCCACTGTCACATATTTAGGCCCAGGCACCCAGGCAGAGGAGAGAGGTCCCATAACAGAGATTCAGGCTTCATGTCAGCAGAGAATCAGTCTTCATGTCATAGCAGAGAATCAGGCTTCACGTCACCCACCACTGGAACAGGCCACTGTCACACATTTAGGCCCAGGCACCCAGGCAGAGGAGAGAGGTCCCGTAACAGAGATTCAGGCTTCATGTCAGCAGAGAATCAGTCTTCATGTCATAGCAGAGAATCAGGCTTCACGTCACCCACCACTGGAACAGGCCACTGTCATATATTTAGGCCCAGGCACCCAGGCAGAGGAGAGAGGTCCCATAACAGAGATTCAGGCTTCATGTCAGCAGAGAATCAGTCTTCATGTCATAGCAGAGAATCAGGCTTCACGTCACCCACCACTGGAACAGGCCACTGTCACACATTTAGGCCCAGGCACCCAGGCAGAGGAGAGAGGTCCCATAACAGAGATTCAGGCTTCATGTCAGCAGAGAATCAGTCTTCATGTCATAGCAGAGAATCAGGCTTCACGTCACCCACCACTGGAACAGGCCACTGTCACATATTTAGGCCCAGGCACCCAGGCAGAGGAGAGAGGTCCCGTAACAGAGATTCAGGCTTCATGTCAGCAGAGAATCAGTCTTCATGTTATAGCAGAGAATCAGGCTTCACGTCACCCACCACTGGAACAGGCCACTGTCACACATTTAGGCCCAGGCACCCAGGCAGAGGAGAGAGGTCTCGTAACAGAGATTCAGGCTTCATGTCAGCACAGAATCAGTCTTCATGTCATAGCAGAGAATCAGGCATCACGTCACCCACCACTGGAACAGGCCACTGTCACATATTTAGGCCCAGGCACCCAGGCAGAGGAGAGAGGTCCCATAACAGAGATTCAGGCTTTATGTCAGCAGAGAATCAGTCTTCATGTCATAGCAGAGAATCAGGCTTCACGTCACCCACCACTGGAACAGGCCACTGTCACATATTTAGGCCCAGGCACCCAGGCAGAGGAGAGAGGTCCCATAACATTGATTCAGGCTTCATGTCAGCAGAGAATAAGTCTTCATGTCATAGCAGAGAATCAGGCTTCACGTCACCCACCACTGGAACAGGCCACTGTCACACATTTAGGCCCAGGCACCCAGGCAGAGGAGAGAGGTCCCGTAACAGAGATTCAGGCTTCATGTCAGCAGAGAATCAGTCTTCATGTCATAGCAGAGAATCAGGCTTCACGTCACCCACCACTGGAACAGGCCACTGTCATATATTTAGGCCCAGGCACCCAGGCAGAGGAGAGAGGTCCCATAACAGAGATTCAGGCTTCATGTCAGCAGAGAATCAGTCTTCATGTCATAGCAGAGAATCAGGCTTCACGTCACCCACCACTGGAACAGGCCACTGTCACACATTTAGGTCCAGGCACCCAGGCAGAGGAGAGAGGTCCCATAACAGAGATTCAGGCTTCATGTCAGCAGAGAATCAGTCTTCATGTCATAGCAGAGAATCAGGCTTCACGTCACCCACCACTGGAACAGGCCACTGTCACATATTTAGGCCCAGGCACCCAGGCAGAGGAGAGAGGTCCCATAACAGAGATTCAGGCTTCATGTCAGCAGAGAATTAGTCTTCATGTCATAGCAGAGAATCAGGCTTCACGTCAGCCACCACTGGAACAGGCCACTGTCACACATTTAGGCCCAGGCACCCAGGCAGAGGAGAGAGGTCCCGTAACAGAGATTCAGGCTTCATGTCAGCAGAGAATTAGTCTTCATGTCATAGCAGAGAATCAGGCTTCACGTCACCCACCACTGGAACAGGCCACTGTCACATATTTAGGCCCCGGCACCCAGACAGAGGAGAGAGGTCCTGTAACAGAGATTCAGGCTTCATGTCAGCACAGAATCAGTCTTCATGTCATAGCAGAGAATCAGGCTTCACGTCACCCACCACTGGAACAGGCCACTGTCACATATTTAGGCCCAGGCACCCAGGCAGAGGAGAGAGGTCCCATAACAGAGATTCAGGCTTCATGTTAGCACAGAATCAGTCTTCATGTCATAGCAGAGAATCAGGCTTCACGTCACCCACCACTGGAACAGGCCACTGTCACATATTTAGGCCCCGGCACCCAGACAGAGGAGAGGTTCATTCAACTTTGGGTTGCCCCGCAATATAATGGTAAAATGAAAATAAAAATAGGATTGAATGAGGAAGTGCCCTGGAGTACAATAATATATTGTTAAGGGGAGGTAATTAATGTCTATTCTGCACAAGGGATGGACAGGTCCTGTGGGATCCATGCCTGGTTCATTTTTATGAACGTCAGCTTGTCCACATTGGCTGTGGACAGGCGGCTGCGTTTGTCTTTAATGACGCCCCCTGCCGTGCTGAATACACGTTCAGACAAAACGCTGGCCGCCGGGCAGTCCAGCACCTCTAAGGCATAAAAGGCTAGCTCTGACCACGTAGACAATTTGGAGACCCAGAAGTTGAATGGGGCCGAACCATCAGTCAGTACGTGGAGGGGTGTGCACAGGTACTGTTCCACCATGTTAGTGAAATGTTGCCTCCTGCTAACACGTTCCGTATCAGGTGGTGGTGCAGTTAGCTGTGGCGTGGTGACAAAACTTTTCCACATCTCTGCCATGCTAACCCTGCCCTCAGAGGAGCTGGCCGTGACACAGCTGCGTTGGCGACCTCTTGCTCCTCCTCTGCCTTCGCCTTGGGCTTCCACTGGTTCCCCTGTGACATTTGGGAATGCTCTCAGTAGCGCCTCTACCAACGTTCGCTTATAGTCGCGCATCTTCCTATCATGCTCCAGTGTAGGAAGTAAGGTGGGCACATTGTCTTTGTACCGGGGATCCAGCAGGGTGGCAACCCAGTAGTCCGCACACGTTAAAATGTGGGCAACTCTGCTGTCGTTGCGCAGGCACTGCAGCATGTAGTCGCTCATGTGTGCCAGGTATGCCCAGAGGTAAGGACAAGCTGTCCTCTGTGGGAGGCGTATCGTCATCGTCCTGTGTTTCCCCCCAGGCACACACCAGTGATGGGCCCGAGCTGCTTTGGGTGCCACCCCGCTGTGAACATGCTTCATCCTCATCCTCCTCCACCTCCTCCTCATCCTCGTCCTCCTCGTCCTCCAGTAGTGGGCCCTGTCTGGCCACATTTGTACCTGGCCTCTGCTGTTGCAAAAAACCTCCCTCTGAGTCACTTCGAAGAGACTGGCCTGAAAGTGCTAAAAATGACCCCTCTTCCTCCTGGGCCACCTCCTCTTCCATCATCGCCCTAAGTGTTTTCTCAAGGAGACATAGAAGTGGTATTGTAACGCTGATAACGGCGTCATCGCCACTGGCCATGTTGGTGGAGTACTCGAAACAGCGCAACAGGGCACACATGTCTCGCATGGAGGCCCAGTCAATGGTGGTGAAGTGGTGCTGTTCCGCAGTGCGACTGACCCGTGCGTGCAGCAGCTGAAACTCCACTATGGCCTGCTGCTGCTCGCACAGTCTGTCCAGCATGTGCAAGGTGGAGTTTCACCTGGTGGGCACATCGCCTATGAGGCGGTGAGCGGGAAGGCCGAAGTTACGCTGTAGCGCAGACAGGCGTGCAGCAGCAGGGTGTGAACGCCGGAAGCGCGAACAGACGGCCCGCACTTTATGCAGCAGCTCTGACATGTCGGGGTAGTTGCGAATGAACTTCTGCACCACCAAATTCAGCACATGCGCCAGGCAAGGGATGTGCGTCAAACCGGCTAGTCCCAGAGCTGCAACGAGATTTCGCCCATTATCGCACACCACCAGGCCGGGCTTGAGGCTCACCGGCAGCAACCACTCGTCGGTCTGTTGTTCTATACCCCGCCACAACTCCTGTGCGGTGTGGGGCCTGTCCCCCAAACATATGAGTTTCAGAACGGCCTGCTGACGTTTACCCCGGGCTGTGCTGAAGTTGGTGGTGAAGGTGTGTGGCTGACTGGATGAGCAGGTGGAAGAAGATGAGGAGGAAGCTGAGTAGGAGGAGGAGGAGACAGGAAGCAAAGAATGTTGCCCTCCGATCCTTGGCGGCGGAAGGACGTGCGCCAAACAGCTCTCCGCCTGGGGCCCAGCCGCCACTACATTTACCCAGTGTGCAAATAGGGAGATATAGCATCCCTGGCCGTGCTTACTGGTCCACGTATCTGTGGTTAGGTGGACCTTGCCACAGATGGCGTTGCGCAGTGCACACTTGATTTTAGCGGACACTTGGTTGTGCAGGGAAGGCACGGCTCTCTTGGAGAAGTAGTGGCGGCTGGGAACAACATACTGTGGGACAGCAAGCGACATGAGCTGTTTGAAGCTGTCTGTGTCCACCAGCCTAAATGACAGCATTTCATAGGCCAGTAGTTTAGAAATGCTGGCATTCAGGGCCAGGGATCGAGGGTGGCTAGGTGGGAATTTACGCTTTCTCTCAAATGTTTGTGAGATGGAGAGCTGAACGCTGCCGTGTGACATGGTTGAGATGCTTGGTGACGCAGGTGGTGGTGTTGGTGGTACATCCCATGTTTGCTGGGCGGCAGGTGCCAACGTTCCTCCAGAGGCGGAGGAAGAGGCAGAGGCAGCGGCAGCAGCAGAAGAGGCCGAGGCGGCAGCAGCAGAAGAGGTAGCAGGGGGAGCCTGAGTGACTTCTTTGTTTTTAAGGTGTTTACTCCACTGCAGTTCATGCTTTGCATGCAGGTGCCTGGTCATGCAGGTTGTGCTAAGGTTCAGAACGTTAATGCCTCGCTTCAGGCTCTGATGGCACAGCGTGCAAACCACTCGGGTATTGTCGTCAGCACATTGTTTAAAGAAGTGCCATGCCAGGGAACTCCTTGAAGCTGCCTTTGGGGTGCTCGGTCCCAGATGGCGGCGGTCAGTAGCAGGCGGAGTCTCTTGGCGGCGGGTGTTCTGATTTTGCCCTCTGCTCCCTCTTTTGCTACGCTGTTGGCTCGGTATCACCACTGCCTCTTCCTCCGAACTGTGGCACGACCTTCATTCCATGTGGGGTCTAGGACCTCATCGTCCCCTGCATCGTCTTCCACCCAGTCTTGATCCCTGACCTCCTGTTCAGTCTGCACACTGCAGAAAGACGCAGCAGTTGGCACCTGTGTTTCGTCATCATCAGAGACATGCTGAGGTGGTATTCCCATGTCCTCATCATCAGGAAACATAAGTGGTTGTGCGTTAGTGCATTCTATCTCTTCCATCCCTGGGGAAGGGCTAGGTGGATGCCCTTGGGAAACACTGGCAGCAGAGTCTTCAAACAGCATAAGAGACTGCTGCATTACTTGAGGCTCAGACAGTTTCCCTGATATGCATGGGGGTGATGTGACAGACTGATGGGCTTGGTTTTCATGCGCCATCTGTGCGCTTTCTGCAGAAGACTGGGTGGGAGATAATGTGAATGTGCTGGATGCACTGTCGGCCACCCAATTGACTAATGCCTGTACCTGCTCAGGCCTTACCATCCTTAGAACGGCATTGGGCCCCACCAAATATCGCTGTAAATTATGCTGTCTACTGGGACCTGAGGTAGTTGGTTCACTAGGACGTGTGGCTGTGGCAGAACGGCCACGTCCTCTCCCAGCACCAGAGGGTCCACTAACACCACCACGACCATGTCCACGTCCGTGTCCGCGTCCCTTATTAGATGTTTTCCTCATTGTTCCCGTTCACCACAATTTTGAAAATGGCAAATTTGGGAATAGTTTTTCAACCCAGAACAAAAACTGTGCTTTTACGGTCACTACAAATAATTTGACCAGCTAAAACAGTACAGATTTGGTTGAATAGAAATGTGAGGCCTATTTTTTTTGCGCTGTGTGACAGGTATACGTTTAATCAAAGAATTAGACTTGTATCTGCACGGTAGCGTGTGTGTTAAGTTTTTCTGAATGACACTATCAGCACCTTGAATCTAAGATATCCTTTTTGGGATAGATTTATAGTAGGCCTGATATAGCAGAAACTACTTATTTTGAGAATGGCAAATTTGGGAATAGTTTTTCAACCCAGAACAAAAACTGTGCTTTTACGGTCACTACAAATAATTTGACTAGCTAAAACAGTACAGATTTGGTTGAATAGAAATGTGAGGCCTATTTTTTTTGCGCTGTGTGACAGATATACCATTAATCACAGAATTAGACTTGTATCTGCACGGTAGCGTGTGTGTTAAGTTTTTCTGAATGAGACTATCAGCACCTTGAATCTAAGATATCCTTTTTGGGATAGATTTAAAGTAGGCCTGATATAGCAGAAACTACTTATTTTGAGAATGGCAAATTTGGGAATAGTTTTTCAACCCAGAACAAAAACTGTGCTTTTACGGTCACTACAAATAATTTGACCAGCTAAAACAGTACAGATTTCGTTGAATAGAAATGTGAGGCCTATTTTTTTTGCACTGTGTGACAGATATACCTTTAATCACAGAATTAGGCTTGTATCTGCACGGTAGCGTGTGTGTTAAGTTTTTCTGAATGACACTATCAGCACCTTGAATCTAAGATATCCTTTTTGGGATAGATTTAAAGTAGGCCTGATATAGCAGAAACTACTTATTTTGAGAATGGCAAATTTGGGAATAGTTTTTCAACCCAGAACAAAAACTGTGCTTTTACGGTCACTACAAATAATTTGACTAGCTAAAACAGTACAGATTTGGTTGAATAGAAATGTGAGGCCTATTTTTTTTTGCGCTGTGTGACAGGTATACGTTTAATCAAAGAATTAGACTTGTATCTGCACGGTAGCGTGTGTGTTAAGTTTTTCTGAATGACACTATCAGCACCTTGAATCTAAGATATCCTTTTTGGGATAGATTTAAAGTAGGCCTGATATAGCAGAAACTACTTATTTTGAGAATGACAAATTTGGGAATAGTTTTTCAACCCAGAACAAAAACTGTGCTTTTACGGTCACTACAAATAATTTGACTAGCTAAAACAGTACAGATTTGGTTGAATAGAAATGTGGGGCCTATTTTTTTTTGCGCTGTGTGACAGATATACCATTAATCACAGAATTAGACTTGTATCTGCACGGTAGCGTGTGTGTTAAGTTTTTCTGAATGAGACTATCAGCACCTTGAATCTAAGATATCCTTTTTGGGATAGATTTAAAGTAGGCTTTAATCACAGAATTAGCCTTTATCAGCACCTTGAATCTAAGATATCCTTTTTTGGGATAGATTTAAAGTAGGCCTGATATAGCAGAAACTACTTATTTTGAGAATGGCAAATTTGGGAATAGTTTTTCAACCCAGAACAAAAACTGTGCTTTTACGGTCACTAAATATAACTTGACCAGCTAAAACAGTACTGATTTGGAGGAATATAAATGTCAGGTCTATTTTTTAGGCGCTGGGTGACAGGCTCAACTTGCCCCTGATGTAGTATATGGCCAAAAAATAACCACACTGTTGATGGTTAAATGCACCTGGGTGACACAGGCTCAGCCTGCACCTGATGTAGTATATGGCCAAAAATTAACCACACTGTTGATGGTTAAATGCACTTGGGTGACACAGGCTCAGCCTGCAACTGATGTAGTATATGGCCAAAAATTAACCACACTGTTGATGGTTGAATGCACTTGGGTGACACAGGCTCAGCCTGCACCTGATGTAGTATATGGCCAAAAATTAACCACACTGTTGATGGTTAAATGCACTTGGGTGACACAGGCTCAGCCTGCAACTGATGTAGTATATGGCCAAAAATTAACCACACTGTTGATGGTTAAATGCACTTGGGTGACACAGGCTCAGCCTGCACCTGATGTAGTATATGGCCAAAAAATAACCACACTGTTGATGGTTAATGCACTTCGGTGACACAGGCTCAGCCTGCAGCTGATGTAGGATATAGCAAAAAATAACCACACTATTGATGGTTAAAAGCACTTGGTCTTAGCTTGTGCTGGCGCACCACAAGCCACAAAATGGTCGCCGATCACCCCAGAAAAAAGTGATATAAAAACGCTCTGGGCAGCCTAAAAAAAGTGAGCAATTCGATATTAGCACTTCAATGATCCACAGCTGGAGATCGATCACAGAATGAAGTCTTTTGGAGGAGTTAATCTGCCTAATCTCGCCCTAACGTCGCAGCAGCAACCTCTCCCTATGCTTGAATCAGCAGAGTGACGTGCAGCGCTACGTGACCCAAGCTTCTATAGAGGCTGGGTCACATGCTGCACTGGCCAATCACAGCCATGCCAATAGTAGGCAAGGCTGTGATGGCCTCTTGGGGCAAGTAGTATGAAGCTTGTTGATTGGCTGCTTTGCAGCCTTTCAAAAAGCGCCAAGAAAGCGCCGAACACCGAACCCGAACCCGGACTTTTACGAAAATGTTCGGGTTCGGGTCCGTGTCACGGACACCCCAAAATTCGGTTTATATACAGTTCGGGTTTGCTCATCCCTAGACATAAAATAAAATACGTACAAATAAAAATAAAAAATCTTGATTTATGAGGTGGAGGTCCATATGGAGCAGGAGGTTGAGGTACCGGTGGATGTACCGGTGTAGGTGGAAGCGGCGGTGGAGGAGGATGAGGTAGCCAACACTGTTTTTTGGTTTTAATTATTTTTATTTTTTTATTAGGGTACACCCCAAAAGAGTGGGAAATATAAAAAATACAACAATGAGCAATTGCGCTGTAGTATAACAATAGCTGGTTAAGGCCGGTATACATGTCTATTCGTCACAAGGTACGGACAAGTACTGTGGGATCCATGCCTGGTTCATTTTAATGAGCGTGAGCTTGTCCACATTGGCTGTGGACAGGCAGTTGCGCTTGTCTGTGATAACGCCCCCTGCCGTGCTAAAAACACATTCAGATAATCCACTGGCAGGACAGCACCTCCAAGGCGTAAAGGGCAAGCTCAGGCCATGTGCCCAATCATTCAGTACGTGTAGCCGTGTGCACACATACTGCTCCACCATGTTGCTGAAATGCTGCCTCCTGCTTAGACGTTCCATATCAGCTGGTGGTGCTGGTTGTTGTGGCGTGCTGACAAAGCTTTTCCACATTTCGGCCATGTTAACCCTGCCTTCTGAGGTGCTGGTGGTGCCCCAGCTACGTTGGAGACCTCTTCCTCCTCCTCTGCCTTTGCCTTGTGCTTCCACTGTGCCCCCACTGTCAGGTGGGAATGCCACCAGCAGCACGTCTACCAGCGTGCGCTTGTACTCATGCATCTTACGATCACGCTCCAGTGACGGAATTAAGGACGGTACATTGTCCTTGCAACGGGGATCCAGCAGCGTGGCCACCCAGTAATCAGCACAAGTTAGAATGTGGCCAACTCGGCAGTCATTGCGGAGACACTGCAGCATGTAATCGCTTATGTGTGCCAGGCTGCCCAGAGGCAACGAAAAGCTGTACTCTGTGGGAGGTGTATCGTCTGTTTCCTCTGTATCCCCCTAGTCACGCCCCAGTGATGGCCATGAGCTGGTCTGGGTGCCACTCTGCTGTGAAAATGGTTCCTCCTCCTCCATCTCCTCCTCCTCATCCTCCACCTCCTCATCCTCCTGAACTGTGCCTTGGCAGGACAATTGTGTAGCTGGCGTTTGTGGGTGCAGGAACCCACCCTTGGAGCCACTTGTGAATGACTGGCCGGAAACACTATTAAATGATCCCTCTTCCTCCTCATCCTCCTGTGCCACATCCTCTTCCATCATCGCCAGCAGCGTTTTTTCAAGGAGGCATAGAAGTGCAAAAGCAATGCCGAGAATGGCGTTATTGGCACTGGCCATGTTGGTGGAGTACTCGAAACAGCGCAACAAGGAACACACGTCCCGCATAGAGGCCCAGTCATTGGTGGTAAAATGGTGCTGTTCCGCAGAGCGACTCACCCGTGCGTGCTGCAGCTGAAACTCTACTATCACCTACTGCTGCTCGCACAGTCTGGTCAGCATGTGCAAGGTGGAGTTCCACTTTGTGGGCACGTCGCATATGAGGCGGTGAGCGGGAAGGCCGAAGTTACGCTGCAGTACTGACAGGCGAGCAGCAGCAGGGTGAGAACGCTGAAAGGGCGCACAGACGTCTCGCACTTTCTGCAGCAGCTCTGACATCTCGGGGTAAATTTTTAAGGAACCTCTTCACCACCAAATTAAGCACATGCGCCAGGCAAGGGATATGCGTCAAACCAGCTAGTAACAGAGCTTCTACGAGATTTTGCCCATTCTCGCACACCACCAGGCCGGGCTTGAGGCTCACTGGCACCAACCACTCATTGGTCTGTTGTTCAAGGCCCATCACAGCAACTGCGCGGTGTGGGGTTTGTCCCCCAAACAAATACGTTTTAAAACTGCCTGCTGTCGTTTACCCCTGGTTGTGCTGAAGTGGGTGGTGAAGGTGTTACACTGACCGGATGAGGAGCTGGTAGAGGATGAGGAAGCAGAGTAGGCGGAGGAAGCAACAGGAGGCAAACTGAAGCGGCCTGCAATCCTCAGTGGTGGAAGGACATGCGCCAAACTGCTATCCACCTCTGGCCCAGCCGCCACTGCATTTACCCAGTGTGCTGTTATGGAGATATAACATCTCTGAAAGTGCTTACTGGTCCACGTATCTGTAGTGAGGTGCACCTTGCCACAGATGGCGTTGCGCAGTGCACACCTGATTTTGTCCCCTACTTGGTTGTGCAGGGAAGGGATGGCTCGCCTTGAAAAGTAGTGGCGGCAGGGCATGACGTACTGTTTGACAGCCATCGCCATTAGGCCTTTAAAACTCTCCGTCTCCACCAGACGGAATGACAGCCTTTCAAAGGCAAGGTAATTTAGAAATCCTGGCATTCCGGGCTAGTGATCGCGGGTGGGTAGGGGGGTACTTCCTCTTCCTCTCCAGCGATTGGGAGATGGAGAGCTGAACGCTTCCGTGGTACATTGTGGAGATGCTTGGTGACACGTCCCTTATTTGACTCTCTCCTCATATTTTTTTAATTTAGGATCTTGCCCTAAATGGGTGTTTAATTAATAGTAGAATAGAACGACAGTATGTACAGGGTGTATCTCACACGCCCTGAACCAAACTAGGCCTCAATTAAATTTGTTAGCCTAAAATGGCTGTATTTCAAATACCTGAAAGGAAGCCCTGTATTTATAGGGTGTATCTCACACGCCGTTACACACACTAGGCCGCAATTAAAGATTTGTGCCTAAAATGGCTTTATTTCAAATAACTGAATAGAACACCTGTATATAAAGAGTGTATCTCACACGCCCTGACCAACACTAGGCCGCAATCAAAGATTTGTGCACAAAATGGCGGTATTTCCAATACCTGAATAGAACCCCTGTATTTAAAGGGTGTATCTTACAATGACATCTGCAGCAAAGGCTGCCAAATAATATTTTTTTTTGCCCAAACGGGTGTTAGTTTAATAACTGAATATGACAGCAGTATATAACCCTAGAATTTCAAACGTCTTGATGCTGCAAGGGCGCAACAATTGTGTTTTTTGCCCAAATAAGGGTGTTTTAGTAATAGAAGAATATAAGCCCTGTATATACAGGGTGTATTTCACACGGCCTGACCCACACTAGACTGCAATTAAAGATTTGTGCACAAAGCGGCTGTATTTCAAATACCTGAATAGAACCCCTGTATTTAAAGGGTGTATCTCACATGCCCTGACCCACACTAGGCCGCAATTAAAGATTTGTGCACAAAATGGCTGTATTTCAAATACCTGAATATAACCCAAATATATAAACGGTGTATCTCACAATGACATCTGCAGCAAAGGCTGCCAACTAAATTATTTTTGCCCAAACGGGTGTTTGTTTAATAACTGAATTTGATAGCAGTATATAACCCTGGAATTTCAAACGTTTTGATGCTGCAAGGCCTGAAAAATTGTGTATTTTGCACAAAAAAGGTGTTTTATTAATAAAAGAATCAAACCCCTGTATATACAGGGTGTATTTCACGCCCTGACCCACACTAGGCCACAATTAAAGATTTGTACACAAAATGGCTGTATTTCAAATAACTGAATAGAAAACCTGTATATAAAGGGTGTATCTCACACTCCCTGACCCACACTATGCCGCTATTAACCCCTTCAGGACCGGGCTCATTTTCACCTTAAGGACCAGCCCTTTTTTTGGAAATCTGACCAGTGTCACTTTAAGTGCTAATAACTTTAAAACGCTTTGACTTATCCAGGCCATTCTGAGATTGTTTTTTCGTCACATATTGTACTTCATGACACTGGTAAAATGAAGTCAAAAAAAATTTTTTTTTTTGCACAAAAAAATACCTAATTTACCAAAAATTTGGAAAAATTTGCAAATTTAAAAGTTTCAGTTTCTCTACTTCTGTAATACATAGTAATACCCCAAAAAATTGTAATGACTTACATTCCCCATATGTCTACTTCATGCTTGAATTATTTTGGGAATGATATTTTATTTTTTGGGGATGTTATAAGGCTTAGAAGTTTAGAAGCAAATCTTGAAATTTTTCCGAAATTTACAAAAACTCAATTTTTAGGGACCAGTTCAGGTCTGAAGTCACTTTGCGAGGCTTACATAATAGAAACCACCCAAAAATGACCCCATCTAAGAAACTACACCCCTCAAGGTATTCAAAACTGATTTTACAAACTTCGTTAACCCTTTAGGTGTTGCACAAGAGTTAGTAGCAAATGTGGATGAAATTTGAGAATTTCATTTTTTTGCCTAATTTTCCATTTTAACCCATTTTTTCCACTAACAAAGCAAGTTTAACAGCCAAACAAGACTGTATCTTTATTGCCCTGACTCTGCCGTTTACAGAAACACCCAATATGTGGCCGTAAACTACTGTACGGCCACACAGCGGGGCGTAGAGTGAAAGGTGCGCCGTTTGGTTTTTGGAAGGCTGATTTTTATGGACTGGTTTATTTACACCATGTCCCATTTGAAGCCCCCTGATGCACCCCTAGAGTAGAAACTCCCTAAAAGTGACCCCATCTAAGAAACTACACCCCTCAAGGTATTCAAAACTGATTTTACATACGTCATTAACCCTTTAGGTGTTGCACAAGAGTTATTGGCAAATGGAGATGAAATTTGAGAATTTCATTTTTTTGCCTAATTTTCAATTTTAACCCATTTTTTCCACTAACAAAGCAAGGGATAACAGCCAAACAAGACTGTATCTTTATTGCCCTGACTCTGCTGTTTACAGAAACACCCCATATGTGGCCGTAAACTACTGTATGGCCACACAGCGGGGCGTAGAGTGAAAGGTGCGCCGTTTGGTTTTTGGAGGGCTAATTTTGCTGGACTGTTTTTTTTACACCATGTCCCATTTGAAGCCCCCCTGATGCACCCCTAGAGTAGAAACTCCATAAAAGTGACCCCATCTAAGAAACTACACCCCTCAAGGTATTCAAAACTGATTTTACAAACTTTGTTAACCCTTTAGGTGTTGCACAAGATTTAATGGAAAATAGAGACACAATTTCAAAATTTCACATTTTTGGCAGATTTTTCATTTTAATATTTTTTTTCCAGTTACAAAGCAAGGGTTAACAGCCAAACAAAACTCATTATTTATGGTCCTGATTCTGTAGTTTACAGAAGCACCCCATATGTGGTCGTAAACCGCTGTACGGGCACACGGCAGGGCGCAGAAGGAAAGGAATGCCATACGGTTTTTGGAAGGCAGGTTTTGCTGGACTGTTTTTTTTGACACCATATCCCATTTGAAGCCCCCCTGATGCACCTCTAGAGTAGAAACTCCATAAAAGTGACCCCATCTAAGAAACTACACCCCTCAAGGTATTCAAAACTGATTTTACAAAAGTTGTTAACCCTTTAGGTGTTCCACAAGAATTAATGGAAAATAGAGATTCAATTTCAAAATTTCGCTTTTTCGGCAGATTTTCCATTTTAATATTTTTTTTTCCAGTAACAAAGCAAGGGTTAACAGCCAAACAAAACTCAATATTTATGGCCCTGATTCTGTTGTTTACAGAAACACCCCATATGTGGTCGTAAACTGCTGTACGGGCACACGGCAGGGCGCAGAAGGAAAGGAACACCATATGGTTTCTGGAAGGCAGATTTTGCTGGATTGTTTTTAGACACCATATCCCATTTAAAGCCCCCTGATGCACCCCTAGGTTAGAAACTCCAAAAAAGTGGCCCCATTTTGGAAACTACGGGATAAGGTGGCAGTTTTGTTGGTACTATTTTAGGGTACATATGATTTTTGGTTGCTCTATATTACACTTTTTGTGAGGCAAAGTAACAAAAAATAGAAATTCTGAAATTTCATCTCCATTTGCCATTAACTCTTGTGGAACACTTAAAGGGTTAACAAAGTTTGTAAAATCAGTTTTGAATACCTTGAGGGGTGTAGTTTCCAAAATGGGGTCATTTTTTGGAGTTTATACTCTAGGGGTGCATCGGGGGGGCTTTAAATGGGACATGGTGTCAAAAAACCAGTCCAGCAAAAACTGCCTTCCAAAAACCATATGGCGCTCCTTTCCTTCTGCGTCCTGCCGTGTGGCCATACAGCAGTTTACGACCACATATGGGGCATTTCTATAAACTAAAGAATCAGGGCAATAAATATTGAGTTTTGTTTGGCTGTTAACCCTTGCTTTGTTATGGGAAAAAATGAATTAAAATGGAAAATTTGCCAAAAAATAGCTGTTTTAGCACTGTTTTTATTTTTTATTATTTACAACGTTCATCTGACAGGTTAGATCATGTGCTATTTTTATAGAGCAGGTTCTTACGGACGTGACGATACCTAATATGTATACTTTTTTATTTATTTAGGTTTTACACAATAATATCATTTTTGACACAAAAAAAAAACATGTTTTAGTGTCTCCATAGTCTGAGAGCCATAGTTTTTTCAGTTTTTTGGCGATTGTCTCATTTTTGCGGGATGAGATGACGGTTAGATTGGTAATATTTTGGGGTGCATATGACTTTTTGATCGCTTGCTATTACACTTTTTGTGATGTAAGGTAACAAAAAATAACTTTGTTGACACCGTTTTTTTTTTTTTTTTTTTACAGTGTTCACCTGAGGGGTTAGGTCATGTGGTATTTTTATAGATCAGGTTCTTACGGACATGGCAATACCTAATATGTCTACCTTTTTATAATTTATCAGGGTTTTACACAATAATATCATTTTTGAAACAAAAAAAAATCATGTTTTAGTATCTCCATAGTCTGAGACCCATAGTTTTTTTATTTTTTGGGCCATTGTCTCATGTAAGGGCTCATTTTTTGCGGGATGAGGTGACGGTTTGATTGGTACTTTTTTGGCATACATGCGACTTTTTTGATCACTTTTATTACCTTTTTTGGGAAGTAAGGTGGGCAAAATTTCAATTTCCTCATAGTTTTTAATTTTTTATTTTTATGGCGTTCACCGTGTGGGGAATGTAACATGACCATTTTATAGATCAGGTCGATACGGACGCGGCGATACCTAATATGTGTAGTGTATTTTTTTTTTTTTTTTTTATTCAGTGATAAATGTGTTTTTTTGAAACTTTACTTTTTTAACTTTTTTTAACTTTTTTTTTGACCCAGACCCACTTGGTTCTTGAAGATCCAGTGGGTCTGATGTCTGTATAATACAGTACAGAACAATATATATTGCACTGTACTGTATTTTACACTTGTCTGAACAGATCTATGCCTTTTAGCATAGATCTGTTCAGCACCATGGACAGCAGGACGCCTCTCAGGCGTCCTGTTGCCATGGGAACCTTCCCCGTCTGCTCAGTACTGGTCAGAACTGCGCAGACGGGGAAGGGTAAGCACAGGGCTGAGGGGGGCTCTCTGGGGGCTCTCTCCCTCTCCCATCGGGGGGCTGCAAAGGCGCAGCAGCCCCCCGATGGGAGAGGGAGGGAGCTCCCTGCGCTGTTAACCTTTTCCATACAGCGGTCCGTACGGACCGCTGTATGGAAAGGGTTAAACGGCTGACATCGCATCGCAGATGTCAGCCGTTTATACCAGGGTGCCAGCAATGTGCTGGCACCCTGGTATACCCACTAGACACCAACGATGATTCAAGGGGAGGCGGGCGGGGGATCGCGATCCCGCCTGCTGCACCGCCCACCGCCCGCCTCCCGCACCTTACCGCACCTCCGCACCGCCTGCGACACCCCCCCTGCACCACCCGCCCACATAATATTATTCAGGGGTGCAGGGGGGGTGAAAAATATTTATTTTAGACATACTAAAGTTTCTGATCCCTGCGGTCAGGGACCGCGGGGATCATAAACCGCAGAAAGCGCTACAAACCGCAGGTCTGAATTGACCTGCGGTTTGCAGCAATCGCCGACATGGGGGGGTCACAGGACCCCCCTCGGCATTGACCCAAGGTGCCCGGCTGTGTGTGACAGCCGGGATCTCAGCACTGTCACCATGTCTGCAGACATGGTGACAGTTTATGCCATGACGTATATACTCATCATGGCGCGCTAAGTAGCAGTGCGCCATGACGAGTATACTTGTCATAGGTCGGGAATATTTTTACACTATCTCCTTCTCTGATCGCTTCCCTGACAGGAATTGGGGCGATCAGAGAAGGAGAAGCACATAGTCCCTCCCTAACCCCCCCTTACCTGCCCCGATGCGCTGCGATTGGTCCCTCTGCAGTAATTGACCAATCACAGCGATCGTGGGCGGGTCAGAGCTACAATACAGCTCCTGCCGGCTTCTCTGGTTGCCTAGCAACCCCAGCACGCCGGCTTCACTGAAGCTTCAGCGCTTCGCTCCCTGCGCTGACAGTGAAAGCCGATCACGTACATGCACGTGGGGATGCGGTGAGGCACCACATTCCCCCACGTACATGTACGTGATGTTGCGTGAAGGGGTTAAAGAATTGTGCCCAAAATGGCTTTATTTCAAATAAGTGAATAGAACCAAACTATGTAAAGGCTTTATCTCACAATGACATATGCAGCAATGGCTGCAAAAAAAAACTTTTTTTTCCCCAAATTTGTGTTTGTTTAATAACTAAATATGACAGCAGTATATATAACCCTTGAATTTCACACGTGCTGATTCTGCAAGGCCAGAAAAATAGTGGATTTTGGCAAAAAAGTGTGTTTTTAAAAACCAAGAAAATTATGTCTGTATTTCTAGCTTAAATTGCACACTGACTAATCGAGATGTTGTACTGTATATTGCCAAAAAAGTGTTTTTTTTTGGTAACAGAATATGAAAGCTGTATATATTAAACTTGAATTTAACACTTGCAGATCTGTAAAATAGTGTTTTTTGGCAAAAAGTGTGTTTTTAAAAACCCCGAAAATGATGGCTGTATTTTTAGCTTAAATTGCACACTGACTAATACAGATGTTGTATATTGCCAAAAAAGAGTTTTTTTGGTAACAGAATATGAAAGCTGTATATATTAAACTTGAATTTAACACTTGCAGATCTGTAAAATAGTCGATTTTGGCAAAAAAGTGTGTTTTTAAAAACCCAGAAAATTATGGCTGTATTTCTAGCTTAAATTGCACACTGACTAAGCCTGCACCAGATGTTGTAAATTGCAAAAAAAAATTTTTTTTACAAACAGATTATTTGTGCTGTTTTTAAAGCTTGTATTTCAATGTCCCAAAAGCTCAGATGCAGTGCTGGTGCACTGAGCTTGCATAAAATGGCCGCCACCGCCGCCCACTTAACTGACTTTTTTTTTTCGGTCACTGGGCTCAGGGCAGGATAAAAAAAATTGTGCCCTGCAACCACACAACACAATGTATGTAGATCGCTGAGTTAGATTCACGTTTTGAACAAAGATTCTCTCCTATTCTCTCCCGGAAATCACCAGCAGCATCCTCTCCCTACACTAGTATCAGCAGAGTGATGTGCAGCGCTACGTGACTCCAGCTTATATAGAGGCTGGGTCACATGCTACACTGGCCAATCACAGCCATGCCATTAGTAGGTGATGGCTTCTAAGGGCACAGAGTTAACGCTTGTTGATTGGCTGCTCTGCAGCCTTTCAAAAAGCGCCAAGAAAGCGCCAAACACCGAACCCGAACTTTTACTGAAATGTTTGGGTCCGGGGTCCAAAAATCCTACAGTTTGGGTTTGCTCAACCCTATAGCCTAAGTGTGTTCAACTATGAATGCTCTGTAGTGAGATGTAGGTCTATGTACCATACTAGGTACAAGTGCTGTAACCTGATCTGCAGATATGCAGGACTATATATAGACACAGGCTCAATGGACTGTAAATCAAACATAATATTCTGCAAATGAAACAGAGAGACAATGAATCATAACTCATTCTGTATAAAAAAAAAAGCATTACATTTCTCCACACATGCATATATTTCTTCCTTGCACATATTTATGAACCTAACCATGTCCTCTGAAGGTCAATCACAGGATCCATAGAACTATTGTACTATAGCAGCATTAGTGTGGGTGAGCTGTATGCTATATATACAGATACTAAAAACGATCAATACAAATGCAATACTAAAAAGCCAAGTCAACATCAGCAAGGTGAATACCTAAATAGGCGTACCTAGAAACAATATAAGTTAAAAGCAGTAATGCATTTATTAAGTACTATGTGACTTTAAAGGACATTTGTTTTGTTGATACCATTTTCCATTACTTGGCCTGGCAAAGTGAAAAATGCATGGAAAGCAAAAGAAACAGCATATCCTGGCACTGTGGCTTAAGTATATTTCCTATTCATTGAACAGATAAATGAAGCTGGTGTGATGTGTTACAGAAAGTGTTGTCTTGTGATATCCTCCATGGGAAATAGTCTATGACAGGTGCCTTACTGTCAAATCCAGTTTCCAGCCAGGAAGTCATACCCCCTGCATAGACTTAAATGCAGCAATTTGGCGGTCATCAATTTATTTTATATGTAAAAATCAAATAGAAAAAGACAGCTTGTGCAAAGTAATTTCTTTCACAGCCAGTGACTGACAACACACGTGCAGTCAAGCACCTTATGCAAACAGTTAAAGAATTTATACAAGATGTTTTCCTATGAGTTTGGCCATATAAACAATGGGGATAGCTCTTGACTACACAGGGGGCTAAAACATCCTTGATACATTATCACAGCTGAATGAATAACTTTTCTAAGGAACTGGGATTGTTTGACTATGTTTAGTCGCTTCAAAAGCCTGACTTATTATGTAGTTTATTATTATTTGTTTAAGCTGAAAAATGTTTTGCTTGCTGCTAGCTAACATGATTCAGGACGACAGCACAAAGCAGATTATGTAAAGGACTTGTGAGTGCAAATGCAAAAAGCAATTTTTAGTTAGGTCTGAACTCTGGAAAGGTGGGATCACCCAGATTGACATGCCTGCATGCAGCCAATCAGCAGCCAGCCAGCCCTGTGATCTCATAGCCCTATAAATACGGCAGACATTTTAGATTCTGCCATTTTCCAGCGTTCAGAGTGCAGGGACAGACATGTGAAGTCGCTAGGTACAGCAATTAGAAAAACCTCTATGTTTAAAAAAAAACTGAAAAAAGGATTTATAAGTGCAGGGTAAAGATAGGGAGGAATCATTTCACAGCATCTTAGTGCAGGGAGAGATGTCAGAAGGCGCTAAGACATTGATAGGAAAGTGATTTACAACTGCAGGGAATGATTATTTGGGGATCAAAATAGTCATTAGACAGCTCTGTCATTCCAGCTTTTTGTTATTGGGCTGCAAGTGTTATGTTGAAAAGCCTTTAGTGGTTTATATCTTAGTATCTTATTCAGTATGACAAGAAAAATATATACACATTTCACTTTTGCAGTTATTTCTGTTGAAAGCGTATAGGGGCGTATTTCAGTACAACAAGAAAAATATATACGCACTGTACTGTTGCAGTTATTTTTGGTGAAGGCGTACAGGCGCATAGTTCTGTACAACAACAAAAAATATATATAAACTTCACTGTTGCAGTTATTACTGTTGAAAGCGTATAGAGGCGTATTTCAGTTCAGCAAGAAAAATATGTACGCACTGCACTGTTGCATGTATTTCATTTTAAAGCATATAGGGGCGTATTACAGTAAAAAAAGATAAATAAATAGGCACTTCACTTTTGCAGTTATTTCTGGTGAAAGGGTATAGGGGCGTATTTCAGTCCAACAAGAAAAATATATACACATTTCACTTCTGCAGTTATTTCTGTTTAAATCATATAGGGGCGTATTACAGTCAAAAAAGAAAAAAATACATATGCACTGCACTGTTGCAGTCATATGTGGTTAAAGCATATAGGGCATATTACAGTCAAAAAATAAAAATATATGCCACTGCACTGTTGCAGTTATTTCTGTTTTAAGCGTTTAGTGGCATATTTTAGTACAACAAGAAAAATATATACGCACTAAACTGTTGCAGTTATTTCTGGTGAAAGCGTATAGGGGCGTATTTCAGTAAAAATATATATATATATAACCACTGCACTGTTGCAGTTATTTCTGTTTAAAGTTTATAGGGGTGTATTTCAGTACAACAAGAAAAATATATATGCACTGCACTGTTGCAGTTATTTCTGGTGAAAACATATAGGCACATAGTTCTGTACAACAAGAAAAATATCTTCTCAGTTCACTTCTGCAGTTATTTCTGTTGAAAGCGTATAGGGGCATATTTCAGTACAACAAGAAAAATGTATACGCACTGCACTGTAGCAGTTTTTTCTGGTGAAAGTGTATAGGGGCGTATTACAGTAAAAAAATAAAAATATATACGTACTGTTCTGTTGCAGTTATTTCTGTTTAAAGCATATAGGGGTGAATTTCAGTACAACAACAAAAATATATACGCACTGCACTGTTGCAGTTATTTCTGGTGAAAGAATATAGGTGCATAGTTCTGTACAACAAGAAAAATATATTCTAAGTTCACTTCTGCAGTTATTTCTGTTGACAGCGTATAGAGGCGTATTTCAGTACAACATGAAAAATATATATGCATTTTACTTCGGCAGTTATTTCTATTTAAAGCGTATAGGGGAGTATTTCAGTACAGCAAAAAAAATATATACCCACTGCACTGTTGCAGTTATTTCTGGTGAAAGCGTATAGGTGCATAATTCTGTACAACAAGAAAAATATATTTTAAGTTCACTTCTGCAGTTATTTCTGTTGAAATCGTATAGAGGCGTATTTGAGTACAACAGGAAAAATATATGCGCACTGCACTGTTGCAGTTATTTCAGTTTAAAGTGTATAGGGGTGTAATTACAGTCAAAAAAGAAAAATATATATGCACTTCACTGTTGCAGTTATTACTGGTGAAAGGGTATAGGGGAGTATTTCAGTCCAACAAGAAAAATATATACACAGTTCACTTCTGCAGTTATTTCTGTATATAGGGGTGTATTACAGTCAAAAAAGAATATAGGGGCGTATTACAGTCAAAAAAGAAAAAAATATAAGCACACTGTACTGTTGCAGTTATTTGAGGCAAAAGCGTATAGGGGCGTATTTCAGTAAAAATATATATATATATACCCACTGCACTGTTGCAGTTATTTCGGTTTAAAGCGTATAGGGGTGTATTTTAGCACAACAAGAAAAATATATACGCACTGCACTGTTGCAGTTATTCCTGGTGAAAGCATATAGGCGCACAGTTATGTACAACAAGAAAAATATATTCTCAGTTCACTTCTGCATTTATTTTTGTTGAAACCGTATAGAGGCGTATTTCAGTACAACAAGAAAAATGTATACGCACTGCACTGTTGCAGTTATTTCTTTTTAAAGTGTATAGGGGCATATTACAGTTAAAAAAGAAAAATATATACGCACTGCACTGTTGCAGTTATTTCAGTTTAAAGGGTATAGAGGCATATTACAGTCGAAAAAGAAAAATATATACGTGCTGCACTGTTGCAGTTATTTCTGGTGAAAGCGTATAGGGGCATATTTCAGTCCAACAAGAAAAATATATATGCATTTCATTTCTGCAGTTATTTCAGTTTAAAGCGTTTAGGGGCGTATTACAGTCAAGAAATAAAAATATATACGCACTGCACTATTGCAGTTATTTCTGGTAAAGCTTATAGGGGCATATTAAAGTTAAAAAAGAAAAATATATATGCACTACACTGTTGCAGTTATTTTTTGTGAAAGTGTATAGGGGTGTATTTCAGAACTACAAGAAAAATATATACGCACTTCACTCTTTGATTGTTTTCTGGTCAAAGCGTATAGTGGCCTATTTCAGTCCCACAAGAAAAATAAATACGCACTTCACTCTGAGTTTTTTCCGGTCAAAGCGTATAGGGGCGTATTTCAGTACAACTAGAAAAATATATTCTCAGTGCATTTTTGCAGTTAATTGTGGTAAAAGAGTTTAGTGGACTATTTTATTACAAATAGAAAAATATTTTGACGCTTTTAGGGGTGTTTTAATTTCCGTTTAATTTGTGTAGTTCAGCTACAAGTATGTCAGACAGAGAAGAGCCAGGCCATGTACATGGGAGTGGCAGAGGCCTAAATGTTTCGGGCGCAAGCAGAGGTCGCAGCAGAGTAAGGGGGCGTGGCAGCAGGAGTCGCAGCAAGATGCCTGAGCTCCCAGTGTCATCTAGCGGTTGTGTCTTGACCAGCAACCTAGTAGTTCTTGATTGGTTAACTTGGTCATCCATGTCATCACAAGTGACATCAGACACCCCCAGCCAACAGTCAGTGGGTTCGTCAGACACAACCCTTAGTTGGCATGGCTCGGGAGCTGGCCCTGTGCCCTCACCTGTCCTCAACCTGATTCTGTCCTTTTCTGTTCCCTCAGCCACAGAAGTATTGTATGCTGTGGGCTCAGCTCCACTATACAGCAAGGACGAGCTGCTAGAGGACAGTCAGCAGCTACTGCCCAGCCAATATCTGGAGGAGACATCCGCCTCTTCTTCTGCTAGGTAGGCAAGTAGTGATCACAAGAGTGGCGTGAGAGCTGGTGTTTCGAGTGGTCAGCTTCCTGACCCAGAGATCGTTGAGGAGGACATCAGTGACGTGCAGACACTACTTGATGATGATGAAGCCGATCGCACTTGGGAGCAGAAGGGGCTTCATCATCATCAGGAGAAGAGGATGGCAGCATGCCTGTCAGGCAGCGGCTGAGCCAGCTGCGTGGTAGCATGGCTGGAAGGCAGCAGTTGCAGGGTGGCAGCAGTTGCAGGTCGGGAGCCAAACGTGCCCGGGGTAGACAACCTGCTTCGCAGCAGCCTACCTGCCCAGAAAGTAGTGGTGCAGGGGTTCACGAAGGAAAAAGCGGTAGCAGTCAGTCAGTGTGGACTGTTTGGGGCAAAATAACCTACTCGGCGGTGTGGCAGAGGAGGTTAACGTGGCCACATGCAGAATATGTGTGAAGAAGGTTAAGCATGGGTGCCAATGTTGGCACTACGGCCCTGCGTCAAGATATGCAGCGTCGCAATGCAGTGGCCTGGGAATACCGTGGCTCTGATGTGGCACGCAGTGGCACGCACCCGGTTTTAGCCAGTCAAGGCTCCAACACTTCAGCCGAAGGGAGCTGTCTGTCTTTCCAATCTCCTGCTGGTCCAGATGCTCCTGCTCCTACTCCTCATCAGTCATTCCATCAGCAATCGATCACCGAAGCGATTGCCAAGAGACAGCAGTATGTGTGCACGCATCCAACGGCGCTGAAGCTGAACGTGCTCCTGTCCAAGTTGCTGGTGCTGCAGACCCTCCCTTTCCAAGTGGTGGACTCTGCACCTTTCAGAGAACTGATGACTTGTGCCAAGCCAAGGTGGAGAGTTCCAAACCGTCATTTATTTGAGAAAAAGGCACTACCAGCCTTTCACACGTATGTAGAACAGAAGGTGGGCCAGTCCTTGAGCCTGTCGGTGTCCGCCAAAGTGCATGGCAGAGCCGACGTGTGGAGCATAAACTACGGTCAGAGACAGTGCATGTCCTTTATGGCCCACTGGGTGAATGTGGTTCCTGCACAGTCACACCAGCAACTTGGCCAGGTCACGCCGCTTCCGCCTCCACGTTGTCACTCCCTTGGTCCTGTGACAATGTTTGCCTCTCCCTCCTCATCCTCCACCGTGCCCTTAGCCTCCACTGCAGGGACAAGTCACAGTAAACCTCCAGCATACCACATGTGCAGGGCTCGGCGGTGTCAGGCTGTTCTGCACCTTGTTTGCCTGGGCAAACCGAGTCACACAGGGGAGGAAATGCTCCATGTGATGCATAAAGAAATCAAATTCTGGTTTTCTCTGTGTCAACTGAAAATCGGAACCATGCTGACCGACAACGGGAAGAACATGGTGTTGGCGCTAAGTCAAGGAAGGCTGAGCCATGCGCTCCGCATGGCACATGTGTTCTATCTGGTTGTCAAGAGGTTCCTGAAGTCTTCCACCCATCAGCAAGACTTTCTAAAAATGGCCACGAAACTTTGCATGCACTTCAGACACTCATACACCGCAAAGCACAACCTCCTTGAGCTTCAGTCACAGCACGGCATCCCCCAACATAGGCTGATATGCGACATTTCCACCCATTGTAATTCCACCCACCATATGTTGGACCGAATATACGAACAGAGAAAGGCCATCAACGATTTCTTGATGATGCAAGCAGATAGGAGTACTCCACTGTGTAACGTCGATATCAGCCAGTGGCAGCTCATGTGTGACACCTGCCGTTTGCTCAGGCCCTTTGAGGAGGCCACGTTATTTATCAGTCGCCAGGACTACGAAATTAACAACGTCATTCCACTCCTTCATGTCCTGGAACAGATGCTGGTAACTATAGCTGGTCAGGGGACAGGAGACGTGACACCTCGATCTCAAAGCCACATGAGCCCTGTGGGGGCTGAACTGGAAGAGGAGGAGGAAGAGGGATGAGGACATTGGAGAACAGGCAATGTGTAGCCAAATGGGTGGTTTTTCTACTCAGCTGACAGGAGAGGAGGAGCAGGAGCAGCCAGAGGAGCTACAGGGTGATGAGGAAGATGAGACAAAGGACTCGGGCACACCGTGGCAGTATGCAGTGGAGATGGAGGCAGGGAGTCCCTTCGAGTCACTTGCATAAATGGCACGATGCATGCTCACTTGCTTGCATAAATTGTCACCATTCTGCGGATGGATGACGTCTGGCTCTACACCTTGTTGGACCCTCGCTACCGGTCCAGAATGGGGGCCGTTTTTACACTCACTGAGAGGGAGGACAAACTGCACCATCGTCCATCCTCTTGCAGGTCTGACTGAGGGGGCCCTCTGCACTCACGTTCCACTGCTGTGGCTGCTGGGGAGGGGTGGAGTGGGCAGGAGCCGTACCAGCTCCATCAGCAGCATGAGTGTACTGTCTTCCCTTCACTAACCATTGCATAGTTTGTTAATGTGTGTGTTCATATGTGTGCCTACAGCACCATCTAGTGACCTTTAGCTGTAAGTGCATTCTCTGCCTTGTTAAACTATGCATATTCATTAGGTCACCTGACTTCCTGTTCACAGTGCTTTCTGGGATAGAGACAGGCACCTTCTTCCTTTTTCCTTCACCTCATGGAAGGAGCAGCTGCACATTGTGTGTCTCTTACTAAAGCATCGTCGGTAAGGGATTAACTAATGTTTTTGCATAAGTTTTGTGTACATTGTGCTGTATATTCAGTTCTTGCCTGTTCATTTTCTTATAGTTTACCTTATCTACTGCCGGTTAATAAAACCACAGACTACAGAAACAAGTCTCATCTTATTAACTAGTAGAATGGTGATATCTGCCTGTTGAACTGCATATAGACCCCGGAGGTACATGTTGTGAGAAAAGGACCGTAAACGACGACTTCTAGCGAGAGAGGCACACCTGACTACACAGAAGTCTGTTACGGTCCACGCAATATCTGCAAACGGACACCACAGCGACTTCTATACAGTCCATTGCTGCAAGGGGATAGTTGCTTAAAGCAATGTAGACACATTTGATTGCTAACCGTGACCGCTCTCTAAGCACAGCGAACAACATTCCACAGCACAGTAGTTTCCACGCAGTTAAGTGTCTTCACCAACACCATGTCGCGAAGCACAGTATCAAGCTAGAAGACAAGATCAGAGAGGGATGGTTCCTCCAAGTCGTCTTCCGTTAGCAATGCAGCTGCCATTGCCGCGCAAAGGCAGAAGCCGCGAAGGTCAAAGCAGGCTTTGCCGAACAATAAATGAAGATGAAAGAAGAAAAGGCACAGTTAGAGGCTGAGAAAGCAAAGCAACAGGCTTCAATAGACATGCAAAAGGTCCTCTTAGATGCAAAGGTAGAGAAACTCGCCGTACAGAAATAAACAGCAGCCGCCATAGCTGAAGCAGAGTTCTTGGAAGCAATGGAATACTCGAAAACCGAAAGTCACCGCAGTGTGCTTAGCCAAGAACTCGGCCAGCAAGATCCTGTACGACGCACTTCAGAGTACGTCCGTCAACACTCTAGACCAGACAGCAATGCTGATCCATTCCCAGGAACCGAAGATGTCACCTATGCCACAGAGGAATCATACCATCCAAAAGAAAGAGTCACACTCGGAACCCAGTCCTACATACAAGAGAGCACAGAGCCACGTGACAAAACTCCAGCTAACTTCCCTGCACACCAAGGAAGCCAGCTTCCAGTCCAGCCTGCAGAGCCACCTTATCCTACAAGACGGTATGACATGGGCTGGCCTAAGTCAGAGACTCCATACAGGTATGATCACCCACCGCACTCTCACCGTGATTTTCCACCTCCAACTAACCTTATTAGTAACCAGAGCACAATAGACTTTGCCAGGTTCTTTACTAAACGAGAGCTAGTTACAAAGGGACTGGGGAAGTTCAGTGATCGCCCTGAAAACTACAGAGCATGGCGGGCCTGCTTTTATAACATTACAAAAGACTTGGGTCTGTCATACAGTGAGGAGATAGACTTCCTTGTAGATCGGCTTGGAAAAGACTCTGTAGAACATGCCAGGAGAATCAGGGATATTAATATAAACTACCCAGAGATTGGCCTAAAAATGATCTGGGATAGACTTGATGAATGTTATGGTTCTGCAGAGGTCATAGAGGATGCGTTGTTTAAAAGAATTGACAAATTCCCTAAAATATCTAGCAAAGGGTTCCAGAAACTTAGGGATTTAAGTGATCTACTGATGGAATTAGAGGTTGCCAAAGCCGAAGGGGATTTACCGGGCCTTGCTTTACTCGACACTGTCAGAGGTGTCAAACCTATTGTATTAAAGCTTCCTAACATACCTACAATGTGCCATTCCCTCCCTTCAATGTGTTTGTTGACTTTGTAAGGCTAGAAGCTAATATTCGTAATGACCCTAGCTTTGATCTATCACAGTCTTGTGCCACTCCCTATGACCACAGACCACACAAAGGATCAGTGGCAGTACACAAAACTAACATTTCACCTGCAGATTCTTACAGGCATTACAGCTCTGCCAGCCGCGAAACAGTCAAAGATCCTGGTAAGCAGTGCCCTCTACACAAGAAGCCACACCCTCTTCTGAAGTGCAGAGCCTTTAGAGAAATGTCCATAGGAGATCGCAAAGCCTTCCTCAAGGAGAACCGCATTTGCTACAAGTGCTGCTCATCAACATCACATATTACCAAAGACTGTCAGGTTAGTGTAAAATGCACAGAATGCAACAACTCAGATCACAACACGGCCCTACATCCTGGGCCTTTCCCATGGACCTTATCACAGAGTAACAGTGCCGGAAAGCATGGCGGGGAGGAAAGTAACTCTGAAGCTAACCCACCAGCAGTTACTTCTCAATGCACTGAAGTCTGCAAAGGACTCATAGGCAGCAGGTCCTGCTCAAAAATCTGCCTAGCAAAAGTATACCCAAAGGGCTGCAGAGACAAAGCCATCAATGTTTACGCCATCCTAGATGACCAAAGTAATGCGTCCCTAGCCAAATCTACTTTCTTTGACATTTTCAACATCAAAGGGCCCAACACTCCTTATTCTCTAAAGACTTGTGCAAGTACTGTAGAAACAGCGGGGAGGAGAGCTAGTGGTTACCTAATTGAGTCCATAGATGGTAAGACGTGTCTTTCCTTACCAACTATTACTGAATGTAACCAAATCCCTGATAATAGACACGAGATCCCTACACCAGAGGTAGCCATACATCACCCCAATTTACAGCATATAGCCCATCTCTTACCAAAACTCGATCCTAACGCTCAGATAATCCTACTCCTAGGGAGAGATATCTTACAAGTTCATAAAACTAGAGAGCAGATTAATGGCCCACATCATGCTCCTTATGCCCAAAGGCATGACCTAGGATGGGTCATAGTAGGAGATGTCTGCTTAGGAAGCATACACAAACCAACTTCCATTAATGACATGCTTACAAGCACATTAGATAATGGATGTCCCTCTATCTTCCAACCATGTAAAAACAACTCCCTCATAAAGGAATTGCCACATAGTACTCAACTACCTTGTTCTTTCATAGACTCTGTAGACCACGACATAGCTTGTGACAGTGACAAAGACCACCTAGGTTGCTCAGTGTTCCAAAGGACCAAGGAGGATAATCAGGTAGCAATGTCCCGCGAAGACAGATTGTTTTTAGAAACCAAAGGGAAATCACTAAGGTTGAAACAAATAGTTGGGTCGCACCCCTTCCCTTCAGGCCTCAAAGGAAACGTTTGCCTAACAACAGAGAGCAAGTCTACAGACGTTTTGTCTCTCCAAGACGTAGCTTCCACAAGAAGCCAGAAATGAAAGATCACTTCTTTACTTTTATGAGGAAAATATTTGAGAATGGTCATGCTGAGGTAGCTCCCACCTTAAAAACTCAGAATAATGTTGGTATTTACCCATATTCGGGGTTTACCACCCAAAGAAACCAGGTCAAATTAGAGTAGTGTTTGACTCTAATGCAAAACATGAAGGCGCCTCCTTAAATGACGTCCTGCTCTCAGGTCCAGATCTTAACAACAGGCTCCTAGGAGTACTGCTTCGTTTTCGCAAAGACTCTGTTGCCTTCATGGCAGACATTCAGCAGATGTTTCATTGCTTTCTCGTTAAAGAGGAACACAGAAACTTCTTAAGATTTCTTTGGTTTATTGACAATGACCCCACAAAAGATATTGCGGAGTACCACATGCGGGTACATATGTTTGGTAACAGCCCCTCCCCTGCAGTTGCAACTTATGGTCTCCGAAACTCTGCTCAGGAGGGCGAAATAGAATATGGGTCAGACGTCAGACAATTCGTAAAAAGAGACTTTTATGTAGATGACTGTCTAAAAACACTACCCACTGTTGAGGGTGCAATAAGTCTCCTTAAGAGAGCTCAAGAAATGCTTGCATGCTCGAACCTGAGACTCCACAAAATAGCCTCCAATAGTAAGCAGCTGATAGAAGCATTTCCCTCTCAAGAACACTCAAATGACCTACAGAGCTTAGACTTCGGGACTGACTCCCTTCCTATACAACGTAGCCTTGGTCTCCTCTGGGATCTAAAATCAGATACGTCTACCTTCCAAGTCAGCCAGGAAGAGAAGCCCTTTACCCGTAGAGGTGTCCTGTCTGCCATAAACAGTCTTTATGATCCCTTACAATTCACGGCCCCCGTTACAATCCAGGGCAAATCACTACTCAGGAGACATTGGATTGGGATCACCCACTTTCCCCTGAAAAAAGAAACATATGGATAGAGTGGAGAAACTCCCTAAAGACTTTATCTAGCCTTCATGTTCAATGTTCTTACGCTCCTGTGCCATCCACAGAAGTAAAAACACAAAGACTTTACCTATTCTCTGACGCGTCCGTCAAAGCAATTGCCGCTGTAGCTTATCTTAAAACTGTAGACAACAAAGGTCAGTGCCACACAAGGTGCCGCTGTACTAGCTGTTGAACTAGCTGAATTAATTACATCAGAGATAAACCTAGAGATTCGAGACACCGAGTTTTATACAGACAGTAAAGTGGTCCTGGGCTACATTTACAACCAAATTTGGCGTTTTTACGTTTACGTTAACAACCGTACAAAGCAATGGCACTTTGTACCTACTGACCATAACCCAGCAGACTTAGCAACCAGGTCAGTTGCTGCCAGTCACCTTAAGGACACAGTTTGGTTCACAGGTCCTGCTTTTCTATACAACTCAGAACATTCTTCTGCCTGTGACTCATATGAGCTGTTAGATGCGGATTCTGATAAAGAAATCCGCCCCCAGGTATCTGTGCTACTTATTGTAAATTTGTACAATCAGCTCGGTAGCCACCGTTTCATCAGGTTTTCCACCTGGAAGTCACTTGTGCGAGCTGTCACCTGCTTAGCACACGTAGTCCATTCCTTCAAGCATGCCCCATTTGTTATGGAATGTAACTGCAAAGGTTGGCACCATTGTAAGAATGGATACTCAGTAAGTGAGCTAGAACAATCGAAAAATCTAATTATTTGTTCCATGCAACGAGAGACATTCGCTAAGGAACTCTACCGCATCAACAACAAAAAACCTGTGTCAAAAGACAGTGTGTTAGTGAAGCTCGATCCAGTCCTTGACGAGAATGGTCTGCTAAGAGTGGGAGGGCGGCTTAAGGAGGCCAAATTAGGGTTTAATGAGAAACATCCTATCATAATACCTGGTCATCATCATTTAGCTCCCTTGCTTGTAGAGCACTACCACAGTAAGATAAAACACCAGGGCTGACTATTCACCGAAGGAGCTTTACGAGCTGCTGGGCTGTGGGTCATTGGTGCAAAAAGGTGTATTAACAAATGTATATTCAAATGTATCACTTGCTGCAAGCTACGCGGGGGTTTACAAACACAAAAAATGGCCAATCTCCCGTCCGACAGGGTTAACATGGACCCTCCATTTACTAATGTGGGCCTTGACGTGTTTGGTCCCTGGTCCGTTATCACGCGTCAAACTAGAAGTAGCCACGCAGTCCACATTGAAGTTATTGAGTCTATGGACACTACTAGCTTCATAAATGCCCTCAGGCGCTATATCGAAATCAGAGGTACTGTAAAACAAATCCGCTCTGACAGAGGCACAAACTATGTTGGAGCTGCTAATGAGCTATAGATTCTCTCCAACTTGGATAATAACAGTGTAAAAAGATTCCTAAGTGAGCAAGGATGCACTTGGATTTTCAATTCCCCTCATTCTTCTCACATGGGAGGAGCATGGGAAAGAATGATTGGCATAGCCCGCAGAATCTTGAACTCTATCTTCCTACAAGTGGGCAATGCTAGACTCTCTCATGAATGCCTTACAACCTTTATGGCCGAAGTCTCAGCCATTATCAATGCCAGACCCTTGGCTCCGATATCAAATGACCCAGGAGATCCAATACTACTTAGGCCTACCTCTCTACTTACCCAAAAGACTGGTATAGTGAATGCTCCTTCCGGAGAGTTTGGCACCAAAGATCTCTAAAAACGCCAATGGAGACAAGTTCAAAGCCTTGCCGATACTTTCTGGAATAGGTGGAAGAAGCAATATCTTCCCACCTTACAGACAAGAACCAAATGGCACACAGTTAAGCCCAACCTGAAACCTGATGACATTGTTCTTGTTAAAGACTCTCAGGCTCAAAGAAATCATTGGCCTTTGGGCCTCATTACTAAAGTGTTCCCAAGTGAAGACGGACATGTCTGTAAAATTGAGGTCAAGATTTTCAAACAAAATGAGACCAAACTGTTTATCTGACCTACTTCCGAACTAATTCTACTGTTATCTGTTGAGGACTCTAATACTGACATCGGCTGATGTCAAGCGGGTAGTGTACTGTCTTCCCTTCACTAACCATTGCATAGTTTGTTAATGTATGTGTTCATATGTGTGCCCACAGCACCATCTAGTGACCTTTAGCTGTAAGTGCATTGTCTGCCTTGTTAAACTATGCATATTCATTAGGTCATCTGACTTCCTGTTCACAGTGCTTTCTGGGATAAGGACAGTCACCTTCTTCCTTTTTCCTTAACCTCATGGAAGGAGCAGCTGCACATTGTATGTCTCTTACTAAAGCATCGTCGGTAAGGGATTAACTAATGTTTTTGCATACGTTTTGTGTACATTGTGCTGTATATTCAGTTCTTGTATGTTCATTTTCTTATAAAAGGAGTGTAAAAAGGAGTGTCCGTCTTCTTGACTCTAACATCGACCTGTAAAGCTGAGTTCATACTTGAGTTATTTAGTCAGTGTTGGCCCCGTGACTGCCCAAATAAGTGAAGTGTTCAATAATTTTAAGAGCAACACCTGTCATGTGCTTGTCATACTGACACACAATATTATTTCACTACCACAGCACACTCCCTATGCATGTTACTGCAAGGCACAGTGTCCTACACCCCTATAAAGGCTCTCTGCAGCCCAGAAATAGCAGTTTTTTTTAATGCGATTCACCGCGAATAAATTCGGATTAAAATAAATGTTTCCGAAAAATTAGGCAAATTTGCCGAATTGAATTTTGGAAAAATTTGCTCACCTATAGTTAAAATTGCTGTGCGTCTTTTGATATATGAGGTAAATCAAATCACCAGTTTTGATTTGTAATGTTAGTATTTTTTGGAGCAAATCACGCCACTTTTGATAAACGTTCCCCTATGAGTTCATATGTAAATAATAGGAATATGACGAAGGCAACCAAAGAGTGAGAAGAGGATAGCTGCAAAGAGTGTCAGATGTTGTGAAATGCTCATCCCAACATTCTACTTTATTTTTGTAAGAACAGGAAAATATTTTTAGGCCATATAAGGCTTAAGGTGTTTGGTCATCACATCTAACATATCATACAATATGTAGGATTCTGAGCTGTGAATCAAGTTCTATCCTGTATATGTAATACTTAATACATGGAAGGGAATTTATTATAAAAATAGGGCCTTTTCTAATTATTGAGGTCACTTGCACAAACTTTTTGCTACTTTTGACATTTTCTACACCACTTACCGTACTTCAGTTTTGAAAAGTAGGTAAAAAATTGAGAGTGGCTAGCTATGTTAATTAGTTGCACTTTAGATTTATGACTGGCCATTTTTTTTAAAGCTGCTAAAAAAGTCTTAAAGCCATTTCAGTATGGGGGTGGTGCAGAAAACTAGAGTATAGTTAGGTTTAAAGATGCAGAAATTTAACCGTGTGCAAATAAGTTCGGCACAAATTATCCCAACGCAGACTCAAGAAAAATTGACTTCAGATATTCCTCTCATAGTAAATTTCCCCACATAGTATCCATAATACAGGTTTGCATGTTTTAGGCCAGGAGTCAGCAACTTTCAAAACTCCAACTGCTGTGAAACTACAACTTCCAGCATGCAAATATGCTTTGCTGTTCTTCTAACTCCCATAAAAGTGAATAGAGCATTTTGACAGTTGTAATTTCAGAACACCCGGAGTGCCGGAGGTTGCTGATCACTATTTTAGGCTATGCTCACATGGCTTTTGGAAGTCTTGTAATTCCACCAAATCAGGCTTATGACATTACCGTAGGTCTGTACTGTATATATATATATATATATATTTTTTTTTTTGGTACCCAAAATGAGTAAAATAAAATCATAAAATTTCCCCTTTAATTTCCCCTTTAAGTTTACTATTCAGGTCTGCTGCAATTGTGTAATCATTGTTGTAATGTTCGAGAATGTTTATGAATGTAATAGATCTACCTTAAGAAAATAAAATTTCTTAGCACATCCATTATTCCAATTAGTTGTTTGAGAGACTTGAGAAGGCAAATATCCACTAAAGCTGGGTTCACACCTGAGCGTTTTACAGCGCGTTCGTACGCGCTGTAAAACGCTCAACAGGTAAGAACCAATGATTCCGTATGGGAATGGTTCTCACCTGAGCGTTTTACAGCGCATACGAACGCGCTGTAAAACGCCCTACGCCCCAAGAAGTACAGGAGCTTCTTTGGGGCGTATGGTCGCGCGTTCCCGTACATAGACTTCCGGGAACGCGCGACAATGGGCGTTTGCTAGTTTCGGAGCCACGTATGTGAGACGCCCGATAAAATCGCGCATACAGAGTGCAACAAGGGACGCTCATGTGTGAACTCAGCGTCAGGGTGGGTTCACACTAGCATTAGGGATTCCGTTATGGCTTTCCGTTATAACATGCTTATAACGTATAATAACGGAATGCACAGACAGAATGGCAAACGGAAGCCTTTAAAAGGCATTCTGTTTGCTTTCCGTCCTAATATAAGTCTATGGTAAAGCATAACGGATCCATCTGAGTCCCGTTATGCAGGACGGAAAAAAAAGTCCTGTCGACAGGACTTTGTTTTCCATCTTACATAACGGGACCCAGACTCATCCGTTTTGATTCCCATAGACTTCTATTAGGACGGAGAGCAAACGGAATGCCTTTTAAAGGCTTCCAATTTGCATTCCGTCATAATACAAGTCTATGGGCAGAAGAACAGATCCATCCCTCCGTCTTATGGATTCTGTTATTTTCCGGTATAACCATGTTATAACTAGTGATGGACGTACATCGACCGGGATGGTTCACGAACGCAATCGCGTGAACACGCTCAAATGTTCGGGAACCGCAAGTTCGCGGCGAACCCCATTTACTTTAATGGCAGGCAAACCTGAAAAACAAAACCTTTAGGTCAGATTTGCAGTCACCAAATACTTAGTAGAAGTGCACAAATGGTCCCACAATATGTCAGGTCCATAAATATTGGGACATCAACAGAATTCTAAAATTTTTGGCTCTATACACCACCAAAATGGAATTGAAATGAAACGAACAAGGTGTGCTTTAACTGCAGACTGTCAGCTTTAATTTGAGATTATTTACATCCAAATCAGGTGAACGGTGTAGGAATTTCATTAGTTTGCATATGTGCCTCCCACTTGTAAGGGGACCAAAAGTAATGGGACATAATAATAATCATAAATCAAACTTTCACTTTTTAATACTTGGTTGCAAATCCTTTGCACTCAATTACAGCCTGAAGTCTGGAATGCATAGACATCACCAGACGCTAGGTTTCATCCCTGGTGATGCTCTGCAAGGCCTCTACTGCAACTGTCTTCAGTTCCTGTTTTTTCTTGGGGCATTTTCCCTTCAGTTTTGTCTTCAGCAAGTGAAATTAGTTGCTTTTGCATTATGCTTTGGGTCATTGACCATCTGCACTGTGAAGCACCGTCCAATGAGTTCTGAAGCATTTGGCTTAATATGAGCAAATAATATTGCCGAAACACTTCAGAATTTATCCTGCTGCTTTTGTCAGCAGTCACATCATCAATAAATACAAGAGAACCAGTTCCATTGGCAGCCATACATGCCTACACCATGACACTACCACCACAATGCTTCACTGATGAGGTGGTATGCTTAGGACCATGAGCAGTTCCTTTCCTTTTCCATACTCTTCTCTTCCCATCACTCTGGTACAAGTTGATCTTGGTCTGATCTGTCTATAGGATGTTATTCCAGAACTGTGAAGGCTTTTTTAGATGTCGTTTGGCAAACTCTAATCTGGCCTTCCTTTTTTTGAGGCTCACCAATGGTTTACATCTTGTGGTGAACCCTCTGTATTCACTCTGGTGAAGTCCTCTCTTGATTGTTGACTTTGACACACATACACCTACCTCCTGGAGAGTGTTCTTGATCTGGCCAACTGTTGCGAAGACTGTTTTCTTCACTAGGGAATTAATTATTCGGTCATCCACCACAGTTGTCTTCCATGGTCTTCCGGGTCTTTTGGTGTTGCTGAGCTCCCCGGTGTGTTCCTTCTTTTTAAGAATGTTCCAAACAGTTGTTTTGGCCACGTCTAATGTTTTTGCTATCTCTTTGATGGGTTTGTTTTGTTTTTTCAGCCTAATGATGGCTTGCTTCACTGATAGTAACAGCTCTTTGGATCTCATCTTGAGAGTTGACAGCAACAGATTCCAAATGCAAATATCACACTTGAAATGAACTCTGGACCTTTTATCTGCTCATTGTAATTGGGATAATGAGGGAATAACACACACGTGGCCATGGAACAGCTGAGAAGCCAATTGTCCCATTACTTTTGGTCCCCTAAAAAGTGGGAGGCACATATGCAAACTGTTGTAATTCCTACACTGTTCACCTGATTTGGATGTAAATACTCTCAAACTAAAGCTGACAGTCTGCAGTTAAAGCACATCTTGTTTGTTTCATTTCAAATCCATTGTGGTGGTGTATAGAGCCAAAAATGTTAGAATTATGTTGATGTCCCAATATTTATGGACGTTACTGTACCAGAGGGGGATCAATGGCAAAAATTCCCACAACAAATATGTCTTTTAATCATGGGAAAGGGAAAACTCGCAAAAATGTGCCCTGCTGGTGCCAAGAAAAATTTAATTATAGGCCATGGGAGTACAGGCCCCAAAAATTAGGCATTCACCTGACAGAAAATAACTTTTATTATAACGATTATGTGGCTGGAGGTAACATGTCCGCCTTTTTGTGTTTGTTCCAGGGGTCTAAGTACGTTGCAACCCAGTACTGGTCCTTGCCCTTTATGCTTTTGATACGAGGGTCCCTCTTCAAACACTGGAGCATGAATGCCCCCATTTGCACTAAATTGGAAGTGATGGAGCACCTGGCTCCTGCTCATCACCCAGGAGAATGTCGTCCTTGGTCTCCTCCCCCCAGCCACAGACAACTCAAGGTATCCCCGAAAACTAAAGACAAAAGGAGGATGAAAGACCCGCTGCAGTGCTAAACCCCGTCGGTCCTGCTGCCCTCTGGCTTGGAACAATCAGAACACGGTGCGGCAGGCTGCGTTACCACAGTGTTTTGCTCCAGACTCAATGTGCCCAATATGTAAAATGAGAGCAGACCAGTGCGGGTGATGTGTGGAGCTAAATTTGTACAAATTTATTGTGGGCTCTACAAAGTTAAAATACCTTACAAAAAAAAAATTCAATGGAAAATATTGCTTTTTCTATGCATGGGAGCACATTCCCACTCTAGACGAAAAATATACTTCTCTCAGAGGTGTCTAAGTTTATTTGTTGTGTTTTGCCCCGGTCTGGTAGGGGCCCATTCCTGGGAACACATTCCTGCTGCAAACAAAGAACCTGCTGCTGTCTGTCCTGATCATGCTGAGTTATGTGTAGGCCTTATACTCCACCATTACCATTACCCGCTGATGCTGCTGTCTGTCCTGATCATGGTGAGTTTGTCATGGACTAAAGGGGCCTTACTGCAACCTTATCATTTAAAATAACATGAAAACATAACAGTATTAAAAAAGTACGCACACATTTTAACTGCAAAAACTTTTTATTCAACAGTTGGAGCCAAACACGGCTCTATGGAAACTTTTAAAGTAACTCATGCAGGTCACACAACTCCTGCATCTGATTTAGTTGCAGCGCATCCAACTGCTGCACCTTCAGTGCAAGCTTCCGCTGCTGTGCATGGATCTCCTTCACCTTATTTTCCAGCTGACGCTGCTGCTCCTGGATCTCATGCATGTTTTTTTTTTCTTCTTCTGCTGCATCATGTTTAGCAGGGTTTTAAATTTAATGAGTACTGTTAGAAAAAAAATTATATGAAAATGACTCCCTATTCAGACTAAGCGACAATTAGTGCATTGTGTGTAGTATTTGTTTAAGCACTGTCGATTTACATATCAATTTGTTTGTTAATGAAATTTATGCTAACTATATAGTTGGTTAGTTAGTGATAGTTAAGTAGAGTATAATGTTATTTATTTGGTTAGTTAATGGTTTTTATGTTGATTACAGAGTTAGTGTCCAATGTTGTTGTTTTCTATTACTGAACTTTGTGTTGTCCCCTCATTGTTGGCCGTTTTAACCCCTTCCAGACCTGTGCCGTTCTAGTACAGGGCAGCGGGACGTGACTTGCCGCCCAGCGCCGTACTATTACGGCGCAACGAACACCCCGCCACCAAGCATAATTGTTCAGGAACTGAGGTGCAAAGGCTGCTCTGCCGAGCAGGCAGCTATATTAACTAAGGGCTGCGGGAGGTTTTTCGGGCCCCTTGCAGCCCCAATTGCTGCTATTGGCCGGATTTCTTACACATGCGCATCGCATCTCCGGATATGCAGGGGGCGGGGGGCAGTGGGTGTCATGTGGAGGTAACCGATGATGAAAAATAAGTGCAATTTTGAAATTTAATTCCCATTTTCATTTCATTCTTGTGGCCCACCTAAAGGGTTAACAAAGTTTGTAGAATCAGTTTTGATTAGCTTGAGAGTTGTAGTTTATAAAATAGGGTGATTTATGGGTGGTTTCCACTATGTAAGCCTCAAACAGTGACTTCATAAATTAGGGTGTGTGTTATCCCCCTATACATACAGGGGTTTGAATTAGGCATTTGAAATACAGCCATTTGAAATACAGCCTTTTTGTGCAATGATATATTTACTTCAGGCCTACACTGATTCAGGGTGTGTGTGATCCCCCCTATACATACAGGGGTTTGAATTAGGCATCTGAAATACCGCCATTTGAAATACAACCATTTGAAATATAGCCATTTTGTGCAAAGATATATTTACTTCAGGCCTTTACTGGTTCAGGGCGTATGTGATCCCCCCTATACATACAGGGGTTTGAATTAGGCATTTGAAATACAGCCATTTGAAATACAGACATTTTGTCCAAAGATATATTTACTGCAGACCTACACTGATTCAGGCCCTCTGAGATACCACCTCTACATACAGGGGTTTGAATTAGGCATTTGAAATACAGCCTTTTTGTGCAAAGATATATTTACTTCAGGCCTACAGAGGTTCAGGCCCTCTGAGATACCACCTCTACATACAGGGGTTTGAATTAGGCATTTGAAATACAGCCATTTAAAATACATCCATTTGAAATACAGCCATTTTGTGCAAAGATATATTTACTTCAGGCCTATAGAGGTTCAGGCCCTCTGAGATACCACCTCTACATACAGGGGTTTGAATTAGGCATTTGAAATACAGCCATTTGAAATATAGCCATTTTGTGCAAAGATATATTTACTTTAGGCCTACACTGGTTCAGGGCATGTGTGATCCCCCCTATACATACAGGGGTTTAAATTCGGCATTTGAAATACAGCCTTTTTGTGCAAATATATATTTACTTCAGGCCTACAGAGGTTCAGGCCCTCTTAGATACCACCACTACATACAGGGGTTTGAATTAGGCATTTGAAATACAGCCATTTGAAATACAGCCATTTTGTGCAAAGATATATTTACTTCAGGCCTATAGAGGTTCAGGCCCTCTGAGATACCACCTCTACATACTGGGGTTTGAATTAGGCATGTGAAATACAGCCATTTGAAATACAGCCATTTTGTGCAAAGATATATTTACTTTAGGCCTACACTGGTTCAGGGCATGTGTGATCCCCCCTATACATACAGGGGTTTGAATTCGGCATTTGAAATACAGCCATTTGAAATACAGCCATTTTGTGCAAAGATATATTTACTTCAGGCCTACAGAGGTTCAGGCCCTCTGACATACCACCTCTACATACAGTGGTTTGAATTAGGCATTTGAAATACAGCCATTTAAAATACAGCCATTTTGTGCAAAGATATATTTACTTCAGGCCTACACTGGTTCAGGGCGTGTGTGATCCCCTCTATACATACAGGGGTTTGAATTCGGCATTTGAAATACAGCCATTTGAAATACAGCCATTTTGTGCAAAGATATATTTACTTCAGGCCTACAGAGGTTCAGGCCCTCTGAGATACAACCTCTACATACAGGGGTTTGAATTAGGCATTTAAAATACAGCCATTTGAAATACAGCCATTTTGTGCAAAGAAATCTTTACTTCAGGCCTACACTGATTCAGGGCGTGTGTGATCCCCCCATACATACAGGGGTTTGAATTAGGCATTTAAAATACAGACATTTGAAATACAGCCTTTTTGTGCAAAGATATATTTACTTCAGGCCTACACTGATTCAGGGCGAGTGTGATCCCCCCTATACATACAGGGGTTTGATTCAGCCATTCGAAATACAGCCATTTTGTGCAAAGAAATCTTTACTTCAGACCTACACTGATTCAGGGCGTGTGTGATCCCCCCATACATACAGGGGTTTGAATTAGGCATTTAAAATACAGACATTTGAAATACAGCCTTTTTGTGCAAAGACATATTTACTTCAGGCCTACACTGATTCAGGGCGAGTGTGATCCCCCCTATACATACAGGGGTTTGATTCAGCCATTTGAAATACAGCCATTTTGTGCAAATAAATCTTTACTTCAGGCCTACACTGGTTCAGGGCGTGTGTGATCCCCCGCTATACATACAGGGGTTTGAATTAGGCATTTGAAATACAGCCATTTGAAATACAGCCTTTTTGTGCAAAGATATATTTACTTCAGGCCTACACTGATTTAGGGCGTGTGTGATCCCCCCTATACATACAGGGGTTTGATTCAGCCATTTGAAATACAGCCATTTGAAATACAGCCATTTTGTGCAAATAAATCTTTACTTCAGGCCTACACTGGTTCAGGGCATGTGTGATCCCCCCTATACATACAGGGGTTTGAATTAGGCATTTGAAATACAGCCATTTGAAATACAGCCTTTTTGTGCAAAGATATATTTACTTCAGGCCTACACTGATTCAGGGCGTGTGTGATCCCCCCTATACATACATGGGTTTGAATTAGACATTTGAAATACAGCCATTTGAAATACAGCCATTTTGTGCAAAGAAATCTTTATTTGAGGCCTACACTGATTCAGGGCTTGTGTGATCCCCCTATACATACAGGGGTTTGAATTAGGCATTTGAAATACAGCCATTTTGTGCAAATAAATCTTTATCTAAGGCCTACACTCATTCAGGGCGTGTGTGATCCCCCCTGTACATACAGGGGTTTGATTCAGCCATTTGAAAAACAGCCTTTTTGTGCAAAGATATATTTACTTCAGGCCTACACTGATTTAGGGCGTGTGTGATCCCCCCTATACATACAGGTGTTTGATTCAGCCATTTGAAATACAGCCATTTAAAATACAGCAATTTTGTGCAAAGAAATCTTTAATTCAGGCCTACACTGATTCAGGGCGTGTGTGATCCTCCCTATACATACAGGGGTTTGAATTTGGCATTTGAAATACAGCCATTTAATGCAAAGATATATTTACTGCAGGCCTACAGAGGTTCAGGCCCTCTGAGATACTACCTCTACATACAGGGGTTTGAATTACGCTTTTGAAATACAGCCATTATGAGCAAAAAAATCTTATATTGAGGCCTAGTTTGGTTCAGGCCGTGTAAGATACACCCTTTACATAGTGTCGTTCTATTCTACTATTAATTAAACACCCATTTAGGGCAAGATCCTAAATTAAAAAAATATGAGGAGCGAGTCAAATAAGGAACGTGGCCCAGGTCGTGGTGCTGCTGGTGGAGCTCCTGTTGCAGGGAGAGGACGTGGTCGATTTGAGCCAGCTACACGCACAAGTGAAACCCCTTCTTAAAGTGCGAGTAGGCGACAAAACCTGCAGCGGTATTTGGTCGGGCCTAATGCTGCTCTACGAATGGCGAGGCCTGAACAAGTAGAGGCGATAGTAGATTGGGTTGCTGACAGTGGATCCAGTTCCTTCACATTGTCTCCCACCAGTCTCATGCTGAAAGACCACAGTTGGCACCTGCACCCGATGTCCATCAGTCTTTCACCTCACCCCCTTACAAATCAGCCAAGCAGTCTGAGCCCCAAGTCATGCAGCAGTCTCTTTTGCTTTTTGATGACTCTGTTAGCAGGGTTTCCCAGGGCCATCCACCTAGCCCTGCCCCAGAAGTAGAAGAGATGCCCAACCACTTATTTTTCAAGATGAGTACATGGGAGTACCATCGCAGCACATCTCGGATGATGACAAAACACAGGTGCCAACTGCTGGGGCTTTAGAAAGTGTGCAGACCGACAAGGAAGTCAGGGGTGAAGACTGGGTGGAAGATGATGTAGAGGACGATAAGGTCCTCGACCCTACATAGAATCAAGGTCATGCGAGTGACCGATGTAGTTCGGAGAAAGAGGCGGTGGTTGCACAGAGCCACCAGCACAGCAGAAGAGGGAGCAGGGTGCAAAAGCGGAGTGGCTGTCATCTAGACAGTAAGCCTCCTACTGCCCACCGCAGCAAGGGACCAAGCACACCAAAGCCAGCTCCAAGGAGTTCCCTGGTGTGGCAGTTCTTTAGACAATGTGCTGATGACAAGACACGAGTGGTTTGCACGCTGTGCAATCAGAGCCTGAAGCAAGGCATAAACGTTCTCAACCTGAGCACAACCTGCATAACCAGACATTTAAGTGCAAAGCACGAGCTGCAGTCAAGTAGACGCCTCAAAAACCAAGAAAGGTCTCTGGCTCCTCCTGCTTCCTCTTTTGCTGCAGTCGCGGCCTCTTCATCCACCTCTGGAGTGACAGTGCCACCTGGCACCCCGCAAACAGAGGATCTTCCAGCAACACCAACCCCATGGTCACTAAGTATCTCCACAATGTCCCACGGAAGCGTTCAGCTCTCCATCTCCCAAACGCTGGAGAGGAAGAGGAAGTACCCCCCTAAACACCCGCGATCCCTAGCCCTGAATGCCAGCATATCTAAGTTACTTGCCTTTGAAATGCTGTCATTCCGTCTGGTGGAGACGGATAGTTTTAATGGCCTTATGGCGGTGGCTGTCCCACAGTACGTCGTGCCCAGCCGCCACTTCTTTTCAAGGTGAGCCATCCCTTCACTTCACAACCAAGTAGGGGACAAAATCAGGTGTGCACTGCGCAACGCCATCTGTGGCAAGGTGCACCTGACTACGGATACGTGGACCAGTAAGCACAATCAGGGCCGTTATATCTCCATAACAGCACAATGGGTAAATGCAGTGGCGCTAGGGCCTGAGGCGGATAGCAGTTTGGTGCATGTCCTTCCACCACCGAGGATTGCAGGGCGCTTCAGTTTGCCTTCTGTTGCTTCCTCCTCCTACTCTGCTTCCTTATTCTCTACCAGCTCCTCATCCGGTCAGCGAAACACCTTCACCACCAACTTCAGCACAGCCAGGGGTAAATGACAGCAGGCAGTTTTAAAACGTATCTGTTTGGGGGACAAACCCCACACCGCGCAGGAGCTGTGGACGGGCCTTGAACAACAGACCGATGAGTGGTTTGTGCCAGTCAGCCTCAAGCCCAGCCTGGTGGTGTGCGATAATGGGCTCTGGGACTAGCCAGTTTGACGCACATCCCTTGCCTGGCGCATGTGCTGAATTTGGTTGTGCAGAGATTCCTTAAAAATTACCCCGACATGTCAGAGCTGCTGCATAAAGTGCGGGCCGTCTGTGCGCGATTTCGGCGTTCTCACCCTGCTGCTGCTCGCCTGTCAGCGCTGCAGCGTAACTTCGGCCTTCCCGCTCACCGCCTCATATGTGACGTGCCCACAAGGTGGAACTCCACCTTGCACATGCTGGCCAGACTGTGCGAGCAGCAGCAGCAGGCCATAGTGGAGTTTCAGCTGCAGCACGCACGGGTGAGTCGCTCGGTGGAACAGCACCACTTCACCACCAATGACTGGGCCTCCATGCGAGACCTGTGTTCCTTGTTGCGCTGTTTCGAGTACTCCAACATGGCTAGTGCCGATAACGCCGTTCTCAGCGTTACTATCCCACTTCTATGCCTCCTTGAAAAAACGCTCCTGGCGATGATGGAAGAGGATGGAGCGCCAGGAGAGTTTTTTCAAGGAGGCATAGAAGTGGGATAGTAACGCTGAGAACGGCGTTATCGGCACTAGCCATGTTGGTGGAGTACTCGAAACAGCGCAACAGGAGGAGGAGGAGGAGGAAGAGGGATCATTTCATAGGGTTTCCGGCCAGTCATTCCCAAGTGGCTCCGAGGGTGGGTTCCTGCACCCACAAACCCAAGGTACACAATTGTCCAGCCAGGGCACAGTTGTGGAGGATGCGGAGGTAGATGATTAGGAGGAGGAGATGGAGGAGGAGGAACCATGTTCACAGCAGGGTGGCACCCAGACCAGCTTATGGCCATCACTGGTACGTGGATGGGGGGATACAGAGGACACAGACGATGCACCTCCCACAGAGGACAGCTTTTTGTTGCCTCTGGGCAGCCTGGCACACATGAGCGATTACATGCTGCAGTGTCTCCGCAATGACCGCCGAGTTGCCCACATTCTAACTTGTGCTGATTACTGGGTGGCCACGCTGCTAGATCCCCGTTACAAGGACAACGTACCGTCCTTAATTCCGTCACTGGAGCGTGATCGTAAGATGCGCAAATACAAGCGCACGCTGGTAGACGCGCTGCTGGTGGCATTCCCACCTGACAGCGGGGGCACAGTGGAAGCACAAGGTGTAGGCAGAGGACGATGAAGAGGTCGCCAACGCAGCTGGGGCACCGCCAGCAACTCAGAAGGCAGGGTTAGCATGGCCGAAATGTGGAAAATCTTTGTCAGCACGCCACAACAACCAGCACCACCATCTGATTTGGAAAGTCTTAGCAGGAGGCACAAATTCACCAACATGGTGCAGCAGTATGTGTGCACACGCCTACACGTACTGAAGGACGGGTCTGCCCCCTTCAACTTCTGGGTCTCCAAATTGGACATATGGCCTGAGCTTGTACTTTACGCCTTGGAGGTGCTGGCCTGCCCTGCAGCCAGTGTATTATCTGAACGTGTGTTTAGCACAGCAGAGGGCGTCATCACAGACAAGCGCAGCCGCCTGCCCACAGCCAACGTGGACAAGCTCACGTTTATTAAAATGAACCAGGCTTGGATCCCACAAGACCTGTTTGTACCTTGTGCAGAATAGACATTTATACCACCATCAAACATACATTCTTGTACTCAAGTCAAGTGCAATGATTCTTTGTTTTCTTTTTTTTATTTGTCCCAATATTTTGGGGGCTACCTACCCCAATAAAAAATAAATCAAAAACATTGTTTGCTGCCTCCACCTACAACACCACATTCACCGCCTCCTCAACCTCCGACTCCATATCCACCTCCTTCTCTGAGTTGCAGGTTAATAATTTGAAATTTTTAGTTATTTTATTTTAAGTAATTTCCCTATCCACATTTGTTTGCAGAGCAGTTGCCATGCTCTTAAGCACACTTTACTGCCTTTTACATCCCACTAGACTTTTTAAAGACTATTTTAGAGCCATTTTAATTAAAAAAAGTGCCACATTTAGTGCCAAAAATTGAAAAAAAATTCTTATTTTCAATTGTCAGGTGACATTTTACCATTTTTGGCATATACAAACCCCTGCTGTACCTGAAGACAGGGGCCTAAATCTCTCAAAATCCTCTGTTCTATTGCTGGGTGACATGAACCACCTTTTGCCGTGAATGAACCCCTGCTGTGCCTGGGTGACACGGGCCACGCTCTCTCAAAATCCTCTGTTCTATTGCTGGGTGACAAGAACCCACTTTTGCCGTGAATAAACCTCTGCTGTGCCTGGGTGACAGGGGCCTAAATCTCTCAAAATCCTCTGTTCTATTGCTGGGTGACATGAACTCCCTTTTGCCGTGAATGAACCCCTGCTGTGCCTGGGTGACAGGGGCCTAAATCTCTCAAAATCCTCTGCTCTATTCCTGGGTAACATGAACCCCCTTTTGCCGTGAATGAACCCCTGCTTTGCCTGGGTGACAGGGGCCTAAATCTCTCAAAATCCTCTGTTCTATTGCTGGGTGACATGAACCCTCTTTTGCCGTGAATGAACCTCTGCTGTGCCTGGGTCACATGGGCCTCGTTCTCTCAAAATCGTCTGTTCTATTGCTGGGTGACAAGAGCCTACTTTTGCCGTGAATGAACCCCTGCTATGCCTGGGTGACATGGGCCTAAATCTCTCAAAATCTTCTGTTCTATTGCTGGGTGACATGAACCCCCTTTTGCCGTGAATGAACCCCTGCTGTGCCTGGGTGACATGGGCCTAAATCTCTCAAAATCCTCTGTTCTATTGCTGGGTGACAAGAACCCCCTTTTGCCATGAATGAACCCCTGCTTTGCCTGGGTGACAGGGGCCTAAATCTCTCAAAATTCTCAGTTCTATAGCTGGGTGACATGAACCCCCTTTTGCCGTGAATGAACCCCTGCTGTGCCTGGGTGACAGGGGCCTAAATCTCTCAAAATCCTCTGATCTATTGCTGGGTGACAAGAACCAACTTTTGCCGTGAATGAACCCCTGCTGTGCCTGGGTGACAGGGGCCTAAATCTCTCAAAATCATCTGTTCTATTGCTGGGTGACATGAACCCCCCTTTTGCCGTGAATGAACCCCTGCTGTGCCTGGGTGACATGGGCCTCGTTCTCTCAAAATCCTCTGTTCTATTGCTGGGTGACATGAACCCCCTTTTGCCGTGAATGAACCCCTGCTGTGCCTGGGTGACATGGGCCTAAATCTCTCAAAATCCTCCGTTCTATTGCTGGGTGACATGAATCCCCTTTTGCCCTGAATAAACCCCTGCTGTGCCTGTGTGACAGGGGCCTAAATCTCTCAAAATCCTCTGTTCTATTGCTTGGTGACATGAACCCCCTTTTGCCGTGAATGAACCCCTGCTGTGCCTGGGTGACAGGGGCCTAAATCTCTCAAAATCCTCTGTTATATTGCTTGGTGACATGAACCCCCTTTTGCCGTGAATGAACCCCTGCTGTGCCTGGGTGACATGGGCCTAAATCTCTCAAAATCCTCCGTTCTATTGCTGGGTGACATGAATCCCCTTTTGCCCTGAATAAACCCCTGCTGTGCCTGGGTGACAGGGGCCTAAATCTCTCAAAATCCTCTGTTCTATTGCTTGGTGACATGAACCCCCTTTTGCCGTAAATGAATTCCTGCTGTGCCTGGGTGACAGGAGCCTAAATCTCTCAAAATCCTCTGTTCAATTGCTGGGTGACATGAACCCACTTTTGCCATGAATAAACCCCTGCTGTGCTTGGGTCACATGGGTCTAAATCTCTCAAAATCATCTGTCCTATTGCTGGGTGACATGAACCCCCTTTTGGCGTGAATAAACCCCTGCTGTGCCTGGGTGACAGGGGCCTAAATCTCTCAAAAAACTCAGTTCTATTGCTGGGTGACATGAACCCCCTTTTGCCTTGAATAAACCCCTGCTGTGCCTGGGTGACAGGGGCCTAAATCTCTCAAATTCCTCTGTTGTATTGCTGGGTGACAAGAACCCCCTTTTGCCGTGAATGAACCCCTGCTGTGCCTGGGTGACAGGGGCCTAAATCTCTCAAAATCGTCCGTTTCTATTGCTGGGTGACATGAACCACCTTTTGCCGTGAATGAACCCCTGCTGTGCCCGGGTGACATGATCCTCGTTCTCTCAAAATCCTCTGTTCTATTGCTGGGTGACATGAACCCCCTTTTGCCATGAATGAACCCCTGCTGTGCCCGGATGACAGGGGCCTAAATCTCTCAAAATCCTCTGTTCTATTGCTGGGTGACAAGAACCCACTTTTGCCATGAATGAACCCCTGCTGTGCCTGGGTCACATGGGCCTAAATCTCTCAAAATCGTCTGTCCTATTGCTGGGTGACATGAACCCCCTTTTGGCGTGAATGAACCCCTGCTGTGCCAGGGTGACAGGGGCCTAAATCTCTCAAAATCCTCTGTTCTATTGCTGGGTGACATGAACCCCCTTTTGCCTTGAATAAACCCCTGCTGTGCCTGGGTGACAGGGGCCTAAATCTCTCAAAATCCTCTGTTGTATTGCTGGGTGACATGAACCCCCCTTTGGCGTGAATGAACCCCTGCTGTGCCTGGGTGACAGGGGCCTAAATCTCTCAAAATCCTCTGTTCTATTGCTGGGTGACATGAACCCCCTTTTGCCTTGAATAAACCCCTGCTGTGCCTGGGTGACAGGGGCCTAAATCTCTCAAAATCCTCTGTTGTATTGCTGGGTGACATGAACCCCCTTTTGCCGTGAATGAACCCCTGCTGTGCCTGGGTGACAGGGGCCTAAATCTCTCAAAATCCTCTGTTGTATTGCTGGGTGACATGAACCCCCTTTTGCCGTGAATGAACCCCTGCTGTGCCTGGGTGACAGGGGCCTAAATCTCTCAAAATCGTCTGTTCTATTGCTGGGTGACATGAACCACCTTTTGCCGTGAATGATCCCCTGCTGTGCCTGGGTGACAGGGGCCTAAATCTCTCAAAATCCTCTGTTCTATTGCTGGGTGACAAGATCCCCCTTTTGCCGTGAATGAACCCCTGCTCAGCATTGCTGACAGGGGACTAAATTTAGTGAAAACATCTGTTACTGATCGGAAGATGCGCGACTACAAGCGCACACTGCTGATCACATACCCACCTGACAGCGGGGGCACAGTGAAAGCACAAGGTGAAGGCAGAGGAGGAGTAAGAGGTCGCCAACGCAGCTGGGGCACCGCCAGCACCTGAGAAGGCAGGGTTAGCATGGCCAAAATGTGGAAATGCTTTGTCAGCCTTGGAGGCGCTGACCCGCCCTGCAGCCAGTGTATAGTGTGAACGTGCGTTTAGCACAGCAGAGAGCATTATCACAGGCCGCAGCCAATGTGGACAAGCTTACGTTTATTAAAATGAACCAGGCATGGATCCCACAGGACTTGATCGTACCTTGTGTAGAATAGACATTTATACCAGCCTCAACCACCCATTCTTGTACTCAAGTGCACTAATTCTATGTTTTATTTTGTTATATGTCCCTATATTTTGGGGGATACCCCAATTTAAAAATAAAAAATAACACAAATCAGTGTTGGCTACCTATTCCTCCTTCACCGCCGCTTCCACCTACACCGCCACGTCAACCTACACCGCCACATCCACCCATCCACCGCCTCCTCAACCTCCTAGATCCAGATTGTTATTTTTAATTTTTCAGTATTTTATGTTATTTTAAGTCATTTCCCCATCCACATTTTTTTGCAGAACAGTTGCCATGCTCTTAAGCACATTTTGATGCCTTTTTCAGCCCTCTAGCCCTTTACAGGACTATTTTAGAGCCATTTTAGTGCCCAAAAGTTTGGGTCCCCATTGACTTCAATGGGGTTCGGGGTCAAGTTCGGTTCCCGAACCCGAACTTTTTTTTCAAGTTCGGCCGAACTCGTCGAACCCGAACATCCAGGTGTCCGCTCAACTCTAAAAGTGACACGTGTCAGATTTGCAAAAAATGGCCTAGGCAGGAAGGTGAAAACTGGCCTGGGGTAGAAAGGCTTAATTTTTCTGTATATGTTATGGGTACAGAGTTATTTTGCTGTGTACCCACCTAGCAGGGGGTGGTGACAACCTACTCTTCATCATCTTGACCTGGGGTGGGGGAATCCGGCGGCTGGGAGGGTCTGTCCTCTTCAGCTGCGACCTCCACTACTTGGCCCACATCAGGTGGGGGAGGGGCATTCTGCTGAGGGTCCTGCCTGCTCTCCATTCTTCTTCTCCTCCTCTGTGGAGAACTCCAAATCCTCTGGGGAACACCTATGGGGACTGAAGGAACATAGAAGCCCTGTAATCACACAATGTTCGGAATTTGGACAACCAACTCAGAACTCAACAAATGCAAATTAAGTGGGGGATGTATCTAATGCAATGATGGACGGGGCCTTTCACTTAAATACAGAAAGTTGATTGCAGTTTATGTATATATATATATATATATATATATATATACACATATATATACACACACACACATATAAATATTTATGTGTGTGTGAAACATTCAAAATCAGCCGGTTACATCATACATCGATCTGTACCTACATGTGTGTATAAATATATATATATATATATATATATACACTCACAGCTAGGTAGAGATGTATGATTTAATGGCTGATTTGCTACGTGTCACATCAGGTACTATGTAATTATTTGTAAAGGGATGAAATACTTATTTGCATAACTGTATATATACATTACAGAGTGTTGGCAAGATATAGTATACAAAAGTAATGTAAGTATTGTACCTGGGTATTTGCGGTCACGGATCCGAGTGATCCACCTGACGCGCCTTCTCTTCAAGTCGGACCAATGCTTGATTATGGACGTATTTGTATGTTGGGCCTTATACTCTCTCCATAGCTCCTTCTGTATGCCCTCCACAATCTTTTGTTTTTCCTCTTGGACCACGGTCCTATTGTATCCTTGCTCCAACATGCACTGCAGGATAAAGATGCAAGTATATAATCCCACATTTTTGAAATTCATAAGGATTGAAAATAATGTCCTCAACAACACAGCAAAATATATTTAAGTCTTTGAAGGTGAAATATTAGATGTAATGTGATCGTTATAAGATCGGATTGGATAGCAATTGTATGTGTGTGGGGTCTGAGCAATCAGATATTGGCCAGCTGAGCAGAGATGTACCTGTGTAGTGAAGTGACGGTATGGTATGGGGTGTACAGCTTGTTCACTTCCCCGTGGTGCACCGTTCTCCTGACCAACAGGACACAAACTCTAATCTATATGCTGTGTGTGTGGTATATAGTGTGTGACAGGAAAATGGATGTTCAATGTGCATGTGATGGATATTTCTCTGCTGTCCATACATACATGCTACAGACATAGTGCTGTGAATCTGTGATGTCACAACAATACTTAGTGCACCAATCAGTAATATCATGTAGTCAGACCTGATAAAATGTAAAGGTGTCACAAGTTCGCAACAATTGCAAACAATATATCTGCATATAAGGCAAGCTATTATTCTGCCATGCAAGGGAAATTTAATCAAAAACAGTGATGTAATGTCAAATTACTTACAGTTATCAGAAGTTTATCCTCAAGTTCGCTATACTTGCTTCCAACCATTTTCTCCAGTCTAAGCTCAGCAAACAGTTAGCAAAAGTAGGCCACACCCGTTTCGCACAGTACGCGCAGCGGCGCAATACGCGAACAGCACGCGCGAACATCGCCATATGTTAGCTCGTTCTGCGAATCGCGAATGAGCAAAATTTTCCACCAAGCGACCGATGGGCGAACCGCAAGGCCATCTCTAGTTATAACGAAAAGCCAAAATGAAATACCTAACGCTAGTGTGAACCCACCCTAAATAGCAACCCAGTTCACACAACTTTATCCTTAAAAGCCTCTCTTGTTCTAAGTTGCTGAGTATAGTGGACAGATTATTCCTTCATAGACACAATCAATAAGATGAGGATGGTTTTATAGCTTAGCAGACTGAATTAAGGATTTCTAATACTTTATAAAAGTAGAATTAATACACTAGTGAATAAATGACTTTTGCTAAAATTTCACCTCCTTGGTCATAGGGTAAAGGTTAATGATCCTCATTCTGAGAAAGGATTTAGAGAAAGGGAGATCATTGTAAATGTTCATTTTGTGAATTCTACAAAATAATATATTGCCATAGAATGAAAAACGGAAAGCTTTTATTTCAAATTACATATTCTTCCTTATAATCCTTTTATCGTATAAAAGCTAATTATTCACCATTTTGTCCTTATAATTAACAACATATAGTCAGGCTGAAGACACATGTACAAAAGGCACAAAAAAATTGATATCTCCAAGACTCAGCAGCAGGGTAACATTCACATATTGGGGTAGATTTATTAATCTTGTATACAAAGGAAACTTAGGGGCAATGTATTAAAATGCATCTTTTCACACTCTTTCTTTTTTTTAAGTGACTGTCATGTTTTTGAGACAAATTTACAATATAGGATATGGCTGGCTCACTGTACAATTAATAAATCTGAATTGAATAAACATGCAAATAAAAACATCAATACAAAAACAATGCATAAAAAAATTATTGGCAGTCATGGTCCCTTAATAATGCCTACATGCGACGCTCTCGCATATATATGTCTAGTTTGTAAAGAAGGCTAAAATATATGTCCTGTATTACACAAGTTCAGCAAAGATAATGATTGCTCATACTGATGCGGTTTCACTGCAATTAATATGTGTGGTCCTTTAAACAGAAATAGTGGTGTCCATATGATATAAAGTGCTTGTGTATATAATGTGCAGTGTTTAATGTTATTTTACGGCTTGGCACAATTTGCTGAAATATTCAGTTGGTTGCATGTGAATAGTAACAAGTTTGTAAATAGTTACAAAGTGACTTTAGGTTTGCTTTGTGCAAAGAGTTGAGCGAACACCTGGATGTTCGGGTTCGAGAAGTTCGGCCGAACTTCCCGGAAATGTTCGGGTTCGGGATCCGAACCCGATCCGAACTTCGTCCCGAACCCGAACCCCATTGAAGTCAATGGGGACCCGAACTTTTCGGCACTAAAAAGGCTGTAAAACAGCCCAGGAAAGAGCTAGAGGGCTGCAAAAGGCAGCAACATGTAGGTAAATCCCCTGCAAACAAATGTGGATAGGGAAATGAATTAAAAAAAAAAATAAAAAAAATAATGACCCAATATCAATTGGACAGAGGTCCCATAGCAGAGAATCTGGTTTCACGTCAGCAGAGAATCTGGTTTCACGTCAGCAGAGAATCAGTCTCTTCATGCTATAGCAAAGAATCTGGCTTCATGTCAGCACAGAATCAGTCTCTTCATGCCATAGCAGAGAATCTGGCTTCATGTCAGCACAGAATCTGTCTTCATGTCATAGCAGAGAATAAGGCTTCACGTCACCCACCACTGGAACAGGCCACTGTCACACATTTAGGCCCCGGCACCCAGACAGAGGAGAGCGGTCCCGTAACAGAGAATCTGGCCTTATGTCAGCGCAGAATCTGTCTTCATGTCATAGCAGAGAATCAAGCTTCACGTCACCCACCACTGGAACAGGCCACTGTCACACATTTAGGCCCAGGCACCCAGTCAGAGGAGAGAGGTCCTGTAACAGAGAATCTGGCCTGATGTCAGCACAGAATCTGTCTTCATGTCATAGCAGAGAATCAGGCTTCACGTCACCCACCACTGGAACAGGCCACTGTCACACATTTAGGCCCAGGCACCCAGTCAGAGGAGAGAGGTCCTGTAACAGAGAATCTGGCCTTATGTCAACACAGAATCTGTCTTCATGTCATAGCAGAAAATCAGGCTTCACGTCACCCACCACTGGAACAGGCCACTGTCACACATTTAGGCCCAGGCACCCAGGCAGAGGAGAGAGGTCCCGTAACAGAGAATCTGGCCTTATGTCAGCACAGAATCTGTCTTCATGTCATAGCAGAGAATCAGGCTTCACGTCACCCACCACTGGAACAAGCCACTGTCACATATTTAGGCCCCGGCACACAGACAGAGGAGAGAGGTCCCGTAACAGAGAATCTGGCCTTATGTCAGTGCAGAATCTGTATTCATGTCATAGCAGAGAATCAGGCTTCACGTCACCCACCACTGGAACAGGCCACTGTCACACATTTAGGCCCAGGTACCCAGGCAGAGGAGAGAGGTCCCGTAACAGAAAATCTGGCTTTATGTCAGCGCAGAATCTGTCTTCATGTCATAGCAGAGAATCAGGCTTCACGTCACCCACCACTGGAACAGGCCACTGTCACACATTTAGGCCCCGGCACCCAGACAGAGGAGAGCGGTCCCGTAACAGAGAATCTGGCCTTATGTCAGCGCAGAATCTGTATTCATGTCATAGCAGAAAATCAGGCTTCACGTCACCCACCACTGGAACAGGCCACTGTCACACATTTAGGCCCAGGTACCCAGGCAGAGGAGAGAGGTCCCGTAATAGAGAATCTGGCCTGATGTCAGCGCAGAATCTGTCTTCATGTCATAGCAGAGAATCAGGCTTCACGTCACCCACCACTGGAACAAGCCACTGTCACATATTTAGGCCCCGGCACCCAGACAGAGGAGAGAGGTCCCGTAACAGAGAATCTGGCCTTATGTCAGTGCAGAATCTGTATTCATGTCATAGCAGAGAATCAGGCTTCACGTCACCCACCACTGGAACAGGCCACTGTCACACATTTAGGCTCAGGTACCCAGGCAGAGGAGAGAGGTCCCGTAACAGAAAATCTGTCCTTATGTCAGCGCAGAATCTGTCTTCATGTCATAGCAGAGAATCAGGCTTCACGTCACCCACCACTGGAACAGGCCACTGTCACACATTTAGGCCCAGGTACCCAGGCAGAGGAGAGAGGTCCCGTAATAGAGAATCTGGCCTGATGTCAGCGCAGAATCTGTCTTCATGTCATAGCAGAGAATCAGGCTTCACGTCACCCACCACTGGAACAGGCCACTGTCACACATTTAGGCCCAGGCACCCAGGCAGAGGAGAGAGGTCCCGTAACAGAGAATCTGGCCTGATGTCAGCACAGAATCTGTCTTCATGTCATAGCAGAGAATCAGGCTTCACGTCACCCACCACTGGAACAGGCCACTGTCACATATTTAGGCCCAGGCACCCAGGCAGAGGAGAGAGGTCACGTAACAGAGAATCTGGCCTGATGTCAGCACAGAATCTGTCTTCATGTCATAGCAGAGAATCAGGCTTCACGTCACCCACCACTGGAACAGGCCACTGTCACACATTTAGGCCCCGGCACCCAGACAGAGGAGAGGTTCATTCAACTTTGGGTTGCCCCGCAATATAATGGTAAAATGAAATTAAAAATAGTATTGAATGAGGAAGTGCCCTGGAGTAGAATAATATATTGTTAAGGGGAGGTAGTTAATATCTAATCTGCACAAGGGATGGACAGGTCCTGTGGGATCCATGCCTGGTTCATTTTTATGAACGTCAGCTTGTCCACATTGGCTGTAGACAGGCGGCTGCGTTTGTCTGTAATGACGCCCCCTGCCGTGCTGAATACACGTTCAGACAAAACGCTGGCCGCCGGGCAGGCCAGCACCTCCAAGGCATAAAAGGCTAGCTCTGGCCACGTGGACAATTTGGAGACCCAGAAGTTGAATGGGGCCGAACCATCAGTCAGTACGTGGAGGGGTGTGCACAGGGACTGTTCCACCATGTTAGTGAAATGTTGCCTCCTGCTAACACGTTCCGTATCAGGTGGTGGTGCACTTAGCTGTGGCGTGGTGACAAAACTTTTCCACATCTCTGCCATGCTAACCCTGCCCTCAGAGGAGCTGGCCGTGACACAGCTGCGTTGGCGACCTCTTGCTCCTCCTCTGCCTTCGCCTTGGGCTTCCACTTGTTCCCCTGTGACATTTGGGAATGCTCTCAGTAGCGCGTCTACCAACGTGCGTTTGTACTCGCGCATCTTCCTATCACGCTCCAGTGTAGGAAGTAAGGTGGGCACATTGTCTTTGTACCGGGGATCCAGCAAGGTGGCAACCCAGTAGTCCGCACACGTTAAAATGTGGGCAACTCTGCTGTCGTTGCGCAGGCACTGCAGCATGTAGTCGCTCATGTGTGCCAGGCTGCCCAGAGGTAAGGACAAGCTGTCCTCTGTGGGAGGCGTATCGTCATCGTCCTGTGTTTCCCCCCAGCCACGCACCAGTGATGGGCCCGAGCTGCTTTGGGTGCCACCCCGCTGTGAACATGCTTCATCCTCATCCTCCTCCACCTCCTCCTCATCCTCGTCCTCCTCTTCCTCCAGTAGTGGGCCCTGTCTGGCCACATTTGTACCTGGCCTCTGGTGTTGCAAAAAACCTCCCTCTGAGTCACTTTGAAGAGACTGGCCTGAAAGTGCTAAAAATGACCCCTCTTCCTACTCTTCCTCCTGGGCCACCTCCTCTTCCATCATCGCCCTAAGTGTTTTCTCAAGGAGACATAGAAGTGGTATTGTAACGCTGATAACGGCGTCATCGCCACTGGCCATGTTGGTGGAGTACTCGAAACAGCGCAACAGGGCACACAGGTCTCGCATGGAGGCCCAGTCATTGGTGGTGAAGTGTGTCTGATCCGCAGTGCGACTGACCCGTGCGTGCTGCAGCTGAAACTCCACTATGGCCTGCTGCTGCTCGCCATAGGTGGAGTTCCACCTGGTGGGTACGTCGCATATGAGGCGGTGAGCGGGAAGGCCGAAGTTACGCTGTAGCGCAGACAGGCGAGCAGCGGCAGGGTGTGAACGCCGGAAGCGCGAACAGACGGCCCGCACTTTATGCAGCAGCTCTGACATGTCGGGGTAGTTGCGAATGAACTTCTGCACCACCAAATTCAGCACATGCGCCAGGCAAGGGATGTGCGTCAAACCGGCTAGTCCCAGAGCTGCAACGAGATTTCGCCCATTATCGCACACCACCAGGCCGGGCTTGAGGCTCACCGGCAGCAACCACTCATCGGTCTGTTGTTCTATACCCCGCCACAACTCCTGTGCGGTGTGGGGCCTGTCCCCCAAACATATGAGTTTCAGAATGGCCTGCTGACGTTTACCCCGGGCTGCGCTGAAGTTGGTGGTGAAGGTGTGTGGCTGACTGGATGAGCAGGTGGAAGAAGAGGAGGAGGAAGCTGAGTAGGAGGAGGAGGAGACAGGAGGCAAAGAATGTTGCCCTGCGATCCTTGGCGGCGGAAGGACGTGCGCCAAACAGCTCTCCGCCTGGGGCCCAGCCGCCACTACATTTACCCAGTGTGCAGTTAGGGAGATATAGCGTCCCTGGCCGTGCTTACTGGTCCACGTATCTGTGGTTAGGTGGACCTTGCCACAGATGGCGTTGCGCAGTGCACACTTGATTTTATCGGACACTTGGTTGTGCAGGGAAGGCACGGCTCTCTTGGAGAAGTAGTGGCGGCTGGGAACAACATACTGTGGGACAGCAAGTGACATGAGCTGTTTGAAGCTGTGTGTGTCCACCAGCCTAAATGACAGCATTTCATAGGCCAGTAGTTTAGAAATGCTGGCATTCAGGGCCAGGGATCGAGGGTGGCTAGGTGGGAATTTACGCTTTCTCTCAAATGTTTGTGAGATGGAGAGCTGAACGCTGCCGTGTGACATGGTTGAGATGCTTGGTGACGCAGGTGGTGGTGTTGGTGGTACATCCCATGTTTGCTGGGCGGCAGGTGCCAACGTTCCTCCAGAGGCAGAGGAAGAGGCCGAGGCGGCGGCAGCAGCAGCAGAAGAGGCCGAGGCAGCAGCAGAAGAGGCCGAGGCGGCAGCAGCAGAAGAGGCAGCAGGGGGAGCCTGAGTGACTTCCTTGTTTTTAAGGTGTTTACTCCACTGCAGTTCATGCTTTGCATGCAGGTGCCTGGTCATGCAGGTTGTGCTAAGGTTCAGAACGTTAATGCCTCGCTTCAGGCTCTGATGGCACAGCGTGCAAACCACTCGGGTCTTGTCGTCAGCACATTGTTTGAAGAAGTGCCATGCCAGGGAACTCCTTGAAGCTGCCTTTGGGGTGCTCGGTCCCTGTTGATGGCGGCGGTCAGTAGCAGGCGAAGTCTCTTGGCGGCGGGTGTTCTGATTTTGCCCACTGCTCCCTCTTTTGCTACGCTGTTGGCTCGGTCTCACCACTGCCTCTTCCTCCAAACTGTGAAAGTCAGTGGAACGACCTTCATTCCATGTGGGGTCTAGGACCTCATCGTCCCCTGCATCGTCTTCCACCCAGTCTTGACCCCTGACCTCCTGTTCAGTCTGCACACTGCAGAAAGACGCAGCAGTTGGCACCTGTGTTTCGTCATCATCAGAGACGTGCTGAGGTGGTATTCCCATGTCCGCATCATCAGGAAAAATAAGTGGTTGTGCGTTAGTGCATTCTATCTCTTCCACCCCTGGGGAAAGGCTAGGTGGATGCCCTTGGGAAACCCTGGCAGCAGAGTCTTCAAACAGCATAAGAGACTGCTGCATAACTTGAGGCTCAGACAGTTTCCCTGATATGCATGGGGGTGATGTGACAGACCGATGGGCTTGGTTTTCATGCGCCATCTGTGCGCTTTCTGCAGAAGACTGGGTGGGAGATAATGTGAACGTGCTGGATCCACTGTCGGCCACCCAATTGACTAATGGCTGCACCTTACCATCCTTAGAACGGCATTGGGCCCCACCAAATATCGCTGTAAATTCTGCTGGCTACTGGGACCTGAGGTAGTTGGTTCACTAGGACGTGTGGCTGTGGCAGAACGGCCACGTCCTCTCCCAGCACCAGAGGGTACACTAACACCTCATTGTTCCCGTTCATAACAATTTTGAGAATGGCAAATTTGGGAATGCTTTTTCAACCCAGAACAAAAAGTCTGCTTTTACGGTCACTACAAATAACTTGACCAGCTAAAACTGTGCAGATTTGGTTGAATAGAGATGTGAGACCTGTTTTTTTTTGCGCTGTGTGACAGTTATAGGTTTAATCACAGAATGACACTTCTATCAGCACGCTAGCGTGTGTCTTAGGTTTTTCTGAATGACACTATCAATACCTTCAATGTAAGATTTTCTTTTTGGGATAGATTTCAAGTAGGCCTCAAATACCACAAACTAGTTATTTTCAGAATGGCAAATTTGGGAATGCTTTTTAAACCCAGAACAAAAAGTCTGCTTTTACGGTCACTAGAAATAACTTGACCAGCTAAAACTGTGCAGATTTGGTTGAATAGAGATGTGAGACCTGTTTTTTTTTTTGCGCTGTGTGACAGTTATAGGTTTAATCACAGAATGACACTTCTATCAGCACGCTAGCGTGTGTCTTAGGTTTTTCTGAATCACACTATCAATACCTTCAATGTAAGATTTTCTTTTTGGGATAGATTTCAAGTAGGCCTCAAATACCACAAACTAGTTATTTTCAGAATGGAAAATTTGGGAATGCTTTTTCAACCCAGAACAAAAAGTCTGCTTTTACGGTCACTACAAATAACTTGACCAGCTAAAACTGTGCAGATTTAGTTGAATAGAGATGTGAGACCTGTTTTTTTTTTGCGCTGTGTGACAGTTATAGGTTTAATCACAGAATGACACTTCTATCAGCACGCTAGCGTGTGTCTTAGGTTTTTCTGAATCACACTATCAATACCTTTAATGTAAGATTTTCTTTTTGGGATAGATTTCAAGTAGGCCTCAAATACCACAAACTAGTTATTTTCAGAATGGCAAATTTGGGAATGCTTTTTCAACCCAGAACAAAAAGTCTGCTTTTACGGTCACTACAAATAACTTGACCAGCTAAAACTGTGCAGATTTGGTTGAATAGAGATATGAGACCTGTTTTTTTTTTGCGCTGTGTGACAGTTATAGGTTTAATCACAGAATGACACTTCTATCAGCACGCTAGCGTGTGTCTTAGGTTTTTCTGAATGACACTATCAATACCTTCAATGTAAGATTTTCTTTTTGGGATAGATTTCAAGTAGGCCTTAAATACCACAAACTAGTTATTTTCAGAATGGCAAATTTGGGAATGCTTTTTCAACTCAGAACAAAAAGTCTGCTTTTACGGTCACTACAAATAACTTGACCAGCTAAAACTGTGCAGATTTGGTTGAATAGAGATGTGAGACCTGTTTTTTTTTGCGCTGTGTGACAGTTATAGATTTAATCACAGAATGACACTTCTATCAGCACGCTAGCGTGTGTCTTAGGTTTTTCTGAATCACACTATCAATACCTTCAATGTAAGATTTTCTTTTTGGGATAGATTTCAAGTAGGCCTCAAATACCAGAAACTAGTAATTTTGAGAATGGCAAATTTGGGAATGCTTTTTCAACCCAGAACAAAGGTCTGCTTTTACGGTCACTACAAATAACTTGACCAGCTAAAACTGTGCAGATTTGGTTGAATAGAGATGTGAGACCTGTTTTTTTTTTGCGCTGTGTGACAGTTATAGGTTTAATCACAGAATGACACTTCTATCAGCACACTAGCGTGTGTCTTAGGTTTTTCTGAATCACACTATCAATACCTTCAATGTAAGATTTTCTTTTTGGGATAGATTTCAAGTAGGCCTCAAATACCACAAACTAGTTATTTTCAGAATGGCAAATTTGGGAATGCTTTTTCAACCCAGAACAAAAAGTCTGCTTTTACGGTCACTACAAATAACTTGACCAGCTAAAACTGTGCAGATTTGGTTGAATAGAGATGTGAGACCTGTTTTTTTTTTTTGCGCTGTGTGACAGTTATAGGTTTAATCACAGAATGACACTTCTATCAGCACGCTAGCGTGTGTCTTAGGTTTTTCTGAATCACACTATCAATACCTTCAATGTAAGATTTTCTTTTTGGGATAGATTTCAAGTAGGCCTCAAATACCACAAACTAGTTATTTTCAGAATGGCAAATTTGGGAATGCTTTTTCAACCCAGAACAAAAAGTCTGCTTTTACGGTCAGTACAAATAACTTGACCAGCTAAAACTGTGCAGATTTGGTTGAATAGAAATGTCAGGTCTATTTTTTAGGCGCTGGGTGACAGGCTCAACTTGCCCCTGATGTAATATATGGCCAAAAAATAACCATACTGTTGATGGTTAAATGCACCTGGGTGACACAGGCTCAGCCTGCAGCTGATGTAGTATATGGCCAAAAAATAATCAGACTGTTGATGGTTAAATGCACTTGGGTGACACAGGCTCAGCCTGCAGCTGATGTAGGATATAGCACAAAATAACCACACTATCGATGGTTAAATACACTTGGTGATAGCTCGTGCTGGCGCACCACAAGTCACAAAATGGCCGCCGATCACCCCAGAAAAAAGTGATCTAAAAACGCTCTGGGCAGCCTCAAAAAAGTGAGCAAGTCAATAATAGCACTTCAATGATCCACAGCTGCAGATCGATCACAGAATCAAGTCTTTTGGAGGAGTTAATCTGCCTAATCTCGCCCAAACGTCGCAGCTGCAACCTCTCCCTATACTGATCATAGCAGAGTGACGTGCGGCGCTACGTGACTCCAGCTTAAATAGAGGCTGGGTCACATGGTGCACTGGCCAATCACAGCCATGCCAATAGTAGGCATGGCTGTGATGGCCTCTTGGGCCAAGTAGTATGACGCTTGTTGATTGGCTGCTTTGCAGCCTTTCAAAAAGCGCCAAGAAAGCGCCGAACACCGAACCCGAACACAGACTTTTACGAAAATGTTCGGGTTCGGGTCCGTGTCACGGACACCCCAAAATTCGGTACGAACCCGAACTATACAGTTCGGGTTCGCTCATCCCTATTTGTGACTTTTTGTGAAAAGTTGCAATAATAAACCTGGCTAAAATTGTAGGTCTGCCCACAAAACACCTGGCTGCCCCTTAGTAAATGCAAACTGCATGGAATGGCACAAATCACAATAAAATGGTGCAAAAAGATTATGAATTTGGCATAAATGCCTGTATCACCGACAAAACAGGCAAAATCCTGCCCCGAATTAAACAAAAAAAGCATCAGTTTTGTCACATTGTACGACAAGATCTAGATGCAATCACATTAGTAAATGTGGGACATTTAATTTTGTAGCATCAATGGGCTGATCCAAGCATATGGTTGTCATATATTATTACATTGCATAAATTCAGTTTACCTTCATAGCCAACCAATGTCACTATTGTGTTATTCACAGCAACTAGAAAAAAACTAAGTTGCCTTTGAGGTTAAATACAATAATTGATAAAATTGTTCTGCACTAGATCATGGCTCTCATATGCATTACACAAAATTTCAATCTCCTGAAGAATCATGCACTGTACATTTCTTTGGTAAGTTCTGTTTCTACGATATCTTAAAAATTTATGTCTTGGACAAGAGTCAAGCCAGTTGGCCAATAGTGATACCTAAGCCACTGAGATAATAATATCAACAGTATCAGGCACCCTATGCAATGAGTTTCACAATGACATTGTGCCCAGTTAGATTTGCCAAATGGAAAATTATAAATCATTTTCCTCTATATAAGCTCCCACCTCGTATAACATTATGCATCATATGCCTAATTTTTCCAGTTCCTTGCTTCAAGCATGATTAAAAATGTATTCTGACAGTAGCCTCTTGAAGACCTGTATTTATTAGAGATACATATTATTTTGTGAGGCCTCTTGTGGGTCATTCATGGCACCAACTCACCAAGTTACATAGTTGGAGCAGGCTGCAGCTTTCATAATAGTTACAAATTGGTGGTTGTTGGACAGTAAACTGACACCAAAGATGTAATGAAATCAAGAATGAGATGTGTCATGGAATATAGAGGATGTAGTCAGAGAGAATCAAGTCAAAATGTAGCAGCTACATGGTCAGAGTCCTTTTAGCAGTTAATAACATTAATGGTCAGGTACCTGCACTAAGTTGTTATCCTAATTGCCCTGACTATCATGGTAAGAAATGATGCAGATTTCTGAAACTGTCTAACAGAAGAAATTAATTTGTTGTCCATAGACACATATCTCAGCATCTGTCATCTATTGTAGTGATCTTGATAAAATGAAAACTGATTTGTGATTGGTTGCTGTGGTCAAGTCTATTAGGCAGTTGTCATAAAACTGCCTCATTGTGTCTGCTGATATTGTCTAGATGAGGGACTACAGTATTTCTATATTATAGACTCTGTGTCATGACTAGCCCAAAGTCAACAAGTAGAAGAACGAGGCTTATCTAGGGAGTGGGAGACTAGTTCCACTCTTGTCACGGATGATGTTGCAGATAGCTGGAACTTATAAATAAACATCCGACTGGCTTGATCCCAAACTAAGGAGCATATGGATAAGCCCTATAAAACCCTAAGAGCTCTCCCTCACTGCTATGCCCATGCAAGGGTATGAATGGTAGATGATTGCTTGCCCACGTACCTAAGACTGTGTGACACCTGAAGACCCCATAATAGTGAGGGGACATGACCACCGGCTCCCTGCACTTAATACGGACGGAGTCAGGGTCACCTAGAATCAAGCCAGCAAGGAAACACAAATAAAGAAAAACACTTACCTTAGCAAACAGCAGCAGCCTCCAGCAGTGAACACCTCATCCAGGAAGTAGTATAAACCGCAAAGTGAGGCAGTATGGGAGGGAATATAAAGGGAGACAATTAGTCTAAATAGGTGACACCTGGGAGAAGGAAAGGAGATGACAAAGTGAAACCAAAACAAAGAACGTCATGCAAGAGGTAGAGAAGAACGTCTGCCAGACCTTCTCACTGAACTGGCGGTGACAACTCTGGACAAAAGTGTATATCTAGCTAAGGCTAAAATATTCAAAGTATAATAAAGAATATTCATACTTTTACATTTGAAATTGGGAAATGCATTTTCACCTATTCAGTGCATCACATTCATGATATTTTGGATAGGCAACTTTCTTTGATTGTCCGGAACATTTAATGTGTTCCTCTTTTTCTTTTTTTTTTAACAAAACAATGAATGTGCAGTAGATTAAAGGTTGAGGGTGCAAGCACTATGTTTTCTCCTTGAAAAAGTGAAGAGCCCAGGGAAAGCATACAGCAGACAGGAATAATAAATTCTAAGTATCTTAAACAACAAGGAGAAAAGTGGAATGGTTGCTCTCTTTAGGCTGACGATAGCTCTTTACATCCAAGGTCTTTTATCAGTGCAATCATGCCAAGCTGAAGCCATGCTTCACAAGCATTGCTCAAGAGTACTGACAAGCTGCAGCTTCAGTGCCAGCATCAACAAAATCTGGAGGTTATTTTCTCTGTTATGCTGCAGAAGGCAAAATACTAAATGTTTTTCTCTGGTTTTATATACATATATAAAATATTAAAAAATACCTTTTGTCACATATTTTATCCATCTGCACACTTAATGTATTAGAGGTGACTAAATATTTTGGTCCACGTAGCAAAATGCATTCATGCAGATGCGTACAATTTGCAGCAATGCAAAACCAATTTGTAATAAGAGAGGATATCTCTAATATGAACAAAAAAAAAGTTATAATACTAAAGTTTCCTGAAGTGTACTACGGTGAATTAGACCTACTTATAGAGGTCATTATAGGATAGTATTTTCATCAGTGTGACTAAACAGACCCTTTAGGCTGGGTTTACACATTTACTTTTTTAATGCAAAATTTAAAGCCAGTTGGGAATAGGGTTGTATTAAAAAACGATTTACTTTATATGTGTAATCTATTTATTATACATTGCTGGCCTTGGCTTAAAAGTTGCAATGAAAAAAAAAAAAAAAAACTTGAACATGAAAACTAGAGATGAGCGAAGTTTTGAAAAATTTGATTTGTAAACTTTACCAAAGTTAGCTAAGAAATTTGATTAGTTACAAATTAATTTGTCCCAAATCACTATAAATCAGGTATACCCAGGCCACTCTGGTTCGATCCGAATGTATTCACAGTGAATCGTGTTATAAAACGGCTATTTCCTGGCTTCAGAGAGCCTTTGTAGTGATGTAGAACAATGTGCCTTGCAGTAACACACATAGGGAGTCTGCTGTGGTGTGAAACAATACTGCGAGTCAGTATGACATGCAGATGACAGGTGTCGCTCTTAGAATCACTGCACACTTCACTTATTTGGGCAGTTACGGTGCCAAATCTGACCAAATAACTCAAGTGTGAACTCAGCCTTACAGGTCAATGTTAGCGTCAAGAAGAAGCGCACTCCTTTTACACCGTCATCAGCTGATTTCACTTAGACGTCTACAGAACCTGTTCTATTAAAGGGAATCTGTCACCTGCTTTTACCATTTTAAGCTGTCACCATTGCCATGTTCACTAAAGTACCTTATTTCCAGCAGTCTTCTTCTTACTTTATTTTGTTTTGTCCTTTTGATAAAAAAGCCTTTTTATGATATGCTAATGAAGCTCCAAGGTGCCCAGAGGGGCGTTTTTTTTTTTTTTCCTCTCCGGTGCCCAGTGACGCCCCCCTGCAGTGCCCAGCCCGCCTCAATTTGAATCCCAATCTCAATTATTTGAGGATCAGGAGGCGTTCTTGGGATTCAAATTAAGGCGGGCTGGGCACTGCAGGGGGGCATCACTGGGCACCGGAGAGAGAAAAAAATGCCCCTCTGGGCACCTTACAGCTTCATTAGCACATCATCAAAAGGACAAAACGAAATAAAGTAAGAAGAAGACTGCTGGAAATAAGGTACTTTAGTGAACATGGCAATGGCGACAGCTTAAAATGGTAAAAGCAGGTGACAGATTCCCTTTAAATGCTTATACAAGTAGAACCTCCCCCCCCCCCCGACATAGTGGAGAGGGTGTCAGCAGCAAGTTTGTGTTGATGTCACTGATTATTTTGCCCTTCCTCTGATCCGTCAGAACAATAACCTAAAAAAAACGAATCCTGTCTGTTGAGCATCCGCCTTCACTCAGTCAGAATTTGTTCAGTAATCCATCAGTATTGCTAATGCAAAAAAAAACAGGAGAGGATCCAAAACAAAGATGACATGTGAATGGAATATTTGCATGTCTTCTGTGTTTTGTACCCACTCCTGCTTTTGGCTACCAAATCACAAGCCAATTCTGATGGGACCATAAAGGCCTTACAGCTGCTAGACAGACAGGATCCGTTGTGCGTCTCATGTTTTCTTCTTTCTGACAGATCAGAAGAATTGTCAAATAAATGATAATCTCAGCCAGGCTGAAAGGAAAAATAATGGCCCAGTCATGAAGTGGGGAGGGTGGGAACAGCATTAGAAGTCCACAGAGTGGCCCTATGACATAGTGGTGAGGTGGAAGCAGCATGAGGAGACCATAGGGAGTCCCAATGACAGAGTCTGGAGGTAATAGTAGCATCAGGAGATGGCCACTGAGTGGCACAATGACAGTGTGGAGATGGCAGCAGCATCAGGAGGCCTTAGAGTAGCACAGAGTGTGGAGGTGGCGGCAGCAGCAGCATCAGGAGGAGGCCACAGAGTGGCACAATAAAAAAGTGTGGAGGTGGCAGCAGCATCATCAGGAGGCCACAGAGTGGCACAATGACAGAGTGTGGAGTTGGCAGATGCAGCATCAGGAGGAGGCCACAGGGTGGCACAATGACAGAGTGTGTGGGTGGCAGCAGCAGCATGAGGAGGCCACAGAGTAGCACAATGACAGAGTGTGGAGGTGGCAGAAGCAGCATCAGGAGGAGGCCACAGGGTGGCACAATGACAGAGTGTGTGGGTGGCAGCAGCAGAATGAGGAGACCACAGAGTGGCACAATGACAGAGTGTGAAGGTGGCAGCAGCATCAGGAGGAGGTCATGCGTAGGTTGGAACAATGACAGAGTGTGGAGGTGGCAGCATCATCAGGAGGCCACAGAGTGGCACAATGACAAAGTGTGGAGGTGGCAGCAGCATCAGGAGGCCACAGAGTGGCAAGGTGACATAGTGTGGAGGTGGCAGCAGCATCTGGAGACCACAGAGTGGCAAGGTGACATAGTGTGGAGGTGGCAGCAGCATCAGGAGACCACAGAGTGGCAAGGTGAAATAGTGTGGAGATGGCAGCAGCATCAGGAGACCACAGAGTGCCAAGGTGACACAGTGTGGAGGTGGCGACAGCATATGGAGGCCATAGAGTATCAAGGTGACATAGTGAGGAAGTGGCAGCAGCATCAGGAGACCACAGAGTGACCCGGTGACAGACTGGGGTGGTGGGTGGCAATACCAGTACCAGCTAAATATGGTGGGTGAAAAAAGGAGCACTTGGCATCAGATGTGTGGCAGCATCAGAATAGTAGCTGAGGCAGGTAGCCAGAAGAAACCGGTATCTTTTGTCAAAGTATTTGTGTGGCACCATGAATGATCTAGTCTGTTGAATCAGGCATTGTTGGGTGGAAATCCTGGCTGATCCACACCTGATTCATCTTGACAACGGTCAGTCTCTTTATATTTTGGGTGGACAGGCAAGTTCTTCTTGGGGTAACTATGGCCCCCACAGCAATAAACACCCGCTATGATGCCACACTACTAGCCGGGAAGGACAACTTTACCAGGGCAAACTCTGCCAGTTGAGGCCACAAATCCAGTTTGGCTGCCCAGTAGTCCAGCAGATCTTCAATGTGGGATGGCAGGGTGCTGTCCAAGTATGCCGCAACCTGCTGGTTCAGGTATTGCTCCAGGTCTAGCTGCTGCTTCTGCTGCTGGTGAGTAGTTTCTTCACTAGGAGGGTGAAGGAAGCTGCTAATCCGCGAATCTAGACTCAAGTTGCTGCTGATGGAGCAGGAACTGCTCCTGCCCTCCCACACTGACACAGCAGCCATTGCAGAGAAACATGAGCATAGAGGCCCCCCCCCCCGGTCAGACCTGAGAGAGGATGGACAATGTCGCAGATAGCCAGTGGCCAACTGACTAAATAGGATGTCTCTATAGCAGTTCAGTTTGTTCTCCCTCTCAGCAGGTGTAATTTTGGACCTGAAGCGAAGGTCCAAGAAGGTGAAGAGCCAGAAGTCATCCCTCTGCCGAATAGTAACAATTCAGCTGTCACTAAGCAAGCAAGTGAGCATGCATTGGGCCATTTGTGCAAGTGACTCCCTGCCTCAATCTCCACTGCATACTGCCATGGCGTGCCTGGGTCATCTGCCTCGTCTTCCTCATCTCCATCTTGCTCCTCCGGCTGCTCCTGCTCATCTCCTGTCAACTGTGTAGAAAAACCACCCATTTTGCTGCACATTGCTTGTGCTTAAATGTCCTCCTCCTCCAGTTCAGCCCCCATAGGGCTCATGTAGCCATGAGATCTAGAAATCACGTCTCCAGTCCCCTGACCAGCCATAGTTACCAGCATATTTTCCAGGACATAAAGCAGTGGAATGACGTTCTCCCCATAGTCCTGGCGACTGACAAATAACGCGGCCTCCTCAAAGGGCCTGAGTAAACGGCAGGTGTCACGCATGAGCTGCCACTGGCTGACATCGAAGTTACACAAAGGAGTACTCCTGTCTGCTTTGATCATCAAGAAATCATTTATGGCCATTTTCTGGTTGTTTAGTCGGTCCAACGTATGGAGGGTGGAATTCCAATGGGTGGAAACGTCAGCCTATGTTGGGGATGTCGTTTTGCCACTGCAGCTGTAGGAGGGTGTGCTTTGCAGTGTATGAGTGGCTGAAGTGCATGCAAAGTTTCCTGGCCATTTTTAGGATCTCTTGCAGATGGGTGGAAGACTTCAGGAACCGCTTGACAACCAGATTAAACATGTGTGCCATGCAGGGCGCATGACTCACCCTTTCTTGACGCAGCGCATGTGGTATGCTGGAGGGGCACTGTGAATTGTCCCTGCAGAGGAGGCTGAGGACACGGTGGAGGATGAGGGGGCAGAGACGGACATTGTCGCAGGACCAACGGCATGAGAACGTGGTGGCAGAAGCGGCGTCACCTGGCCAAGTTGCTGGTGTTGCTGGGCAGAAAACAAATTTACTTAGTGGTCCTTAAAGGACATGTATTGTCCCTGACCGTAGTTACAGCTCCACTCGTTGGCACTTGCGCACTTTGGCAGACACCGACAGGCTCAAGGACTGGCCCACCTTTTGTTCTACATATTTGTGAAGGGCTGGTACTGCCATTTTGGCAAAGAAATGACTGCTTGGGACTCCTTACCTCGGCTCGGCACAAGCCATCAGTTCTCTGAAAGGTGCAGAGTCCACCACTTGGAAAGGGAGGGACTGCAGCACCAGCAACTTGGCCAGGAGCACATTCAGCTTCTGTTCCGTTGGATGAGTGCACGCATACTGTTGTATCTTGGCAATCGCTTTGGTGATCGATTGCTGACAGAATGACTGATGAGGAGTAGGAGGAGGAGGAGCAGGAACATCAGGACCAACAGATGATGGAAGGACGGACAGCTCCCTTCGGCTGAGGTGGTGGAGCCTTGACTGCCTGAAATCGGGTGCGTTCCACTGGGTGATGCAGCGGTTGCTGCGGCAGGCTTGACCACCACATCGGAGCCACAGTTCTCCCAGGCCACTTTATGGTGACGCTGCATATGTTGACGCAGGGCCGTGGTGCCAACATTGGCACCCTGGCCACGCTTTACTTTCTGCTCACAGATTCTACAAATGGACATGTTCACCTCCTCCGGCGGCTTAACAAAACACTGCCACACCACAGAGTAGGTGATTTTATCCCCAACACTCCACACTTACTGACTGACTGCTACAGCCGCTGCTTCCATGTCCCCCTGCACCACTACTTTTCGGGCAGGTAGGATCCTGCAAAGTGGGTGGTCTACCCTGGGCATGTTTGACTAGTGACTTGCTGGCTCTGTCGTTGCCTCACGGGCAAGCTGCACTGCCCACACCTTTGTGCTGGCAAGCAGGTCGGACTGCCCCATTTTTGTCAGTCACTGCGCCATTTCTTTTAGTCAGTCATCAGTCACAGCACAATAACCCAGAGTGGAGCCCCTGTCAGCAGTCTGACATTTTAGTTCATCAGTCACAGCGCCATTTTTGTTTGTCAGTCATCAGACACAGCACTATAACCCAGAGAGGAGCCAATGTCTGTAGTCTGACATTTAAGTTCATCAGTCTCAGCACCATTTCTGTTCTTCAGTCATCTATCACAGCATTATAACCCATATAGAGAGGAGCCTCTGTCAGCAGTCTGAACTACCAGTCGCTACCAGCAGTCTTAGCACCATCAGTCAGTGCCAGTCATCCAGCCACAGCCACCAGTTACAGTGCCAGCTGTGCTAGCCACCAGTCAGTGTCAGCAGTCTCAGCCACCAGTCGCAGTAGCATCAGTCAGTGCCAGCCGTGTCAGCCACCAGTCTCACCCACCAGTCAGTGTCAGCAGTCACAGCCACCAGTCTTGGCCAGTTAGAGCCACAGCCATCAGTCAGTGCAAACAGTCTCATCCACAGCCAACAGTCTCGGCCACAGCCACCAGTCTCAGTCACCAGTCAGTGCCAGCAGTCTCAGCCACCAGTCTCAGCCTGTCACGGTCACTCCCAGACTAGGTGTTAGAGGGTCTGAGAGAATGTCTGCACGTGATCTGACTGCCTCTTTTAATTTCACTTTGTTGTTGATGGTAATGACCACACCTCTAGTCAGGTGCAGCATAGTGGTAATTACTATTTAAGTCTGGCTACTCCCTTCACTCCTTGTGGTGTGTAGCTTAATTTGCAAGTGGAAGAGCTGGTGTGTGTTGTCTCTGGTGTTCCTGCTCTTTCTTCTACTTCAGGAGTTAAGTGTCTCATTCCTTTGTATTTGTTTTGTGTTGTTTCCCCTGCCTTCTGGTATCTGGTCTGAGTCAAGACCCCTGTTCCTTCAGGAATTAGTCGCCTTTGGGCCCTATCACTACCTCAGGGCATTACAGGGTTGTCCGGCTTTTGGTTTCAGTGAATGAACGGTCCTACCACTGAGGTCCGTTCATTCGGTTAGCAGTCAGGGCTAGGGTTTGGATTCATTAGGTAGTGACCTTTTCATCTCCCTAGCTTCTAGGGTAGATAACTCCCCCCCTTGTGTTTGGTATGGTGTTCCCTCCCTCACCTCATCATGACACAGCCACCAGTCAGTGCCAGCAGTCTCAGCCACCAGCCGCAGTCAGCAGTCTCAGCCACAGCCAGCACTCAGTGCCAGCAGTCTCAGCTGTAAGCCACAGCCAGCAGTCACAGCCACCAGCCGCAGCCAGCAGTCTCAGCCACAGTCAGCAGTCAGTGCCGCTAGTCTTAACAACCAGTCAGTGCCAGCAGTCTCAGCCACAACCACCAGTCTCGGCCACCAGCCACGGCCACCAGTCTCAGCCAGCAGTCAGTGCCAGTAGTCTTAGCCACAGCCTCCAGTCAGTTCAAGCACTCTCAGCCATCAGTCAGTGACAGCAATCTCAGCTATAGCTAGCGGTAGTGCCAGCAGTCTCAGCCATAGCCAGCACTCAGTGCCAGCCATCTCAGCCAGCAATCAGTGCCAGCAATCTCAGCCACAGCAAGCAGTCACTGCCAGTGATGCATATTACAGCCGCGTATAGGCCAGTAATACGGTAAGAGATTATATTAGAAAAGTACAAGCCTATATTATTGGGACTATCTACTAACAACATGCCACCCCAAAAAAATGACACTTCAAGTAGGACAACATACACAGACAATCAAATCCTACATAAGCAACTTCTCCTGGAGAAACAGTCAGCTCAGCAAGTAAACATCAAAAAAAGAAACAATGAAAAACAAATAAAAAAATGAGCAAATAGGTCAATTGAAGAAAAAGAAAATGATCATCACAAAAACGCTAAAGGACAAAGACTCAGAGAAGCAAATAGATCTATTGAAGAAGAGGACAAATGCCAAAAAAACACAGAGCTAAGACAGCACGTCTTACTGCAGATGAGCGAAAAACTCAGCAAAAAGTCAGCAACAAGCTAAAATAAAGAAAAGCAGGATAAAAGATCTTCAAACAGACAAGATACATCTATCAACAACCACACAGGAGAGGATAAATGATATAAGAGAAAGACAAAAATGTAGGAGACATGCTGAAAGAGAAAAGGCTAGCAGAGCAAGATTTACACCAGAAGAATGACAATTACAATGTTTGTGACATGCGCAATTACAGAGACTGGCCTGGAGTAAACGAGTGGAAACAAATTTATCTAGGGCTACACTAGAAAGAATGGCACTTATAAATGATATACCGTATATACTTGAGTATAAGACGAGTTTTTTGGCACATATTTTTGTGCTCAAAAAGCCCCCTCGTCTTATACTCGAGTCTAGGTCTGTATTATGGCAAGTTATATTGCCATAATACTGTAATGACCGGCGTCACGCAAAGGGAGGGAAATTGGAAGGCCCTGTCCAAGGGAGAGGGAAAGATGGTGACCCCTGACTCACCTTGCGGCTGGAACCTGACTGCCCTGACGTCCCTAGACGGGTTCCTCACCCGTACGCCGATCACGTGCCTAAACCTGGCTTTCCCTAAGATGAGTCCTATGTAGTAAACGGGGCGGTGGGATCACTAGTCCGCACCACTGACACTAAGAGGAAAACACCAAGGAGAGGACAGACAATACAGACAAACATATAATCCCAGGTGGGCGACAACAGCAGACCACCAAGGCCCAACAGGGATCCGGAGGGTAACGTTCTGGAACAACAACCAGGGAACACAGCTACACAGCTCCAGTGGGTCAGTATAGAAGTCCAGGCAGGAATCTCTATATCTGGCAACCAGAGAAGTGAGAGATGGGAATATAAGGAGGTTGGGAGTGCTGGACAAGAAACAGCTGAGGAGGAGAAGCTACGGATCCCTGAGTGAGCCAAAAAGGATTGCAAGGCAAACCCAGAAAGCTACCATTAATAAACAGCACTGTCTTTAGACATAGAGCGCGCAGCCACCCGCTGCGACTTCCTGACCCCGGGTATAACGGAGTCAGGCGTGGCTCTTGACACCCTCGTGACAAATACAGACCATGACATGTTGGGGGCCGGAGAAGCTGTTACTTACCTTTACAGCTGCTCCGGTCAGCCCCCAGCACGTCCGCGCGGCACCTCTGTTAAGCTCCCAGTGTAAATCTCGCGAGACACGCGGGCCGCGAGATTTACACTGGGAGCAGACCGGCGAGATTTACACCGGCAGTAAGTATCGGCCCCTGCACAGCCTCCCCTCCCCCTGAACAAAAAATAAAAAATAAACAACCTGATAAATATAAAAAAATAAAAAAATAAAAATAAATGCCCAGTTGATGGGAGTCTGACTCCCTGTATTTAATGCAGAGTGTGTGTGTATATAATGCACACACTCTGCATTAAATACAGGGAGTCAGAGTCAGACTCCCATCAATCTGAGTCACCCTCTTGCAGATGTGTGTATATAATGTAGAGTGTGTGCATTATATACACATATATATGCACACACTCTGCATTTAGGTGGTATCTATTTTTATTTTTGAAATTTACCAGTAGCTGCTGCATTTCCCACCCTAGTCTTAAACTCGAGTCAATAATTTTTCTCATTTTTTGGGGGTAAAATTAGGGGCCTCGGCTTATATTCGGGTCGGCTTATACTCGAGTATATACGATATTTAATATTAATGAGGGTAATATTATACCCCACACATGTGGAGATTTAAATCAGATATGCAATTTTTGTCAAGCAAAACATTTTGAAGGAGAAAGACCATCTGATCAAAAAATTAAACAGTGTTGCTCAAAAGGAAAAGTAAATCTTCAACAAATTCAAACAAATTCTTTTATACAACAGCTCATGACGGGTCAGCATCATGACAGCAAAAATTTCATGCAAAATATTAGGTCAATAAATAGTGCTCTAGCATTTGCATCTATGGGAGCCAACTTTACTGCGCCTTCTGGCTAATCCATGGTTTAATTTGTCACTGAGCAGGAACACTGCATCCTCAACAGGGTGAAAACAGACAGTTTGCACAATTATACATTTTAGAGCCCTCTGAAGCTGCAGAGCAAAGAATGCAAATTTAAGCCAACTCAGGAATAAATTCAGAGCTTATGCAAACATTAAGTACATTTATGGTGCAATTAAATTCTTTTTTCTGAGGCCTGCAAAATGTTGTACCAAGTTCAAAAAGAATATGAAGAGGATGCTGCAAAAAACGGCAATGTTATTAAGGAAATGTCCATGACAATAGTACAAGATCTCAAAAATGACCAAAGGCGCTATAACGCACGAAAATATAATGAGGTTGCTTTTATTTTTCAAAATGATGATGGAGAACTACCACTTGAAAGAGATCTTCTTATACACTGCAAAGCAAGTGAAAATTATACAAATAAAAAACAAAGACAAAGAATTAGTGTCCTTGATCCTAAATTGGAACCCATGGTTTATCCATTGTTATTCCCCTATGGGGATTAAAGCTGGGGAATTGACATACCATTACAAAACAGACCACAAGCTTTATTAAATTTACCAAACCAGTCACACAATCCTAGAGTTAGAGTCACTCAAATGCAATACTACGGTTACCGTCTTTGCATTAGAGAGGATTTTAACCCCTTCTTAAATGCAGGCCGACTTACACAGCAATATACACCCTGTACAGAATTATTAGGCAAATGAGTATTTTGACCACATCATCCTCTTTATGCATGTTGTCTTACTCCAAGCTGTATAGGCTCGAAAGCCTACTACCAATTAAGCATATTAGGTGATGTGCATCTCTGTAATGAGAAGGGGTGTGGTCTAATGACATCAACACCCTATATCAGGTGTACATAATTATTAGGCAACTTCCTTTTCTTTGGCAAAATGGGTCAAAAGAAGGACTTGACAGGCTCAGAAAAGTCAAAAATAGTGAGATATCTTGCAGAGGGATGCAGCACTCTTAAAATTGCAAAGCTTCTGAAGCGTGATCATCGAACAATCAAGCGTTTCATTCAAAATAGTCAACAGGGTCGCAAGAAGCGTGTGGAAAAACCAAGGTGCAAAATAACTGCCCATGAACTGAGAAAAGTCAAGCATGCAGCTGCCAAGATGCCACTTGCCACCAGTTTGGCCATATTTCAGAGCTGCAACATCACTGGAGTGCCCAAAAGCACAAGGTGTGCAATACTCAGAGACATGGCCAAGGTAAGAAAGGCTGAAAGACGACCACCACTGAACAAGACACACAAGCTGGGCCAAGAAATATCTCAAGACTGATTTTTCTAAGGTTTTATGGACTGATGAAATGAGAGTGAGTCTTGATGGGCCAGATGGATGGGCCATGGCTGGATTGGTAAAGGGCAGAGAGCTCCAGTCCAACTCAGACGCCAGCAAGGTGGAGGTGGAGTACTGGTTTGGGCTGGTATCATCAAAGATGAGCTTGTGGGGCCTTTTCGGGTTGAGGATGGAGTCAAGCTCAACTCCCAGTCCTACTGCCAGTTTCTGGAAGACACCTTCTTCAAGCAGTGGTACAGGAAGAAGTCTGCATCCTTCAAGAAAAACATGATTTTCATGCAGGACAATGCTCCATCACACGCGTCCAAGTACTCCACAGCGTGGCTGGCAAGAAAGGGTATAAAAGAAGAAAATCTAATGACATGGCCTCCTTGTTCACCTGATCTGAACCCCATTGAGAAGCTGTGGTCCATCATCAAATGTGAGATTTACAAGGAGGGAAAACAGTACACCTCTCTGAACAGTGTCTGGGAGGCTGTGGTTGCTGCTGCACGCAATGTTGATGGTGAACAGATCAAAACACTGACAGAATCCATGGATGGCAGGCTTTTGAGTGTCCTTGCAAAGAAAGGTGGCTATATTGGTCACTGATTTGTTTTTGTTTTGTTTTTGAATGTCAGAAATGTATATTTGTGAATGTTGAGATGTTATATTGGTTTCACTGGTAAAAATAAATAATTGAAATGGGTATATATTTGTTTTTTGTTAAGTTGCCTAATAATTATGCACAGTAATAGTCACCTGCACACACGGATATCCCCCTAAAATAGCTAAAACTAAAAACAAACTAAAAACTACTTCCAAAAATATTCAGCTTTGATATTAATGAGTTTTTTGGGTTCATTGAGAACATGGTTGTTGTTCAATAATAAAATTAATCCTCAAAAATACAACTTGCCTAATAATTCTGCACTCCCTGTATAGTTGATGCATATGTAAAAACAGAAGCCAACAGACGTGAAAATATATACGTGAAAATCAGCTTAAATTGCACATCGCAAAATACTCTGGATTAATGGATCATTTACTTAACCACTTGCCATCTGGGCCATTTGCCCCCTTCCTGACCAGGCCTAATTTTGCAAAACTGACATATCTCACTTTATGTGGTAATAACTTTGTCATTCAGAGAGTGTTTTCTTGTGACACATTGTACTTCATGATAGTCCTAAATTTGAGTCAAAATATTTCACCTTTATTTATGAAAAAATACCAAATTTACCAAAAATTTAGAAAAATTAGCAATTTTCTAAATTTCGATTTCTCTGCTTTTAAAACAGAAAGTGATACCTCATAAAATATTTATTACTTAACATTCCCCATATGTCCACTTTATGTTGGCATCATTTTGGAAATGTCATTTATTTTTTTAGGACGTTAGAAGGCTTAGAAATTTAGAAGCAATTCTTCAAATTTTTTAAAAAATTGCAAAAACCCACTTTTTAAGGATCAGTTCAGGTCTGAAGTCACTTTGTGGGGCCTACATAGTGGATACCCCCATAAATGACCCCATTGTAGAAACTACACCCCTCAAGTTACTTAAAACCGATTTTACTAACTTTGTTAACCCTTTAGGCGTTCCACAAGAATTAAAGGAAAATGGAGATCAAATTTTAAAATTTCACTTTTTTGGCAGAGTTTCCATTTTAATCAACTTTTTTCTTTAACACATCGATGGTTAACAGCCAAACAAAACTCAATATTTATTACCCAGATTCTGCGGTTTACAGAAATACCCCACATGTGGTCATAAACTGCTGTATGGGCACACGGCAGGGCGCAGAAGAAAAGGAACTCCACATGGTTTTTAGATGCCATGTTCCATTTGAAGCCCCCTGATGCACCCTTACAGTAGAAACTCCCAAGAAGTGATCACATTTTGGAAACTAGGGGATAAGCTGCCAGTTTAATTGCTACTATTTTTGGGTACATATGATTTTTTGATCATTCATTATAACACTTTATGGGGCAAGGTGACCAAAAAATTCAGTCAAGGGGTTCAGTCAAGTGACATTTTTATAGAGCAGATTTTTACGGACGTGGCGATACCTAATATCTATACTTTTTCTTATTTATTAAAGTTTTGCACAATAATAGCATTTTTGAAACAAAAAAATTATGTTTTAATGTGTCCATGTTCTGAGAGCTATAGTTTTTTTTATTTTTTGAGAAATTTTCTTATGTAGGGGCTAATTTTTTTGGGGTGAGGTGACGGTTTTATTGGTACCATTTTGTGGGAAATAAGCGTTTTCGATCACTTGGTGTTGCAGTTTTTGTGATGTAAGGTGACAAAAATTGCTTGTTTTGACACAGTTTTTTTTACGGTGTTCACCCGAGGGGTTAGTTCATGTGATATTTTTATAGAGCTGGTTTTTACGGACGCGGCAATACCAAATATGTCTATTTTATTTTATTTTTTCTATTTTATTTTTTCAACCTTTTATTTTTATTTTTTTATTTTACACTTTTCGTCCCCCATAAGGTCATACAAGACCTCTGGGGGACATTTACTTCACTTTTTCTTTTTTTTTTTACTGTTGATTTCTCCTGTAACTGGGGCTGACATAGTAGCCCCAGTTACAGGAGAAATACTGCCCCCAGAGAGGCTGTACAGCACTATACTGTGCTGTACAGCCTCAGTGCAGGGCTGATCGAGGTCTCTGAAAGACCTCACACAGCTCCTGCACTCTCCGGTCACGGCGGTCACATGACCACTGGGCCGGAACAGGAAGCACATAGAGCTTCCTGGTCTGCATACACAGCGTTCGATGAGTGCTGTGTATGCAGCGATCTAGAAGGCAGGGACACCTGGGAACTGTCCCTGCCTTCTCTCTGGGTTGCCCTGCTGTCACTGACAGCGGGCAACCCGATCAGCAGCTGCACGATTAGCGTGCAGCTGCAGTTTCTGAACGGTCGTTCAGGAACGTCTATTCAGAAATAGAGAACCACCTCCCGAACGTTTATATCCTATGGGCAGACGGGAGGTGGTTAATGAAGCCAATGAAGCAGGCATGAGTCCTGGAAAATATATTTTTTGCTTTCTTCATTTGCAGGGAGCGCCAGAAACATGCAACAAACTTATCAAGATGCTATGGTAATTGTCAGAAAATATGAAAAAACAGATCTTTAATTACAATGACATGCAATCCCAAACACAATGGTCTATGTGCTTTGGAGTCCCAAATGCAATGGTCTACATGATAGAATTTCAAAAGAAAGGTTTACCACATGCTCACATACTTCTCATTCTTAAAGAAAGCTGTAAACCAAAAAATGAAGAACTGATAGATATAATTATCTCTGCTTAAATCCCTAACATATAAATCACTCCTCACTTACATGCAACTGTAACTAAGCATATGATTCATGGACCATGTGGAGCACTCAATCCTAATTCTCCATGTATGACAAATGACAAATGCTGTAAGGATTTTCCGAAGGAATTCCAACAAAAAACTATTGCTAACAGCAATGGCTATTCAAAGTACAAGAGAAAAAATACAGGCCAAACTATAATTCTTAACGGAATGAAAATTGATAACTCTTGGGTTGTACCATATAATCCTTAGTTAGCGTTTGAGCGTGGAAGTTTGAGCATCGGTGAAAAGTGTCAATAACCTTTTTAAATATGCGTACAAAGTTCATGATTGTGCAAATATTGTCATTCAAGAACAAGGTAATTTGAATCACGATGAAATAAACACCTTTATTAATTTAAGGTATGTCAGTGCTCCAGAAGCAGCATGGCTTTTGCATGGGTTTGAAATGCATTATCAATCCCATACAATCCATAGATAAGCTGTGCATCTGCCTGAGAAACAATCAGTTTTTTTCAACCCAAATAACATTACCACAGCAGTACAGAGAGCTTTAAACCGTGATACTCAAATGACAGCTTGGTTCAAATTGAATCAACAAAAACAGGAAGCAAACAATATATTATATTCTGACATGTGTTTGACTCTCAAAATTGTAAATTGTAAAATTGGAAATTACATCAACGTGGTGCAGAAAAAAATATTGTATTCTGTCAATTTAACATCAGATACAGAGCGTTACTGTCTGCGTCTACTATTGCTGCATGTGGCAGGTGCAGTATCCTTTGAAGATCTGACGACGGTACATGGAAATGTCTATCCCACTTTCTAAGAGGCTGCAAAAGCAAAAGGACTAATTAATGATGATCACGTGTGGGAGAACACTCTGGAAGATGCTGTCCACTTTGCAATGCCTAAACGACTTAGGGAATTATTTTCATATATCTGTGTTTTTGCATCATTACAAAATATGAATGCCATTTTTCTAAAATATGAGCAATATCTCATTGAACAGTTAGTTCACAAACATAAACAACACAATGATGATTGCACAATATGTCGTGAGTGCGCACTTACAGAAATAGCCAAAAATCTGGTACTGCATAGTAAAACCTGTGAAGATTTTGGATTGCCTTCCACAATGCTAAACACTGATCTATTTTGGAATATGTATGACAAGGAATTACAAAAATGCACAGGTAAAAAAATGGAGAAAACATTAAACAGAGAACAAAAAAACAGCTTTAGAAAAAATATTGTCTGCAGGCAAAAATGACAACCTTTGCAACAGTTGTTTCTTTTTTTTGGATGGTCCAGGGGGTAGTGGTAAAACCTATCGTCTCAGTACAGTTCATGGAGAAGGTAAGGGTAATATCACACTTGCGTCAGAGGAATTCGGCAGGCAGTTCCGTTGCCGGAACTGCCTGCCGGATCCGGAAATCTGTGTGCAAACGGATACCATTTGTTTCCGGATCCAGATGCGGATCCGTTTGACAAATGCATTGAAATACCGGATCTGTCTCTCCGGTGTCATCCAGAAAAATGGATCTGGTATTTATTATTTTCACATGCGCAGACCAGAAAACACGATCCGTTTTTCAAGAAAACCTGGTACCAGATCCGGCATTAATACATTTCAATGGAAAATAATGCCAGATCCGGCATTCTGGCAAGTGTTCCGGAATTTTGGCATGTAGGTATTTTCTCCGACCAAATACCCTAAAAGTGACTGAACTAAAGTCATCCTGATGCATACTGAATGGAAATCTTTCCATTCAGAATGCATTAGGACAAAACTAAAGCTTTTTTTTTCCGGTATTGAGCCCCTAGGACGGAACTCAATACCGGAAAACTTTAACGCTAGTGCAAAAGTACCCTTACATTGCACTCCCTGTAGCCTCAACAGGTATAGCAGTCAATCTTGAGGGTGGAAGAACATACCACTCTCAGTTCAAATTACCTGTTCCGATAGTTGAGAACTCAATTTCAAATACGCGTCTCAATTCTGCTGATGCTGAAAACTTGAGATCCACTACAGTACTCATTTGGGATGAGTGTACAATGGCCCTGTCTATTGCTCTTACAGTGGTCGACAAACTGCTAAAAGAAATAATGGATAACCACAAACACTTTGGAGGAAAAGTTTTATTACTTGGTGGAGATTTTCGGCAAACACCTGTGGTTCCTCATGGTGACCGGACAAAATTGTAGAAGCATGTATAAAGTATAATAAACTGTGGCAAAACTTCCAAATACTTAACTTTACTAACAATATGCGTTCAGTTGACACTGAATTCAGCAGATGGTTGATCCATGTTGGCAATGGTGATACACACATAATTGAAATCCCTTCAAAAATTTTATGTACATAAAAATATTGTCAAAGAATTATTTGGAGAAAGAATTCTAGTTGCTGATGTCTCGAAGATAAAAATAAAATGTATTCTTTGCCCAAAGAACTCTGATGTTGATAGCATAAATGAAGAGGTACTAAACATTTTGGAAGGAAATACTGTGACATTCCTCAGCTCAAACTTAATTGATGACTCAACTGAGGAAGATATGCAGAACTATCCTATTGAGTTTCTTAATGAGCTAACTCCAACAGGAATACCGAGGCATAAGTTGAACCTTAAAAAGGGAGCAATAAAAGGGATGGCTCCATCCTCTACTAATTTACCATTTACCTTAAGAAGGCGACAATTTCCAGTTACATTAGCCTTTGCCATGACAATTAATAAAGCTCAGGGGGAAACCTTAAAAAAAAGTTGGCATTTACTTGCCAGAACCAGTATTCAGCCACGGTCAGTTATATGTTGCATTAACAAGAGTTAGAACTTTTTCAGGTGTGGTTGTAAAAGTTGTAGATGGTCCTGAATAAGGCAAACTGTTGCCAAATTCAGACAGAATATTTACAAGAAATGTTGTCTAGAAAGAAATCTTATAGAAAAATTTCAAGATGTAATTTTTTTTCCCTGAATATCTGCTTCAGATATTGTATATTGCAGATTGTTACAGTTTTACACTAAGGCAATAATAATTATACTTACTGTATTGTGATATATACGTTTCCATTTTATTTTTATTATTATTTTTATTTTAACTTCTTGACAAAATATTTTTGACAAAACAAATAAAACATTAAATACAATGTGGTCAAATTCCATTGCTATTTAATATAGACTGTTCCTAGTAATGTTTATGCACTACTGTTCTAGCGCCCATTATTGTAAAAGGCTTAATGTCTAGTTATAAATAAAATTTTAATTTCTAATACTTGGTTGAAAACCCTTTGTTGGCAATGACTGCCTAAAGTCTTGAACTCATTGACATCACCAGATGCTGTGTTTCCTTCTTTTTAATGTTCTGCCGGGCCTTTACTGTAGCGGTTTTCAGTTGCTGTTTGTTTGTGGGCGTTTCTGTCTGAAGTTTAGTCTTAATAAGTGAAATGCATGCTCTATTGGGTTCATGGGTTCAGATCAGGTGACTGACTTGGCCATTCAAGAATATCCCACTTCTTTGCTTTAATAATCTCCTGGGTTGCTTTGACTTTATGTTTTGGGTCATTATCCATCTGTATTATGAAATGCCTACCAATCAGTTTGGCTGCATTTGGCTGGATTTGAGTACACAGTATGTCTCTGAAAACCCAATAATTTAACCGGCTGATTCTGTTCTGTGTTGCACCATTAATAAACACTAGGGACCCAGTGCCACTGGTAGCCATGCATGCCCAAGCCATCACACTGCGTCTTTCATGTTTTACAGATGATGTGGTATACCTTGGATCATGAGCTGTACCATGCCTTCACCATACTTTTTTCTTTCCACTATTCTGGTAGAGGTTGATCTTGGTTTCATATGTCCAAAGAATGCTCTTCAACAAGTGTGCTGTTTTATTAAGATGTTTTTTTTTAGCAAAGTCTAATCTAGCCTTCTTATTCTTGAGGCTTATGAGTGGTTTGCAGTGAACACTCTGTGTTTACTTTCATGCAGTCTTCTCTTTATGGTAGATTTGGATATTGATACGCCTAGAGAGTGTTGTTCACTTGTTTGGCTGTTGCAAATAGGTTTCTCTTCACCATGGTAATTATTCTGCAATCATCCACCACTGTTGTCTTATGTGGGTGTCCAGGTCTTTTTGCATTGTTGAGGTCACCAGTTTTTCTTTCTTTCTTTCTTTCTTTCTTTCTTTCTTTCTTTCTTTCTTTCTTTCTCGCATATCAAGGATGGCTTGTTTCACATGCATGGAGAGCTCCTTTGACCACATGTTTACTTCTCAGCAAAATCTTCAAAATACAAGCTCCACACTTCAAATCAACCCGAGGCCTTTTATGTGCTTAATTGAGAATGAAATAATTAAGTAATTGCCCACACCTGCCCATGAAACAGCCTTTGAGTCAATTGTCCAATTACATTTGGTCCCTTTAAAAACAGGGTACCACAGCTGAAACTCCTAAACCCTTCATCCAATTTTAATGTGGAAACAATTAAATGAAAGCTGGACTTTATGTCCATGTCCATTATATAACTATAACTTGAATATGTTTTAGTAAACAGGTAAAAAAATAAAATATTGTATCAGTGTCCAAATATATATGGACCTAACTGTATGCTGATCATTGTCAGAAGATACAGTATCTTCATTAAGTTCAGATATGTATTTCTCGAATACAGTTGTTACAGCAGTGGGTGTGGATCCACCGTGTTAACCAACAGATTTGGTTTTGAACTACTTATAGGCCCCTTTCACACGGGCGTTGCGGAAAAATGTGCGGGTGCGTTACGGGAACACCCGCAATTTTTCAGCGCGAGTGCAAAAGATTGTAATGCGTTTTGCACTCGCGTGAGGAAAATCGTGCATGTTTGGTACCCAAACCCGAACTTCTTCACAGAAGTTCGGGCTTGGGATCGGTGTTCTGTAGATTGTATTATTTTCCATTATAACATGTTTATAAGGGAAAATAATAGCATTCTGAATACAGAATGCATAGTAAAATAGCGCTGGAGGGGTTAAAAAAAAATAAAAAAAAAATTTACTCACCTTAATCCACTTGATCGTGAAGCCCGGCTTCTCGTCTGTCTCCTTTGTTGAACAGGACCTGTGGTGAGCATTAATTACAGGAAAAGGACCTGTGGTGACGTCACTCCGGTCATCACATGATCCCTCACCATGGTAAAAGATCATGTGATAGATCATGTAATGACCAGAGTGACGTCATCACAGGTCCTTTTCCTGTAATTAATGCTCACCACAGGTCCTGTTCAACAAAGGAGACAGACGAGAAGCCGGGCTTCGCGATCAAGTGGATTAAGGTGAGTTAAATTTATTTTTCATTTTTTTAACCCCTCCAGCGCTATTTTACTATGCATTCTGTATTCAGAATGCTATTATTTTCCCTTATAACCATGTTATAAGGGAAAATAATAATGATCGGGTCTCCATCCCGATCGTCTCCTAGCAACCGTGCGTGAAAATCGCACCGCATCCGCAACCCCATTCACTTCTATGGGGCCTGCGTTGCATGAAAAACTCAGAATATAGAGCATGCTGCAATTTTCACGCAACGCATAAGTGATGCGTGAAAATCAACGCTCATGTGAACAGCCCCATAGAAATGAATGGGTCGGTATTCAGTGCGGGTGCAATGCGTTCAACTCACGCATCGCATCCGCGCGGAATACTCGCCCATGTGAAAGGGGCCATAAGGGTCCTTCTTGCAGTTCCATAGTTTTCACCCTTTAACCCCTGTACAGGAATCTAGACATGTTCCTGGAGTAGTCTCTGTGTGATGGATAGCTGACCCACAGTGGTCAAGAATTACCAGTGTAAAGCACCAAAGGGCCAGACAAAACTATAGTCAGGAAGAGGCCAAGGTCAGAGTACAAGCCATTTAATGACAGATTTGAGGTCAGGGGAGACAGGGAAGGGACAATAAGGTGGTCAATCACAGGTCAGATAAATCACTGAAGGGCCAGAATTGGTCAGAATTCAGTAAACGGGCAGAAAGTCATTACACGGGCAGACAACAGAGAAACACACTTTTGCAAGACACTAAGAAACTGATTGCTCAGGCACCCTAGTACCCTGAGTTGAGGTGTCATTTGCAGGTTAAGATTAGGTAGTGCACGTGCTGATCCATAGATTAATGGAGAAGAGTAGAGTTGAGCGGACACCTGGATATTCGGGTTCGACGGGTTCAGCCGAACTTCACAAAATGTTGCATTGGCGACCTATTCCTCCTCCTATGACTTCACCTTGTGCTTCCACTGTGCCCCCGGTGTTAGGTGGGAATGCCACCAGCAGCACGTCTATCAGCATGCGCTTGTACTCGCGCATAATACGATCACGCTCCAGTGAGGGAATTAAGGACGGTACGTTGTCCTTGTAACGGGGATCCAGCAGCATGGCCACCCAGTAATCAGCACAAGTTAGAATGTGGGGAACTCGGCGGTCGTTGCAGAGACACTGCAGCATTTAATCGCTCATGTGTGCCAGGCTGCCCAGAGGCAACAAAAAGCTGTCCTATGTGGGAGGTGTATCGTCTGTGTCCTCTGTATACCCAAAATCCATGCACCAGGGATGGCCATGAGCTGGTCTGGGTACCACCCTGCTATGAACATGGTTCCTCCTCCTCCATCTCATCATCCTCCAGAACTGTGCCCTCGCTAGACAATTGTGTAAGTTAGCATTTGTGGGTGCAGGAACCCACCGTCGGAGCCACTTGTGAATGACTGGGAAACCCTATAAAATGATCCCCCTTCCTCCTCCTCCTCCTGTGCTACATCCTCTTCCATCATTGCCAGCAGTGTTTTTTCAAGGAGGCATAGAAGTGGGATAGTAAAGCTGAGAACGGCGTTATCGGCACTTGCCATGTTGGTAGAGTACTCAAAATAGCGCAACAGGAACACAGGTCTCGCATGGAGGTCCAATCATTGGTGGTGAAGTGGTGCTGTTCCGCATAGCGACTCACCATTGCGTTCTACAGCCGAAACTCCACTATCGCCTGCTGCTGCTCGCACAGTTTGGCCAGCATGTGCAAGGTGGATTTCCACCTTGTGGGCACGTTGCATATGAGGCGGTGAGCGGGAAGGTCGAAGTTACGCTGCAGCGCTGACAGGCGAGCAGCAGCACGGTGAGAACGCTGAAAGCGCGCACAGATGGCCCGCACTTTATGCAGCAGCTCTGACCTATCGGGGTAATTTTTAAGGAATCTCTGCACCACCAAATTCAGCACATGCACCAGGCAAGGGATGTGCGTCAAACCAGCTAGTCCCAGAGCTGCTATGAGATTTTGCCCATTATCGCACACCACCAAGCCGGGCTTGAGGCTCACTGGCACCAACCACTCATCGGTCTGTTATTCAAGGCCCGTCCACAGCTCCTGCGCAGTGTGGGGTTTGTCCCCCAAACAGATACGTTTTAAAACTACCTGCTGTCGTTTACCCCTGGCTGTGCTGAAGTTGGTGGTGAAGGTGTTATGCAGACCGGATGAGGAGCCGGTAGAGGATGAGGAAGCGGAGTAGGAGGAGGAAGCAACAGGAGGCAAACTGAAGTGCCCTGCAATCCTCGTGGTGGAAGGACATGCGCCAGATATAACGTACCTGACCGTGCTTACTGGTCCACGTATCCGTAGTGAGGTGCACCTTGCCACAGATGGCGTTGCGCAGTGCACACCTGATTTTGTCCCCCACTTGGTTGTGCAGGGAAGGGATGGCACACCTGGAAAAGTAGTGGCGGCTGGACATGACATACTGTGGGACAGCCACCGCCATAAGTCTTTTAAAACTCTCCGTCTCCACCAGACGGAATGACAGCATTTCAAAGGACAGTCATTTAGAAATGCTGGCATTCAGGGCCAGGAATTGCGGGTGGGTTGGGGGGTACTTCCTCTTCCGCTCCAGTGCTTGGGAGATGGAGAGCTGAACACTTCCGTGGGACATTGTGGAGATACTTGGCGACCCAGATGGTGGTGTTGTTGGCAGATCCTTTGTTTGCGAGGTGGCAGGTGTCACTGTCACTCCATGTCCGTATTTCCATTCCACGGCCCAGCAAAAAAGATAGAGTATGTCCTATTCTTGTCTGCAATTCTGGATCAGAATAGGCATTTCTATCATTGGGCTGGTTGTGTGTGTTCCCTGAAATGCGAAATGCACACGGCCGGTATCCGTGTTTAGCATTTTCAATGCACAAACATTGAAAATGTAAGTACACTTGAGTAAAGATGACAAAATCACAGTTTATATCTGAATATATTAAACAAGTAAGGTCTTTTAAATTGTCATTCTCTAGGCTGATCAATTGATGGCAATTATATCTGGTGATGCTTATGTTTTGCTGTTGCCAACAACAAGACCATTGATGTTGTAAACTATATTGCTCATTTATAGTTTTTTGTTGCTATATATTACCGGATGCCTAATCATTAGTATAGATTTCATAAATGTAGGCAGCTGTTATGAAGAACACTTGAACATAGAATTCCCCATAGGGCAGATAATATTTGTCTTTATAGCATACAGGAATACACAGCTTGAATACCAGCAATATTACATTTCAAAAGTCAAATTAATATTCAGCCTACAGAACATTTGCAGAGGATATTCTGATTCTTACTCAACCTCAATAATTGCCTATCATCTGTAGATTCAAAATTAAAAATCAAAATGAATCCTCTGATGTCACTGTCACACAGAATGGTATTCATATATTTTTTAAATTAGTTTTACACTTATAATGCCAGCTACCTCTGTTTGCAGATATAGGGAATTTTGATTTAAGCAAAAGCACTTATGTGGTGAAAATACTAACACTGCTATAGTTATAATGTCTTTCATTAGCATTACATGCAGTGCTGCATATAACTATTAATAGCTAGTTTTAGCCAAAAATGGAAATATTTACTTCTTGTTATAAGAGACAAAAGTCAATTTATTGTTCTCGATATAGTCTAGGTTGTTGGTACTCACTAGTAGGGCCTTAGTCCAGAAACATGTTCAAATTATACCATGGAACACCTATCCCATCCACAAAGTGTATTATTTGAAGTGCTAATGCTTATCTGGATGTACTAAAGTGCTAATGCATAGTATATACTAAATTAGTAACATATGTATTACATGTGCTTGAGTGCTGTACAGATACAAACATAAATGTGATGCTTGCTGGATTTAGCTGGAGTGGAGCTGAATATATTCAGTACTATAAGCAATCGGTATGCTTAAAGTTTAAGCGGTATGCTGTAGCTGGGTATACAGATAAACACTATTATCTAGAAATGCACAATTAAAGATTGATCATTGAACATTGCATGCTTAAAAACAAGGAATTCTCTGGATATGCATATGCATACAGTTCAGTGCACTAAGACTTGGTTTAAGACGAGGAGAAAAGAAATAGCATTAGGGCATATAGAGTCTAGAATGTCACATATATCGATCGTTGGGTGTTAAGATCGACTGACTAATGTTCCGGTGTTGAATACAATTCCGATCACAAATGTTCCCACTTGAATTGCGGGTATATACAGTAGTTATAGGAAACTTAATAATTTAAATTCAGCTGCTATGATCTGGTTTAGTACATTACCACTCCACGCCGTTTGTTAGTTGTTTTGTCTTGCAAGGACCTTACGCTGCGTCCCACGTGATCTACTTGCTTTATCTGGTGGCGTTCCACGTGATCCTGGTGGGGCGGTACGTTTTTAAATCCGTGATTCCTGATTGGTTTTTTTCTTCTTTACGAAGATTCGTAGGCAGCTGCAATTGGAAATATTCGGCTTTGTATCATTCCTTTGAATACGTGGATACGATCTTAAAAGTGTACGGCTTTGTGTCGTTCCTTTTAGTACGTGGATACGATATTAAAAGCTTGTTCCGATATAGATGTTCCTCACTGTTTTTTCTGTACCAAATGCGTTTCGGGACGAATTCTTATCCCTTCCTCAGTGGTTAGTAGCTGTATGCTGGGAACAAGTGAGGGTTTATATATGGTGTCTCCTTCCAAGGGGTGTGTCCCGAATTAAATCGAGAAATGTATAAGTCCTGGACCGGATCATTTGATTTGAATATTGTTGTTTGGATATATACATATAGACTTTCATATAGTATCTATTATAAAACAATCTATAAAATGTGCATCAATATGCATAAGAAAGATTAGATAAAAACCAAATAAAAAATGTAACATGTGTACAGTTCAAATGTCTGGAGGTAGATATATAAAAAGTTATAAGACATTTAATATATGCAAGTTTAATATATGTATAGTGTCGGTCTTCCTTATTTTTACTATTTTTAAAACTACCTAGAATGTTTGAACTGGATGTTCATGTGAATGGTTCCAATCTTGTTGTAATTTGAAGTAGCCAACCATCAGTGCGGTTTGTGTGCGGTTATTGTGCGTTTTATTATTTTATTAGTGTTTTGATGTTTTTTGGGTTTGTTTGGACTTTTACATGTGTTGCTTTATTCCTTGTGATATTTTTAATGTACCTAGATATGGAAAAATATTATCTGAATTTTAACTTATTGTTCTTTTGTCTTGAAAAGATTTTATATTATTCAGATTAGTTTTCTTGATGTTGTAGCAGACTGTGATATTGGTTTGATTTAATGTCTAACATGTGTTAGTCGATCAGTTTTTCAATATTATTATATTCTTGGGATTCCTTGAATGGTGGAGTTTTCGTTATTATAAGCCTAAATATTGAACTTCTAGTAAATGTTCTTATGTATTGCAGGGAAAGATGTATGTGGGAAGGGGGCCCTGAGAGAAGAGAGGATAGAGGTGCTGGTAGAACAGCCTGACCTCTATCCTACTGTTGTCAGAGGGCACCCCCCCTATCTGAGGTGTGGTTTAGAGGAATCCAAAAATCTCGAGTTCGGCATTGAGGCCAGAAGGTATTAGAGTATTAAATTCATAAATCCGTTACGATTCTGTTCTGGACATGTTTTCAATGTGATTGCCTCCTCTCCAGGATTTAATGATTTTTTTCAAGTGCTGTGAATTTCAATGATGTAAGGTCACTGTTATGGTAAGTTTTGTAGTGCTTGAATACTGTGTGTTGTTCGTATCCTTTTTTGATGTTGGCCACATGTTCGGCTATTCTTGTTTTCATTTGTCTTTTTGTTCTGCCAATATATTGTTTAGAACATGGGCACTCTAACATGTAAATAACATCTGTAGTGTTACATGTTAGGCACTCATCAATTTGTAATTTATATGAGTTTTGTGTAGATCAAACTTGAGTTGTTTTTCTCGGAAAGTTGGTGCATTTGCAATTGCTGCAGTGTCCGCACCGAAAAAAAAAACTTTTAATGAGAGCCAGTTTTTAGGTGTCCCTTTTATTTTCTGTTTTATTGTGGGAGCTATTTTGAGACCTCAATTGGGGGCTTTGGTGTATATTATTTGCGGGGTAGTGTTTAGTAATGAACCTATAATTTTATCATTTAGTAATTGATACCAATGTTGGTTATGATTTTTGCAATGGCCTTATGTTGAGAATTATACGGTAAAATCAATCGAGCCTCATCGTTTTGTTGAGTGACTCGTTTTTTCTTTGAAGAAATCTTGCCTATCCATTTTTTTCACTTTATTGAGTGAACTCTCTAGTAATCTATCTGGATACATTTTATTTTTGAATTTTTGTTTCATTTCTGCAGCTTCCTCTTCAAACTTGATGTCATTAGTGCAGTTTCTTTTGAGTCTCGTAAACTGATTCATCTGAATATTGGTTAGCCATTGTGGGAGATGGCAACTTGAAACGCGTTTGGTACAGAAAAAACTGTGAGGAACATCTATATCGGAACAAGCTTTTAATATCGTATCCACGTACTAAAAGGAACGACACAAGGCCGTACACTTTTAAGATCGTATCCACGTATTCAAAGGAAAGATACAAAGCCGAATATTTCCAATCGCAGCTGCCTACGTATCTTCGTAAAAAAAAAAACAACCAATCAGGAATCACGGACTTAGTTATGTACCGCCCCGCCAGGATAACGTGGGACACCACCAGATAAAGCAAGTAGACCATGTGGGACGCCGCGTAAGGTCCTTGCAAGACAAAACAACTAACAAATGGCGTGGAGTGGTAACGTACTAAACCAGCTCATAGCAGCTGAATTTAAATTATTAAGTTTCCTATAACTACTGTTTATACCCGCAATTCAAGTGGGAACATTTGTGATCGGAATTGTATTCAACACCAGAACATTAGTCAGTCGATCTTAACACCCAACGATCGATATATGTGACATTCTAGACTCTATATGCCCTAATGCTATTTCTTTTCTCCTCGTCTTAAACCAAGTCTTAGTGCACTGAACTGTATGCATATGCATATCCAGAGAATTCCTTGTTTTTAAGCATGCAATGTTCAATGATCAATCTTTAATTGTGCATTTCTAGATAATAGTGTTTATCTGTATACCCAGCTACAGCATACCGCTTAAACTTTAAGCATACCGATTGCTTATAGTACTGAATATATTCAGCTCCACTCCAGCTAAATCCAGCAAGCATCACATTTATGTTTGTATCTGTACAGCACTCAAGCACATGTAATACATATGTTACTAATTTATTATATACTATGCATTAGCACTTTAGTACATCCAGATAAGCATTAGCACTTTAATGTACCCAGCTTGCACTAGCACCTTAGTGTATCCAACATATACCCAGTTTGCATCAGCACTTTAGTGTATTCAGCAGACATTAGCACTTTAGTGTACCCAGCGCACATCAGCACCTTTGTGTTTAGTGTACATCTACACGCAAATACATTCAGTCTACACTAGCACTTAGTGTATTCAGCTCGCACAAGCACTTTAGTTCATTTAAATTCACACCAGCACCTATGTGTATTCAGCCTGCACGCCAACACCTTATATTGTAGCTGACACCCAGCATTCCTATACTCAGCCTACAATTAGCGCATTTGCACATCAGTCCCCCTAGCACTAATGTGTATCTAGCCTGTATACAGCACCATAGCTCTTGAAATACACTACATGGCACTCTATTAAAGTGTTTTTACTATATAAATAAATACGTTTTTAAATACAACAACTTATGTCAATCTATACCAGATGAGAGTGTGCCATCACAACTACTTTTCCTCAATCTATTGTTTATACGGTTTTTAGGTGTACCGGTGTATGAGCACCTCTATCCATACTGCACAGTGAGTGAGCCACCGAATTACCTTATTTCTTGTTAGATCAATATGCTCTATGGATCCATTGCCTTGTGAAGTGTGTCTTGCCGTCTGACTGTTGGAGAGCAGTGAGTTCATGTGGCCTGGAATGCAATATGAGGTGGCAGCATGGGGTGTGTGGATTCAGTTGGGTTATGATTTGTGCTCAATTTGCATCCTAAGTGGAAAGTGAGTGCAAGATTGAGTAAGTGGAGTAAATTAACTGCTTGCAGTCACGTGACAGATATCATGTTACCATGATTGCTCGTAACTACATGGTGTACTTGCCTACTAGCATCAGGGTGTCATTTTTACCCCATATTCTACCTGTGTGGCATTCAGTATCTGACAGCATGTCATCACCCAATTTTTACTCTGAATGCTGGCTGACTATGGGTAGCATATAAACATCAAAAGAAATTTGTGGCAGGGGCTGAGGTGTACATTGGCGTAGAGTCGGGAGGGATGCCTATCACCCTCCATGATCCATCTGGCTGAACTGTGCCCAAAGCCAGTGCGGGGTAGGCCTGAATAAGTGGGCCACCCAAGAGAGTGGGATGAAAGAAAGAAGGGTCGGGAGGGTGGGGCCTGAAGCGACCGTCCACAGGGTGAGGTCGCGTGAGAATAAATAGTCAGCAGCCCCGCCCACAAATACAGGCTGTAACCAGCCTTAATACTTGTGGCAGGGGCTGAGGTGTACATTGGCGTAGAGTCGGGAGGGATGCCTATCACCCTCCATGATCCATCTGGCTGAACTGTGCCCAAAGCCAGTGCGGGGTAGGCCTGAATAAGTGGGCAAAAAGACTACCCACGCTGTAGGAGGGGAATAGTTAATTGAACCGAACGACACGGGAGGTATCAAGGGCCTGAGTGATTCAGGCAGGAGCTGGGCTGTTAAATGACCTGAGTGCTTCGGGAAGGAACTGGGTATTTAGTAAAGTGACGGTCCAGGATGATAGTGGAAGAGCAGGCTTGGGTGATCCAGGATGAGAGAGGCCACGTAGGCCTGGGCGATCTAGGATGAGAGAGGCAACGCGTGCCTGGACGAACCAGGATGACTGAGGTAGAGCGAGCCTGGGCAATCCAGGATGACAGGAACAGAGCGGGCCTGGGCGATCCAGGAACAGTAACAGTGCAAGCCTGGGCGATCCAGGATGATGGGAGCAGAGCGAGCCTGGGCGATCCAAGATGACGGGAGCAGAGCGAGCCTGGGCGATCCAGGATGACGGGAGCAGAGCGAGCCTGGGCGATCCAGGATGACAGGAGCAGAGCGAGCCTGGGCGATCCAGGATGACGGGAGCAGAGCGAGCCTGGGCGATCCAGGATGACGGGAGCAGAGCGAGCCTGGGCGAACCAGGATGACGGGAGCAGAGCGAGCCTGGGCGATCCAGGATGACAGGAGCAGGGCGAGCCTGGGCGATCCAGGATGACAGGAGCAGGGCGAGCCTGGGCGATCCAGGATGACAGGAGCAGGGCGAGCCTGGGCGATCCAGGATGGCAGAGACAGAGCGAGCCTGGGCAGTCCAGGACGACAGAACGAGCCAGGGCGATCCTGGATGACAGGGGTAGAGCGAGCCTGGGCGAACCAGGATGATAGAGACAGAGAGAGCCTGGGCCAGCCAGGATAACCGAGACAGAGAAAACCTGGGCGATCCAGGAAGACAGAGGCAGAGCAAGCCTGGGCAATCCAGGACGACCGAGGCGGTGTGAGCCTGGATGCTCCTGGATGTCAGAGGCAGAGCGAGCCTGGGCGAACCAGGATGGCAGAGACCGGGCGAGCAAGGGGACCTCAGATGACGCGAGAGTATGTCAGGAAGCAGGGAAGACAGACAGAAGACGTATGCACGATACCTGAAGACTTCGGGAAGCTGATGAGCAGCTACTTGGCTGATCGGGAGGACTGAATATCAGACAGTGCCGCAGCCCTGTCTGTATTAAGAAAAGATGCCCAAAATGGTACATTAGGAACCGGAAAATAGCATAGCAACTAAACCACACAACTAAGACAACATTCATGGAGTTAGCTACACTAAAGGGGATAACTTGTGTTGCATCTAGTAGCAGCAGTGGAGGGTGCAGTTTCTGGCCCCAGTCGAGAAGGCATAGAGCGTTTGTGCAGCACTTGATTGGCACTGTGAGTATAGGGGTCCACTGGAGGTTCCCACTTAAACTTAACCTGGGCTAGTGGTAGTATAGGTGACGGGAATCAGAGCAGCAGTCCCTGACCCCGCAGCAGAGTCCGCAAGGCAGCACCCTACAGATCACACCGGTGTCCGGTCTCCCCGCTGCATTCATGAAGCCAATTTTTATTTTTATTTTTTTATCTCGTTTTCTGTTCCCAGGAATAGAAGCTCTGGCATACGCTCCCACCCCACTGTCTCCACACTTGAACCCCCCCTCTAGCAGAAGCAGGACCAGCCCACTCCCACCGGAATGGAAAAACATACTGGCCAGCCCAGTGCCCGCCAACTGATGCCAACCATGGCTTCCCGGCAGAATGTACTGAAAAATAAACAAAAATAGAAAACAATACATGCAATTATACCTAATTACAGTTGAAGATACCCCCAGGTCCGGCGTACTGAAGAACTACTTGTACCAATTAGATTTTATTATTTTAATAAACACCGCTTTAGGAGAGTGGACGGGGAGCAAGGAAAGATGACAGAGGCAGAACGGGCCTCGGCGATCCAGGATGACAGAGGCTGAACGGGCCTGGGCGATCCAGGGTGACAGAGGCAAAACGGGCCTGGGCGATTCAGGGTGACAGAGGCAAAACGGGCCTGGGCGATCCAGGGTGACAGAGGCAAACGGGCCTGGGCGATCCAGGATGACAGAGGCTGAACGGGCCTGGGCGATCCAGGATGACAGAGGCTGAACGGGCCTGGGCGATCCAGGATGACAGAGGCTGAACGGGCCTGGGCGATCCAGGATGACAGAGGCTGAACGGGCCTGGGCGATCCAGGATGACAGAGGCTGAACGGGCCTGGGCGATCCAGGATGACAGAGGCTGAACGGGCCTGGGCGATCCAGGATGACAGAGGCTGAACGGGCCTGGGCGATCCAGGATGACAGAGGCTGAACGGGCCTGGGCGATCCAGGATGACAGAGGCTGAACGGGCCTGGGCGATCCAGGATGACAGAGGCTGAACGGGCCTGGGCGATCCAGGATGACAGAGGCTGAACGGGCCTGGGCGATCCAGGATGACAGAGGCTGAACGGGCCTGGGCGATCCAGGATGACAGAGGCTGAACGGGCCTGGGCGATCCAGGATGACAGAGGCTGAACGGGCCTGGGCGATCCAGGATGACAGAGGCTGAACGGGCCTGGGCGATCCAGGATGACAGAGGCTGAACGGGCCTGGGCGATCCAGGATGACAGAGGCTGAACGGGCCTGGGCGATCCAGGATGACAGAGGCTGAACGGGCCTGGGCGATCCAGGATGACAGAGGCTGAACGGGCCTGGGCGATCCAGGATGACAGAGGCTGAACGGGCCTGGGCGATCCAGGATGACAGAGGCTGAACGGGCCTGGGCGATCCAGGATGACAGAGGCTGAACGGGCCTGGGCGATCCAGGATGACAGAGGCTGAACGGGCCTGGGCGATCCAGGATGACAGAGGCTGAACGGGCCTGGGCGATCCAGGATGACAGAGGCTGAACGGGCCTGGGCGATCCAGGATGACAGAGGCTGAACGGGCCTGGGCGATCCAGGATGACAGAGGCAAAACGGGCCTGGGCGATCCAGGATGACAGAGGCTGAACGGGCCTGGGCGATCCAGGATGACAGAGGCAAAACGGGCCTGGGCGATCCAGGATGACAGAGGCAAAACGGGCCTGGGCGATCCAGGATGACAGAGGCAAAACGGGCCTGGGCGATCCAGGATGACAGAGGCTGAACGGGCCTGGGCGATCCAGGATGACAGAGGCTGAACGGGCCTGCGCGATCCAGGATGACAGAGGCTGAACGGGCCTGGGCGATCCAGGATGATAGAGACAGAGTGTACCTGGGGGCTCCAGGATGACCGAGACGGAACGAGCCTGGGCGATCCATGGAGACTGGCTGAACGGGAAGACTGGATATCAGGCGGTACTGCAGCCCTGTTCATTTTGGAAAAAATTAACAGCACCTAGGTAAAGACAAAAAGCTCATAAAGACAGCCCAGAGCTCGTAATGGCACATAAAACAACAACTCCACCTGAGAAAGGAAGGGGCCCGGTTAGGGGTTATCCCGCCCACCCCCATACATGCGTCAGGGCGGTATAACACGCGGTGCTACACGCATGAGCACTGGAGGGCGGCGTGGGACAGCTGTGCCAGGTACCTGGGCATGGAGGGTGGCACAAGACTGCGAAGCCGTGTAATGTGCCCAGAAGGGTGGCACAAAATAACGGCACTGAACACGTGTGCACAGGAGGGCGGCATCACACCACTGCGCTATCAACAAGTGCACAGGAGGGCGGGATGACATGCGGTGTGATGAACCTGTGCACGGGGGAGCGGCATACCAGGTGTCACAGACATGGCATAAGAGGGCAGCACCACACGGCCGTGCCGTATAAAATGCGGTGCGATGCACATGCCTGCTTAGTAGAACACTAATTCAAATTTTTATTTTTTTTATTAACACTGGACAGGCAGGTGCACTTACATGACACCCCATTCTCTTGCAAAATTGCAATGTCACCCAAACGGCAGTAACCTACCCATCGTCATCGCAGAGAAATGCAGAGTCAGCCAGTGCCGCAATCCGGGCAGGGACGCGAATCACAGCAGCCCAGCGGAACGGTCCGCCCCATCTGAAGTGCTGTGGATGCCGGTCCCGCCGAACCCCAGCCGCGGACAGAGAAACATACCGGTTGAGAGGAGGCTCCCCCGCAGCTATACAACACCTATTATAAAAGCAGAGTAGACTTTGGAGTGAGGCCCAGGCCATAAAGCTCTTCTACAGGGAAGTCGCCTGGCCGCCTCTACGGCAGGAGAAGTGACAGGGATCTGCACATGGGGGAGAAGGGAGTTAGCTGACAACCCACCTCAAAGGCATCTTCCCACGTTGCACTATCCCTACAACACATTCTCCAGTGTTGGTATAATGCACAAAACATCATGTATAGACTGATGTAATTATTTTAATGCTGTGATATTCACAGGGACTTGGAAAGGCCTGGCTTGCATTTGCCCATCGTATGTCCTTTCATCCACAGAAGACATTTGTTTCTGCAGTGAGCAGAATATGATGGCGTCTAAAGAGCCCTGAAATGTATATAGATAGTTGCTACACATATTGATGCAATGTGAAAATATAACATGAGATATAGTGATGAAATAATGCAATGTCGGAAGCCATTACAGATTATATAGTGATGGTGGGGGGCTGCTCCCAGCGGGACGGTCCGCCCCACCTGAAGTGCCGTGGATGCCGGTCCGCCGAACCCCAGCCGTGGACCAGAGAAGCGTACCTGATGTGAGGAGGCTCCCCCCGGAGCTGGAGGGGAGAGGACGCCCAGCCGGGAGCCGGCCGAACGCTGCCCCCAGCTGAGGAAGCCTGGAGAGCCGAGACCTACCCGGAAGTGACGCGGCATCGAACCGGAAGTGACGGAACGGACCGAGGAAAGCCTGCCTGAAGCGACCGTCCACAGGGTGAGGTCGCGTGAGAATAAATAGTCAGCAGCCCCGCCCACAAATACAGGCTGTAACCAGCCTTAATACTAGTTGATCAATATATTTTTTTCATGGGAAAATTGTCACATAGCTTGGGCTTATTAGAGAAAAGATAATATGCAGCATAAAAAAATACACATGGGGGGTGATTCTATACTAATTTTATGAAGTTGCTCCTTTTTGCTTAAGGAACATTTTTAGATATGAGCGAATCGAATCTGACAAAAATTTGATTTGCAATGAATGGTAATGAATTGCAATTTTTCCTAAAATGGCGGCTACAATGGGGTTACACATGTGAGGACATGGGGCAAGGAACTTTGGGAAGACGGGCTGACCCATAATATAATGCATGCAGCCTGTCAGCAGCCAGCCAGCCCTGTGATGTCACAGCCCTATACATACAGCAGTCATCCTAGAGGCGATAGGGACAGCAATAGAAAATCCTAATTGAAAAAAAATACTGAAAAAACGATTTATAAGTGCAGGGAAAGGATAGGGAGGAATCATTTCACAGCATCTTAGTGCAGGGACAGATGTCTGAAGTCGCTAAGGACAGTGCTAGAAAAACCTCATTGTGAAAAAAAAAAGCAATTTACAAGTGCAGGGAAACATTATTTGGGGATCCAAATAGCCATTATACAGCTCTGGCATTCCAGCAATTTGTTCTTGTTCTAGGGGTGCCAGCGCTATGTTGAAAAGCCTTTAGGGGCTTATATCTGTGGAAAAAGAAAAATATATACACATTTCACTTCTGCAGTTATTAGTGATTAAAGCGTTCAGTATCCTATTTCATTACCAAAAGGAAAAAAAATATACACACTTCACTGTTGCATTTATTTGCAGTGAAATACTTTAGTGGCCAATTTCAGTACAAAAAGGAAAAAAATATTCACATTTCACTTCTGCATTTATATGTGGTGAAAGCGTTCAGGGTCCTATTTCATTAACAAAAATAAAAAAATGCACGCAATTCACTGTTTGTTTGTGGTGAAAGACTTTAGTGGCAAATTTCAGTACATTAAGAAAAAAAATATACGCACTTCACTGTTGCAGTTATTTGTGGCAAAATCATTTAGTGGCCTATTTCAGTACAGAAAGAAAAATATATTCTCAGTTCATTTTGGCGGTTATATGTGTTGAAAGCATTTAGTGGCCTATTTCAGTACAAAAAGAAAAATATATTCTCAGTTCACGTCGGCGGTTATATGCCTTATAAGCGTTTAGTGGTCTATTTCAGTACAAAAAAAATAATACTGTAATGCTGCAGAACCCCAAGCAACCAGGCAAAGATCTGAACAAATGTGGATTTATTGAAAACACAGCAGTAAAGTCCAAGCCAGAAATCATACAGAAATAACGTAGTCCAAATAATAACCTCTGTGGGAAAACGTCAGAGAAAAGCCAGACCAGGCTAAAGTTCATACAGAAGAGTCTGTGAAACCAAATACCTAAGGATGAGACGGTGAAGTATCCAAGGTCTGATCCGAGGCCACACACGGTGCAACTGTAGAGCAGAGACGAGGTTTCCAGAGGCATTCATTAGATGGAGACACACAGAGTTCATGCATGGAACAACCTTAGTGAATCTGAACCAGCATACTCCCAGGTTGTAGAGACAACAGTGAGCACTAATCAGCCAGGGAGATCACCTTTTAAACACCTGCTGGCCAATCACAGAGTGCTGCATGTCAGAACCTCATAGGTCATGCGATGATCCTACTCATTAGCACCTGTGCAGCAAATCCCTAATCAACTTTGAATTTGTGCACAGATGCTTTACCTGCCAGTGGCCGACGTAGCGCATAAGATGCACGCACACTCGGCCTCGCATTCCTTTGCGAATCACCCCTCGGACGTTCACGCGGATGCCCAACAGACTCGGCATGCTGGCACAGGATTGTGCCAGCATGGATGCCACAACGGAACCCGCAGGAGACACCGGAGGCAGGACCGGCCGGGATGTATTGCCATCAGCCCGGAAATTCTGCCTCAGAGATCCCTGCGGCCCTCCCCTCCGGCGCCCATACGGACGCCCCACCGTATCTGCCCGCAAGGTAACCAAAACTGCTAAATCCCTTACATTACACCCCCCCCCCCCCCCCTCGAGGAGACGCCTCAGAAGACTCCAAACGGGGCTTACCCGGATTCTTTTTTTTTATTTATTATTAACAATTTTTATTGTTTTAAGGATATTCATTGATTATATAAAAGATACATTACATCAATTATGTAAACAGAGTGACTGATCAGTGTAAAGACAATCATAGGACAAATATAGCGACACATTAGATTCCAGAAGTAATAGCTTATGATGATGGAGCCTAAGGTGAGGTTCATAAATAAAGTAAGCCTAAAATAGTGTAATATTTCAATACAAAACAAAAGAGTACAAAAAATAATAAGAGAACAAAAGGGCATGATTAATGCGATGAAAACCAATTAGCCACGGATACAGCTTAATAAGATAAGTAAACCTTAAAGCATATGCTGGTGTGTAAAGGGCAAGGGGGGGGGGGGGGGGGTTCAGGAGAAACCTCTATATTTTTTCCAAGGAGACCAGATAGCCAGAAAAGAAGATCGAGAATGTAGTTCCCAGTGGGAGAGTTCCTCTAGTCCAGTGGTCGGCAAGCCGCGGCTCGCGAGCCACATGCGGCTCTTTTGATCCTTCACTGCGGCTCTTTGGTTCGGGCTGGCGGGTGGGCGGCCGCGCAGCCATATCGCGCCGCTCAAGCTGCTTGTAAATTGTCCGTCATGCGCCTGCTGCCCCGTCTGTCTGCTCCTTCCACTTTATGAATGAAGCAGGCAGGCGGGGCAGGAGGCGCATGACGGAGGGAGAGATGTCACGCTGCGCACAGCAGCAGAAGGGCGGGCAGCGCGGCTCTAGTTCGGCTGCCCACTGTGAGGAGGGGTGGAGTGGTGAAGAGGCCGCCGCTCAGGAGGAGAAAGGTAGGAGCTGCCCCCGGTGTGTGCACTGCACCGGCCCCGCCGCAAGTGTCCCTGCCCCCTTCCTTCCCCCCACTAATACATTACTTACTGGAAGGCACTTATGGGGGATATCTGTGGATGGCTCACTTATGGGGGATATCTGTGGAGGGCACTTATGGGGGATATCTGTGGAGGGCACTTATGGGGGATATCTGTGGACGGCACTTATGGGGGATATCTGTGGCTGACACATATATAGCATCTTATGCTATATATGTGTCATCCACAGATATCCCCCATAAGTGCGTCATCCACAGATTACCCCCATAAGTGCGTCATCCACAGATATCCCCCATAAGTGCATCATCCACAGATATCCCCCATAAGTGCGTCATCCACAGATATCCCCCATAAGTGCGTCATCCACAGATATCCTCCATAAGTGCGTCATCCACAGATATCCCCCATAAGTGCGTCATCCACAGATATCCCCCATAAGTGCGTCATCCACAGATATCCCCCATAAGTGCATCATCCACAGATATCCCCCATAAGTGCGTCATCCACAGATATCCCCCATAAGTGCGTCATCCACAGATATCCCCCATAAGTGCGTCATCCACAGATATCCCCATAAGTGCGTCATCCACAGATATCCCCCATAAGTGCGTCATCCACAGATATCCCCCATAAGTGCATCATCCACAGATATCCCCCATAAGTGCGTCATCCACAGATATCCCCCATAAGTGCGTCATCCACAGATATCCCCGATAAGTGCGTCATCCACAGATATCCCCATAAGTGCGTCATCCACAGATATCCCCCATAAGTGCGTCATCCACAAATATCCCCCATAAGTGCGTCATCCACAAATATCCCCCATAAGTGCGTCATCCACAGATATCCCCCATAAGTGTGTCATCCACATTACATCCACATCTGCAGACAAGTTTAAGAAAAGTAAAAAATGATAAAGATAAAATAAAATAATAATCAAGATCCAAATAAAAGAAAGTACATATAAAAGTATTCAAAAACACACTCTGGGCTCATGCCCACGAATGTAAGGGCGCCGTGCCTGTGCTGCGGACCGCAAATAGCGGTCCGCAATGCACGGACACAGACCATGGGCCAGCTGCATGAGGATCGCGGACCCATTCACTTGAATGGGGTTCGCGATCCGCATCCGACTGCCCGCACCGCAAAAAAGTAGCGCATACTGAAGTGAATGGGTCCATGATGCGGGCTGCACACGGCCGTGTGCAGCCCGCATCATGGACCCATTCACTTCAATGGATCCAGGATCCGGGATATGAGTGCTACAGTGTGCTTCCGTGGTTCTTCTGGCTGTGCCTCCGCACCGCAAAAAAGTAGTGCATGCGCCCGGATCCTGGACCCATTGAAGTGAATGGGTCCTTGATGCGGGCTGCACACGGCCGTGTGCAGCCCGCATCATGGACCCATTCACTTCAGCATGCGCTACTTTTTTGCGGGCACACGGTCGTCTGCATGAGCCTAATAGTCCTCACTGGTACTGTTGATGCAATATTTTAGATTTTAAAAATGTGGCTCTCGAAAGAAATTCCAATCGTGGTTTTGGCGATATTTGGCTCAGTTGACAAAAAAGGTTGCCCACCACTGCTCTAGTCTGTAGATCTGGTCTACTTTTTGGATCCATTTGGCTACATCTGGGACCTCTGTATAAAGCCAGGAGGACGCTACCAGGATTCTGGCTGCAGCAAGCAGTATGAGAAATAATGATCTACATCGTAGGCTGAGGAGGGTTAGGTCTGGGGAACAGGAGAGAGTGGTTTGACAGATATGGTTGCATTTTTTTATTATGCCACTCCACCAATCATTAATGGACTGACATTTCCACCAAATGTGGAAGAAAGAGCCTTTGGAGGACTTGCATCTCCAGCATAAGTCAGAACTGCTAGGGAAGTATAGAGAGATTTGTTCAGGTGTTTTGTACCATCTCATCAGAATTTTATAACCGTTCTCTTGAATTCGTATACATCTAGATATTTTGTGAGGGGTCTTAAGGACCGTCGAGATCTCTGAAGGAGACAGAGAACGGCCCAGGTCTTTCTCCCAGGTTCCAATTATTGCTGGTTTAATAAGAGATATGGGAGTTTTTAATCGGTTATATAGGGTTGAGATGACTCTTTGGGGGGGTTGTTTTGCACCAAGTGTTGTGTCAAACCAGGAAGACAAGGGTTGTAAGGGAGATGCCTTAAGCAGAGACGTGACCTCAGAGTTGAGGACATTTTGTATGAAGGTAAGAACCATGGATTTCCCCAGGCCTTCAAGGAGGTTTGGCAGGGGTTTAATACAACCTTCTTTGTTCAGTAGTTCTGATATAGGTATAGTTGAGAGTCTAATTGGAAGAAGGCACATCTTTTTCAAGGCCGTAGGGCTAAGTTTACTATGTCCCTTAAGGTGAGGAGAGGTGAGGGAGTAGTTAATATTTTATTGTATGAGGAGAACCATTCCCAGACTGATAAAATGCTCCGTATCATGGGATTCGGAATTTGTTGAGGTAATGGGAAGGGTTTGCCTGATAATAAGAGGGCTCGGAGAGGTGAAGGGAGGAAGATTTTTTCCAGGTAGACCCAAGATTTATGTGGGGTAGATCTAATCCAGTCCACTACTCTGGCTAGATGTATGGCTCTCATATACATTTCTGGATCAGGAAGACCAATTCCTCCCAGTCGTTTAGGCTTGGAAAGAGTGTCGAAGGAGATTCTAGAACGCCGTCCTTTCCAGACGAACTTACAAACTGTTTTATTAAAATTAATAAAAAAGGATTTCGGTATTTTAATTGGGAGGGTTTGCATTACGTAAGTCAATCTGGGTAAGACCAACTCGGAAACCATGTTTTTCCAGGTATGGGAGGTCCAATGAGTCCATATGAGAGATCATAGAGTGCAGGAGTGGTAGATAGTTGAGTTTGTATAAGTCTGCAGTGTTAGGGGAAAGTTTCACGCCAAGGTAAGTTAGCTGTTGTGTGGACCAGTTAAATGGAGACTGGGATTGGAGGGACTTGAGAGTTGACAGGGGGAAGCCTCTGTGGAGGAGTTGGGATTTAGCAGGATTGACTTTAAAATTAGATAGGGAGCCAAATAGTTCTAGTAAGGATAGGATGGCTGGGATGGATTTTTTCGGGTTAGTTGTAAGGATCAAAAGGTCATCGGCAAAGGCTGCCAGTTTGATTTCTTGGTCCCCAACCCGAAGGCCCATAATATTTTTTTGTTGTCTTAATGCAGTAACGTTTCCATGACCAGTATAAAGATGAGGGGAGATAGGGGGCAGCCCGGTCTAGTGCCATTTTTAATGCGAAAACCAGGGGATAGAATGCCATTTACTGACACAGATGCCGAAGAGTGGTACATAGCCGTAACTGCTTTAGAGAATTGTTCCGGGATATTAAACCTAGCAAGGGTAAGGTTGATATATGACCAGTCAATTCTGTCAAAAGCTTTTTCGGCATCTGTGCCAAGCACGACTAGTGGGACCGCCTTATGGGATGAAAAATATAAAGCATTCAGAATTTTCATTACATTGTCTTTCCCCTCTCTCCCTTTTACAAATCCTACCTGGTCTGGGTGAACTAGAGATGGGAGAAACTGTTGTAGCCTGTTAGCTAACATTTTGGCCAATAATTTAAGGTCGGTGTTTAGTAGACAGATGGGATGATAATTTGAGCAAAATGATGGGTCTTTGCCAGGTTTGGGGATGATTGTTATTGTGGCTCTAGATATGTCAGCAGAGATAGGGGTGTTGAGGAGGGCTCTGTTGCATACTGGGAGAAGTTGAGGTAGGAGGATATCTGAAAAGGATCTGTAGTAAGACAGAGGCAGGCAGTCTGGACATTTCCCTGTTGGGGAAGATTTTAACGCCTCCAGTAGGTCTGACAAGGTAAAAGGAGCAGCAAGCAGGTCATGTTGTGAGGGTGAGAGGGTTGGGAGATTCAATGATTTGAGGAAGGCGGATATATTGTGCTCTTTGTCATATCGAGGGTCTGGGAGGGGTGGAGAGGGGAGGTTGTAGAGGGATTCATAGTAGAGTTTGAATTGTTCTGCTATATCTTCAGTTCTAAACAGTGTGGAACCAGAAGGGGCAGTAATGCTCTGCACGTAGTTTGCAAGTTTTCTATGTTTGATTCTCTGCATTTGATATTTTGTGGCTTTGTCACCATGAGCAAAAAATTTTTGTTGAGAAGATAAGAAAAACTTAGCAGAACGCTCATTGAGCATATTCTTCAATTCAGTTTTAAGGGATATTAACTCAGATAGGTGGTCTGAAGTAAGGATATTTTATGTTTTTTTTCTAAAGAGTTGATCCTAGAAAGGAGGGAGTTTAGCTTTTTTTCAGATTCTCTTTTTATATAGGAGCCTAGACTAATCAATTGGCCTCTTATGTAGGCTTTGTGTGCATCCCACAAAACATTAGGGGAGGTGCAGGGGGTTTGGTTGATGGAGAAATATTCTTTCAGGAGAGATGTTATACGATTTTTGTGTATATCAATATTCAGAATGGACTCATTGAACCTCCAGCAAGATTTCTTACCCGATCCCGAGGGATGGCGGAGGGTGCAGAAGATGGGTGAGTGGTCAGAGAGCGTCATAGCCCCTATTCGTGCTGAGGAACAGAGTTGTAGATGCTCCTTCGACATTAGCATATAGTCAATTCTGCTATAAGAATTGGTAGCTGAGGAAAAAAAAGAGTAATCAATGACATTAGGATTCAAGCATCTCCATATATCAACAAGCCCTAGGTTGAACAATCTAGCCAGAGTAGCGTGGATTGCCCTAGATGATAGGGCAGACTTTTTCGAGAAGGTATCTGTAACGGGGTTCCGAAGGTGCACTCGGTCCCCCATTGCCCACAAAACTGTTGCTTAGCTTTGGGGATGAGGATCTGTGTTTGACCTCATTCCCAGGGCGGCTTTACTGCTGGGTGGCTCCGTGCACCTAAGTCTGCCTTGAGCGCCGAGCTGATCACTCGGTGCTCAACTGGTTGGTCTGTCGGTCAGGTGACGCTGGCCACGTCACATGACCCTCACTCACCACTATAAATACAGGCAGCCTGCTAGCCACAGGTTGCCTGTTAATTTCTAGGTTCCTGGCTATTTGTTGGACTACTGAATACTCACCTGATTCCGTTCCCTGACGATCCTTTGCCTGCTCCTCCTGTAAAGCGCATCCATCCTGGTATTGTGACCTCGGATCCCACCTGACTACTCTCTTTGGACTCCTCTTGTACTTCTCTACTCTCCTGGTATTTGACCCCGGCTTCTCCTGACCATTCTTTGCTTTACCCTTTGTACTGCGTAGCTCTCTTGGTTCTGACCCGGTCCGTTCATGTTCCGTATTTTGTCTTGTCTGTCTTCCCTGCACGTATCCTAAGTTAGGGACTGTCGTCCAGTTGTCCCCTGTCATCAGGACTCGTGAGGCAAGTAGGTAGGGCCAGGGGTGAGGGTGGAGCGCAGTGGTCACTATCCTTCCCCCTGTGTGTGTGTGTGGACGTGACCGTTACAGTATCCATCAAGTGATTAAGGGCTAGATTTAGATCTCCTGCCAAAATAAGGGTACCCTCCCTGTGAATCTCCACTAAGAAGAGGAGTTCAGCAATCCATCGAGGTTGGTCAGCATTGGGAGCATAGGCGTTAACAAAAGTATAGAGCGTCTGGCCTATTTGGCCTTTCAGGATATTGTAGCGACAATGAATGTGATTTAAGTATGTGAAGGGGATACCTCTGCGAAAACCAATGCTGACTCCCCTAGAGGCTGCACCATTAGCACCACAGTGGTACCATGTCGAAAATTTAGAAAAGGAAAGGTTAGGGTAGTTGTTGTGTTTGTAGTGGGTTTCTTGATGGAATACTACTGAACATTTTTCCTTCCATAGGATATTTGGCAACGTTTAGAGGGAGACCTTAGACCCTTTACATTATATGATACTATATTCAAGTCTGACATGACTTATCTACATAAAGGCAGAAGACAAAGCTGAAAGTAGGTATTGTGGCAATTATGAGGAGCCCAACAATATAACTAATAAAAATAAAAATAAAAAATAAAACAGATAACTCTATTGGAGAGGTTAATACCATAATGAATGATTGTACGGTTATTAACAAGAAACTATTAGGGGGAAAGTGAATAATAATTCCCAAGTAACCTGCAGCAAGGTGGGGGTTGAAAAGATAGAGGATAACAGATCACAAAGTGGGGATTGGAGAGGAGGGCAATGTGGAAATTAAGATGATAGTAAATGAACATAGGTGGGAAGGAACATATAGGAATGAAAAAGATTCAAAGGGAAGTGGAGAAAGGTAGAAGGGATATGGAAGAATAGCCCATTATATGCCCAGTAGCGGTACATAGATGGGGTGGACAGAGGTAGAATCAAGACAGATTAGAGAGTCCTGATGAGGATGAATACTGGTTCAGATGAGGGTAACTCAGGAACCGTCATGAGAGAAATGCGGCTTCTTAGGAATTGCCAAGTCCTTGTTCTTCTTGGACCTTTGCTTATTTGGAGCGGTAGAAAGTTCCCAAGATTGAAGGACTGAAAGAGGAGGCAAGGAAAAGATATCTTGAACTTTATCCCAGTCTGGAATGTTCAACGGAGAAGTGTCCAGCGCGTTGTACAGTTGCAAGAAAAAGTATGTGAACCCTTTGGAATGATATGGAATTCTGCACAAATTGGTCATAAAATGTGATCTGGTCTTCATCTAAGTCACAACAATAGACAATCAAAGTCTGCTTAAACTAATAACACACAAAGAATTAAATGTTACCATGTTTTTATTGAACACACCATGTAAACATTCACAGTGCAGGTGGAAAAAGTATGTGAACCCTTGGATTTAATAACTGGTTGAACCTCCTTTGGCAGCAATAACTTCAACCAAACATTTCCTGTAGTTGCAGATCAGACGTGCACAACGGTCAGGAGTAATTCTTGACCATTCCTCTTTACAGAACTGTTTCAGTTCAGCAATATTCTTGGGATGTCTGGTGTTAATCGCTTTCTTGAGGTCATGCCACAGCATCTCAATCGGGTTGAGGTCAGGACTCTGACTGGGCCACTCCAGAAGGCGTATTTTCTTCTGTTTAAGCCATTCTGTTGTTGATTTACTTCTATGCTTTGGGTCTTTGTCCTGTTGCAACACCCATCTTCTGTTGAGCTTTAGCTGGTGGACAGATGGCCTTAAGTTCTCCTGCAAAATGTCTTGTTAAACTTGGGAATTCATTTTTCCTTCGATGATAGCAATCTGTCCAGGCCCTGACGCAGCAAAGCAGCCCCAAACCATGATGCCCCCACCACTATACTTCACAGTTGGGATGAGGTTTTGATGTTGTTGTGCTGTGCCTCTTTTTCTCCACACATAGTGTTGTGTGTTTCTTCCAAACAACTCAACTTTGGTTTCATCTGTCCACAGAATATTTTGCCAGTACTGCTATGGAACATCCAGGTGCTCTTGTGCAAACTGTAAACGTGCAGCAATGTTTTTTTTGGACAGCAGTGGCTTCCTCTGTGGTATCCTCCCATGAAATCTATTCCTGTTTAGTGTTTTACGTATTGTAGATTCGCTAACAGGGATGTTAGCATATGCCAGAGACTTTTGTAATTCTTTAGCTGACACTCTAGGATTCTTCTTCACCTCATTGAGCAGTCTGCACTGTGCTCTTGCCGTCATCTTTACAGGACGGACACTCCTAGGGAGAGTAGCAGCCGTGCTGAACTTTCTCCATTTATAGACAATTTGTCTTACCGTGGACTGATGAACAAAAAGGCTTTTGTAGATACTTTTATAACCCTTTCCAGCTTTATGCAAGTCAACAATTCTTAATCGTAGGTCTTCTGAGAGCTCTTTTGTGTGAGGCATCATTCACATCAGGCAATTCTTGTAAAAAGCAAACCCAGAACCGGTGTGTGTTTTTTATAGGGCAGGGCAGCTGTAACCAACACCTCTAATCTCATCTCATTGATTGGACTCCAGTTGGCTGACACCTTATTCCAATTAGCTCTTGGGGATGTCATTAGTCTAGGGGTTCACATAGTTTTTCCACCTGCACTGTGAATGTTTTAATGGTGTGTTCAATAAAAACATGGTAACATTTAATTCTTTGTGTGTTATTAGTTTAAGCAGACTGTGATTGTCTATTGTTCTGACTTAGATAAAGATCAGATCACATTTTATGACCAATTTGTGCAGAAATCCATATCATTCCAAAGGGTTCACGTACTTTTTCTTGCAACTGTAAGCCTCTGGAAGATCCGAAAAAGAGGAGATGGTAATCCTTTTTCCTGAGACAATAAATGAAAGTCCAAATGGGAAGGACCATCTGTAGGGAATTTGTTTCTCTTTAAGGAGAGATATGAGAGGCCTTAAGAATCTGCGTTTTTGCAAGGTGGATGGAGATAGATCCTGGTCTATCTGGATAGGGACCTCGTCCAGGAGGATGGATGGTGCAGCTCTGGCCGCTTTTAGAATTGCTTCTTTATCCTGGAAATTCAGGAAATGCCTGATAATGTCTCTTTGAGGATCGTTTTCTTTAGGACGCAGGCATAGTGCTCGTTGTGTCCTTTCAATTATTAGCATGTAAGGGTCGAAATTATCTGCATGATAGCAGCTGGGATGTCAGTGGCTGTGACCGATTCAAGGATCCCTCTGAAACGGAGGTTGTTTCGCCTGCCATGATTCTCCTGGTCTTCCAGGGATGCATAGAGCTGATTTATATGCGTTTGACATATTGAAAGGGATTGCGTGACCGCAGCGCTGTGATCTAGGGTCGCAGCTTGTGTGGTTTCTAACGAGTCCATTCTGTGGCCTATCTTTTGGACTTAATGGGCCACCTCCTGTAACTTGGAGTATAGTCTTCCAGGGCTTGTTTAATGAAGCGACGGGAGATCAGGAGGTTTTGTGACTCACTGGCTTCTCCTGAATCATCTTCACAGTCGGATTGGCTTGGTGCGCGGCAACACGCAGTGCTGCTGAGAGCCGCGGCCATCTTGGGATCTTTGTTCGGTCCGACTGCTTGTTGTTTCTTTAAGAATTTAGTCATATCTGACACAGCGGGGGATGCTTTAGCTTGCGGGGTGGGATCCGCATGCTTAGGTCCACCGTATTTGACCATTTTGTGATCTGTTGGCTTAGTAATGCTGTACCCACAGCAGGTTGACAGCAGGAGCTTCAGCCGGATGCATCCATTCAGCACAGGTGCTAGCTCCGCCCCCCGGGGCTTACCCGGATTCTCACGGTGGAAAGTAGCTACCAATTCCTCTGCATGAACCTGGCGGGCAGGTACCCAACATCTCTCTTCTGGACCAAATCCCTTCCAGTCCACTAAATACTGGAGAGATCTCTGGACAAAGCGGGAATCCAAAATCTTATTGACCTCAAATTCCAGCTCCCCTTGAACCTCCACCGGAGATGGAGTTCGAATAAAGGGAGCTGACTCGGCCGCCGATTTGAGCAGTGAAACATGAAAGGTGTTCACTCCTCGAATCGACGGAGGAAAAGCAACCTTGTAAGTCACCCGGTTAATTTTTTGTATAACCGGGTATGGACCAATGAATCTAGGCCCCTATTTGGCAGATGGTTGACGCAACGGGAGGTTTCGGGTGGAGACTCACACTGGATCTCCTACCTTAAACTCTTGCTCCGTAGTGCGATGGCGGTCAGTGAATTCTTTCTGTTGTGCCACCGCCTTACGAAGATTCCGCTGCGTCAACAACCAAATGGGCTGTCTATCCTGGAACCATTGATTCACCTCTGGACAGTCAGTGGAGGCCCCTGCCAGAGAGGAGAGTCTTGGATCCCTGCCCCCCACGCACCTGAACGGAGACATCTTGGTAGAGGCATGTTCGGAGTTGTTATAATCCACCTCTTCAAAGGGGAGGTGAGCTGCCCATTCCTCCTGGCAGTCTGACACGAAACACCGGAAATACTGTTCCAGGGTCTGGTTCGTTCTTTCTGTCTGCCCGTTAGTCTCTGGGTTAAAACCAGATGAAAATGACAGCCTAATCCCTAGACGGGAGCAGAAAGAACGCCAGAAACGGGAAATAAACTGAACTCCCCTATCTGAAACAATATTCTCTGGTGCCCCATGTAATCGGAAGACATGTTTCACAAACAGATCTGCCAGCTCTCCAGCCGACGGCAGTCCAGGAAGTGGAATAAAATGAGCCATTTTACTAAAACGATCCACCACTACCCAAATTACCATACAGCCAGAAGACCTAGGCAGATCCGTTATGAAATCCATAGGCACGTGGGTCCACGGGGCCGAAGGAATAGACAGAGGAAGCAAAGTACCAGAAGGGGCGGACCGAGATGTTTTACAGAGAGCACAGACACTACATGCTTGGACATAGGCTTTGACATCAGAAAGCATATTGGGCCACCAGACATGACATTTACAAAGGGATATGGTTTTCTTTATCCCCGGGTGCCCGGCCGACTTAGAATTATGCAATGGGATGTTCCGCACCCTCTAGCCAATGTCTCCACTGTTGAAAGTCCAACTTAACCCCCAAAAGCTCTCTATTACCGATATCATAGTTACGCTCGGCTGGAGAGAGCTTCCGAGAGAAAAAGGCATAAGGATGAAGCCTCTCAGGATCTCCAGAGTACTGAGACAGAACCGCTCCCACTCCGACCTCAGAAGCGTCAACCTCGAGGAAAAAAGGTTGAGAAGTGTCTGGATGAGTGAGGATTGGAGCTGAGCAAAAGGCTTGCTTTAGCGTCTCAAAGGCTTTGCCAGCCTCTTTCGTCCACTCAGAAGGGTTCATCCCCTTCTTAGTGAGGTTAGTGAGAGGCAGCACTATCGCAGAAAAAGTCTTAATAAATTTGTGATAGAAATTGGCTAAACCTAGGAATTGCTGTAATCCCTTCAGATCTCTAGGCTGAGGCCAGTCAAGGACAGCTGAGAGTTTAAAGGGGTCCATCGCCAATCCTCGTTCAGAGACTATATACCCTAGAAAATGCAATTCTTTCACTTCAAACAAGCATTTCTCAAGCTTGGCGTACAAGTGATTCTCTCTCAGCCTCTGGAAAACCTGACAAACATGATCCCGGTGAGTCTGCAAGTCTGATGAGTAGATTAGTATGTCATCTAAATAGACAACCACGAATCTACCCAAGATTCATCATTGATGAACTCCTGGAAGACTGCGGGAGCATTACAGAGACCGAAAGGCATCACAAGATACTCATAATGCCCGTCTCTAGTATTAAATGCGGTCTTCCATTCGTCATCCTTACGAATACGTACTAAGTTGTAACACATCAGCCCCTTGTGGGCTAAACACGTCTTAGAAGTGATGATAGTGTTTGGGTAACGCACTCAGCACTTCCGTGGATGCAAGTGGCAACACCGGGCAAATGCACCTGGTGAAGCAGTCAGAACTCCACTTGCAAATTTGTCCGGAATGCCAGTCCACAACTTATGAAGTCTCAACCAGGGGAGGCCCAAAATCATAGGAGTGGATGGCATGTCCAGGGTTAAAAGGTTTAAGACTTCCCGGTGACCAGCCCCTACCGTTACCTGCAACCCAGGTGTCATCTACAATGACCGGCCTTCTTGAAGGGGAGACCCATCCACAGCGGTGACGGAAATGGCTTCTCCCGGTTTGTAGACTGGGATCTGTAGTTGTTGGACCAGAGAAGAGTCAATGAAGTTACCGGCAGCTCCCGAGTTGAGTAAGGCGGAGATAGGATGGTTTTTCACTTGCCACTCAATAGTAATAGGTATGAGAAGACGACTTCTTTTAAGAGGAGGCAGCAGAGTACCTAGTGGATTCTCCTCAATCTCCATTAGGCTTTGTCGTTTCCCGACAATAGTAAAGGTCATTTCTTTAGTCGGTGCCCAACTCCTCCACAATATAAGCAAAGACCCTCATTCTGGCGACGAGCCCTCTCAGTAGGGGTAAGACGCGAAGACCCCAGTTCCATGGGTTCCTCAGCCGGTTTACTGGGTCGTGGAGATGGGTTGGAAGAAACTGAATGAGAAGCCCGCTCCAGACGACGTTCTCGAATGTGACGATCAGCGTCAATTGCTTGTTGGATTGCCACATCTAGAGATGATGGAGATGGTAGAGATAATAGTAGATCTCTGACAGGGTCGGAAAGTCCCAACCGGAACCGGTGGCGAAGAGCAGCATCCCCCTAGTTGGTAAAGGTGGCCCAGCGACGGAACTCTGCAGCAAATTCTTCCGCTGTGCGTCGTTCTTGTTGGAGGTGTTCCAGTTGAGTCTCAGCAGTTCGAGTGCGATCTGGGTCGTCATACAAAACCCCCATAGCATGAAAGAAGGCCTCTACTGAGTCAAATGCGGGATCCCCTGTCTGGAGGTTAAAAGCCCAGCGTTGCGGGTCCTTCCTCAATAGAGACATCACTATGCCGATCCTTTGTTTGATATTACCCGATGATACAGGGCGCAGTTTAAAGTATAAGCGGCAGGAGTCACGGAAGTTGAGAAACTCCTGACTATTACCTGAAAAAATCTCAGGTAGGGGTATCTTGGGTTCCACTGGGCGTTTTGCTGAAGTTGAGTCGGGCAAACCCTGGACTCCCTGGAGGAGGATTTAAAGCTCGTCCCCGACTGTTGCCAGTTGTGAATGGATCGTATTAATATTCACAGCAGAGATGTTTATCCTGTGTTGGACAAAGAAGTTCGTTGCTCTGGTCAATTCCACTAGCTGCTATTGGATACGATCCATGATAACTGGAAGTTGGGGCTCACTGTTCTGTAATGCTGCAGAACCCCAAGCAACCAGGCAAAGATCTGAACAAACGTGGATTTATTGAAAACACAGCAGTAAAGTCCAAGCCAGAAATCATACAGAAATAATGTAGTCCAAATAATAACCTCTGTGGGAAAACGTCAGAGAAAAGCCAGACCAGGCTAAAGTTCATACAGAAGAGTCCGTGAAACCAAATACCTAAGGATGAGACGGTGAAGTATCCAAGGTCCGATCCGAGGCCACACATGGTGCAACTGTAGAGCAGAGACGAGGTTTCCAGAGGCATTCACTAGATGGAGACACACAGAATTCATGCATGGAACAACCTTAGTGAATCTGAACCAGCATACTCCCAGGTTGTAGAGACAACAGTGAGCACTGATCAGCCAGGGAGATCACCTTTTAAACACCTGCTGGCCAATCACAGAGTGCTGCTTGTCAGAACCTCATAGGTCATGCGATCATCCTACTCATTAGCACCTGTGCAGCAAATCCCTAATCAACTTTGAATTTGTGCACAGATGCTTTACCTGCCAGTGGCCGACGTAGCGCATAAGATGCACTCACACTCGGCCGCGCATTACTTTGTGAATCACCCCTCGGGCGTGCACGCAGACGCCCAACAGACTCGGAACGGGCACGGGATTGTGCCAGCATGGACGCCAGAACGGAACCCGCAGGAGACGCCGGAGGCAGGACCGGCCGCGACGTATTGCCATCAGCCTGGCAATTCTGCCTCAGAGATCCCCGCGGTCCTCCCCTCCGGCGCCCATATGGACGCCCCAACCTATCTGCCCGCAAGGGAACCAAAACCGCAGACTCCCTTACAAATACATTCTCAGTTCACGTCAGCGGTTATACAGTACAGACCAAAAGTTTGGACACACCTTCTCATTCAAAGAGTTTTCTTTATTTTCATGACTATGAAAATTTTAGATTCACACTGAAGGCATCAAAACTATGAATTAACACATGTGGAATTATATACATAAAAAACAAGTGTGAAACAACAGAAAATATGTCATATTCTAGGTTCTTCAAAGTAGCCACCTTTTGCTTTGATTACTGCTTTGCACACTTTTGGCATTCTCTTGATGAGCTTCAAGAGGTAGTCCCCTGAAATGGTTTTCACTTCACAGGTGTGCCCTGTCAGGTTTAATAAGTGGGATTTCTTGCCTTATAAATGGGGTTGGGACCATCAGTTGCGTTGAGGAGAAGTCAGGTGGATACACAGCTGATAGTCCTACTGAATAGACTGTTAGAATTTGTATTATGGCAAGAAAAAAGCAGCTAAGTAAAGAAAAACGAGTGGCCATCATTAGTTTAAGAAATGAAGGTCAGTCAGTCATCCGAAAAATTGGGAAAACTTTGAAAGTAAGGGCTATTTGACCATGAAGGAGAGTGATGGGGTGCTGCGCCAGATGACCTGGCCTCCACAGTCACCGGACCTGAACCCAATCGAGATGGTTTGGGGTGAGCTGGACCGCAGAGTGAAGGCAAAAGGGCCAACAAGTGCTAAGCATCTCTGGGAACTCCTTCAAGACTGTTGGAAGACCATTTCAGGGGACTACCTCTTGAAGCTCATCAAGAGAATGCCAAGAGTGTGCAAAGCAGTAATCAAAGCAAAAGGTGGCTACTTTGAAGAACCTAGAATATGACATATTTTCAGTTGTTTCACACTTGTTTGTTATGTATATAATTCCACATGTGTTAATTCATAGTTTTGATGCCTTCATAGTCATGAAAATAAAGAAAACTCTTTGAATGAGAAGGTGTGTCCAAACTTTTGGTCTGTACTGTATGTCTAGAAAGCATTTAGTGGCCTTTTCAGTACAAAAAGAAAAATGTATTCTCTGTTCACGTCTGCGGTTATATGTGTTGAAAGCATTTAGTGGCCTATTTCAGTACAAAAAGAAAAATATATTCTCAGTTCACATCAGCGGTTATATGTGTGGAAAGCATGGCTGGGAGTCAGCAGGGTGGCAGCAGTGGGAGGTTGGGAGCCAATCATGCCCGAAGTAGACCACCTGCTTCGCAGCAGCCTACCTGCCCGAGAAGTAGTGGTGCAGGGGTTCAAGGAAGCAGCAGTGGTAGCAGTCAGTCAGTGCGGTGGTTATATGTGTTATTTTGTATTTCAGTACAAAAAGCAAAATATATTCTCAGTTCACTTCAGCGGTTATTTTTGTTGAAAGCGTTTAGTGGCCTATTTCAGTACAAAAAGAAAAATATATTCTCAGTTCACATCGGTGGTTATATGTGTTGAAAGCATGGCCGGGAGTCAGCAGGGTGGCAGCAGTGGGAGGTTGGGAGCCAATCATGCCCGGAGTAGACTACCTGCCCGAGAAGTAGTGGTGCAGGGGTTCACGGAAGCAGCAGCAGTAGCAATAAGTCAGTGCTGACTGTTGGGGGGAAATTACCTACTCAGCGGTGTGGCTGTTTTTTGCTAAGCCGCCAGAGGAGCTTAACATGGCCATATGTAGAATATGTGGGCAGAATGTTGGCACCACAGCCCTGCATCAATATATGCAGCGTCACCATATGTGGTATCCTGATTCTGCTGCTGCTACTGCCATCTCCACACTATGTCACCTTGCCACTCTGTGGTATCCTGATGCTGCTTCTGCTACTGCCATCTCCACACTTGGTCACCTTGCCACTGTGTGGTATCCTCCTGCTGCTGCAGCTTCTTCTGCTACTGCCATCTCTACACTATGTCACTTTGCCACTATGTGGTTTCCTGATGCTGCTGATGCTATTACCATCTCCACACTTGGTTACCTTGCCACTCTGTGGTATCCTCCTAATGCTGCTGCTGCTACTGCCATCTCCACATCTGGTCACCTTGCCACTCTGAGGTATCCTCCTAATGCTGCTGCTGCTGCCACTGCCGTCTCCACACTATGTCAACTTGCCACTCTGTGGTATCCTGATGCTGCTGCTACTGCCATCTCCAAACTTGGTCACCTTGCCAATCTGTGGTATCCTCCTGATGCTGCTGCTGCTGCTGCTACTGCCATCTCCACACTATGTCATCTTGCCACTCTATGGTATCCTGATGCTGCTGCTGCTGCTGCTACTGCCATCTCCACACTATGTCACTTTGCCACTCTGTGGTATCCTCCTGTTGCTGCTGCTGTCGCCATCTCTACACTGTCATTGTGCCACTCGGTGGCCTCCTCCTGATGCTGCCGCCACCTTCAGACTCTGTCATTGTGCCACTCTGTGGCCTCCTCATGCTGCCGCCAACTACAGACTGCATCAGTGTTCCATTCTGGCCTCCTCCTGATGCTGCTGCTGTCGCCACTTCCACACTCTGTGGTCTCCTCATGCTGCTGCCAACTCCAGACTCTGTCATTGTGCCACTCGGTAACCTCCTCATACTGCTGCCAACACCAGACTTAGTCATTGTGCCACTCAGTGACCTCCTCCTACTGCTGCCAACTCCAGACTCTGTCAGTGTGCCACTCAGTGGCTTCCTGGTGCTGCCGCCACCTTCAGACTCTGTCATTGTGCCGCTTTATGGCCTCCTCATGCTGCTGCCATTTCCACAATCTCTCGGCATCATGCTACTCTGTGGCCTCCTGATGCTGCTGCCACCTCTAGACTCTGTCATTAGGCCACTCTATGGTCTTCCCATGCTGCTTCCACCTCACCACTATGTCATAGGTCTACTCTGTGGACTTCTCATGCTGTTCCCACCCTCCCCACTTCATAACTGGGCCACTATTTGCCTGGCTGACATGATTTATTTGATCTTTCTTCTTATCTGTCAGAAGGAAGGAAAAATGAGACGCACAACAGATCCTGTCTGTGTAGCAGCTGTAAGGCTTGCATTGGCTTATGATTTGGTAGCCAAAAGCAGGAGTGAGTGTAAAACACAGAAGACATGCAAATATTTCATTCACGTGTCATCTCTGTTTTAGATCCACTCCTGTTTATTTTGGCATTAGCAATACTGATGGATTGTTAAGCAAATTCTGACTGAGTGAAGGCGTATGCTACACAGATAGGATCAATTTTTTGTGGGTTATTGTTCTGACGGATCAGAGAAAGGGCAAATTAATCAGTGACGTCAACATAAACTTACTGTTTAGGCATAGAAAATGGTCTAAATGTAAGCCAGCTAGGAAGTTGGCTGACATTTAGAAGCGGCACTGGATGCGCTAAAGTTATGTACAGGCTGGCGCCTCTTCATAACTCCAGTGTATCCACTGCCAGTGCTGTGGGTTTATTAAGACTGGCGTCTACAAGCCGGTCTTAATAAATGATTCCCAATTTTTTTTTAAACATTCAGGTTGAATTCTGATTCTGTACAAATTATTTATTTATCTCTAGTGGAGCTTTAACCTGAACTCTACAGAAGCTTCTAGCTGTTGTACATTTCAGCTTCAGGTACATAGATCTTCCGTGACGCTCCAAACTTATCAGGGGGACAATGCTCCTTAATAATTTTGGAACATCTTATGCCAGTTGGCTTTATATGAAGACTGGTGTATAAAATATTGGTCTTAGTAAATTGCCCCAATGTTCTATTAACCTAATTTTCCTAACTTCCAGTTACATATTCTATTTGCTCATGGGGTAAAAGAACTTATAACAGTTTTCTCAGTGGCAATAGTTCTATAAACAAAAAATCACGAAGGCATATACTGTCAGGAATATATTTATACACCAGTAACATAATGAAACTGCAAAATATATCAAGAATATGACAAGAAATTGAATGATGCCTCATGCATTTCACAATCTGTAAGTTCTTATTCCATACAAATGTACATCACAGTATTCTGTGCAGTCTACTGTGATGATATATTATGTGGTTCAATGTCCAAACTAGATACAGCCTGACAGAAATCTGGATCTTGTTTTCAAGCTTCACTTGCATTTAACTTCACACAGTGTTTTCAAGTCAAAAGTTACTAAATATTTCCATTACTTAATGTTTTGTATATATAAAAAAAAAAATATATATAAAATAATTCAGCCCATAATTGAGGGTCACGTACAATAAAAAAATATGCATAAGTGGTCATGAATGATGAATGAGTCATATTTTCTGCAGAGCACTCTTCTTTAAAACTGCAGTTGTAATATGCCGTACCAGAACTGATACACTGAAAAAAGTATATGGGCTTTGGGGGTCATTTACTGCAGACTGGTGTTTCAAATGCCATGTTCAGACTAATTTATTTAAAAGATCTTAATAAATTTGTTGCATCTTCTGCTGTTGGTGTGCCAGAACAGAAAAGTAATCCATCCAGGAGCTGGAGTAGATTCCTGTTATAATGTGCACCAATTTCTGGCTCCCATGTTAAATGAGTCTGGCCAAAGAGGTCCCATTTGAAGCCCACTTACTTCTTCACACATCACACTCTCTTTTTGGAAAAGTGGCAATGGTGTCAGAACAAATTAAAAAGTTAAAAATGTTGTCACAAATCTGCACATGTGACAAAATGTGTGATGTTTTTAGCGCAGAAGACATTTCTACAAGGAATGACTAGTGATAAGCGGCAGAGGTCATATTCGAATTTGCGATATTTTGCAAATATTTTATAGAATATTCGTTGAATATTCGTGAATTAGAATATTCGTTATATTCAGCATTTTTTTTACTTGAAATATCGGCAATGTAATGATCGTGTAATATGCAAATATTATGCGATCAATACAGGCGTGGGTCATAAAGGAATATATAGCACTGTATTCGATATAGTGCTACAGTGCGATGCGAAAGTTTGGGCAACCTTGTTAATCGTCATGATTTTCCTGTATAAATCGTTGGTTGTTACCATAAAAAATGTCAGTTAAATATATAATATATAGGAGACACACACAGTGATATTTGAGAAGTGAAATGAAGTTTATTGGATTTACAGAAAGTGTGCTATAATTGTTTAAACAAAATTAGGTAGGTGCATAAATTTGGGCACCACAAAAAAGAAATGAAATCAATATTTAGTAGATCCTCCTTTTGCAGAAATTACAGCCTCTAAACGCTTGCTGTAGGTTCCAATGAGAGTCTGTATTCTGGTTGAAGGTATTTTGGACCATTCCTCTTTACAAAACATCTTTAGTTCATTCAGGTTTGATGGCTTCCGAGCATGGACAGCTCTCTTTAAGTCACACCACAGATTTTCAATTATATTCAGGTCTGGGGACTGAGATGGCCATTCCAGAACGTTGTACTTGTTCCTCTGCATAAATGCCTTAGTGGATTTTGAGCAGTGTTTAGGGTCGTTGTCTTGTTGAAAGATCCAGCCCCGGCGCAGCTTCAGCTTTGTCCCTGATTCCTGGACATTGGTCTCCAGAATCTGCTGATACTGAGTGGAATCCATGCGTCCCTCAACTTTGACAAGATTCCCAGTACCTGCACTGGCCACACAGCCCCACAGCATGATGGAACCACCACCATATTTTACTGTAGGTAGCAGGTGTTTTTCTTGGAATGTTGTGTTCTTTTTCCTCCATGCATAACGCCCCTTGTTATGGCCAAATAACTCAATTTTAGTTTCATCAGTCCACAGCACCTTATTCCAAAATGAAGCTGGCTTGTCCAAATGTCCTTTAGCCCACCTCAAGCGGCACTTTTTGTGCTGTGGGCGGAGAAAAGGCTTCCTCTGCATCACTCTCGCATACAGCATCTCCTTGTGTAAAGTGCGCCGAATGTTTGAACGATGCACAGTGACTCCATCTGCAGCAAGATGATGTTGTAGGTCTTTGGTGCTGGTCTGTCGGTTGACTCTGACTGTTCTCACCATTCGTCGCTTCTGTCTATCCGAGATTTTTCTTGGTCTGCCACTTCGAGCCTTAACTTGAACTGAGCCTGTGGTCTTCCATTTCCTCAATATGTTCCTAACTGTGGAAACAGACAGCTGAAATCTCTGAGACAGCTTTCTGTATCCTTCCCCTAAACCATGATGGTGAACAATCTTTGTCTTCAGGTCATTTGAGAGTTGTTTTGAGACCCCCATGTTGCTACTCTTCAGAGAAAAATAAAAGAGGAGGGAAACTTACAATTGACCCCCTTAAATACTCTTTCTCATAATTGGATTCACCTGTGTATGTAGGTCAGGGGTCACTGAGCTTACTAAGCCAATTTGAGTTCCAATAATAAGTTCAAAAGGTTTTGGAATCAATAAAATGACAACAGTGCCCAAATTTATGCACCTGCCTAATTTTGTTTAAACAATTATAGCACACTTTCTGTAAATCCAATAAACTTCATTTCACTTCTCAAATATCACTATGTGTATCTCCTATATGATATATTTAACTGACATTTTTTATGGTAACAACCAACGATTTATACAGGAAAATCATGACGATTAACAAGGTTGCCCAAACTTTCGCATCCCACTGTATATATTAGCTTTTTAGAATATTCATCATTTATTTCCATCTGAAGTTATGATTCCTCCCTGCTTAAGTTGCTTGTCAAGCAACTTAAGCAGGGAGGAATCATGAATTCAGATTTTAAAAAAAGCTGAATATTCTAAAAAATTAATATATTCGATATAGTGCTATATATTAGTTTTTTAGAATATTCGTCATTTTTTCCATCTAAAGTCATAATTCCTCCCTGCTTAACTTGCTTGTGGGACAATGACTCATTGGCCCACAAGCAAGAAGCAGGGAGAAATTATGACTTTAGATGGAAAAAATCACGAATATTCGCTATAATTAATATATAGCACTATATTCTAAATATTCGCAAATTCTCAAAGTTGCAATATTCAAGATGAAAATTTGCTATTCGAATATTTGCGCTCAACACTAGAAAATGACCAACTACGTCTAAAAAGCCAGAATTTCCCCAGTTCTCTAATAGCTTTTCTCCTGCCACAAGTACCCACACACCTTGCACCCCAGCCAACCTCCATAACAAATAAACACAAATAAACACCACATCTTTACACATCCCGACTGAACAGCCACTCAAGAAAGAAGACTCCTCATCCCCAACAACAAATTTACCAAAAATTGCTTTTATGATAACTGTTTTTATATAAAACAACTTTTAATATTTAGATATAAATAAACACACAATTTTAAACCCCAGCACTGTCTATGTATTTATTCTGTGCAGTGACGTATGAGAGTGTGCCTGTCATACCCATCTATACTCAATATACAGGGTGGGCCATTTATATGGATACACCTTATTAAAATGGGAATGGTTGGTGATATTAACTTCCTGTTTGTGGCACATTAGTATATGTGAGGGGGGAAACTTTTCAAGATGGGTGGTGACCATGGCGGCCATTTTGAAGTTGGCCATTTTGAATCCAACTTTTGTTTTTTCAATAGGAAGAGGGTCATGTGACACATCAAACTTATTGGGAATTTCACAAGAAAAACAATGGTGTGCTTGGTTTTAACGTAACTTTATTCTTTCATGAGTTATTTACAAGTTTCTGACCACTTATAAAATGTGTTCAATGTGCTGCCCATTGTGTTGGATTGTCAATGCAACCCTCTTCTCCCACTCTTCACACACTGATAGCAACACCGCAGGAGAAATGCTAGCACAGGCTTCCAGTATCCGTAGTTTCAGGTGCTGCACATCTCGTATCTTCACAGAATAGACAATTGCCTTCAGATGACCCCAAAGATAAAAGTCTAAGGGGGTCACTGGATATGCGAAACTGCTAAATGATAATGTGTTTCCCTCTTTATGCACTGAAGCTGCCACGTTCCCTGAGTTTTTCCAGCAAGATGGTGCACCACCACATTATGGGTGTCAGGTCAGAGCATTCCTAGATGAACAGTTTCCTGGAAAGTGGATTGGTCATCGTGGGCCAGTTGAATGGCCCCCAAGGTCTCCCGATCTGACCCTCTTAGACTTTTATCTTTGGGGTCATCTGAAGGCAATTGTCTATGCTGTGAAGATACGAGATGTGCAGCACCTGAAACAACGAATACTGGAAGCCTGTGCTATCATTTCTCCTGCGGTGTTGCTATCAGTGTGTGAAGAGTGGGAGAAGAGGGTTGCATTAACAATCCAACACAATGGGCAGCACATTGAACACATTTTATAAGTGGTCAGAAACTTGTAAATAACTCATGAAAGATGAGTTTCAAAATCATGAGATTCAAAATGGTTCGACTTCAAAATGGCCACCATGGTCACCACCCATCTTTAAAAGTTTCCCCCCTCACATATACTAATGTGCCACAAACAGGAAGTTAATATCACCAACCATTCCCATCTTATTAAGGTGTATCCATATAAATGGCCCACCCTGTATTTTAATAGTTCAGACATTTTTGGATGCAGTGATACCTATTATGTTTATTTTTTATTTTATTGTTTATAGTTTTTTATATATAAAATTGGCACAGGAGGTGATTTGAATTTTTAATATTTTTTGATTTTCTTTAACTTTTTCTGCACAGTAACTTATACCCCAATTTTGTCGGTTTGCCAAATTTATCCTGGTGTACATCACTGTGCAGTGCAGCAACATGCAGGGCTAGTCCTTTCTGGTACTGAAACAGTTGCTGTGCATCAGAATGACAGGGATGTCACATATATGGATGTGCACATCATTGTGCATGGCCACCAACATTCCTAGCTAACCCCTAGCTATTCAAAAAAAAAAGCATACAGCATCCTTCAGTAAAGTGGAACAAAATAAGGCAGCGCCAATAAAGTAGTAGAGAGAAAAAAAGGTTCTTTTAATCCATATTGTGACAGTGCAAACACATGCATTCAAATCCCTTCTGTTAGCTTTAGAACAAATGTGCATCACTACTAGGCATACAGTAGTTCACACTTTACTTATTTGGTCAGTTATTGTCAGTTCAAAGAAGGTGTGGGTCAAACCCACAGAACAGGTGCAGATCAATTTATGATACCTAATCGAAGAGTAGGCTTAACTCCTGAAATCCTGAACATACTGGTGAGGGTGGAAACAACATGAAGAGTCACAATAGTGGCCCATAACAGAGTGGGTGGGGAGGGTGGCAACAGCATGAAGAGTCACAATAGTGGCCCCAGAACAGAGTGGGGAGTGGGGCAACAACAGTAGGTATAACAACACAAAATGGTGGCAGATCATAGAAGGGGCATATGACAGCAGAGGCAGCAGGCGTGGGGCATCAGGCTTGTAACAGCATCAGCATGGTGGCAGCAGCACATGGCAGAAGTAACAGGCCATTTGTCACAATGCTCTGTGGTGGCAGTACACTACAGTCAGATCATTACTGCAAGAATTATGTATGCTGTTGTCTCAGGCACTGATGTCTGAAAATCCTGGTTGATCCATGTCTGATTCATCTTTATAAGGGTTAGTCTCTCAACATTTTATGTTAAAAGGCGAGTTATTTTTGGGGTAAATATGCCACCCGCCGCACTAAACAACCACTCTGATGCCACACTACTGGCCCGCCAGGAAAGCCTGACCAGGGCAAACTCGGACAGTTGCAGCCACAAATCAAGTTTGGCTGCCCAGTAGTCCAGGGTATCTTCAATGTGGGATGGCAGGGTGCAGTCCAAGTATGTCACCACCTGCTGGTTCAGGTACTGCTCCATGTCTTGCTGTTGGTGGGTGGTTTCTTCACTAGGCGTCACTAGGCGGGTGAAGAAAAGTGCTCATCAGAGACTCAAGACTTAAGTTCCCACCCCCTCCAGCAGTGATGGCAGTGAAGAGTGAGCTCAGAGGGTCCTCATGGTCAGAACTTCATGAGTATGGCTGATGACGCACGTAGGCAGTGACTAATCAACTACATACAATGTCTTGATAGTAGTTGAGCTTTTCACCCCTCTCAGAAGGTGTAAAAAAGGCCCCCATTTTGGACTGGTAGAGAGGGTCTTACATTGTGGAAAACCAGTAGTCATCCCTCTGCCGAATGGTGATAATGTGGCTGTCACTACACAAGCAACTCAGCATGCATCTGGCCATTTAACCAAGGGAATCGGAGGTACCCCCTGCCTCCATCTCAACCGCATACTGCCATGGTCTGTCTGGGTCATCTGTGCCATTTTCATCATTGCTCTCTACCTCTTCCTGCTCCTCCCCAGTCGCTTGGGCAGATAAACCACCTAGATCTGTATAGAATTCCTTGGAGTTAACGTCCTCCTCCTTCTCATCATCATTCTCCTCCTCCTGTGCCAGTTCAGCCTTCATAGGTCTTAGGTGGCTGTGAGACAGGAACCCAGAGATATGCACGGAACATGTGACTAGAAATTTGTAATGGAATCAAGAAGGCTGTGTGACAGGTGACATGAACTGGGAAGTGGATAAGGGAATTGAGGTGAAGGAGATGTGAGAGACAGTGAACTTGAGGGAAACTAGCAGTGTAGGTAGTGTAGGGGGTAACTGAGAGCCAGGGTGGAGATTAGACTGTCCCACTGCAGGATTCTCTGCAAAAATCATCAGTATTGTACATCGCAACACTTGATTTGCTGAACGTTTTGCTCAGTCTATAAGCCCTAGGCTTACTTTCTGTACAACCAGAGACATAGCTTAAGGTTGATAGGCTGCATTATCCTCCTGTCACAGCTGCACACTCAACTGCATGGCCTGTGGAGCTGAGAATCAGAAGAGGCAGCTGCTTCCTTCTGAGGATCCCACACACCTGCTACTGTCTAGGTCTTCTGTACAGTTATCTGACTAATTTATAGCTCGGTTGATGGCTCAGAATAACACTTTCTACACCCAAGTCCTAAATACAGTAAGTCACTTCCCTGCTCCCGCCATCAAAGTCCGTGTACAGTATATATATATATATATATATATATATATATAGGTATCCTCATGTATCCCTTCAAGGAGTCTATGCTGAAACTGCCGCTTAAACTAGCAGTCTTTTCCTCCATGCTGTAGCACAAAATACTCTGCAGTACTGTCATCTTATCATCTAGTTGTCACCAACTTGCCTGTCCGAGCTCCAGCGCTGCAGGTCTGGGGCTCGGACACGTCAGCGCGGTGCCAGGCATGCTGTCATGCCATGCCCCTTGGTGACTCTGCGTTTAGGCCACAACCCTCTCATGACGTTTAGGTCACGCCCCTCGCTATGCCATATAGGTCACGCCCCCTCTCGACTGCCGGCTTTGGCCATGCTTCCTTAGGTCACACCTGAGCTATGCCCCCCGGTGATGTCAGCGCTCAGGTGATTAGCTCCCTATTTAAGGCTGCAACTGGCAATCACCTTTGCCAGTTATAGGTTTTCCTTGCTGTGCTCTGCTACCTGTGTGTATTGAACTGTTGCTTTTGGATTTGACTTCAGCTATACCTTGACCTCTCTCTCTGCTTAGCGTTTCTGTACCTTCTCCCTGTCCGGTATTGACCCTTGGCTTGTTGTCACTCCCTCCTTCCGCTTTGTGATTCTGTTGGTATCGATCTACTGTTTGACTGTTTCTGGCTCGACTTCCCTTGGCGTTTTTTTTTTTTTTTTTTGTGTATCTCTGCACTTACCAGTATAGGGAACGTCGACCAGTTGTGGACTTGTCGCCTAGGACATGTTCCGCAAGTAGGCAGGGTCAGTGGGCTGGGTTCAAGCTGGGGCTCACTGTGTGTGTGCGTGCTCAGTACCTACGGCCGTGACACTAGTACTGCCTCTTTTATCTTTCTGTTGTCAGGTACTAGGTCATTTCAAATACACTGTATTTAGCTAGGGTGTCAGACAGGACGTGTTGCAGGAAACATTGCATAAAATGAGGGGCAGTGTCAGTTCTGAACTAACCCTGCCCCTTTTGCTATGATCCTGGTGCAAGGGATGGGTAATCAATGGCATCTTTGCAGCAGTATGGCTTGAGCAATACTCTATTTGTCATAAGTTGCCCGCCAGTACCTGTTGCTCCACTCTCACCAGGTGCCTGACTGTTCTTCTTGTCTCCCTCCCACCTGTTACTTCACTGTTCACTGCACACTTTATATCAGGTGTTTCAACATCCTTGCAGACCCCTCTAACCAAATTCCTCCCTGTCCTTGATTCCATCCTCTCATCAGATGCCTGACTTTCTCTCTTGCTTCCCTTCCACCAAGTGCCTACTGTCCCTATTGCCCCCTTCATGCAAGATACCTCACAGTATCTCTGGTCCTTTCCTACAAGGTGCCTGTCACCTTCCTGCTCCCTCCAAAGAAGTGTTTTAATTTTAATTTTAATTTTGTCTCTAGTTGCATTTTGCAGTTACATATATTTTGGGACAATAAAAAAAACAACACCAACAATTTTACCCTTGATGTTTTCAATTTTCTTTTACTCCATGTGGAATACTTTTTAAAAAAGTAACGAGATAAGTGAAACGTTGAAAATTATTGCCCAGTTATAGTGTGTGCCATGATGATTTGTGACTTTTTTACACCATAATAGTGGTGTAAACACTTTAGTATGTGTCCCATGTGTCAATCCTAAGGGTATTCAGGGCTGAGTTTTTCACCACAATATTCCAAGGGCTAAAATTTTGATGTAGCAATATTACGGCTTTTCAAGGGATGAGATTAAGAACTTTTGGCACCATTTTGTTGAAGTCTGAGTTAATGATTTGTGAAATAGGTTCTTAGCCAGTGAGAAAAGCAGTTACAAAGCATTCCTTATTCCTGGGGACAACCCATTGAGATAAATAGGCACTTTGAAAGGCTTATGATAATGGAACTCTTATTGTAAGGTTTCTCCACGGGTTACACTAAGGGTCCTAAAAGGTGGTAACTTTGTAATCTGTTACAGCTAATAGAGCTTTCTATCAAGTACAGTGTTGCCTATAATTATTCATACCCCTGGCAAATTTTGACTTAATGTTACTTTTATTCAACCAGCAAGTCATTTTTTTTATGGGAAATGACATAGGTGTCTCTCAAAAGATAATAAGACGATGTACAAGAGGCATTATTGTGGGGAAAAAACATTTCTCAGCTTTTATTTACATTTGAGCAGAAAGTGTCCAGTCCAAAATTATTCATACCCTTCACAAACTGTCAGAGTCTGTGGGAAAATCAAAAGTTCTATACCATTCCAAATAGTTCAAGCTGTTCTAAAGCATCCTAATTACCCTGATTAATTGGGAACAGTTGTTTTAATCAACTCAACAGGTGAAAAACAGCAGCTCTCTGCAGTTGGTTTGTGGACAGTCATGGCTAAGACAAAAGAGCTCAGTGAGGACCTGCGACTGCACATTGTGGCTGCTCACAAGTCAGGAAAGGGCTACAAGGCCATTTCTAAATGTTTTCAAGTTTCAGTGGCTACAGTGCAAAGTATTATTAAAAAAATACAAGATGTTCCTCACTGTGGAAAATCTTAGAGGACGTGGTCGGAAGCCAAAAGTGACACCTGTGCTGGCCAGGAGGATAATTAGAGAGGTGAAAAAGAATCCAAGGATCACCACCAAGGCCATCCTGGTGAATCTGGGCTCTGCTGGTGGCAATGTCTCAAGGCAGACAATCCAACGGACACTGCACACTGCTGGGTTCCACGGATGCAGACCAAGGAGGACGCCACTTCTCCAGATAAGGCACACAAAAGCTTGCTTGGCCTTTGCAAAAGCTCATCTGGACAAAGAAGAAGACTTCTGGTCTTCTGTGTTATGGTCAGATGAAACAAAAATTGAATTGTTTGGTCACAATGATGTTTCCTTCATTTGGCATAAAAAAGGAGAAGCCTTCAACCCAAAGTACACCATCCCCACTGTCAAACATGGTGGTGGGAAACTAATGCTTTGGGGGGTGTTTTTCAGCCAATGGACCAGGGAACCTAATCACAGTAAACGGCACCATGAAAAAAGAGCAATACATGAGGATTCTCAACGACAACATGAGGCAGTCTGCAGAGAAACTTGGCCTTGGGCACCAGTGGACATTTCAGCATGAAAATGACCCAAAACACACAGCAAAAGTGGTGAAGAAATGGTTAACAGACAACAACATTAACGTTTTGGAGTGGCCCAGCCAGAGTCCAGACTTGAATCCAATTGAGAATCTGTGGAGGGAGCTAAAGATCAGGGTGATGGCAAGAATCTGTGGAGGGAGCTAAAGATTAGGGTGATGGCAAGAAGACCCTCCAACCTGAAAGATGTGGAGCTCATTGCTAAAGATGAATGGGCAAAAATACCTGTGGAGACATGCAAAAAGCTGGTCTGCAATTATAGGAAGCGTTTGATTGCTGTAATAGCCAATAAAGGCTTTTCTATTGATTATTGAATAATTTTGGACTGGACACTTTTTGCTCAAATGTAAATAAAAGCTGAGAAATGTTTTTTTTTCCCACAATAATGCCTCTTGTACATCGTCTTATTATCTTTTGGGAGACACCTATGTCATTTCCCGTAAAAAAATTACTTGCTGGTTGAATAAAAGTAACTTTAAGTCAAAATTTGCCTGGGGTATGAATAATTATGGGCAGCACTGTAGGTATTGCCTAAAGTGGAGATCCCCTATTAACTTTGAATGTGTCCATATTATTTATTATATCCAAAACTGTTATGAAACAATATTTTAAGAACTTGAAGAAAATATTGGACAGATTTCATGGTTGTACTTTAAAATAATTTTTCAGGAGTTCAATATTGATGACCTATCCTCAGAAAAGTTCATCAATATCAGATTGGTGGAGGTCTGACACCCAACAAACCCTCAATCATTTGTTTGAAGAGGCTGCAGTGCTCAAGTGAGCCCCACTGCGCCCTTGCAGATCGGACCCCCACCAATCAGATATTGATGACCTATTCTGGGGATAGATCATCATTATTAAACACCCTGTAAAATCCTTCAAAGTTGTTTCAGTTTTTTCAAACATTTTGCAGACTGTGCAGTCAGTGCAGTATTTTTTTTTAAGTGGAATTCCTTTACATACAGTAATAATTATGTGTAGTACATATTTGGAGAAATGGCAATGCTAATGATCTCTAAAAGAAGTTGGAGTGGCACTATAGCTGTTCATTGTCTGGCCCAGTGGTAATTTTCAAAGTACTTGTAATCCCCCTTCTGCTTGCTTGTATAGCATTGATTAAAAAAATAATCATTATTATTGTCATAAAAGTAGACTACACAGTACCTATCTTTTCAGGACAAGTTGCATTACTAATCATGCTAAAAACACTTATCAAATTGATGATGTAGTTTAATTATTCATGTGAAAATTATAAGTTTTAGGTTGTCTGAAAACAAGGCATGTTTCTGCTAAGCTATTAAATTGGATTTAAATTAATGTCATCCCCTTTCAAAATGAAATTACCACATTTAATTAGTTTACTAGAAGTCTATCTTAAGCCAAATTAGACTGTCACTTCATACCTACTGTACATACATCTACAGAAAAGGGTCACTAGTATACCTGGTGATCATAATTGCATATCAAATTGTTTTGCAGAGAAATTTTTATAGCAGAATCTTATGCTGTTATTTTGCTGTCTTTAAATATGAATAATGAATAAAGCATACTTTCTTTTTGTCTTAAGTTGAGATATATTGGAAGGATGATTCATTTATATAGATAACCAGATAATCTAATAAAACCAATTCTAATTGTGTAGTTTCCTCATGTGCCAGCAAACCAACTCTGACAAAGCACAAACTGCTGAAGGTGTCTTTTAGAGCTGGAACCAAGATGATAGCAGCAAATGCCTTTCGTCCTGTAACTTGATAGGTAAGGTGCCCACTAGAGATGAGCGAATCGAAGTTGATGAAGTGGAATTCGATCCGAATTTCAGGAAAAAATTGATTTGTCCCGAAGTCGAATTTCCTTGCGCTTTGTTGTAACGAATCTCATTTTTTTCTAAAATGGCTGCTGCACATGCTAGAATGAGGAAGTAAGAAGCCTGGGAACGAGGGATCACCCACAATGCCAGCCAATCAGCAGCTAGCCAGCCCCTGTGATTTCACAGCCCTATAAAAAGTCTCATCCTGCTCGGTCTCCGCCATTTTACAGTGAAATTAGTGCAGGGAGAGAAGCGACAGGCTCTAAGGACAGTGTTTAGACTTTATTCATAATAGTGAAAGACTTTATTCATAATAAAAGTATTTAGCAGTTCAGGGAAAGATTATTCATGGTCATTTAAAGGATAGGGAGGCATTATCCACACTGTAGGGCGAGAGCTACGACCAATAGGAGAGTGTAAAGCTTGGGTAATAGGGGCGTACATCCATTCCTCCTTGATTCTGTAGTAAAAATGGCAATCTGATACAAAGAGTTTTGGGGAGTATTTAGTTGATATATACAGTAAGTACATCCATTCCTCCTTGGTTCTGTAGTAAAATTGCAGTCTCATACAAACAGTGTTGGGGTGTATTTAGATGATATATAAGTACATCCATCCCTCCTTGATTCTGTTGTGAAATTGTGTGCTGTTTTAAACATATTAGGGTGTTTTTATTTTCTATATAAGTACTTTAATTCCTCCTCGATTCTGGTGTGAAAGTGCAGCCTGATACAGTTTTGGGGTATATTTAGTTGATATATAAGAACATCCATTCCTCCTTGATTCTGGCGTGATATTGCTTTCTGGAACAGTTTTGGGGTGCATTTATTTTACACGTAAGCACTTCCATTCCTTCTTGATTTTGCTGTGAAATTGAAGTTTGATACAACCAGTTTGGGGTGTACTTAGATGATATATTACTACATCCATACCTCCTTGATTCTGGGGTGAGATTGCAATATAATACACACAGTTTTGGGGTGTATTTAGTTGATATATAAGTACTGCCATTCCTCCTTGATTCTATCAACTTTTGATGTTCTTTTCTGCGCCTACCATGTTGATCACGGTTAGCGGCGAATCAGGGTTCGACGCCGGAGAGGGAGCGTGAGAAAGGGAAACCACATCCAAGGGAGGTCAATGGCTGCAATGTGATCAAGCTGATATGTGGGACAAATTATTGAAGCTGAAGCTTCCAAATAAAGGAGGGGGCGCGCGGCAATTACCCACTCCCGACTCAGGGAGGTAGTGACGATAAATAACAATACAGGACTCTTAAGATGCCCTGTTATTGGAATGATTATTAAAAAATTATAGGGAATGTCACTGGGGTAGTTTTAAAAAGTTGGTATGGTGTCACTGTGCGGTTCACTGTGACAGTTTTGGCCGTGTAGGCTGGCTGCATGACCTCTCGCATACTGGCTGCAGGCTGACTCCAGGAGCAATCACTTTAGTGGTTGCCCCCTTCTTGCAACTTTATGGAGAAAAAAACAAACAAAACGTAATACTTACCTTCTTCCCTGATGACAGGCTCCCACACTCACATCGCGCTGCTGACTGTGCTGGAGGCAGATTCCCGGGCATTCAGCTCTCCTCCCACAGCCAGCAGTGCAATGTGCGGCCAGCAGGGGGAGCGCCTGAGCTCTGAATATCAGTGAAGCAGGGAGCATTTTTTATGAATGGATTATATAATATATGTGGTCATTGTTCATCTGCTTATATACCGACAAACATGACGATTCTGATATGTTCGGGCGAGTTGGCTACTAACTATGTAAAACATGGGCGTAATATGGAATACTGTTATGGAGTGGAATACGTAGCACTATCTATTACAGCTACAGACGCTACATGAATAGGAGCAGATCGTTCAATGGTCAAGTGCTTGCGGGTCACATGCGTTCCACTGGGTCACGGCTCCATGCATCCGCTGTCCGGCTCCATCTCGACGTGCTCCGTTACGTCATTATGTGCTGCGCATGCGCAGTGAGTTGGCGTGGACGCACTGAGAGATGGCGCCGTACTGTAATGACCGACGTCACGCACAGGGAGGAAAACAGGGAAAGCCCTGCCCAAGGGAGAGGGAAAGGTGGTGACCCCTAACTCACCTTGCGGCTGGCACCTGACTGCCCTGACGTCCCTAGACGGGTTCCTCACCCGTGCGGCGATCACGTGCCTAAACCCTGGCTTTCCCTAATATGAGCCCTAGATAGTGAACGGGCCGGTGGGATCGCTAGTCCGCACCACTATCACTAAGAGGGAGACACCAGGGAGAGGACAGACAAAACAGACAAACACATACACCCAGGTGGGCGACCACAATAGACCAAAAAGGTCCAACAGGGATCCGGAGGGTAGCGTTCTGGACCAACTACCAGAGAACGCAGCAACACAGCTCCAGAAGGTCAGAATAGATGTCCAGGCAGGAAGCTCTATCTCTGGCAACCAGAGAAGTGTGAGAGAGGAATATAAGGAGGTCTGGGAGTGCTGGACAAGGAACAGCTGAGGGGAAGGAGCTACGGATCCCTGAGTGAACCAAAAGGGTTTGCAAAGCAAACCCAGAAAGCTACCATAAGGAAAACAGCCCTATCTTAAATATAGCGTGTAGCCAACCGCTGCGACTTCCTGACCCCGGGTATAACGGAGTCAGGCGTGGTTCTCGATACCCTCGTGACACGTACATCATGATGCTGTAGCGCCCGTTCGGTTGGAGCACAGGTGTCCGCAATCCAGGTACCTTACCCACTTATGTTACTAGTATATATACCCTGCTCTTTCATTTCTTCATACTTCCTGACGAAGCCGCTGAGGTGAAACGCGCGTTGAGGGCTATTACATCCATCTGGGCTTGGTCATGTCTTCAGGTACGTCCCAGGACTTAAGTGTCTATTGAGACACCATTATAGACACTGCCATATACAACTTCTATATTAGGCCTATGTTATTGATCAGGCTATACGGACATATTATTGCGTGCTGTGTGTAGAATAGGCTGTGGATATTTTGGTACCAGGCACTAAAAATATCTATGTTGCTGATGGTTGCCATGGACGTTGGCTGTGAATCGCACTAACATCCATGAATTTCTATTGAGGTAATTGCAGTGTATTGTGTAATTCCCCATTGGGGTGTGTATATGTTATACTATACACCTCTTTGGTGCATATTGGATGTTTGTGTATCACAGCACAGACCTGGTACCCGATAAGTGCTTATCAGCCTTGTGGGGATATATGATAGTCCAGTGGTATATATGCCCTTTGCTTCTCTGTATACTTTTTCCATTTTGCCCTTTCTCTCTATATTTTATACAATAAAGTGATATTAATTTGGATATATTATCTCCACTGGCTTTTTTGTTATGTCACTATAGAAACGAACAGCCCGGCAGTGATGAGAACTGCCAGGCCGGGTGAGTGCGCCCCCCTCTCCTCCTTGCCTCTGCGCCACCTGTTTGAAGAGTGCTCTGACTGGGCCCGGCATTCTTACTGTACCTCATGCTGGGCCTGGTCAGAGCGCTCCCCCTGCCAGGCCCGTACGCCCCTGCTTGGGCCCCCCAGGAGCAACTGGGCCCGAGGCAGCTGCATTTGCCCCACTTTAAAGATGGCCCTGAAAGTAGATTATCTCCCCCTGCAGCCGGTAAGAAGGGGCCCCCTCCTGCTCTGGGCCCCTGTGCAACCGAACCGGCTGCACATGTGGTATGACCGCCCCTGCCGTGTAGGCTGGCTTCATGACCTCTTGCATACTAGCTGCAGGCTGACTCCTGTGTAGTGATGAGCGGCAGGGGTCATATTCGAATTTGCGATATTTAGCGAATATTTAGTAGAATATTCTCTGAATATTCGCGAATTCAAATATTCGTTATATTCTACGATTTTTTTACTCGAAAAATCAACAAGGTAATAATGCGTATTTTCGTAATGCAAATTTTTCAATTGCCGAGCAAAAACATGATTCCTCCCTGCTTCTTGCTTGTGGGCAAATGAGTCATAGCACTATATCGAATATATTAGTTTTTTCAAATATTCGTAATATTCTAAAACAAGAATATATAGCAATACAGCGAATATTCGAAAAAACTCGAATGTAGAGCAATTTAGCTAATATAGTGCTATAATCTTGCTTGTCTAATAGTTGTAATTTTTTCTTATCTGAAGTACAGATTGAAAAAAAAGATTATAGTACTATATTAGCTAAATTGCTCTACATTTGTTTTTGTTTTTTATATTCGCTGTATTGCTATATATTCTTGTTTTAGAATATTACGAATATTATAAAAAACAAATATATTCGTTTTTTCGAATATTCGTAATATTCTAAAGCAAGAATATATAGCAATATAGCGAATATTCGGGAAAAACAACGAATATAGAGCAATTTAGCTAATATAGAGCTATAATCTTTTTTTTTAATAGTTGAATTTTTTTTCCAATCTGAACTTCAGATGAGAAAAAAATTACAACTATTAAACAAAGAAGATTATAGCACTATAATAGCTATTTTGCTCTATATTCGGTTTTTTTCGAATATTCGCTATATTGCTATATATTCCTCTTTTAGAATATTACAAATATTCGAAAAAACAAATGTATTAGTTTTTTCGAATATTCGTAATATTCTAAAACAAGAATATATAGCAATATAGCGAATATTCGAAAAAAAATAAGAATATAAAGCAATTTAGCTAATATAGTGCTATAATATTTTTTTTCAATAGCTGAAATTTTTTTCCAATCTAAACTACAGATGAGAAAAAAATTACAACTATTAGGCTACTTTCACACTTGCGTTCAGAGTGGATCCGTCTGATGTCTGCACAGACGGATCCGCTCCTATAATGCAGACGTTTGTATCCGTTCAGAACGGATCCGTCTGCATTATAACTTAGAAAAATTTCTAAGTGTGTAAGTAGCCTGAGCGGATCCGTCCAGACTTTACATTGAAAGTCAATGGGGGCGGATCCGTTTGAAGATTCAGCCATATAGTGTCATCTTCAAACGGATCCGTCCCCATTGACTTACATTGTAAGTCTGGACGAATCCGCTTGCCTCCGCACGGACAGGCGGACACCCGAACGCTGCAAGCAGCGCTCAGGTGTCCACCTGCTGAGCGGAGCGGAGGCTGAACGCCGCCAGACTGATGCATTCTGAGCGGATCCGCATCCACTCAGAATGCATTAGGGCTGGACGGATGCGTTCGGGGCCGCTTGTGAGCCCCTTCAAACGGAGCTCACGAGCGGAGCCCCGAACGCTAGTGTGAAAGTAGCCTTAGACAAACAAGATTTTAGCACTATATTAGCTATTTTGCTCTATATTTGTTTTTTTTTTCAAATATGCGCTATATTGCTATATATTCTTGTTTTAGAATATTACAAATATTCAAAAAAACAAATATATTCGATATAGTGCTATATATTAGTTTTTTAGAATATTCATCATTTATCCCATTTAAAGTCATGATTCCTCCTTGCTTCTTGCTTGTGGGCCAATGAGTCATTGGCCCACAAGCAAGTTAAGCAGGGAGAAATAATGTTTTAACTTGGCAATTGAAAATTCGCATTACGAAAATTTGCATTACGAAAATTCGCAATAAAAAAAATCTCAAATATTCGAAATTACGAATATATATCACTATATTCTAAATATTCACAAATTTTCGAAGTACCTATATTCGCGATAAAAATTTGCAATTTGAATATTCGTGATCAACACTACTCCTGTGTATGCTGGTTGCTTGAGGCTGTGTGTTGGCTGCGGTGTCTTTTGTATGAACTGTGGCCTGTGTATGTGGATTCTTGTTTCTGCATCTCTGTGGATCCTGTCACCGGTGCCATGCAGGCTGGCTGCATGCGCTTTGTGTACTGGCTGTGTGTGTTCCCATGTATGCCGGTTCTGCGTCGAGTGCTGGCTGCGGCCTTGTGTGTGAACTATGGCCTGTATCGTTTGTTCTATGTGGCTTATCAGGTGCCATCCTTAGGCAGCTATATCTATCTGTTAGCTGTGGGGCTTGTGGTCTGTCTTTCTTCTGCCTTTCTGGGTGTTGCACCTTGCTGCTCACCCAGGAGGTTAGTCTGTCCTGTGCCTTACTGGGTGTAGCCCCTTGCTGCTGACCCAGGGGGTTTTGCCATCTGCCGTTGTTTTGGTGTCTTCTGGTAATTTGGTGATGTTGCTTTGTCTGTTCTCTCTAACTGTCCTGTGATGATGTTGATGTTATTCCCTTGTCTGATCTGCTGTACCTGTTCTGTGATGTTGTTGAAGTTAGGTCCTTGCCTGATCTTCTGTACCTGTCCTGTATGATGTTGATGTTGTTATCATTGTCCATGCATTGCCTGATCTTCTGTACCTGTTATCTGTCTGGGTCCACTCTGTTCCATGTATAGCCTAGCAGTGCTCTAACTGCGTCTGATAGTCTGGCAGTGCTAAATTGTTTCCAATCCTGCTTGTTTCATGTCCAGCCTGGCAGTGCTTACTGCTTCTGATCTAGTCTGTTCCTTGTCTGTCTTGCAGTGCCTTTCTGCTTCTGTTCCTGTGTTTGTCCTGCCTTCGTGAGAGTGCTCCTGGGTTCTCCGGAGGATCTCTAGTATGTGTGCAGCTCTGCCTGAGACCGCCATACTTCCATCCCACTTGGGGTCCAGGCATCTGCTTCTATGCTGGTTCCCGTTTGTCTTGTTGTCTGATCCATGTCCTGTGGTGCTTGAATTCCAGTTCTGTTGTCTGTTCTGCTGGTGGTTTCACCAGTGTGGTTCTCTGCAGGTAGGGGCCAAGTGTCCTGGGACCTTCCTGGAGGTTCAACCAGTGAGCCCTCAGCCAAGTTCATCCCTACCACCAAGGGCTCTGTAAAGAACATGACTCGCTGGCTCTTCGCCGTCTGGGTTTTGCCTCTGGTCTAGCGGTGCACTTGTTTCTGTGGTAGCTCTACCACTATTGCCTTACCTGCAAATGTACTGTCATGTTCTTTTTTTTACATATGTAATAAAGTACTCTGTTGGACCCTGGTCTGTTCCTTCCTAGGTCCTGTTTGCATGATGTCCCGGAGGTCTGCCTTTGGCTACATAAATGAGGTATAGGCCAGAGATTTGATAAATTTGGTGCAAATAATACCAATACAAACTTAAGCAAAACTGACTTCAAATATTTTCCTCATGATTAAACCCCGCTATAATATTTTTACAATGAACAGCACTAGAGATTAGCAGATTTTTTTAAAATTCGATTCAGTCGGTTCGCCAAATTTTTTGGGAAAAATTTGGTTCAATCTGAATATATTCGCAGCGAATTACGTTAAAAAATGGCTATTTACTGACTGCTAAGAGCCTTTCTAGTGGTGTAGAACACTGTGCCTTGTAGTAACACGCATAGGGAGTCTGCTATGGTAGTGAGTGAAATATTACTGTGAATCCGCATGACATGCACATGACAAGTGTTGCTCTTAGAATCACTGCACACTTCACTTATTAGGGCAGTCACGGTGCCAAAACTGACCAAATAACTCAAGTACTGTATAAACTCAACCTTTCAGGTTGATGTTAGTGCCAAGAAGAACCACACTCCTTTTACATTGTCACCATCTGATTCCACATAGATGTAAACAGAACCTGTTCTATTAAATGCTTATACAAGTAGAACCCCCCGACAAAGTGGAGAGGGTGTCATCAGTAAGTTTGTGTTGACGTCACTGACTAATTTGCCTTTCCTCTGATCCGTCAGAACAATAGCCCACAAAAAATGGATCCTGTCTGTGGAGCATACGCTAATGCCAAATAAAACAGGACTGGATCTAAAACAGAGATGACACGTGAATAGAATATTTGCATGTCTTCTGTGTTTTGTACCCACTCCTGCTTTTGGCTACTAAATCATAAGCCAATTCTGATGGAACCATACAGGCCTTACAACTGCTACACAGACAGGATCTGTTGTTCATCTAATTTTTACTTCCTTCTGACAGATCAGAAGAAGGGTCAAACAAATGATGATGTCAGCTGGGCCGAAAGACAAAATAGTGTCCCAGTCATGAAGTGGGGAGGGTGGGAACAGCATGAGTAGACCACAGAGTAGCCCAATGACAGGGTTTGGAGGTGGCAGCAGCATCAGGAGGCCACATAGTGGCACAATGAGAGAGTCTGGAGGTAGTGGCAGCATGAGGAGACCACAGAGTGGCACAATGACATTGTGGAGGTGGCGGCAGCATCACAAGGCCAGAGAGTGGCACAATGACAGAGTCTGGAGGCGGCGGCAGCAGCAGTATCAGGAGAAGGCCAACGAGTGGCACAATGACAGAGTTTGGAGTTTGCAGCAGTATGAGGAGGCCACTGAGTGGCACAATGACAGAGTGTGGAGGTGGCAGCAGTATGAGAAAGCAACCGAGTGGCACAATGACCGAGTGTGGAGGTGGCAGCAGCATGAGGAAGTCACAGAGTGGGACAATGACCGAGTGTGGAGGTGGCAGGAGTATGAGGAAGCCACTGAGTGGCACAATGACAGAGCCTGGAGGTAGCGGCAGCAGCAATAGCAGCATCAGGAGTAGGCTACCGAGTGGTACAATGACAAAATGTGGAGGTGGCAGCAGCTTGAGGAGGCCACTGAGTGACACAATGACATAATCTGGAGTTTGCAGCAGTATGAGGGGGCCACCGAGTGGCACAACGACAGAGTGTGGAGGTGGCAGCACCATGAGGAAGCTACTGAGTGGCACAATGACAGAGTCTGGAGATGGCATCAGCATCAGTAGCAGCATCAGGAGAAGGCCACCGAGATGCACAATGACATAGTGTGGGGGTGGCAGCAGTATGAGGAGGTCACCAAGTTGCACAATGACAGAGTGGGAAGGTGGCAGCAGTATGAGGATGCTACCGAGTGGCACAATGACTGAGTTTGGAGGTGGCAGCAGCAGCTGTAGCAGCAGCAGGAGAAGGCCACCGAGTGGCACAATGACAAAGTCTGGAGTTTGCAACAGTATGAGGAGGCCACCGAGTTGTACAATGACAGAGTGTGGAGGTGGCGGCAGCAGCAGTAGCAGCATCAAGAGAAGGCCACCAAGTGGCACTATGACAGTCTGGAGTTTGCATCAGAATGAGGAGGCCACCGAGTGGCACACTGACCAAGTGTGGAGGTGGAAGATGCATGAGGAAGTCAAAGAGTGGCACAATGACAGAGTGTGAAGGTGGCAGCAGTATGAGGAGGCCACTGAGTGGCACAATGACAGAGTATGGAGGTGGCAGCTGCATGAAGAAGTCACAGAGTGGCACAATGACAGAGTGTGGAGCTGGCAGCAATATGAGGAGGCCACCAAGTGGCACTATGACCGAGTGTGAAGGTGAAAGCAGTATAAGAAAGCTACTGAGTGGCACAATGACAGAGTGTGGAGATGGCAGCAGTATGAGGAAGCCACTGAGTGGCACAATGACAGAGTCTGGAAGTGGCGCCAGCAGCAGTAGCAGCATCAGGAGAAGGTCACTGAGTGGCAAAATGACAGGGTCTAGAGGTGGAGGTAGCAGCAGCATCAGTAGAGGTTACTTTCTTAAATTTTTATTAAGTTATGGTTCAATTTAATATTCAATATTTAATAAATGTAATAATAAAAATCTAGTGTTGCCTAAGATGGGGAAGAGACAGCTGTGTTGGGGGAAAAGATGGCTAGAAGGTTGGAGGAGTGTTTAAACTATGGACTGGGAAGATAGAGACTGGGGGCAAGGTAATGGGACTGGGGAGGAATGGATGGAGGGACTAGAACAGTTCAGAAGGAAAGGTGTAGGGTAAAATATATACATAAACTTCTTAAATGTATGTATACTAATGCCAGAAGCCTGACTAATAAATCATAGTAACTGGAATTAGTGATGTGTGAGGAGGACTATGACATAGTGGGAATAACTGAGACATTGCTGAACAATAGCTATAACTGGGCAGTTAATGTACAGGGTTACAGTCAGTTAAGAAAGGATCACAAAACCAAAGAGGGGGAGGGTTCTACTTTTATGTAAAGTCCTGTCTAAAGCCCACAGTCCAAGAAGATATAAATGAGGGACATGAAATGTGGAGTCACTGTGGGTAGAAATACATGGAGATAATAGGAGATTATTATAAACCTCCTAATTAACCAGAGTCCACATAAAATCTGCTACTAAACGAGATAGATGAGGCGGCAAATCATAATGAGGTTGTTATTATGGGGGACTTCAACTACCCAGATATAGACTGGGAAACTGAAACCTGTATATCTCATAAAGGAAACAGGTTCTTGGCAATAACCAAAGACAATTACCTTTCCCAACTGGTTCAGGACCCGACTAGAGGGACGGCCATACTGGACTTAGTATTAACCAATAGACCTGACAGAACAACAGATGTGCAGATTGGGGGACACCAGAGAAATAATGACCATAAAGTAATAATCTTCCAATTGTCATTCAAAAGAGTGTTTCTTCAGAGAGGAACAAAAATACCAAACTTTAAAAAAGCAATATTTAGCCAACTAAGAGAGGCCAAAGTCCTCAAAAATAGAAATACAGCCACAAAATGGGATATTTTTAAAAGCATCCTAAAATCTAATGTTGAGAGGTACATACCTTATGGGAATATAAGGTTAAGGAACAAGAAAAAAACTATGTGGATAAATAGAACTGTGAAGAAGGTAATAAATGACAAAAAGAAAGCATTTAAATCACTAAAACAGGAGGTTAGTGAAGAAGCACTGAAAAACTATAAGGAAAAAAATATAATATGTAAAAAACTAATAAAAGCAGCCAAACTAGAGACAGAGAGATTAATTGCCAAAGAGAGTAAAACTAACCCTAAAATGTTCTTCAATTATATAAATGGTAAAAAGTGTAAATCTGAAGGTGTCGGCCCTGTACAGAGTAATGAGGGGGGAGTTGCAGAGAGCGATGAGGAGAAAGCAAAGCTATAAAATATTTTTTTTCTCCACTGTATTCACTGAGGAAAATAAACTATCAGATGAAATGTAGAATGTAAAATTAATTCCCCATTAAAAGTGCCCTGTCGGACCCAGGAAGAAGTACAGTGGCGTCTTAAAAAGATTTAAATAGGCAAATTGTCAGGACCGGATGGCACACCCTCGTATCCTAAAAATATTAACCCCTTAGTGACTAGCCTGTTTTGGGCCTTACTGACCAAGCGTTTTTCTTCCTTTATTTTTCCGTCTATGTAGCTTTATGAGGGCTTCTTTTTTGCGGGACAAGCTGTAGTTTTTAATGGCACAATTTTGGGGTACATATAAGTTTCTGATTAACTATTATTAACACTTTCTGGGAGGGAGATGGGAAAAACAGCAATACTGCCACTGCGTTTTTACATTATAAATTTTATGGCATTAATTTTTCAGTATAAATAACATAATAGCTTTATTCTCTGGGTCAATATGATTACAGTGATACCAAATACATATCTTTTTTTAGGTTTTACAACTTTTTTGCAATAAAACCCTTTTTTTTTTAAGAATTTTTTTTTTCACGTTGCCACATCCCGAGACCCATAACTTTTTTATTTTTCTGTCTATGGAGTTGCGTAAGGGCTTGATTTTTGAGGAACGACTTGCATTTTTTATTGGTATCATTTTGATCGCTTGTTATTACACTTTTTCGGTCGCAACTAAGAATAAATTAGCAATTCTGTCTTTTAAAAATAATTTTTTTTACGGCGTTCACCGTAGGGGATAATTTTCATGATATTTATGCAGTCTGGGTCGTTACGGACACGGAAATACCAAACACATGGGGGAGATGGTTTTTTTTGCAATTTTCTACATTGAAAAGCGTATTTTCAATAGAAAAAAAAGTGTAATTTTTAAATGGGATTTTTTTTATTGAATAAATTTGATAATTTTTACCTTTTTACCACTTAATAGTCCCACAAGGGGACTATAACAGACAGTATTTTGATTGCTTTTAAAATGCAATGCTTTATTGCTATAATGCATTGCATTTTAATAGCAATGCTAATTTAACATTGACCAGCAGGCTGCGCCAGAGAGGCACAGCCTGCTGGAAAATACTACAGCCCAGACCGGGGCCTACATCGGAAGCAAGGTAGGCTTCACACACATCAGCACCCCGCGATCGCATTTGCGGGGTGCCGATGGTAGACAGAGGGAGTCCGCTCCCTCTGTCACCGCTTTACATGCGGCGGGCGCCATTGCACGTGGCATGTAAAGTTTTAAACAGCCCGGATCGGCACTCCTGCCAGTCCAGGCTGTTAGAGCAGGGCCGCGGCTCTCATGTGAGAGCTGGGTCCCTGCTCCCCGCTGCATGGGGGACCCGTGCAGCGATTAGACTGGGCCACCGTAAAAAAGCGGCAGCCCATCCTAAGGCCCCTTAGTGACTGCCATAAAAACACGTATGGGTGGTCACTAAGGGGTTAAGTAATCTCATGGCCAGACCCTGATTTCTGAAATTTAAGGACTCTATACTGACATGGAGTGTATAAGCCGGTAAGTTTAACATCTGTCGTAGGTAAACTGTTTGAAGATTTTCTAAGAGATGATATCTTGGAGTACGTCAATGAAAATAAGCAAATAACGCCATATCAGCATGGCTTCATGAGGGATCGGTCATGTCAAACTAATTTAATCAGTTTCTATGAGGAAGTAAGTTCTAGACTTGACAGCGGCGAATCAATGGATGTCGTATATCTGGACTTCTCCAAAGCATTTGAAACTGTACCTCATAAAAGGTCAGTATATAAAATGAGAATGCTTGCACTGGGAGAAAACGTCTGTATGTGGGTAAGTAACTGGCTCAGTGATAGAAAACAGAGGTGGTTATTATTAATGGAACACACTCAGATTAGGTCACTGTCACTAGTGTACAGTGTTCATTTCAGGACATGGTCAGATATCATAGTCAAGTATCAAAATAATGCCAATGTGACACCTGACCCTGATACCTGACCCTGACACCTGACCCTGACACCTCACCGTGATACCTGACCCTGACACCTGACTCTGACACCTGACCCTGAGGTCAAAGTGAGAATGAGTTATAGATATATATTATGTATTTGTATGCTAAATCACACAACCAAAGTATGTCTATTGCTGAGCTTATAGCTCTGTGCCTAAAATGCTGTAAGCTAACACATTACAGTTTTATGAGCGCATAGCTGATAGCTCAGTGGTAAGGAAGGGAACAAAGGATTTTAGGTTTACTGTGGTTTTGAATGTCACATAGATGAACAAAAAGCCCAAGCTCATGCAAGGCAAGCTGGTAGCTCAGTGGTAATGCTGTTGCCCCATGTCCAGTCTTTCTGAGTTCAAAGACCCTTTTAGCCTCAAAAAAATATTTACATTTTATTATGCCCTAGATAAGAGGCAAATTTAAATGATGTGTGACGCTGATGTCTCACTTCCTTCACTTCTCAGTGTCACAAAACATTTTAGGTTTACTGTGGTTTTGTATGCTACATCACATAGATGAACAAAAATCATAAGCTCATTCAAGGCAAGCTGGTAGCTCAGTGTTAATACTGTTGCCCCATGTCCAGGCTTTCTGAGTTCAAAACCCCTTTCAGCCTCTAACAAGATAGACCCCTAGATAAGAGGCAAATTTAAATGATGTGTGACGATGATATCTCACGTCCTTCATTTGTCAGTGTCACAGCGGAAGTTAGGTTTTGTGTTTTTTGCTATACTACATCTCATAGATCAAAAAAATCACCACCTTGAGTGTCTAGAGCTATAGCTCAGTGGTAAGACACTTGCTTTGCATTTAATGTTCATGGGTTCAAAACCCCATATAGGCAATTAATATTTTATATTTTATTGAGCTCTAGATCAGAGACAAATTCAAGTGGTGTGTGATGTAAGTAGTCCTTTTTTATTTTATTAAGAGTACATGGGCAGCACCATAGTAAGGGGGCCCTGTATACAGAGCTGTATCGTGGATTTTACATATCTACTGTATATATGTGTATTATACACAAAGTGTGCTATAGCTTCACCACACTGACATCTGCTCAGAAAGCTGATCTACATATTACTGCTTTATCCACAGACACGATATATGATCCTACAGATCACAGTACTATGTGATAGCTTCTAAGTATAGAAAAACCATGTGCTAATGTTATAGCTTGGAGGTTACATTAATGGCTTTGCAGGTTGAAGTCCCCAGAAAGACATATTTTTTTCTTTAATAGCATATACTATAATAAATAATATGTCATTAACCCATAGGATACCAGCGCTGTACATGTATGTCGCTGGAAACACGGTCACAAATCCCAGCGCCTTACAGGTACAGCGCTCTGATCGGGCGGCCAAAGGAGCTACTCCCACCCGATCAGCTGCAGGGGTCCGGCAGGCACTAATAGTTGGACCCCTGCTGTATGCACCGGCATCGGTGAAAACACTGATGCCTGCTCATTAACCCTTGCACTGCCGCGGTCAGCGCTGACGGCTGCATGTGCGGTATCCCCGTGGTGCTGTGACGTCAGCCTGGTGTCTAGCCCTGTCAGTCAATGGGGGGAGGGGTGTGTGTGCAGAGCACAGGGGGTGTTATAGAGCATTGCTCAGAATACGGTTGCCACCCATACGGGAATGACCCGGACAGTCCGGATTTGCAATCCTGTGCCCGGGTACAAGCCTTTGTCAGACCCGGGCACAGGATCAGCTGAGAATGATGGCGGCGGTGGCTGGGCACAGGGAGATGAGCGCTTCCATTGTGGAAGCGCTCATCTCCATAGTCATCTGTATCGCCGTCCTCAGGACAGCGATACAGACGGCTGTGCTGCGGCAGGGGAGGGAGAGGCGTCTCCCTCCCCTGTTCCTCTGATAGGCTGCAGACCTTGTGCCTGCAGCCTATCAGAGGCTGGTGCAGGCGGCGCGATGATGTCATCACGCCGCCTGAGCCATACAGCACGGTACACAGGCCGGGAAGAGGCCTGCATCGCATCGTTGGAGGTAAGTAAAAGTTTTTTGTTTTTTTTTAGAGAAGAGAGGCACCTGAAATTGGCACATATGGGGGAAGGGGTGGAAAGAGGCACCTTATACTGGCACATATTGGGGAGGAGGAGAAATGAGGCACTTGAAACTGGCACATATGGGGGAAGGGGGGGAGAGGCACCTTATACTGGCACATATTTGGGGGTGGAGGAGAAAAGAGGCACTTGAAATTGGCACATATAGGGGAAGGGGTGGAAAGAGGCACCTTATACTGGCACATATTGGGGGGAATGAGGCACTTGAAACTGCCACATATGGGGGAAGGGGTGGAAAGAGGCACCTTATACTGGCACATTTTGGGGGGGGGGAATGAGTCACTTGAAACTGCCACATATGGGGGAAGGGGTGAAAAGAGGCACCTTATACTGGCACATATTGGGGGGGGGAATGAGGCACTTGAAACTGCCACATATGGGGGAAGGGGGGGAAAGAGGCACCTCATACTGGCACATATTGGGGGGGGGGGGGAATGAGGCACTTGAAACTGCCACATATGGGGGGGAAGGGAGGGAAAGAGGCACCTTATACTGGCACATATTGGAGGGGAGAAATGAGGCACTTGATACTGGCACATATAAGGGAAGGGGGGGAAGAGGCACCTTATACTGGCATATATTGGGGGGAAATGAGGCACTTGATACTGGCACATATAAGGGAAGGGGGGGGGAAGAGGCAACTTATACTGGCACATATTGGGTGGGAGAAAAGAGGCACTTCTTACTGACACATGGGGGGCATCTATGGGGGGCACTTCTTACTGGCACATTATTTGGAGGCTTCTACCGCGGCCACAAAGAAGGGGTATTTTATATGGGGGGGCTCTGTGTGGTACTAGTATTATCAGGGGGTTTATCTGTTTCTGCAGTATAGTATTGGGGAGCACAGCAGCACAGTATTGGGGGTAGTAGGATGATTTGTCTAGAAGATGGGAGAATGATGGAAAAGTAGTAAACTAAGATTTTTATTGTCAAACTGCAGATACGAGAAATGGCTGAAAAATGGTGTCTGGTCTGAAGGTCTGAAAGGGGTATGAGGCGCTGTATTTCTGTAGTGACGGGATCAGGGGCGTAACGATCGTGGTGCGACAGCGACCAGGGGTGGAGGCGGGATGTGGGTGTGGCTGGAGGCAGGACATGGGCGTGGCTGGAGGCGGGACATGGGTGGGGCCTGGAAGGGGCCCTCCCTCCCTTCTGTTCGGGTTTGGCTTGAAGAAAAGGTGGCAACCCTAAACGCCATGCGCAAAACCCAAGCAGGGTACAAAGAAGTTGCGGTCTACTTGGTGCAGGTTGCCTTGTACAACTCTTTTGTGCTGTCACGGAGCGCTGGCAACACAGGGAAATTCCTTCAGTTCTATGAGGCAGTCCTCAAGGACCTGATCTTTTCTGACCGGGAAAGAGCAGGCCGGAGTACCTCGGGAATTGGAGGCGCCCGGATCGTCCCTGGCCAACACTTTCAAGGTGTGGTTCCCCCATACTGGAAAGAAGGGACGGTCCCAAAAAAAGTGCAGCGTGTGTAACAGGAGGGGGTAACAGAAGGACACCACCACTCAATGTGACACGTGCCCCGATCATCCGGGCCTCTGTATTGACGGTTGCTTCAGGGAGTACCACACTTCCATAGAGTACTAAATTTATGATCCCCTTCCCCAGGGGCGGACTGACCGGTCGGGCACTTCGGACATGGTCCGAGGGCCTGGCCGGGATGGGGGCCCGCCGCAGAATAGTATAATGTGTTATGCCCAGTGCCCCGATTCCAAATGTTATGCTGGCCTGGTAATGATGGTAATAGCAGCGGGGCCCGGTGCAGTCACGGTATTCTATCGCACCGGGCCCCGCTCACTGTAATACTAATTTTCATATGTGAACAAGAACAAGAGAAATCCTCTGCGATCCTCTCCCTCTTTGTACTCACAAACTCAGTAGCAGGCAGGCCGGGCGGCAGCGTAACTCACTGACGTCACGCGCCTGCTCAGCCTGCTTCATTCATAAAGTGCGAGGAGCAGGCGCGTGACGTCAGTGAGTTGCGCTGCCGCCCGGCCTGCCTGCTACTGAGTTTGTGAGTACAGAGAGGGAGAGGATCGCAGAGGATTTCTCTTGTTCTTGTTCACATATGAAAATTAGTATTACAGTGAGCGGGGCCCGGTGCGTTAGAATAAAGTGACTGCACAGGGCCCGCTGCCATTACAACACCAGATGCCGGCCCCCAGACCCTGTATTGGGGGTCATTCACTCACAGGGACACTGTTATGGGGGTATCTGTGGATGACACATATATAGCATAAAGTGCTATATATGTGTCACCTACAGTGCCATCCACAGAGCCCCCACAACAGTGCCATCCACAGAGCCCCCACAACAGTGCCATCCACAGACCACCATTAGTTCAAAACCCACCAAAAGCACACCTTTTGGTTCAAAAAAATTTTTTTATTTGACTATTCCCCACCCCTCTTGTAATTGTTCCGCTACTTGTGGGCTGCGCGGGCATGAGTTCAGTCACTTCGGTGCGCAATCCCGTCCTGCAGCACGTGATCCCGCGAGACATGCCGCTGTAGGCAGGGCCGGGCTGACACAGAGGCTGGGGAGGCTCCAGCCTCAGGGCGCAGCCTGGGGTGGGCGGAAAAACAAACCTCTTTTTTTTTTTTATCACTTACTTGCTGCCGGGCGCTCTCCCCTCCCCTCCCCTCCCCAGCCAGTGTTCACTCTAAGCTGCGCTTGTAGATAGGAGCAGGAGGCTGCTGATTGGCCAGTATCAGCTAGCTGCCCTGCCATTGGTCCATCCTTTCACACCCCCTTCTCTCTGGAGCTGAACATAGCAGGAGGCAGGCGTTCTCACAGTGGATCATGTGACCATGAAGGAGCATGTGACCAGTGACGTCACAGACCTCCTTCTAACAAATCCATTCTAGCGTCTACCCAGCATGTATGGCAGGACTCTGCTGAGCAAAGACCATGTGCCCAGGTGAGGTGTCCACAGAAGTGCCCTGGCATCTGTCTGCTGCTGGAAGCTCAATGTATGAATGTATGAATTTATGAATGTAAAAACTAATACCCAAGAGGCTAAAGAAACCCTGCATGTCTGCTTCTGACCCTAATCTTAACACATAACGTTCATTTAATTGCAATTTACTCTAACACCTAAAGGGATTTTTTTTAAAGCCTGCTGTTTCTCTAGAAGATGACCTTATGCTGATAGTAGTGTTAATAGAGTCTCAAAGGTCTGTAAAAATAGGGTAACTGCTTTTATAGACCCTTGAGACTCTATTAACACTACTATAAACATAAGGTCACCTAGAGAAAGAGCAAGTTTTTTAAATTATCTTTTTCCTTTAGGTGTTAAAACATAACTTATTTGATTGCTTGAACACCTAAAGGAAATCAAATAAAAAACCTGCTGTTTCTCAAGATGACCTTATGTTGATAGCAGTGGTAATAGAGTCTGAAAGGTCTATAGAAGCAGTTACCCTATTTTTACAGACCTTTGAGGCTCTATTAACACTACTGTCAACATAAGGTCATCTAGAGACACAGCAGGTTTTTAAAAAGATTTTTCCTTTAGGTGTTACAGCAATCAAATGAAAGTTATGTTATAACACCTAAAGGAAAAACATAATTAAAAAAAGATGCTGTTTCTCTAAATGACCTGATGTTGATAGTAGTGTTAATAGAGTCTCAAAGGTTTGTAAAAATAGTGTAGCTGCTTTTATAGACCCTTGAGACTCTATTACCATGACTTTTAGCATAAGATCATCTGGAGAAACATCAGGTTTTAAAAAATAAATAAAAATTCTTTAGGTGTTAGAGCAATCAAATGGAGGGGGAGAAATGTGACATGGGTGAGGATGGGGTTACATGATGGGCCGGAGACAATGTCTGTAGTCTGTCTGTGCCATGGACGGGGAGAAATATGACATGGAGGGCTGATGGCTGACATGGGGGTCTGATCTGAGGCATTGGGGCTGTGCCTGTGAGCTGGGGTCTGATGGCTGGTCTGACCTGAGGTGGAATGAAAAATATTGTTTCCTATTATCCTCCTTTAAAACCTAGGTGCGTCTTATGGGACGAACCTACATTTTGGCGCATCCCCCCCTTCCCCCAGGTGAGCTGAAGGGGAGGGGGGGTCGGGGGCGCCAAAATGTAGGTTCGCTTGTGTTGGTAAAAAACCTTGCACCGGCCCTGGGCGCAGGCAAGGGGAAGGGGGGGGGCGCACTTGGGCAGCCCTGGCTGTAGGTCACGGGTCTCGCGGGATCACGCGCCGAAGGATGGGATTGCGCACCAAAGGGACTGAACTTATGCCCACGTAGCCCGCAAGTAGCAGATCAGTGGAACAAGTACAAGGTGGAGGGGACTGTTTCTAACAGAGGCTCACTAATGGACGCTGAGATTAGATCACCCCATACGAAAGCATTGAATCAATGCTTTCCTATGGGGAAAAATCTGACCCTGGAGGTCATCGTGCAGAGTGTGAGGACATCCAGCGTCAGATACCGGACCAAAGGTCTGTTTTACTCCAGGAAGCCCTCAGGTGGCTGCCAGCGACTAGAGGCCGATTTATTGCTGGAACGTAAACATTGCAGCTTCTCTAGAACATTGCAGCTCGATTTGCAAAAGGGACACTGTACCCAGACCACTTCAATGAGCTGAAGTGGTCTGGGTGCCTTTTGTGTCGCTTTAACTTTGAAATCTTATTAAAGATTGTGTAGGGTGTGGCTGGAGGCGGGGCATGGAGACGGGACAAGGGTGGGGCTTGCAGCAGAACATGGGTGGGGCCTGTAAGAGGGCCCTTGATTTATTTTGCCCTGGGACCCTGAGGGTTCTCAGTCCGCCCCTGCCCTTCCCCCATTTTAATTTATTTCTCCACAGTCTTCACAGGAATAGCTGCAAAGTGGAGGAGAAAATTCAAAATCTCCTTTTTTTACACTAACATGTTCTTGTAGCCCCTTTTATTTCATTTTTACAAGGGGTAATAGGAGAAAACGCGCCCCAAAATTCGTAGCCCAATTTCTCCCGAGTAAGGACATACCCCATATGTGGACATAAAGTGCTCTGCGGGCGAACTACATGGCTCAGAAGAGAAGGAGCGCCATTGCGATTTTTGTTGTCCAAAATCCCAATAGCGCTCTTTCTCTTCTGAGCCGCGTAGTTCACCCACAGATCACTCTACATCCACATATGAGATATTTTCTGACTCGGGAGAAATTGGGCTATAAACTTTTGGGTGAACAAGTTCGTTTGCTCCACTATCAGATTCACAAATTGTTCACTGAAAAAAACCTAAAAATGTCATATTCAGTGAAGCCCACTGTGTCTGGATTCCTGTTTGGCCAACAAAGTCAGGAATCAAGGGCTCAAAATCCTCTGGGGTACTCCAGCCAAGTTCACCGGTAGAGGGATCAGGTGAACTTGCCTGGTGGGCCGGAAAACTAGTACGAGCCCCAGGGCTGCTCATACTAGTGTGGGCCATAGGGTTCCTGGCATGGGGGGCTCCTGGCTCCGCCTGGCGGCGTCTCCGTCACCTTGGGGCTCACCATCATCACTAGATGATGAGGAGAACGAGGATGACAACAGGAAAGTGGGGTCATCCTCGTCCTCACTGGGGCTCTCGGAGTCGGAGAGCAGCTGGGCGTATGCCTCCTCGGCCGAGAACATCCGGTGGGCCATCTTAGAACGCTAAAAGGGAGTGCATGTTTGTGTAAAACTTTATTTAGTGTGTGTGTGGGGGCGGTGTGTTTTTATGTATACCCTACCCTAACCCACCCTAACCTAACAGAATCCCCGAAAAATTGCTCACAGCCCAAAAACTCGCTGATCAGCGGTACCAAGCTGATCAGCGGTGGGGTGGGCGATGTGCTAACAGTGGCCAGGCGCTCTTTTACAGCTAAGAGTGTCGGCCACAGTCAGGGCACCTACAAAAAGAAAAAAAAATGTGCTTGCGCCCCAAAATTTGTGGGGGGGAAGCAAGCTACAGCACCCCTGGGGGGACGGGGGTCGCATAAGTTGCTGTGGACCCCAGACACCCTCAGATCCGGGTGCTGCACACAAAAAATACCTTTTTTTTTTCCACTACCCCTGCCTAACCTAAAGCTCTCCCTAAATGTTTATATGCCAGATAGCACTTTATGGGGTCTCAGGGGCCACGGATGGTGGCGGATCTTATGGGATGCAGATGGACCGACACAGGGCTCCTCTCTCCTTACTCACACAGAAGTCTGTGGGCGGGGAGAGTGGAGCTCCAGGACGTTATCTCCAGGTCAGTCCCTCCAGCCAATCACAGGCGATCCTCACCCTCATCCTCCGTCACCGCCACCTCACAGGATCTACGGAGGGTGATTGGTGGTGTATATTACACCACTGATCACCCTCCTATTCCGGGTCACCGGAGACCTGAATAACCTGGAAATGCTGCAAACCGCAGATCTGAATTGACCTGCGGTTAGCAGCAATCGCCGGTATGGGGGGGGGGGTCTCGGCATTGTCACAGGGTGCCTTCTGAATGATTTCAGCAGGCGCACCGTTCCTAACACTGCCCGCCGCACAGTGGTGATCGGAAATACACAGGTACGCCCTGTGTCCATAAGAGGTTAAAGAGGCTCTGTCACCAGAATCAACCCTATTAGACCATACATACTGCCTGGTAGGGCTCATTATGCTGAATATGTATGATAAATAGCTGCAGAGATATGCAGAGATTCATATGCAAATAAACAATTCGAACACTCAGAGGCGGGGCTGAATATTCTGAGCAATGCTCTATAACACCCCCTGTGCTCTGCACACACACCCCTCCCCCCACTGACTGACAGGGCTAGACACCAGGCTGACGTCACAGCACCACGGGGATACCGCACATGCTGCCGTCAGCGCTGACCGCGGCAGTGCAAGGGTTAATGAGCCGGCATCAGTGTTTTCACCGATGCCGGTGCATACAGCAGGGGTCCAACTATTAGTGCCTGCCGGACCCCTGCAGCTGATCGGACGGGAGTAGCTCCTGTGGCCGCCCGATCAGAGTGCTGTACCTGTACGGCGCTGGTATTTGTGACCGTGTTTCCAGCGACATACATGTACAGCGCTGGTATCCTATGGGTTAATGACAGATTATTTATTATAGTATATGCTATTAAAGAAAAAAACATATGTCTTTCTGGGGACTTCAACATGCAAAGCCATTAATGTAACCTCCAAGCTATAACATTAGCACATGGTTTTTATATACTTAGAAGCTATCACATAGTACTGCCATCTGTATGATCATATATCGTGTCTGTGGATAAACCAGTAATATGTATATCAGCTTTCTGAGCAGATCTCAGTGTAGTGAAGCTATAGCACACTGTGTGTATAATGCACATATATACAGTAGATATGTAAAATCCAGGATACAGCTCTGTATACAGGGCCCCTTTACTATAGTGTTGCCCATGTACTCTTAATAAAAAGGACTACTTGCATCACACACCACTTGAATTTGTCTCTGATCTAGAGCTCAATAAAATATAAAATATTAATTTTATTAAAAGCCTGGAAGGGGTTTTGAACCCATGAACACTACATGCAAAGCAAGTGTCTTACCACTGAGCTATAGCTCTAGACACTTAAGGTAGTGATTTTTTTTTATCAATGAGATGTAGTATAGTAAAAAACAGTAAACCTAAGATCCCTTGTGACACTGACAAATGAAGGACGTGAGATATCATCGTCACACATCAGCGTCACACATCATTTAAATTTGCCTCTTATCTAGGGCATAATAAAATTTAAACACTTGTTAGAGGCTGAAAGGGGTTTAGAACTCAAAAAGCCTGGACATGAGGCAACAGCATTAGCACTGAGCTACCAGCTTGCCTTGAATGAGCTTGGGCTTTTTGTTCATCTATGTGATGTAGCATACAAAACCACAGTAAACCTAAAATGTTTTGTGACACTGAGAAGTGAAGGAAGTGAGACATCAGCGTCACACATCATTTAAATTTGCCTCTTATCTAGGGCATAATAAAATGTAAATTTATTTTGAGGCTAAAAGGGGCTTTGAACTCAGAAAGACTGGACATGGGGCAACAGCATTACCACTGAGCTACCAGCTTGCCTTGTATGAGCTTGGGCTTTTTGTTCATCTATGTGATGTAACATTCAAAACCACAGTAAACTTAAAATCCTTTGTTCCCTTACTTACCACTGAGCTATCAGCTATGCGCTCATAACACTGTAATGTGTTAGCTTACAGCATTTTAGGCACAGAGCTATAAGCTCAGCAATAGACCTACTTTGGTTGTGTGATTTAGCATACAAATACATAATATATATCTATAACTCATTCTCACTTTGACCCTGACCTATGAAGAGCATAAGTCAAACTCAGATATGAGAGTCAGGTGTCAGGGTCAGGTGTCAGGGGCAGGTGTCAGGGTCAGGTATCAGGGTCAGGTGTCACATTGGCATTATTTTGATACTTGACTATGATATCTGACCATGTCCTAAAATGAACACTGTACTAGTGGAGTACCTCAGGGGTCAGTATTGGGCCCTATTTTCTTCCAAATATTTATTAAAGATCTTGTAGAAGGCTTGGACAGTAAAATATCAATTTTTGTAGATGACACTAAACTGTGTAAAGTAATGAACACTGAAGAGGACAGTATACTGATACAGATGATCCTGGAGAGATTAGAGGCTTGGGCAGAGAAGTGGCAGATGAGGTGTAACACTGACAAATATAAGGTTATGCACATAGGAAGGAATAATGCAAATCACCCGTACATACTAAATGGTAAAACACTCGGTAACACTGACATGGAAAAGGATCTAGGAATTTTAGTGAACAGCAAAATAAGCTGTAAAAACCAGTGTCAGGCAGCTGCTGCCAAGGCCAATAAGATAATGGGTTGCATCAAAAGGGGCATAGATGCCCGTGATGAGAACATAGTCCTACCACTTTACAAATCACTAGTCAGACCACACATGGAGTACTGTGTACAGTTCTGGGCTCCTGTGACCAAGGCAGACACAGCAGAGCTGGAGAGGGTTTAGAGGAGGGCAGCTAAAGTAATAACTGGAATAGGGGGACTACAGTACCATGAAAGATGATCAACATTAGGGTTACTCACGTTAAAAAAAAGACAACCGAGGGAGAACAAATTACTATGTATAAATATATCAGGGGTCAGTACAGAGATCTCTCCCATCATTTATTTATCCCCAGGACTGTGACGATGACAAGGGGGCATCCTCTGCGTCTGGAGGAAAGAAGGTTTGTACACAAACATAGAAGAGGATTCTTTACGCTAAGAGCAGTGAGACTATAGAACTCTCTGCCTGAGGAGGTGGTGATGGTGAGTTCACTAAAACAGTTCAAGAGAGGCCTGGACGTATTTCTGGAGAGAAATAATATTACATACTATATCCACTAGAGATGGGTTGTTGATCCAGGCAGTTTTTCTGATTGCCTGATTGGAGTCGGGAAGGAATATTTTTTCCCTCTAAGTGGGGAAAATTGGCTTCTACCTCACAGGGCTTTTTTTTGCCTTCCTCTGAATCAACTTGCAGGATAACAGGCCAAACTGCATGGACAAATGTCTTTTTTCGGCCTTATATACTATGCTACTATGTTACTATTGATGCAAGTGCAGTATCAGCTGCTCATCGAACCAGATACTTCTGAGGGAACCTGCCTGGCATGAACAGGCCTCTAATAGCTACAGACAATGAGAAGACAAAGCGTCAAGATAGGTTTGAGCCCGGAAGAGTCACGAAGTTCATCAAGATACATCACTAAAGATTTTACAGTATATAACCGCAGCGCTGAACGCTGAATAAATTTAGTTTTTCGATCTAAATGCTTCAATAAAGGTTTACTGCATATAACCGCAGCGCTGACCGCTGAAAAAATTTAGTTTTTCGACCGAAAAACTTTAATAAAGATTTTACACCATATAACCACAGTGCTGATCACTGAATTAATTTTGTTTTCCGACCGAAATACTTCAATAAAGATTTTACCACATACAACCACAGAGCTGACCGCTGAATAAATTTAGTTTTTTGACCGAAATACATCAATAAAGATTTTACCACATATAACTGCAGCGCTGACCACTGAATGATAATTTTTTTTTTTTTACCAAAACATGTCAATAAAGATTTTACCACATATAACTGCAATGCTGAATAAAATTTGTTTTTGGACCTAAATACGTCAATAAAGATTTTGCCACATATAACTAGAGCGCTGAACGCTGAATAAAATTAGTTTTTTGACCGAAATATGTCAATAAATATTTTACCACATTTAACTGCAGCGCTGAATAAAATTAGTTTTTCGACCGAAATTCTTCACAAAAGGTTTTTCCACATATAACTGCAGCGCTAGAAGCTGAATAAAATTTGTTTTGCTACCGAAATACGTCACTAAAGGCTTGGGACTCTCCACCTTGGATTGCCACAAGCCATCAGTTCTCTGAAAGGTGCAGAGTCCACCACTTGGAAAGGGAGGGACTGCAGCACCAGCAACTTGGACAGCAGCACATTCATCTTATGCACCGTTGGATGCATGCACGCATACTTTTGTTTTTTGGCAATCGCTTTGGTGTTCAATTGCTAACTGAATGACTGATGAGGAGTATGAGGAGCAAGAGCATCCAGACCAGAAGACAATGGGAACGACAGACAGCTCCCTTCGCCTGAGGTGGTGGAGCCTTGACTGCCTGAAATCGAGTGCTGCGTGCCAATGGGTTATGCAGCGGTGCTGCTGCAGGCTGGACCACCACATCGAAGCCACGGTTCTCCCAGACCACTTTATGTTGACGCTGCATATGTGGACTCAGGGCCGTGGTGCCAACATTGGCACAATGACCAGGCTTCACCTTCTGCCCACAGATTCTACATATGGCCATGTTCACCTCCTCCGGAGGCTGTACAAAACACTGCTACACAACAGAGTAGGTGATTTTACCGACAACACTACGCACTGACTGACTGCTACCGCCGCTGCTTCCGTGAACCCATGGACCTTGCTTAATAAGAATACATTTTTAAGGGAATACATTTTTCATTTTCTACTGAAATACGCAACTAAAGGCTTTACCACGTATAACTGCAGCGCTGAACACAGAATAAATGTATTGTTTTCTACCGAAATACATCACTAAAGGTTTTACCACAAATATTACTGCAGCACTGAACGCTGAATATATTTAGTTTTTCGACCAAAATACGTCACTAAAGATTTTGCCACATATAACAGTGTACGCTGAATATATTTTGTTTTTCTACTGAAATACGTCACTAAAGGAATTACATCAAAGTTAGAGAAAACCACGGCACTGAGAAATGAAATTTAGACATTCTTTATTTCATTTAAAATTAATTCAACATAGAGCCATTGGCCAACGTTTCGGTCTATCCTAGACCTTGATCACAGCCTGTATACAAACATAATAAAAAGTACTAAGTGATGACAAATAATCACATGACAAAATATAAAAAACTGTTGAAGGTACATTATTGGTATAAATCATTGTGTATCGTCGTCTCAAAACATTCTCCTCTGGTATAATACAATTGTGCAGAGAGCAAGATTGCTGGAAGTGTAATAAAGACATATGTATATACACATGAGTACATATTTTTTTATATAGTAAGAGTCTCATGTAGATAAAATGGACAGCACAGCCAAGGTAGGTATAATGATCAATAGATATAGTACAGGCATGTAGTGAGGCTGATGACTGAAATACAAAAATGTCTAAAATGTTTCTATAGGTAGGAGAGCTTTTTATGTATTTAAGGTGTCAAAGGAGAATTGAGGTATTATATCAGTTATATTCCAGGGGGCAGGCTCAAGACCCAGATAACAAAATAACAACAAGTGACAAGTACAGAGCAATATAACATAGGTAGTCAATGGTAGCTTACCATAAGTGCGGCTGCTGTATGTGCGCATTGGAGGATGGAGTATCAGAATTAAGTTAAATGTATTAAAGCCGGCCGGGCAGATGGCGTCTGATGTCTTATCTAGTCTGTCCAGTTCGGCGCATGCGCAATGGGTAGAATGAAAAGCGCAGGGTTACTGGCAAGACTGGGAGAGTCCCGTCTGGCCAGTGCATGCTCAGTAATTGTTTTTGAGATCACTAAAATAGTGGCAATTACCAGGTTGTCATAATGCGCTGTATGGAGGAAGTAAAAGTCATTTAATTATATAGAAACCGGCTGTGACGTCCGATATATACAACAGTGACTAGTACAGAATCCTTACATAGTTAGTACATAGATTACAAAACAAAATAACATACAATAACAGAATAGAAATATAAATATTTTAAAAAAAATTACATAGGAAAATTAATAACAAAAAACTGCTATATCCCATGAAAATCATCCCCAAAAGAAGAGGTTAGTAATCCGGTAAAGTTCTACGGGATCGTGTAGTGTATGTTAAGTAGGGGACATCAATGCATGCAGTAATGTAATGAGTTAGTAGATTGGAAATAACTAATATAGAGGAACATTTTTTACAAGTATATTACCTGTCTGAGGGATACTGTTATTTAGTCTGTAGAAAATGAAGTAAAGAATAGTTAAAACTGCATACAATAAATGATTATGTAATGCAAAAGTCAAAATCCCTATTCAAACCCGGAGGTACCAAGGTATTGAGTTCAAAGATCCAAAATGATTCACGTTGTTTTAATTGTAATATCCTGTTACCACCCCGTCTTGCCAAAGGGAACTTAAGCTGACTAATTTGATGTTTTGCAGACATAAAATGATGTGGAATTGGTAGTTTTGTTTTTTGACAATGTATATCAGATTTATGTTTTGAGATGCGGTTGCGTATACTTTGGATGGTTTTTCCCACGTATGCGAGACCGCATGGGCTACGGATCAGGGAGACCACATAAGAAGAAGAGCATGTGTAGAAAGATTTACTGTAATAAGTAGTGTAAAGCGCGAATATTTGAATCACAAATTTTAATCGCGAATATCGCCACTTCGAGAATTTGCGAATATTTAGAATATTGTGCTATATATTCGTATTCGCGAATAGTGTTAATCGCAAATATTTTGATCATGAATTTTTAGCGCGAATATATTACAGTGCCAATTTTTGCAATCAAGTAAATAATGACTGGAGATCACGAATTCTCGAATTTGCGGCCAATAATTCGCAAAATATCACAAATTTTAATATTGCCTATGCCGCTCATCACTAGTAATAAGTTTTACCCGAATGTGGATGAATTATGCGATTACCTTTAATAACATTTGTGCATTGTGCACAAGTGAGACATGGGTAGGTACTAGTGTTGCTTGAGCACCAAAGTGCTTGTGTGCTCTACCGAGCACCCGAGCACAATGGAAGTCAATGGGAGAATACCATGAACCCCCTGCTCTAGAGGGGAGGGTGTGGGGACTCTAGTTTGGCTTAGGAGTCCCTGCTCTGACTTCATATATAGCTATGTCCATATATGGAGTCAGTACTTAGGGACACTCCAGTGTATTCAAATATTTTTTCCGAAAAGTTTCTGCCAGGATTTGAACTCCCAAAATTTTACTTTAGAGGAAAGGACCTTATCCACTCAGCTATAAAGCTGAATGCTAAAGAGTGTTAGAAAAACCTCATAGAAGTTTCTGATGTAGTGAGTATTCCTATTCAGCAGAAGACCTATTTTATATTTCTATGCAGGTTAACATGTAGCTCTGTAGTGTAGTGGTTAACATCCTTGCCTCTAATGTACAAGGTTGGCAGTTCAAATCCTGACACAAACATTTATATATTATATATATGTTTTTAGCGATAATATATTTACTTACTTTATTATATATTTAGAATATATAATATATTATAATATATGTAAATATATTATGGCTAAGGGCTCTTTCACACTTGCGTTGTCCAGATCCGTCGTGCACTCCATTTGCTGGAGGTGCCCGCCGGATCCGTAACAACGCAAGTGAACTGAAAGCATTTGAAGACGGATCCGTCTTCAAAATGCGCTCAGTGTTACTATGGCAGCCAGGACGCTATTAAAGTCCTGACTGCCATAGTAGTAGTGGGGAGCGGGGGAGCAGTATACTTACCGTCCGTGCGGCTCCCGGGGCGCTCCAGAATGACGTCAGAGTGCCCCATGTGCATGGATCACATGATCCATGCGATCACGTCATCCACATGTGTGGTTTATTCACCCATTGTCATGTACCGATGTTTCAACCGCTTGTTGCGGGCTTTCTCAAGCTATGTGCACATGTGTTACAAAAACAATATATAAAGGTGTGTCAATTCATAATACAAAAAGTCCAATTAGCTTTGAAATAAGCAAAATTCATAGCAAATTACATTTAAAAAAAATTACAGGCTCATCAGCATCAATGTGGGAAATGCATGATTGAAATAAAGTGACAGTGCCTCGTAAACAGTACATGATATACAGTAACAATACATAATGAGATATAATTGATAATTAAAAAATACAGGTGTACCCAATACCTAATGTGAATTAAAAACTCACAAAGTCAGCTGGTAAACTGCGCGTGCCGAGCATAACGGTCTCGAAGGCGTCCACATTCGGTTACTGCGCATGCGCGAGATTAATGGATCTCGCGATATCTCTGGCGCAAGGAAACTTAATGGAAACCTCATCAAAGATGGCCTAATCCAAGAATGCCCACATGTGCGCATGCTTGAGCAATAGTGGCCACCCAATGTAAAGTCATGTCCTTGTCACATGATCCAGATAGAGAAAGGTAAACAAAGCTATGGGAATATAGAGGATAAAAGCGATAGGCAGCGAATCAAGACTGTATCAATGGTCAATGATTCCCAAGTAGTCGGTGGTGGGAACGCTGCCATGGGACCCCAGAGTCAAGCGTCCCACCAACCCACTTACCGCTATACAGACCCATTCATGGAACAAATATTCGACGTGGGAAAAAAAGGTCTTACAGTCAGGACCAATCGGGTCAACAGTAAAGCCATCACTGTGGTAGGGCAGCAGTTGCGTTGGCACGGGTCACCGTGCCAAACCGTCAATGCACCCAATGAGACACTAAACAAATCCACACGTATACCCTGCATGGATAAACACCAGAGCTGGCGTGACCTCTTAAAAAAAAGGGGACAACACATACTCGGGTGTCACATGTTACAAAGAATTCAATGTATAGGTGGACCAAAATTGCAATATATAGCACGTCACATGTATGGCACTATACAGACGCGGTCATCATAAAAGATATCAACAAAATATATAAAACAGAATGTGGATAGCTGATGGGGACCAAGATGCTCGTATCTTCACACAGGATGCCAACTGGAGTTGTGATTAATAGCTGATTCTGCAAATGATACAAAAAAAGGAAAGTGTTATTCATTAAAAACAATTTATATTTCGGTTTAGTTGTTTTATACACATGTCCAATATAACTATACCAGGGGATAAGAACAACACGGTACACGGGGAGAGACACCACTAATCCACCCAAAAGTCAACATTCAAACCATTTGGCTTGTGGGTCTTCAAAGTAAATACCCAAAATAACTCTCGCTTTTTAAGGAGAGCCTTCCTATCGCCACCACGTCTGCCCATCTGTACCTGCTCCAATATACGAAACCTCAAGTCCTTTTCAGAGTGACCCGCCTCTTTAAAATGCTTGTAGACTGGCAAATCCATTTTTTATTTTCTGATAGAATATCTATGCTGATTTAAAAGTGTCTTAACATCCCACGTGGTCTCCCCAACATACCACGCCTGGGCATGACAGTAGGTAGACCACGTAGGACGAATCACACGTCAGGTACTGAGCAATCTTAATCATTTTGTTTGTCACAGGGTTACGTAAAGAATCCCCCTTAAGCATGAGGCAGCAATTCACACAGTGATGACATGGATAGCAACCAGTCCGTGTGGAGCCACATAGCGACCTCACAGTGGTCCTGTTGCTACCCACATCAGACCTGACCAGCCTATCACCCAAGTTCCGCCCCCTTCGTTAAGAGAAAAGTGGGGGTGTCCGAAACTCTTCAATCTGAGGAAAACTATTCCCTATGATCTTCCAATGTTTTCTGATGACAGCCGCTATTTGCGGACTATCAGCAGAATATTGTGAAATTAAAGGACTACGTGGGGCTCTTGTGGTATCATTGCATGGGGTTTGTGCATGATTGGTGTCAACTCGCAAAATACTCCCAGCAATGAGTTTCTTGGGGTACCCTCGACCAGCAAATTTCTTACTCATTTCCATAAATCGTATATCCCTAGTGGGTTTATCCCTCACAATCCTCTTGACTCGGAGGAATTGACTATAAGGTAACGACTGAATCATGGAATGTGGGTGATGACTATCAAAGCGTAACAAAGTGTTTTTATCAATACTTTTCACATAAAGATCAGTGGTTAGACCCTGACCCATGACCTGAACTTCTGTATCCAGAAATTGTAATTTATAAGTCGAGTGAATTTTACAGTAGGATCGATTTAATTGAGAAATGCGTGGAACGCGAGGAGGCCCAACGTGTCGCCCGTCCACACCAAGAAGATGTCGTTGATCTAGCGCCAACTCCCCAGAACATGTCTGAAGTGGTGGCTGCCATAAACAAATGACTCCTCAAGGTGGGACATGTAGATGTTAGCATAGGTGGGCGCCACGTTGGACCCCATCACAGTCTCACGCATCTGTACAAAGAAATCGTCCTGAAATAAAAAATAATTATTGGTCAACACAAATCTCAGAAGTGGTGCTGGTTCATATTGGCCTGATTTTGCACCCAACTGACAGTGTGCTGCATCTTCATCTTCCATTTTTGTTTCCTGCACCTGAAAACGCCTTGCACCTGATGATGGATTCACCTTCTGAAAATCGACACCAAGATGTCTTTACCTATACCAGGGAGGATTAGCTGAGGATAATGCGGGACAAGGTGAGAGACACTACTTTTTTGTTTGCCCTGTCACTTTTGGAGATAAAAAGCAATTTGAGTATGAGTCCAAATGTCTGATCAACTTGGAGCTTCATATGTCCACTCTTTGCGAATACCATCAAACACACAGAATACCACGTGGTATGAGGTCGCAGATTAAACCGGACTTATTCCCTAACAATGTTGAATTTTGCACCAGGTTTACTCAAATATGCAACAAATTTGCTTTTGATATGATACTTCTCAATGTGGAGTTCCTACAAAAAGAAATGATTGTGGTGCGGGAAAATATCCGTAAAAATACAGTTTTAATAGAAGAATTAATGTCTGCTGATGAGTGTGCTGTGTATGTAACTTCATGCACCCCACATTTTGAGAAATTGAAATCTGAGTTACAAGAAAAGAAAAGACATAAGTGGATTTGTAACATGGAGGATTATACACGGGGATACATCTACATGTGGCAACGGGATCCCCAAAAGAATCCCAGAGGGGGTGACAAGAGAAACCTGAACCCATCTGATAAAAAGGGCTCACGGAACCGGACATATGAGAATATGAATCATGGACGGGATGATGCCTCACGAGCAACACCTACTGTGCCTTTTTTAGGACTCAGTCCCGACCAATTAGAACCAGGTGGGATGGCAAACGCCATCACAAGTGGAGAAGACAAAACCAAAATCCAGAGACCCCAACGCCAGAAAGCATTAAACAAAAAGAGGACACAGTGGTAAATATTTCTTCTATTTCACTAAATGATGCACAGCGGTCTGTGCTGGATAAGGGGCTTTCCTTTTGCCCTCTCTCCAAGACAGACTGGTTCAACACGGAATTAGATCTGCATAGATTTTTACGGACTATCAAGTTAAAGATTTGGTTTTCCACACAACATCAGGTGGGAAGAAGCAATGATGACAGACAATCTGAATTGTCTCGATGTAATACGGGGTTATATTTAAAAAGTGATTTCAATCCTATTATAGATCACCCAGCGGTTGATGCTTTCTTTCTGGCTGTGAGGAGAGATATTGACACATTAAAGCAGGATTCTGATACTAATTGTTTGAAATATGGTAATATTACATCTAAAGAGATCACTGCGGTGGATTCCCTGGCCTCCGACCACAGCCTCACCATCAAGTCTGCGGACAAGGGTGGTGGGGTTGTGGTCATGGATACCAGGGAGTACATACAGGAGATCCATAGTCAATTGAATGACATACAAGTGTACAGGCGAGTCACACAAGATCCCAAATTTGGTCTCTTGCGGGAATTACGTGACATTCTGAATCGGGCCTTGGAGGCTGATATCATCGATGCTAAGCTTTTTACCTATCTATACTGTGACAAACCCTGTACACCTATTCTATATACTTTACCGAAGATCCACAAGAGGTTGGAGTCCCCCCCGGGCGACCTATTGTGTCTGGGAGGGGCTCCTTATTTTGCAATGTGGCCATTTTTTTGGATAAGCTTTTACGCCAGTATGTCATCTCCTCTAAATCATATATTAGAGATACAGGTGATTTCTTGTCCAAAATTGATGATCTTGTTATGCCTGTGGGGGCCACCCTGGTATCATTCGATGTGTGCAGCCTGTACACGTCGATTGACCATGAGTTGGGCCTTCAGGCCGTACAAGTCTGTCTGAGACAATCGGAGTACACTGAGGCTTGTCAAGCCTTTATTTTGACACGTCTGAGATTTGTGTTGACCAAGAATTATTTTTTATTTCAGGACGATTTCTTTGTACAGATGCGTGGGACTGTGATGGGGTCAAACGTGGCGCCCACCTATGCTAACATCTACATGTCCCACCTTGAGGAGTCATTCGTTTATGGCAGCCACCACTTCAGACATGTTCTGGGGAGTTGGCGCTAGATCGACGACATCTTCTTGGTGTGGACGGGCGACACGTTGGGCCTCCTCGCGTTCCACGCATTTCTCAATTAAATCGATCCTACTGTAAAATTCACTCGACTTATAAATTACAATTTCTGGATACAGAAGTTCAGGTCATGGGTCAGGGTCTAACCACTGATCTTTATGTGAAAAGTACTGATAAAAACACTTTGTTACGCTTTGATAGTCATCACCCTTGTTCCATGATTCAGTCGTTACCTTATAGTCAATTCCTCCGAGTCAAGAGGATTGTGAGGGATAAACCCACTAGGGATATACGATTTATGGAAATGAGTAAGAAATTCGCTGCTCGAGGGTACCCCAATAAACTCATTGCTGGGAGTATTTTGCGACTTGACACCAATTATGCACAAACCCCATGCAATGATACCACAAGAGCCCCACATATTCCTTTAATTTCACAATATTCTGCTGATAGTCCGCAAATAGCGTCTGTCATCAGAAAACATTGGAAGATCATAGGGAATAGTTTTCCTCAGATTGAAGAGTTTCGGACACCCCCACTTTTCTCTTAACGAAGGGGGCGGAATTTGGGTCATAGGCTGGTAGGGTCTGATGTGGGTAGCAACAGGACCACTGTAAGGTCGCTATGTGGCTTCACACGGACTGGTTGCTATCGATGTCATCACTGTGTGAATTGCTGCCTCATGCTTAAGGGGGATACTTTCCGTAACCCTGCGAGAAACAAAATGATTAAGATTGCTCAGTACCTGACGTGTGATTCGTCCTACGTGGTCTACCTACTGTCATGCCCATGTGAGGCGTGGTATGTTGAAGAGACCACGTGGGACGTTAAGACACGTTTAAATCAGCATAGATATTCTATCAGAAAAGAAAAAATGGATTTGCCAGTCTCCAAGCATTTTAAGGAGGCGGGTCACTCTGAAAAGGACTTGAGGTTTCGTATATTGGAGAAGGGGCAGACGTGGTGGCGATAGAAATGCTCTCCTCAAAAAGCGGTATAGTTATATTGGACATGTGTATAATACAACTAAACCGAAATATAAATTGTTTTTAATGAATAACACTTTCCTTTTTTTGTATCATTTGCAGATTCAGCTATTAATCACAACTCCAGTTGGCATCCTGTGTGAAGATACGAGCATCTTGGTCCCCATCAGCTATCCACATTCTGTTTTTATATATTTTGTTGATATCTTTTATGATGACCGCGTCTGTATAGTGCCATACATGTGACGTGCTATATATTGAATTCTTTGTAATATGTGACACCCGAGAAGGTGTTGTCCCCTTTTTTTTAAGGGGTCACGCCAGCTCTGGTGTTTATCCATGCAGGGTATACGTGTGGATTTGTTTAGTGTCTCATTGGGTGCATTGACGGTTTGGCACGGTGACCCGTGCCAACGCCACTGCTGCCCTACCACAGTGATGGCTTTACTGTTGACCCGGTTGGTCCTGACTGTGAGACATTTCTTTCTTACGTTGAATATTTGTTCCATGAATGGGTCTGCATAGCGGTAAGTGGGTTGGTAGGACGCTTGACTCTGGGGTCCCATGGCAGCGTACCCACCACCAACTACTAGGGAATCATTGATCGTTGATACGGTCTTGATTTTCTCCCTATCGCTTTGATCCTCTACATCCCCATAGCTTTGTTTACCTGTTTCTATCTGGATCATGTGACAAGGATGACATGACTTTATATTGGGTGGCCATTATTGCTCGAGCATGCGCACATGTGGGCATTCTTGGATTAAGCCATCTTTGATGAGGTTTCCATTAAGTTTCCTTGCGCCAGAGAAATCGCGAGATCCATTGATCTTGCGTATGCGCAGTAACCGAATGTGGACGCCTTCGAGACCGTTATGCTCGGCATGCGCAGTTTACCAGCTGACTTTGTGAGTTTTTAATTCACATTAGGTATTGGGTACACCTGTATTTTTTAATTATCAATTATATCTCATTATGTATTGTTACTGTATATCATGCACTGTTTACGAGGCACTGTCACTTTATTTCAATCATGCATTTCCCACATTGATGCTGATGAGCCTGTATTTAAAAAAAAAAAATTAATTTGTTATGAATTTTGCTTATTTCAAAGCTAATTGGATTTTTTGTATTATGAATTGACACACCTTTATATATTGTTTTTGTAACACATGTGCACATAGCTTGAGAAAGACCGCAATAAGCGGTTGAAACGTCGCTACATGACAATGGGTGAATAAACCACACGTGTTTTTTTGATCTTAATGGTGTGCTGCTGGCTTCTTCCTTATATATATTGTACAGAATGCCAAGGATGGGTCCTCAGTGACAGATATGTATCACCATTATTTGGGTTGTGGTGCCTTTAAGAAAGCACTACCTAGGATCCGGTACCCACAGGGTTAGAGGAAAAGGAAGTGAGTGAAGGGGTGGTGTGGAGTGTGTGGTGTGGTGGACACACTGCTGTGGCTGGCTGTGAACAGAGCTGGAAACTGGGGACATGTGGAACGTTTGGCAGGAAAGCCGACTGGAATCTACCACAGACTAAAAAGAACCCAGGGTAAAAATACCTTTATTTTTGAACGGACTGTTCTATTGATTATGTTGTACTGAACTAAGCGGACTTTAAGTTGGGTTTGTTTGGACCTTCCCTGCTGGAAGCTGTACCTATTTTTCGTTTTGGAAAATAAACATCTGTTTTCTTTAACCCTGGGCTGGCTCATGCACCTGGTTTATTGGAGTGATCTTCCCCCATATTACAATTGGTGGAGGATGCGGGCACGGCATGAAAGCCACAAAAGCCGTTTAAATAATAAAAAGTGACATTTAAAGAGTATTTGTGGTCAGGACCTAAACGAGTGGAAGATGCCCAACCACCACCCCCCTACCTAATTGGCCTGAGGTGTGCCTTGGCCTCACTAGGTTGGTATGCCTGAAAAAGGGGGCATACCCTGAATGTGATGGTTGAATGACTGAATGAAGAATGGGAATGGGTGGGCAGGGGACGTCTGAATGCCGACGTGCTGCCTGGGAGAGCCAGACTGCTTAAGACAGGTACCGGCCCCTCCCACAAATCCAGGCTGCCTGGGAGAGCCAGACTGCTTGAGACAGGTACCGGCCCCTCCCACAAATCCAGGCTAGCCTGCGGCCAGCCTTAACACTTGTGGTCAGGACCTAAACGAGTGGAAGATGCCCAACCACCACCCCCCTACCTAATTGGCCTGAGGTGTGCCTTGGCCTCACTAGGTCGGTATGCCTGAAAAAGGGGGCAAAACCCACCAGTGAGGGAAGGATAGGCCTGAGGTGCTAGGTGCTACTCTGCCAATGTACTGAATGCTTGGACCAGCTCCGCTTGTGGCTTCGGGATATACCGTACAAAGCACCCCGAGCGCCAGCGCCCCAAGTGTTTAATGATATGCACAGGGACTCCATGCTTGGACGCTGCGGATGCCGCACCGATGCGGAAAGAATGCCCCGAGAATTGAGCCGGATTCAATCCTACACTGGTCAACAGGATGCGAATATGTTTGATGAACTGGCTGGACGTCAGTGGACCAACAGGGAATGGAAGTAATGGGTCAGTGGGGCTGTGAAGACTAAGGGCCAGCAAGAGGTTGTCCAAGACTGTCACTGGACACTATGCGTTTGTGGTCTGGAAGAACTTAACTACATGGCCGGGACCTACCTGCCTTGTTTTGTTGTGAGGCAACTGCAAATGAGTTACTGCCTATCCTGACTAAATCTCCCTTGCGGAGAGCCACCGCCCCTTGTCTGGCCTGTGTCACTTCACCTGGTCTTAAAAACCCGTAAACGCCAAGTACATCGCCGCCTTGATCACCAGGCTGGGAAGGACTCTGAATGGTGAGAATGTGAGAACTTCCGACAGGCTACGAAACGTGTCCCCCTTAATAGGTCGACGGACCGACTTGACCGTGACCTGGCTCTTTTGAATGCCTCTGAGGATGGCCTTGATCGGGTGAGCTGAAAATATAGAGGGTCTGTCTGGCTCTTGAAGTGCCAAAAAATGCTACACCCCAGCCAAATATAGCCTAATGGTGTTGTAGGATAAAGCCAATACCGAATGACAATAAGGCACGAAAGCCACCATATACCTGACCTGACCTGTGTCACCTCTAGGATATGCCAACTTAAAGTTCGAAAAAACCACCCACGCTCGGCGGTACGACCGCAACGTACTGGCCGACAAAGACTTGGTAATGAGTGAACTGGCGACCACCATCAGAGAGTCTAATCCAAGACCAGCAGCCGCCAGTCCGGTACCGGGGTGCCCACTGAGTCTGCTTCTGGGTTCTGTAAGAAAAAGCGAGAAAAATCAAAACGAGATAAAGCATCAGCTGCAACGTTGCTGACCCCGTCCAAAAACCGGGCATGAAAATGAAACCCCCGTTCCAGAGCTACCCAGGTCAATCTACGCATGAAAGACATGATAAGTAACGATTTAGATCTGCCCTTGTTAATGATCTCTGCGGTCGCCATGTAGTCAGTGTGGAAAACCACCGTGTGACCCGACCACCTATGCCCCCAGACTATAGCAGCTGCTACGATAGGATAGATCTCGAACAATGCCGACATCTGAGAAAACCTCGGCAACTGTAGCACGTGTGTGGGCCATGAGCCGGCGAACCAATGTGAGCCAAATATGGCCGCGAAACCTACCGAGGCAGCCGCGTCTGAAAATACGTGTGGAGAATCGGAAGTGGCCCTCGGAATATACATGGAAATGCCGTTCCACCCACTGAGAAATCTGTCCCACATGAACAGATCTGCTCGGGCGTTCGCATTAAGATGCACTGATGCGTCCAAATCACTGGTCTGTTGTAACAAGACTAGCAATCTTGAAATGAATGCTCTACCCTGAGGAATGATCCTCATGGCAAAGTATAACATGCCCAACAGAGACTGCAATTCTCTCTTGCAAACCTGAGACATGAGCAAGGAACGGACACCTGATTTGATTCTGTCGAGTTTGTCTTGTGGCAGACTGGCTGACATGGCACGTGAATCCAGAGAGATCCCCAAGAACGTGACAACCTGCGCAGGCCCTTCTGTTTTGTGTTCGGCCACTGGAATGTTTAACTCCTTGAAGACCTGCAAGAGAACCTGCAAGTCAACAGGTGCCTGTGAGGGTTCTTCGATCAACAGAAAATCATCCAGGTAGTGAATGACATTCTGGCAACCCTGTTCCGACAAAATCCATTCCAGTGCCTGCGCTAACCTGTCAAACAGACTGGGGCTGCTCTAGGAACCAAACGTCAACTTGGTGGCGAAATAGTACGCATCTCTCCATTTGATGCCATGCCACTGCCAGAGAGATGGGCTAATGGGCAGCAGTTTGAACGCATCAGAGACATCTGCTTTGGACAGCCAAGCCCCCATGCCTGTCTTGAAGAATGACCTGGATAGCCTGGTCTACGGAAGTATACTTCAAGGAAAATTCCTCGGACGGAATCAACGAGTTGAGACTAGGAACGTGGTAAGAATGTGGAGCAGACAAATCATAAATCAAACGAAATTTATTGGAATATTTTCCCTGCACCACCCCCACCGGGCTCACCCTCCAAGTGCAGAAAGGAGGGGACTGGAAAGGACCAAAGGTGAAACCCTTGTCCAGCTCAACTGCCAAGAGTAAATCCACCAGACCAGCATGTTTAGAAGCCGACTGCAAGTTGGGGCATTCATGAGTCTGCTGGGGCAAGGTGATGAGCCCAGTGTGAAATCCCCGTGAAAACCCTTCCACCAGGAATGTACGGAACGGCTGAACCGGATGAAGCCGCAGCAGCTGGTCTAGTGCCTCCACATTCACCCGGCTCAGTCACGCCGGCTTCAATGTGCAGACCGTGACCGGATGTGCCCTAAAACATGTGGCACAGACATGCAGGAGCCTGCACTGGCTGAAGTTGCAGATGGCGTAGACCACTGCAAACAACACAACAAACACCACAAAACAACAACAAAAAAAAAAAAAAAAAACGAAGAAAGAAAAAGAGAAAAAAAAAAAAAAAAAAAACCTGTTAACCCTACGACCTGCTGCCCGTAAGCTGACAAACAAGATGACGGAATCTAAGCCCCTCCCCTTCCCCCCCCAGCAGCGTGAAACGATTGAACGAAAAGCCTTCGAGGCTAACAGGGAGTATGATAGTCGTTTCCACCGACGTATGAAGCGAGCCCGAGTTTGTGTGAATCTGTGACGTGGTAGATTAATTAAAAACGAATACTGCGGGCTAAAGAACCTACAGACGTGGTAGGTGATGTATGTAAGTATAGGATTTGTGGAAAACAGACCGTATGACGTATGACACTAGTCTACGAGATGAAACGGGGTGTGTATGTCGTGCGAGCGTGTAGCTGTATTGGCGGATGTACCTATGCTAGAGGTGTATGGATGAAGCTTGGTGGATAAAGGTTTTTTCTTTTTTTTTTTCTTTATTTGAACAACCCACTTTTTTTTTTTTTTCTTTATTTGAACAACCCACTTTTTTTTTTTTTTTTTACTTTATTTAACAATCCACTTGTACCCTTTTTTTTTTTTTTTGTCAAACTGCCTGATGTGCGAACTATGTGTCTAAGGTATGTATGTAGTGTATGTGATGAGTGCCAAACATGTGCACAAGCAGCAACCTTGTAAGTAATCAACTCAGTAATGGCACCAGGACCCAGCTGACGGAATCTAAGCCCCTCCCCTTTCCCCCCCCCCCCAGCAGCGTGAAACGATTGAACGAAAAGCCTTCGAGGCTGACAGGGAGTATGATAGTCGTTTCCACTGACGTATGAAGCGAGCCCGAGTTTGTGTGAATCTGTGACGTGGCAGATTAATTAAAAACGAATACTGCGGGCTAAAGAACCTACAGACGTGGTAGGTGATGTATGTAAGTATAGGATTTGTGGAAAACAGACCGTATGACGTATGACACTAGTCTACGAGATGAAACGGGGGGTGTATGTCGTGCGAGCGTGTAGCTGTATTGGCGGATGTACCTATGCTAGAGGTGTATGGATGAAGCTTGGTGGATAAAGTTTTTTTTTTTTTTTTTTTTATTTGAACAACCCACTTTTTTTTTTTTCTTTATTTAACAATCCACTTGTACCCTTTTTTTTTTTTTTTTTTTCGTCAAACTGCCTGATGTGCGAACTATGTGTCTAAGGTATGTATGTAGTGTATGTGATGAGTGTCAAACATGTGCACAAGCAGCAACCTTGTAAGTAATCAACTCAGTAATGGCACCAGGACCCAGCTGCCAGAGTTTAACCTGCTGAGCCCAGATGACTCGCAGCCCCTGTATGAACTTAGATACAGGTTATGCTGAGACAGGCAATGAGCTCCAACCATGTGACAATGCTGCCCATTTGTGCCAAAACTTGAATTGCATGTGCCTGAACGCAGTGAGGAGAAGCGATCCTCCGGCACACTTCCCCCTCTCTACACCCCCTCCTACCCTCCTCCACGTTACCACGCTCCCCGAACAAAGCAGTTATCATGGAAAACGACCTGAACAGCTTGCAGACTGAAGTGAAAGGTACACCCGGCTTCTCTGAGATCCGACTCGTGCAGGACGCTTGCTGATGACGTCACACCCGGAAGTAGCAGACGTCCGAATGCCGACGTGCTGCCTGGGAGAGCCAGACTGCTTAAGACAGGTACCGGCCCCTCCCACAAATCCAGGCTGCCTGGGAGAGCCAGACTGCTTGAGACAGGTACCGGCCCCTCCCACAAATCCAGGCTAGCCTGCGGCCAGCCTTAACACGTACCCTGTTTTACATGTCTTGGGTGAAATCTCTGCAAGTTGCAGGAAAAGACATGGAGGAGGTTATGAAAGCCCTGCTGCAAGCCACTGCAACTCAGCAGAAAGCTTCGGTGGCTCAGCAGCATGCCACAGTAGAGGCAACCCGCCGGGAAGCTACTCAGGTAGCTGCGTTAAAGGAGGCTGTACAACAGTTGGCTCAAGGACAAGTGCAAGCGAACAATGCCCCTGGGCCCCAAGTTGCTGTAAGAGCCAGCCACCTATTACAAAAACTGACATCTGGTGATGACGTTGAGGCCTTCCTGTTGACTTTCGAGAGTAGTAGAGAGAGAAGGGTGACCTCAGGACCAATGGGCCAGCATCATCGCGCCCTTTCTTACGGGTGACCCTCAACAGGCCTATTTCGACCTGCTAGTTGAACTTGTTAAAAACTATGAGCAGCTAAAGGCGGAGATCCTGGCTCGACTGGGGGTAACTACGGCTGTTCGGGCCCAGAGAGTACACCGCTGGGGTTACCAGGCTGGACGTCCACAAAGAGCCCAAATGCATGGCCTGGTGCAACTAGTAAAAAAGTGGCTGCAGCCTGAGAAATTGATGGGCCCGCAAATTGTAGAACGGGTGGCCATGGACCGGTACCTGCGATCGCTGCCGCATGACCTGCAGAGCTGGGTAAGCCATGGGGACCCTGCGACGGCGAATCAGTTGGTGGAACTAGTAGAGCGGTACACCGTAGTGGAGGACTTGCTCGGACCCGCCAAGCACCGGGAATCCACGTCGAGAGCAGTACGACCAGTTACCGCACCCAGGAGGGGAGCCATCCTGGATTCTGGACCAGAGGTCCCTACAACAGTGCCCTCAGAACCGCGGAGGCTAACTACTGTAAGAAAGATGGGGGACATACAGTGTTGACGTTGTCGAGCCTATGGCCATACCCGGACCCAATGCCCTCTTCAGGACGAGCCCATGGAATGCGGGACAGGACGGAGATTCTCCCTGTACGCACAGCGAGCATGCGCCACACATCTTGATGTAACTGCCGATCAGTTTGAGTGTGAAATTTGGGTGAACCATCTCCCGGCCAAAGCTCTCTTGGACTCCGGCAGCATGGTGACGCTAGTTAACGCCAGAATAATCGGGAGACTCGGCCCCGTAAGTAAGACTCTTCGTGTTGTTTGTATTCATGGGGACACTAAGGAATACCCCTTAATTCCAGTGACTATTGCCCATGGCTGTACTTCCGTGACCCAGGAAGTTGGGATAGTAAACAGCCTGATCCATGATGTTATTGTGGGGCGAGACTGTCCGATATTTCTAGACCTGTGGAAACAGGCGCAAAGTGAGTTCCCTGAACATTCAAAAAGACTAGAGACTTTGACCTCTGATGGGTCAAATCAGGAGAGTAGTGGTCCCGAACTGCCCAGGACCCTTCTCCCCAATAATAACATGCCTAGTGGCAGTAAGAATGGTAATGGTAACATGTATGATGGGGGTAATGTTCAGGATGTGCATGATTTAGCGTCCAGAGCTGAGCTGACCACTGAGGGGGGGGGGGGGGCTCCCTGTTGCAAGTGGTGTTGGGGGAGGATGAGGAGGAACTCTCCCCACCACAGACCCCAGTCGAGGAAGACGAGGGGGAGACCTCACCCGAACCAACGTACCCAGACCTGAATGTACCCAAGGGTGTGTTTGGCTCCGCCCAGTTACAGGATCCCTCCTTAACACATGCTAGAGAGCAGGTGGTGGTTATAAACTGAGTTTCACAGGTTCCCGAGGCAGAACTCAGGTTCCCTCATTTTGCGCTAAATGGGGACTTGCTGTACCGAGTGGCAGAAATCCGAGGGGAAATTATTGAACAGCTACTGGTGCCCCACTCGTATCGGAGACAGCTCCTCGATTTGGCGCATAATGATACATTAGGCGGACACCTGGGAGCAGAGAAGACAGAGGACAGGATAACAGACAGGTTCTACTGGACTGGGGTAAAGGCAGAGGTGAAGAGGTATTGTGCGTCCTGCCCCACGTGCCAGCTAACAGCCCCAGTGTCACACTATCGGAACCCCCTGGTACCTTTGCCCATAATCGAGGTACCGTTTGAGCGGATTGCCATGGACCTGGTGGGGCCGTTGGTAAAATCAGCACGGGGACATCAGCACATACTAGTCGTGGTAGATTACGCAACTAGGTACCCAGAGGCGGTCCCATTAAGGAACACCTCCTCTAAGGCCATAGCTCAGGAATTGTTTCATATGTTCTCCCGCACAGTGCTGCCCAAGGAGATCTTGACAGACCAGGTCACCACGTTTATGTCGAAGGTCATGGCGGACCTCTGCAAGTTGTTTCAGATCTGACAGTTGCGGACGTCCGTCTATCACCCACAGACGGATGGCCTTGTAGAGCGATTCAACAAATCATTAAAGCTCATGTTAAAAAGAGTAGTCCAGAAGGACGGAAAAGATTGGCACATGTTGCTACCAGCCTTGTTGTTCGCCATACTGGAGGTTCCGCAGGCCTCCGCAGGATTGTCGCCATTTGAACTCCTGTATGGGCGGAGACCCCGTGGACTTCTGGATTTGGTGAAGGAAACCTGGGAAGGTGAGTCCTCACTGCACTAGACTTCTCGAAAGAATTTGTGGTCCAGACGGACGCTTCAAGTGCAGGTCTAGGTGCCGTCGTGTCTCAGGTGGTCAATGGGGAGGAACATCCTGTGGTCTTTCTCAGCAGAAAGCTGACAGCGGCAGAGAGGAACTATGCTGTGGTAGAGCAAGAGTGTCTGGCCATCAAGTGGGCTCTAGACTCTCTGCAATATTTCCTGCTGGGTAGGAATTTCCGCCTGGTGTCCGACCATGCCCCATTGACCTGGATGAGACAGCACAAACAGACCAATGCCAGGGTCACGAGATGGTTCCTCTCTCTCCAGGATTTCAACTTTGTGGTCGAACATAGATCAGGGAGTCAACATCAGAATGCTGATGCTCTCTCCCGGGTGCATTGCATGTTAAGTGCCTCCGCCGCCCCCGTGTCGGGGCAGAGGGGGGGATATGTAGAGGACGCCGAGGTTGGGTCCTCAGTGACAGATATGTATCACCATTATTTGGGTTGTGGTGCCTTTAAGAAAGCACTACCTAGGATCCGGTACCCACAGGGTTAACTCACTCTCCTGATAAGAGGAAAAGGAAGTGAGTGAGGGGGTGGTGTGGAGTGTGTGGAGTGTGTGGTGTGGTGGACACACTGCTATGGCTGGCTGTGAACAGAGCTGGAAACTGGGGACATGTGGAAAGTTTGGCAGGAAAGCCGACTGGAATCTACCACGGACTAAAAAGAACCCAGGGTAAAAATACCTTTATTTTTGAACAGACTGTTCTATTGATTATGTTGTACTGAACTAAGCGGACTTTAAGTTGGTTTTGTTTGTACCTTGCCTGCTGGAAGCTGTACCTATTTTCGTTTTGGAAAATAAACATCTTTTTTCTTTAACCCTGGGCTGGCTCATGCACCTGGTTTATTGGAGTGATCTTCCCCCATATTACAATATATATATATATATATATATATATATATATATATATTGTAATTACACATTTATTTTGTCTCCCAACCTTGCACGTTAGAGGCAAGGACCTTATCCACTCAGCTATAAAGATGAATGCTAAACTGTGTCAGAAAAAACTCATAGTAGTTCTGATGTAGTGAGTATTCCTATTTAGCAGAAGACTTATTTTATATTTCTGTGCAGGTTAACATGTACCTCTATAGTGTAGTGATTAACATCCTTGCCTGTAATGTAAACGGTTGGGAGTTTGATTCATGGCAGAAACATTTCAGAAATAGAGACTACATTTGTGGGAGGGGGGCCGCACACTGTGCCACCAATGAAAATAATACAATAGAGGGAGGGAGGGGGGCCGGGGGGGGGGGGGGGGGGGGCGCACACTGGCCACCAATGAAATTAATACAATAGAGGGAGGGAAGGGGGGCCAAGGGGGGTCTGCCCCCTGCTGCCTGGCAGCCCCTGATCTCTTACAGGGGACTATGATACGCACAATTAACCCCCCTCAGGTGTGGCACCTGAGGGGTTAATTGTGCGGATCACAGCCCCCTGTAAGAGATCAGGTGCTGCCAGGCAGCAGGGGGCAGTCATGTACACAGTTCTTAGTATATTCTAACTTGAAGCGCCTCTGTGTTAGAATATGCTGTCGGATCTGAGTTTCACGATCTAACTCGTATCCGACAGTATATTCTAACATAGAGGCGTTCCCATGGTGATGGGGACGCTTCAAGTTAAAATATACCATCGGATTGGAGAAAACTCTGATCCGATGGTATAATAGGGACTCCTGACTTTACATTGAAAGTCAATGGGGAACAGATCTGTTTGCAATTGCACCATATTGTGTCAACGTCAAACGGATCCGTCCCCGGATCCGTTTGGGTCCGCACGGCCAGGCGAACACCAAAACGACTTTTTTCTTCATGTCCGTGGATCCTACAAAAATCAAGGAAGACCCACGGAAGAAAAAACGGACACGGATCACGGACCTACGGACCCCGTTTTTGCGGACCTTAAAAAAAAAAGGTTGTGTGCATGAGGCCTTACTCGTTGAAACTGTGAATGAGGTAAAAAGTCCTTAGTATTATGTGGGTGACAACTGGAATACAGGAGGAGGGTGTTACGATTAGAGATGTCACGAACATAAAATTTTCCGTTCTGGAACGGCGAACGCGAATTTCCGCAAATGTTCACGAACCGCCATAGACTTCAATAGGCAGGCGAATTTTAAGACCCACAGGGACTCTTTCTGGCCACAATAGTGATGGAAAAGTTGTTTCAAGGGGACTAACACCTGGACTGTGGCATGCCGGAGGGGGATCCATGGCAAAACTCACATGGAAAATTACGTAGTTGACGCAGAGTCGGGTTTTAATCCATAAAGGGCATAAATCATGTAACATTCCTAAATTGATTGGAATAACATGCTTTAAAACATCATGTATGATGTTGTATCGATCAGGTAGTGTAAGGGTTACGCCCGCTTCACAGTGACAGACCAAACTCTGACAGACCAAACTCCCCGTTTAACGCACCGCAAACAACCGCAAACAGTCCATTTGCACAACCGCAAACTCTCCATTTGCACACGTTTGGATACCAAGCTAGCCATGTCCTGTTCCTTGTCCTCACTGACGTCATTGAAGGTCTCTTCCTCCACCCAGCCATGTACAACACCAAGGGTCCCCGAAAGGTGACAACAAGCCCCCTGGGATGCCAGCTATGGTTGGTCTTCCACCTCCTCAAAGCCACCTTCCTCCTCTGACTCCTCTTCTTCAGACTCCTCTCTCTGGGTTGCCGCAGGTCCAGCAATCGACAACGACAAGGCTGCTTCTGGTGGTGATGGTGACCACAACTCTTCCTCTTCATGCTCATTGATGGCCTGATCCAGCACTCTTCGCAGGGCACGCTCCAGAAAAAACGCATATGGGATGAGGTCGATGATGTTGCCTTGGGTTTGACTGACCAGATTTGTCCCCTCCGCAAAAGGACGCATGAGCCTACAGCCATTGTGCATGAGCATTCAGTAATGCGGCCAAAAAATACCCAGCTCCGCAGAGGCTGTCCTCTTTTTTTTAAATTAAAAAAATCTGTTCTTACCAGTTTAATCTCTGTTTTGTCCCCTATCAGGGGCCGGTGTATGTAATAGCTTTTAGGAACCGGGAGATGGAAAAAGATGCTTGGTTGGTCCTCTTACTTCCAATTTGGGGCACAGCGCGTGCGCCGTGCAATGTACTGTGCCACCCTATATGAGTGGTGTGTTAAGTAGTACTATTCTTATCAGTTTAATCCCTGTCACGTTCCCTATCAGGGGACGTGTATCGAATAGATTTTAGACAACCGCAAAGAGTTGTAAATAGTTGACATACTCATGACATAAATTTTATTCCTCTATGCGTCAATCTTGGTGTAGTGATGACTGTGCTTGTGCGCACGTTTAGGAGATTGCAGGCAATGGCGGTTTTTCAAAGCCTATGGTCGTGCTGAGGTAGTTCAGTGACAGTTAAGTGACCCAGAAAACAATGATTCTGCAGTGTGGGCCCATTGTTGGCCTAGTAGGCTTTAATGATCACCTTAGATGATTACAAAGAAAATTAATGTTTTTTCTATGTAAAAATTATCCAGCCGATCGCTTTTGGTCTGTTCACAATGAAGCAACGACTTTATCATCTGGGGTGTGCCAACATTGCCATTGCCAACACCCTCATAGAGGTGATCGCTTCATTGTGATACGCAAGCCCCTTCACCACAACAAGGTAACTATCACGAAGGGGAATTGACACATGTATGTGCCTTTTTTTTTGTTTTGTTTTTGCAGCCACAGTGCAGCACCAGAGCCCAGAAAAATTAGGCATGTACACATGCCTGAAAAATTAGGTATTGTTGCAGCCGCTGCTGTAGCAGCAGCCAGAAAAATTTATGTTTTCCAGGCAGAAAGTGCACTAAAACATTGCGGCTTGTACCCTAGTTGGTGGCGGAGAAGTCCCGCAAGTCATCCGGCATGCAGAGATAAAATACAGCAAGCCTGCACACCCAGTAGTCAAGGGGTTCATCGCTCCTCAGAGTGTCGATATCTGCAGTTAAGGCGAGGTAGTCTGCTACCTGTCAGTCGAGTCATTCTCTGAGGGTGGACCCCGAAGTGCTGTGGCAATGCGTAGGACTTAAAAAGCTCTGCATGTCCTCCATCAACAACACGTCTGTAAAGCATCCTGTCCTTGCCGGCGTGGTCGTGGTAGGAGGAGGATTACTTTCACCTCTTCCCCTGTTAGATTCCCGTTGTGCTGTGACATCACCCTTATACGCTGTGTAAAGCATACTTTTTAACTTGTTTTGGAACTGCTGCATCCTTTCCGACTTCCGGTAATTCGGTAACATTTTAGGCACTTTCTGCTTATACCGGGGGTCTAGAAGCGTGGCCACCCAGTACAGGTCGTTCTCCTTCAGCCTTTTTATACGAGAGTCCCTCAACAGGCATGACAGCATGAAAGACCCCATTTGCACAAGGTTGGATGCCGAGCTACTCATGTCCCGTTCCTCGTCCTCACTGATCTCTTTGAAGGTCTGTTCTTCCCCCTAGCCAGTACAACACCACGGGTACCAGATAGGTGACAACGAGCACCCTGGGATGCCTGCTGTGGTTGGTCTTCCTCCTCCTCAAAGCCACATTCCTCCTCTGACTCTTCTTCCTCAGACTCCTCTTCCAGCATTGCCGCAGGTCCAGCAAGCGATGCTGATAAGGCTGTTTCTGGTGGTGATGGTGACCACAACTCTTCCTCTTCACGCTCATCTAAGGCCTGATCCAGCACTCTTCGCAGGGCACGCTCCAGGAAGAAAACAAATGGGATGATGTCGCTGATGATGCCTTCGGTGCAAGTGACTAGGTTTGTCACCTCCTCAAAAGAATGCATGAGCCTATAGGCATTGCGCATGAGCGTCCAGTAACGTGGCAAAAAAATACCCACCTCCGCAGAGGCTGTCCTAGCACCCCGGTCATACGAATACTCGTTGACGGCTTTTTCTTGTTGGAGCAGGCGGTCGAACATTAGGAGTGTTGAATTCCAACGTGTCGGGCTGTCGCAAATCAAGCGCCTCACTGGCATGTTTTTTCGCCGCTGAATATCGGAAAAGTGCGCCATGGCCGTGTAGGAACACCTGAAATGGCCACACACCTTCCTGGCCTGCTTGAGGACGTCCTGTAAGCCTGGGTACTTATTCACAAAGCTTTGTACGATTAGATTCAACACATGTGCCATGCACGACACATGTGTCAACTTGCCCAAATTCAATGCTGCCAACAAATTGCTTCCGTTGTCATACACCACTTTGCCGATCTCCAGTTGGTGCGGGGTCAGCCACTGATCCACCTGTGCATTCAGGGCGGACAGGAGTGCTGGTCCGGTGTGACTCTCTGCTTTCAGGAAAGTCAACCCCAAGACGGCGTGACACTGTCGTATCCGGGATGTGGAATAGCCCCTGGGGAGCTGGGTTGGTGCAGTTGATGTGGAGCAAGACGCAGCAGCAGAAGAGGACTCAGCCGAGGAGGTTAGCGAAGAGGATGGAGTAGGAGGAGTAGAGGAGGTGGCAGCAGGCAAGTGTCGCCAACTCCTCTGCAGAGCCACGCATTCCATGCTTGGCAGCCGTCAGCAGCTTTACCCAATGTGCAGTGTACGTGATATACCTGCCCTGTCCGTGCTTTGCAGACCAGGTATCAGTGGTCAGATGGACCCTTGACCCAAAACTTTGTGCCAGACATGCCATGACTTCCGTTTCCACAATAGAGTACAGGTTGGGGATTGCCTTTTGTGAAAAAAAAAATTCGACCAGGTACATTCCACTGCGGTGTCCCAATAGCTACAAATGTTTTGAAGGCCTCAGACTCCACCAGCTTGTATGGTAATAGCTGGCGGGCTAAGAGTTCTGACAAGCCAGCTGTCAGACGCATGGCAAGGGGGTGACTCTGTGACATTGGCTTCTTACGCTCAAACATTTCCTTGACAGACACCTGACTGTGGGCAGATGAGCAGGAACTGCTGAAGGTGAGAGGCGGAGTGTCGGGTGGTTGAGAGGGGGCAAGGAGGACAGCAGTGGTTGACGTGGCTGAAGATGCTGGACCAGGAGGAGGATGGTGGCTTTGAGTTTGTGTGCTGCTTGTACTCATCATGTGTTGATCCCATAGGTGTTTGTGATGTGAGATCATGTGCCTTCGCAAAGCAGTTGTACCTAGGTGGGTGTTGGACTTCCCACGACTCCGTTTTTTTTTGGCACAGGTTGCAAATGGCATCGCTCTTATCAGAGGCAGACACACAAAAAAAGCCACACTGCTGAGCTTTGCAATGACGGCATTCTAATGGTGGCAACAGCATGCGTTGATTGGCGTGCTGTCTGGCTGACCCCGTGTGCCGATACATGCTGTCTGACTGTGCCACTAGCTCCTTGCAACGACCTCCCCCTGTTTCCAACTCGTCTCCTCCTCCTCCTCTCTGTCTCCCCATCTGAACTTTCCCCCTGTTCTTCTTCTCTTCGAGCGGGCACCCACGTGACATCCACGGACACATCGTCATCATCAACCGCTTCACTTGTATCTGACAACTCAGCGAAGGAAACAGCAGCGGTTACAACATCATCATCATCATCATCATCATCACACCGTACGTCCATGTGTAATGCTGCCTGACTGAGACATATCCCTGTTATCTACATCCTCTGGCAATAATGGTTGCGCATCACTTATTTCTTCCAACTGATGTGTAAATAACTCCTCTGACAGATCAAGTGAAGCGGCTGTGGTGCTAGTGTTGGTGGTGGCGGCAGGCGGGCAAGTGGTAACTTGAGAGGTGCCCGAAGCTGAGCTGGAGGAGGATGGTGCGTCAAGGTTCCAAGCGGAAGCTGTAGAAGATTGGGTGTCCTGTGTTAGTCAGTCAACTATGTCCTCAGAACTTTTTGAGCTTAGGGTAAGTGGCCTCTGAACACTGGGCATTATTCTAGGGCCAAAGGAAATCACAGCACCACGACCACGACGGCCCCTGCGGGGTGGCCTGCCTCTGTCTGTCCTTTTTTTTTAGATTAGTGGTACTATGCGTGCAAGGTACTGTGCCACCCGATATGAGTGGTGGGCAGTGAGCACAGTACAGTCTGTGGGCCTGACACACACTGGCAGGCAACTGCAATTAAATTACAGAGAAAAAATTGTATTACTTTATTATCTGCAAGCTACTGTGCCACCAGATATGAGTGGTGGGCACTGGCAGTGGGCACAGTACACTCTGTGGGCCTGACACACACTGACAGGCAACTGCAATTATATTACAGAGAAAAATTGTATTACTTTTTTATTTGCAAGCTACTGTGCCACCAGATATGAGTGGTGGGCACTGGCAGAGGGCACAGTACACTCTGTGGGCCTGACACACACTGGCAGGCAACTGCAATTATATTACAGAGAAAAATTGTATTACTTTTTTATCTGCAAGCTACTGTGCCACCAGATATGAGTGGTGGGCACTGGCAGTGGGCACAGTACACTCTGTGGGCCTGACACACGCTGGCAGGCAACTGCAATTATATTACAGATAAAAAATGGTATTACTTTTTGTATCTTCAAGCTACTGTGCCACCAGATATGAGTGGTGGGCACTGGCAGTGGGCACAGTACACTCTGTGGGCCTGACACACACTGGCAGGCAACTGCAATTATATTACAGATAAAAAATTGTATTACTTTTTGTATCTTCAAGCTACTGTGCCACCAGATATGAGTGGTGGGCACTAGCAGTGGGCACGGTACACTCTGTGGGCCTGACACACACTGGCAGGCAACTGCAATTATATTACAGAGAAAAAAAAGTATTACTTTTTTATCTGCAAGCTACTGTGCCACCAGATATGAGTGGTGGGCACTGGCAGTGGGCACAGTACACTCTGTGGGCCTGACACCCGCTGGCAGGCAACTGCAATTATATTACAGAGAAAAAATGTTATTACTTTTTTTATCAGCAAGCTACTGTGCCTCCAGATCTGAGTGGTGGGCACTGGCAGTGGGCACAGTACACTCTGTGGGCCTGACACACACTGGCAGGCAACTGCAATTATATTACAGAGAAAAGATTTTATTACTTTTTATCTCCAATCTACTAACTCATTACATTACTGCATGCATTGATGTCCCCTATTTAACATACACTATAAGATCGCGTAGAACTTTACTGGATTACTAACCTCTTCTTTTGGGGTTGATTTTCATGGGATATAGCGCATTATGACAACCTGGCAATTGCCAGTATTTTAGTGATCTTAAAAACAATTACTGTGCATGCGCTGGCCAGACGGGACTGTCCCAGTCTTGCAAGTAACTCTGCACCTTCATTTTACTCATTCCGCATGCGCCGAACTGGACGGACCGGATGAGACATCAGACGCCATCTGCCCGGCCGGCTTTAATACACATGGCATTTAACCTAATGCCGATAGTGATACTCAATCCTCCAATGTGCACGTCTAGCAGCCGCACTGAAGGTAAGCTACCATTGACTACCTATGTTATACTGCTCTGTACTTGTCACTTGTTATTTTGTTATCTGGGTCTTGAGCCTGCCCCCTGGAATATAACTGATAGAATATCTAAATTCTCCTTTGACACCTTAAATACATAAAAAGGTCTCCTACCTATAGATACATTTTAGACATTTTTGTATTCCAGTCTGCAGCCTCACTACATGCCTGATACTATATCTATTGATCATTAAACCTACCTTGGCTGTGCTATCCATTTTATCTACATGAGACTTTTGCTATATAAAAAATATATACTCATGTGTATATACATACAGTGGGATGCGAAAGTTTGGGCAACCTTGTTAATCGTCATGATTTTCCTGTATAAATCGTTGGTTGTTACGATAAAAAATGTCAGTTAAATATATCATATAGGAGACACACACAGTGAAATTTGAGAAGTGAAATGAAGTTTATTGTATTTACAGAAAGTGTGCAATAATTGTTTAAACAAAATTAGGCAGGTGCATAAATTTGGGCACCACAAAAAAGAAATGAAATCAATATTTAGTAGATCCTCCTTTTGCAGAAATTACAGCCTCTAAACGCTTCCTGTAGGTTCCAATGAGAGTCTGGATTCTGGTTGAAGGTATTTTGGACCATTCCTCTTTACAAAACATCTTTAGTTCATTCAGGTTTGATGGCTTCCGAGTATGGACAGCTCTTTTTAAGTCACACCACAGATTTTCAATTATATTCAGGTCTGGGGACTGAGATGGCCATTCCAGAACGTTGTACTTGTTCCTCTGCATAAATGCCTTAGTGGATTTTGAGCAGTGTTTTAGGGTCGTTGTCTTGTTGAAAGATCCAGCCCCGGCGCAGCTTCAGCTTTATCACTGATTCCTGGACATTGGTCTCCAGAATCTGCTGATACTGAGTGGAATCCATGCGTCTCTCAACTTTGACAAGATTCCCAGTCCCTGCACTGGCCACACAGCCCCACAGCATGATGGAACCACCACCATATTTTACTGTAGGTAGCAGGTGTTTTTCTTGGAATGCTGTGTTCTTTTTCCTCCATGCATAACGCCCCTTGTTATGGCCAAATAACTCAATTTTAGTTTCATCAGTCCACAGCACCTTATTCCAAAATGAAGCTGGCTTGTCCAAATGTGCTTTAGCCCACCTCAAGCGGCACTTTTTGTGCTGTGGGCAGAGAAAAGGCTTCCTCTGCATCATTCTCGCATACAGCATCTCCTTGTGTAAAGTGCGCCGAATGGTTGAACGATGCACAGTGTGTAGGAACCCAAAAAAATCTGGGGGGGGACAGCATTTTTGCTCGCCGGGTATATTCTTATTCAGTAAACTGCAAGTTGTTTATATCGTTAAATTTTAAGTGTGTGTGTGTGTGTGTGTGTGAGAGTGAAACCCCCCAACACTTACAGTTCTGAAGACTCAGGGGTGCTGGCTGGCTTGCCTGAGGTGCTGGCTGGCTTGGCCGGGCAGAAGGAGTGTGGGAGACTGTGAGGCCTTTTTCTCCAAGCTGCTCCGGATCAGTGCTCTGGGCAGCTGGGCTCCGGGCTGGAAGTGGGCACAATAAGAAAAAAAATTTTTTCATTACACCTCAGGTCAGACCCCCAATCAGACCCCCAATGTTAATCAGACCTCAGCTAACAGCCCCAATAAGATCCCCAATGTTAATAAGACCTCAGATCACACCTCAGCTCAGACCCCAATATGAATGACCCCCAATCAGACCTCAGATAAGAGCCCCAGTGCCTCTCATCAGCCAGTAATAACAGCCCCCCCAATCATGTGCCAGTAATAACAGCCCCCCCAATCATGTGCCAGTAATACCAGACCCCCCCAATCATGTGCCAGTAATACCAGACCCCCCCAATTATGTGCCAGTAATACCAGACCCCCCAATCATGTGCCAGTAATACCAGACCCCCCAATCATGTGCCAGTAATACCAGACCCCCAATCATGTGCCAGTAATACCAGACCCCTCCAAATTCCCCAATCATGTGCCAGTATAATACCAGACCCCCCCCCAATCATGTGCCAGTAATACCAGACCCCCCCAATCATGTGCCAGTAATACCAGACCCCCCCAATCATGTGCCACTAATACCAGACGGTCCAGACCCCCCAATCATGTGCCAGTAATACCAGACCCACCCAATCATGTGGCAGTAGTGTAATACCAGACCAGACCCCCCAATAATGTGCCACTATACCAGACCCCCCCCAATCATGTGCCAGTAATACCAGACAGACCCCCCAATCATGTGGCAGTAATACCAGACACCCCACCCCCCAATCTGTGCCAGTAATTCCAGGGCCCCCCAAATTCCCCAATCATGTGCCAGCCCAGTATAATACCAGGGCCCCCCCAAATTCCCCAATCATGTGCCAGTATAATACCAGTGCCCCCCTTTTATGTGCCAGTTAAAAAAATAATTATTATTGTATATAATATAGTTTAAAAAAATAAATAAATGAACACTTATACTTACCTCTTTGGAGCGATGCGATGCAGGCCTCTTCCAGCCTGTGTCCTGACTCCAGCGCTGTGCGGCTCAGGCCGGCGGCGCGATGACGTCATTGCGCCGCCTACGCCGGCCTCTGATAGGATGCCAGCCTAGTAGTGCCGTCAGCCTATCAGAGGAACAGGAAAGGGACACACCTCCCTGCCCTGCTCCTCCGCAGCCTTCTGTTTGACAGCGATATAAACAGAAACAGATCACCATGGAGATGAGCGCTTCGCTTCCACAATGGAAGCGCTCATCTCAGTGCCTGCCCCGCCGCACACTGCCTGCCTGCCCCGCCGCACACAGACACTGCCGCTGGCCTGGCTGGAGCCTGGGGGGGATTTAACCAAACCTGTCCCCCCCGCATTATTTCCTGGGGGGGATCCGTCCCCCCCGTCCCCCCCGCTTCCTACGCCCATGACTCCATCTGCAGCAAGATGATGTTGTAGGTCTTTGGTGCTGGTCTGTCGGTTGACTCTGACTGTTCTCACCATTAGTCGCTTCTGTTTATCCGAGATTTTTCTTGGTCTGCCACTTCGAGCCTTAACTTGAACTGAGCCTGTGGTCTTCCATTTCCTCAATATGTTCCTAACTGTGAAAACAGACAGCTGAAATCTCTGAGACAGCTTTCTGTATCCTTCCCCAAAACCATGATGGTGAACAATCTTTGTCTTCAGGTCATTTGAGAGTTGTTTTGAGACCCCCATGTTGCTACTCTTCAGAGAAAATTAAAAAAGGAGGGAAACTTACAATTGACCCCCTTAAATACTCTTTCTCATAATTGGATTCACCTGTGTATGTAGGTCAGGGGTCACTGAGCTTACCAAGCCATTTTGAGTTCCAATAATAAGTTCTAAAGGTTTTGGAATCAATAAAATGACAACAGTGCTCAAATTTATGCACCTGCCTAATTTTGTTTAAACAATTATAGCACACTTTCTGTAAATCCAATAAACTTTATTTCACTTCTCAAATATCACTGTGTGTGTCTCCTATATGATATATTTAACAGACATTTTTTATCGTAACAACCAACGATTTATACAGGAAAATCATGACGATTAACAAGGTTGCCCAAACTTTCGCATCCCACTGTATGTCTTTATTACACTTCCAGCAATCTTGCTCTCTGCACAATTGTATTATACCAGAAGAGAATGTTTTGAGACGACAATACACAATGATTTATGATTGATGATTCCAGTGGTGAGTGCCGCCTATTCTTTCTACCTCTACAATCAATTGTTTGACACAATGATTTATACCAATAATGTACCTTCAACAGTTTTTTATATTTGTCATGTGATTATTTGTCATCACTTAGTACTTTTTATTATGTTTGTATACAGGCCGTGATCAAGGTCTAGGATAGACCGAAACGTTGGCCAATTGCTCTATGTTGAATTAATTTTGGATGGAATAAAGAATGTCTAAATTTCACTTCTGAGTGCCATGGTTTTCTCTAACTTTGATGTTACATTATTAATACCACTGAGCACCACCTACAACGCCAGGAGTGCCGACCATTTAGTTTATTTAGAATTTTTATTGTGTCTGAGCACCCTCCAGATGTCGACTATCACTTTTTCTTATGATACTATTACCGCAGAGAACATAGTCTCTCAAGTAACAGCACCAAGTGATTTTTTTACACATACCACACAGTGAATATCGCTCATGCGATTGGGAATGTGAATCCAAGAAATTGCTATCATCCGAATTGCATTGTATAGCCCTTGCTGAATACTATAAAAATGGCAGGATCTCTCGTGGGCTTAGAGTCCACCTACTCCCAACTCTATTTCCAACAGACAAAGAATACTGTAACAAATTTGAAACCATTTTAAATAAGTGCTCACTTGATATTATTGTACTCAGCATAGAATTTCTTCAGAAGGCTAGTCTTAGAATCTAAGGAGAAGTTTACCATCATTGAAACATAGCTTACATCTACCATCTCATCTACCGAATAAATCTATTTGAAACAGAAAATGGAGAAAACCCTAGAGGAACACTAAAAATATTTGGAGAATACAAAACGTTCAAAATTTCTCTGCGATACAGAAGATTACCAACTCAGCAGAGTATATCGATGGCAATGGCATGACACTATATCCTCACATGGATATACACCATATACAGATTATGCATCTTCTTCTTCGGGCAGCGAGAGATTTTCAAATTACTGACATCAACGTTTTTTCCAAGGCAGGGACAGCGACCAAGACGAAGACCAAACTCATCCGGCTGGGGGGAAGGGGGGGGGGGGGGCACCCATCGATCCAGGCCCCACCAACATACAGACAGTTGTAAATATTTCTTCATGAACATTATCCCCAGGGTAGCTAAGTGTACTTTCTAAGGCGGGGACAACGACCAAGAAGAAGACCAAACACATCCGGCAGGGGGAGGGGCACCCATCAATCCAGGCCCCACCAACCTTTAGTACGGAAGTAGGCCAGTAAACTCTTTTAGCAGAAATAAATGTACCAGTGAAGTGCGTATATATTTTTCTTTCTGTACTGAAATAGGCCATTAAATGCTTTTCGCACAAATAAGTGCACCAGTGGAGTGCGTATATTTTTCTTTCTGTACTGAAATAGGCCAGTAAACGCTTTAAGCAGAAATAACTGCACAAGTGAAGTGCATATATATTTTTCTTTCTGTTCTGAAATAGGCCACTAAACGCTTTCAACATATATAACTGCAGAAGTGAACTGAGAATATACTTTTCTTTTTGTACTGAAATAGGCCATTAAATGATTTTGCCACAAATAACTGCACCAGTGAAGTGCGTGCATTTTTTTCTTCCTTTACTGAAATAGGCCAGTAAACGCTTTTAGCAGAAATAAATGCAATAGTGAAGTGTGCATATATTTTACTTTTTGTACTGAAATAGGCCAATAAACGTTTTTAACACAACTGCAGAGGTGAATTGAGAATATATTTTTCTTTTTATACTGAAATAAGCCAGTAAACGCTTTTAGCAGAAATAAATGCACCAGTGAAGTGCGTATATACTGTATTTTTCATTCTGTACTGAAATAGGCCAATAAACGCTTTCAACACATATAACTGCAGAAGTGAACTGAGAATATATCTAAATTTTGTACTGAAATAGGCCATTGTAGCCGCTAGAGATGAGCGAATCGAATCAGACGAAGGGGAATTCGAACCGAATTTCAGGAAAAATTTAATTTGCAACGAATGCGAATTTCCTCGCACTTCGTGGTAACGAATCACAATTTTTCCTAAAATGGCCACTACAATGGTGTCTACATGTGTGAGAACATGGGGCAAGGAAATCTGAGAAGGTGGGATTACCCATAATGCCATACATGAAGCCAATCAGCAGCCAACCTGCCTTGTGTTGTCACAGCCCTATAAATACGGTGGCCATCTTAGAGTCAGACATTTTCCAGCGTTCTGAGTGCAGAACACATGTGAGAAGGCGCTAGGGACAACAATAGGAAAAACCTCATTGTGAAAAATAAAACTGAAAAAATGATTTAAAAGTGCAAGGAGAGACATCAGAAGGTACTAGGGACAGTGCCAGAAAAGTGATTTACAAGTGCAGGGAAAGTATAGGGAGGAATCATTTCATAGTATCTTAGTGCAGGGAGAAACATCTGAAGTCGCTAGAGAGAGTGCTAGAAAAACCTCATTGTGAAAAAAAAGCAATTTACGAGTGCAAGGAAACATTATTTGATGATCTAAATAGCCATTATACAGCTCTGGCATTCCAGCAATTTGTTCTTGTTATTGGGGTGCAAGTGCTATGTTGAAAAGCCTTTAGTGGCTTATATCTGTGGAAAAAGAAAAATATATACACATTTCACTTCTTCAGTTATTTGTGTTGAAATACTTTAGTGGCCTTTTTTAGTACAAAAAGGAAAAATACATATGCATTTCACTCCTGCAGTTATATGTAGTGAAAGCATTTAGTGTCCTATTTCAGTACAAAAAGGAAAAAAACAAAAAGGAAAAGAAAATATACACATTTCACTGCATTTATTTATGGTGAAAGAGTTTAGTGGCCTATTTTAGAACAAAAAGGAAAAATGTATACACATTTCACTTCTGCAGTTATATGTGGTGAAAGCATTCAGTGTCCTAATTCAGTACAAAAAGGGAAAAAAATATACGCACTTCGCTGTTGCATTTATTTGTGGTGAAAGAGTTTAGTGTAGATGAACACAACCAAAGTAAAAAGCTGGTCACACAATAAAAATCAATGGCGCCCAAAATATGGAATCTAAATAAATTGAATATTGGAATGCCTTAAAATGTATCTTTTTAATAGTACTGTTTAAAATAATAGGCCCAACAATAATGGAATTTAACAATTACCTCACTTGGAGGTTATACACAACTGCCAACCAAAGATGAACTGGTAGGGAGAGTAAAATGCAGCCAGGAGGTGTGTTCACTGGCTCACTCAGAGGGTGAGTTAGGAAGAAAACAGGGATAGATAATAAGAGGGAGACAGATGCTGGGTCCCCTAAAAGTATCCCTGTATCCTAACTAAAAACATGGACCCTCTCTGACTGTCCCTAGATGGCCCTCAGACCTATCCGTTGACTGCCCAGCTTCGTCGGAAGCAAAAAAAAACTGTCACTTGCTAGGGCAGGCAGACAGATGAAAAATAATAAACAATGTCCCTACGCGTTTTACTGGCAGATGCCAGATCATCAGGGGACCAAACAATGCCAGGATCGCAAGCAGACAGTAACAAACAATATGTGCCTGTCACAGCCTAGGCTATGGCAATTAATAAGACAGTCCTATCGATGTATAAGGATGTACTTAGCTTGCCAGGTAGTATGCTTGCGTCCTCGGTCCGCACCTTCCCTGCGTATGGCAGTGGGAGCCATAACCTCCAAGTGAGGTAATTGTTATATTCCATTATTGTTGGGCCTATTATTTTAAACGGTACTATTAAAAAGATACATTTTAAGGCATTCCAATATTCAATTTATTGAAAGAGTTTAGTGGCCTATTTCAGTACAAAAAGGAAAAAAATATATGCACTTCACTGGTGCAATTATTTCAGCTAAAAGTATTTAGTGGCCTATTTCAGTACAAAAAGAAAAATATATTCTCTGTTCACTTCTGCAGTTGTATGTGTTGAAAGCGTTTATTGGCCTATTTCCGTACAGAAAGTTAACTATATACGCACTTTACTGGTGCATTTATTTCTGCTAAAAGCGTTAACTGGCCTATTTCAGTACAGAAAGAAAAAATTATACACATTTCACTGGTGCAGTTAGGTCTACTTTCACACTCGCGTTTGGTGCAGATCCGTCATGGATCTGCACAAACGCATCCGTTCAGATAATACAACTGCATGCATCAGTTCAGAACGGATCTGTTTGTATTATCTTTAACATAGCCAAAACGGATCCGTCTTGAACACCATTTAAAGTCAATAGAGGACAGATCCGTTTTCTTTTGTGCCATATTGTGTCAGTGAAAACGGATCCATCCATATTGACTCACATTGTGTGTCAGGACGGATCCGTTTGGCTCAGTTTCGTCAGATGGACACCAAAATGCTGCAAGCAGCGTTTTGGTGTCCGCCTCCAAAGCGGAATGGAGGAGGAACGGAGCCAAACTGAGCCAAACTGATGCATTCTGAGCAGAACCTTATCCATTCAGAATGCATTAAGGGCATAACAGATCCATTTTGGACCACTTGTGAGAGTCCTGAACGAATCTAACAAACAGAAACCAAAATACCAGTGTGAAAGTAGCCTTATTTGTGGTAAAAGGGTTTAGTGGCCTATTTCAGTACAAAAAGAAAAATATATTCTCAGTTCACTTCTGCAGTAATATGTGTTGAAAGCATTTAGTGGCCTATTTCAGTAAAGAAAGAAAAATATATACGCACTTCACTGGTGCAGTTATTTGTGGCAAAAGCATTTACTGGCCTATTTCAGTACAGAAAGAAAAAAATATACGCACTTCACTGGTGTGCTTATTTGTGGCAAAAGAGTTTAGTGGCCTATTTCATTATAGAAAGAAAAAAAATATACGCACTTTACTTGTGCATTTATTTCTGCTAAAAGCGTTTACTGGCCTATTTCAGTACAAAAATAAAAATATATATGCATTTCACTTCTGCAGTTATTATTTCAGTACAAAAACTAAATATATTCAGTGTTCACTTTTGCAGTTATATGTGGTAAAACATTTAGTGACATATTTTGGTAGAAAAACAAAATATATTTAGCCTTTCACTGTTGCAGTTATACCGTATGTGGCAAAACTATACATTCAATCTGCCTTCAGCACCACAGTTATACATGGTAGGCAGCACCCGATTTCAGGCAATCAAGGTGAAGGGAGCTCTCTGTCATTCCCATCGTCTGCTGGTTCTGATGCTCCTGGTCCTCCTACTCCTCGTCAGTCATTCCGCCAGCAATCGTTCACCGAAGCTATTGCCAAGAGACAACCGTGTGCGTGCACGCATCCAACAGCGCAGAAGCTGAACGTGCTGCTGTCCAAGTTGCTGGTGCTGCAGTCCCTCCTTTTCTTAAGTGGTGGACTCTGTACCTTTCAGAAAACTGATGGCTTGTGGCGAGCTGAGAAGGAGAGTCCCAAGCCTTTTCTGATGTATTTCGGTAGCAAAAAAAAAATTATTCAGCGTTCAGCGCTGCAGTTATATGTGGTAAAATCTTTATTGACGTACTTAGGTCCAAAAATAAATTTTATTCAGCATTCAGCTCTGCAGTTATATGTGGTAAAATCTTTATTGATGTATTTCTGTCGAAAAACAAAATTAATTCAGTGTTCAGCGCTTCGGTTATATGCGGTAAAATCTTTATTGAAGTATTTTGGTCCAATAAAATGTATTCAGCGGTCAGTGCTTCGCTTATATGTGGAAAAATCTTTATTAAAGTATTTTGATCGAAAAACAAAATTTATTCAGTGGTCAGCGCTGCAGTTATATGCAGTAAAATCTTTATTGAAACATTTTGATCGAAAAACATAATTTATTCAGTTGCAGCGCTGGATTTATATATAGTGACATATTTTGTTGAACTTTGTGACTCTTCCGGGCTTAAAGCTATCTTGACACTTTGTATTTTCATTGTCTGTAGCTACAAGAGGCCTGTTCATGCCAGACAGGTTCCCCCAGAAGTATCTGGGTTGATCAGCAGCCGATACCGTACTTGCATCAGTCTTGACAAGATACGTCTCCAGGTGGAGATAAATTGTTTTTTGGAACCACCTCAACACTCATTTTACCACTCTGTGACTTCCTCATGCTGCTCTTACCTCCAAACTCGGTAAATGTGCTATTCTGTGGCCACCTAGTATTGCTGCCAACTCCAGACTCTGTCATTGTGCCACTCGGTGGCTTTCTACTAATGATGCTACTACTGCTGCCGCCACCTCCAGACTCGGTCATTGTGCCACTCAGAGGCCTCCTCATACTGCGGCCACCTCCACATTCTGTCATTGTGCCACTCTGTGACTTCCTCATGCTGCTGCCACATCCACACTCGGTCATCGTGCCACTCGGTGGCCTCCTCATTTTGCTGCCAACTCCAGACTCTGTCATTGTGCTACTCGGTGGCCTCCTTATGCTGCTGCCACCTCCACACTCTGTCATAGTGCCACTCGGTGGCCTTCTCCTGATGCTGCTACTGCGGCTTTGGCCACCTCCATACTCGGTGGCTACCTCATGCTACTGCCACCTCCACACTCGGTCATTGTGCCACTCGGTGGCCTCCTCTTACTGCTGCCACCTCCACACTCTGTCATTGTGCCACTCTGAGACTTCTTCATGCTGCTGCCACCTCCACACTCTATCATTGTTCCACTCAGTTGCCTTCTCTTGATGCTGCTACTGCTACTGCCGCCACCTCCAGCTTCTGTCATTGTGCCAGTCGGAGGCTTACTCATACTGCTGCCACCTCCACACTCAGTCATTGTGCCATTCAGTGGCCTCCTCATTTTGCTGCCAACTCCAGACTCTGTCATTGTGCTACTCGGTGGCCTCCTCATGCTGCTGCCACCTCCACACTCTGTCATAGTACCACTCGGTGGCCTTCTCATAATGATGCTAATTCTGTTGTCACCACCTCCATACTCTGTCATTGTACCACTCTGTGACTCTCTCATGCTGCTTCCACCTCCACACTCGGTCGTTGAGCCACTCGGTGGACTCCTCATACTGCTGCCACTTCCAAACTGTCAATGTGCCACTCGGTGGCCTTCTCCTTATGCTGCTACTGCTGCTGCCACCACCTCCATACTATGTCATTGTGCCACTCGGTGGCCTCCTCTTTCTGCTGCCACCTCCACACTCTGTCATTGTGCCACTCTGAGACTTCTTCATGCTGCTGCCACCTCAACACTCTGTCATTGTTCCACTCAGTGGACTTCTCCCGATGCTGCTACTGCTGCAGCTGCCACCTCCAAGTTCTGTCTATTTGCCAGTCGGAGGCTTCCTCATACTGCTGCCACCTCCATACTCTGTCATTGTGCCACTCAGTGGTTTTCTCATACTGCTGCCACCTCCACACTCTGTCATTGTGCCACTCGGTGGCCTCCTATTGATTCCGCTGAAGCCGCCACCTCTACAGTCGGTCATTTTGTTCACTCTGTGGCCTCCTCATACTGCTGAAAATTACAGACTCTGTCATTGTGCCACTCGGTGGCCTTATCCTGTGCTGCTACTGCTGCTGCCGCCACCTCCACACTGTGTCATTGTGCCACTCTGTGACTTTCTCATGCTACTGCCACCTCCACACTCTGTCATTATGACACTTGGTGGCCTCCTACTGATGCTGCTGAAGCCGCCACCTCCAGACTCTGTCTTTCTACCACTTAGTGGCCTCCTCATACTGCTGCAACCTCCACACTCTGTCATTGTGCCACTCGGTGGCCTTCTTCTGATGCTGCTACTGCTGCTGCCGCCACCTCCAGACTCAGTCATTGTGCCACTTGGTGGCTTCCTCATACTGCTGCCACCTCCACACTCTGTCATTGTTCCATTCGGTGGCCTTCTCCTGATGATGCTGCTACTGCTGCTGCCTCCACCTTCAGACTCTGTGATTGTGCCACTCTGTTGCCTCCTGATTCTGCCACCAACTGCACACTGTCATTGTGCCACTTTGTGGTCTCCTCATGCTGTCATCACCTCCAGACTCTGTCATTGTGCCACTATATGGCCTCCTGATGCTGCTGCAACCTCCAGACCCTGTCATTGTGCCACTCTGTAGTCTCCTCATTCTGTTACCACCCTCCTCACTTCATGACTGGGCCATTATTTGGCCTTTTGGCCTGGCTGACATCATCATTTGTTTGACCCTTTTTCTGATCTGTCAGAAGAAAGGAAAAATGAGATGCACAATGGATCCTGTCTGTGTAGCAGTGGCCTGTATGGTCCCATCAGAATTACCTTTATGATTTGGTAGCCAAAAGCAGGAGTGGGTCCTTTCACATGTCATCTCTGTTTTAGATCCAGTCCTGTTTTTTTGAATTAGCAATAGTGATATATTATTGAGCAAATGCTGACCAAGTGAAGGCATATGCTCCACAGACAGGATCCGTTGTTTGAGGGTTATTGTTCTTATGGATCAGAGGAAGGGCAAATTAATCAGTGACGTCAACACAAACTTACTGATAACACCCTCTCCACTTTTTCGGGGGTGCTCTACTTGTATAAGCGTTTAATAAAACAGGTTCTGATAGCATCTATGTGGAATCAGCTGGTGAATGTGTAAAAGGAGTGCACTTCTTCTTGGCACTAACATCGACCTCTAAGGTTGAGTTCCTACTTGAGTATTTTGGTCAGTTTTGGCCCCGTGACTGCCCTAATAATTGAAGTGTGCAGTGATTCTAAGAGTGACGCCTGTCATCTGCATGTCATAAAGACTCACAGAATTATTTTGCTACCAAAGCAGACTCCTTATGCGTGTTACTACAAGGCACAGTGTTTTACACCACTATAAAGGCTCTTATCAGTCAGGAAATAGACTTTTTTTACGTAATTCACCGCAAATATATTTGGATTGAGCAAAATTCTTCCCCAAAAATTTGTCAAATCGGCGAATCTATTTTTAAAAAAAATTCACTTATCTCTAGTAGCGATTCATTACCACGAAGCGTGAGGAAATTTGCATTAGTTACAAATCTAATTTTTCCTGAAATTCGGATTGAATTCCACTTTGTCTGAGTCGATTGGCTGATCTCTAAACAGCACAATACGAAATGTTAAATGTCATTTTAATTGTATTAAATATAGTTCGCACAGGAGCCATTTATGGAATAAATGATTATTTTGTATTCGTGTTTTATGTCACATGTGCAAAAATGAGACACCTACTTTTCATAATGGCTTAATAAGCACTAAACACCTACCCTAAAAAAAATGAAGCTTAAATTACCACTCAAGCCTGTTACTGTAATTCTTTGTTGTTATTTTGGTAGATATGAACTGTTTCATTAGATTTGTTTTAAGGAGCAGATGTGTATTTGCATAATGTGAAGATTTAGTTAGACTTGTGAAAAGAAAATCACATCTTTATTTTACAATGCAGCTAATATATGTATGGATTTGACAAAGCAATCCAACAACAAGCATATGATTTACACTTTATTCTTAACTTGTTCTTTGTAGTTGAAGAGGTCCCAGATGTATTATACATGTACACAGCTATATCTAATTTAAGAGCATAGGTATGTTTCTGTTCTAAAACAGCTTTGTCTAAAATTCAACTAGATCCACCAAGTATCAAAACTGTACTGCTGGATGATTTTTACTTCTTGACATGAATTCAATTATTTCACCTCAATCCGATATATCACTTTTCACAAAGTTATATTTTAAAGTTAACTAACTTCTTGTAAGCTTTATTGCCTTATGTGCATCCTATTACTTTGCAGCACACTTCAAAACATCAACAACCTTAACTGGATGTTAGTTATTATAGCAATTTAATGAGATTTCATGGGGGAATTTTTAAAAACAAAATATTATCTATATTTTTGCTTATATGTTGCTGTCGTTCTGATACTCTTCTGGTTCCCGCTGAATCCTAGTCCTGAGCTGGACACATTGGAAATTGTTTGAAATGCCCAATCATCTAATCACTGGCTGAGCCATGTCACAGCTGCAGCCAATGATTGACTGAGTGAGCAGCCAATCACATACAGTAATGATTGGCTGCTTAATCAGCCATTCACTGGCAACAGTGGTGATTGGCTAAATGAGCAGGCCAAGTAATTTCCTGTGAGTTGAGCCCAGGACTAGGAAGTGGGGATCTGCATGGAGTGGGGCAGCAGTGGGGACTGCAATTTATTAAATTATATTAAACAAATATTTTTATGCCCTGTTTTATAAAAAATAAATAAAAATTATTGGAAAAAAAATCCATTAAAAGGGTTTTCCACTAACTAAAGGATATATACACCTTTGGAGTCCATTTTTTCGTGATTGCATTTAACTTATATTTGGCTAAAAATCATATTTTGAATTGACCTATATTAACCCCTTAAGGACACAGCCTTATTTCACCTTAAGGACCAGGCCATTTTTTTAAAATCTGACCAGTGTCACTTTAAGTGGTGATAACTTTAAAACGCTTTGACTTATCCAGGCCATTCTGAGATAGTTTTTTCGTCACATATAGTACTTCATGACACTGGTAAAATGTAGTCAAAAAATTATTATTTTTTTGCATAAAAAAATACCTAATTTACCAAAAATTTAGAAAAATTTTCAAATTTCAAAGTTTCAGTTTCTCTACTTCTGTAATACATAGTAATACCCCCAAAAATTGTGATGACTTTACATTCCCCATATGTCTACTTCATGTTTGAATTATTTTGGGAATGATGTTTTATTTTTTGTGGATGTTACAAAGCTTAGAAGTTTAGAAGCAAATCTTGAATTTTTTCTGAAATTTACAAAAACCCAATTTTTAGGGACCACTACAGCTCTGAAGTCACTTTGCCAGGCTTACATAATAGAAACCACCCAAAACTTACCCCATTCTATAAACTACACCCCTCAAGGTATTCAAAACTGATTTTACAAACTTCGTTAACCCTTTAGGTGTTGCACAAGAGTTAGTGGCAAATGGGGATGAAATTTGAGAATTTCATTTTTTTGCCTAATTTTCCATTTTAACCCATTTTTTCCACTAACAAAGCAAGGGTTAACAGCCAAACAAGACTGTATCTTTATTGCCCTGACTCTGCCGTTTACAGAAACACCCCATATGTGGCCGTAAACTACTGTACGGCCACACAGCGGGGTGTAGAGTGAAAGGTGCGCCGTTTGGTTTTTTGCAAGGCAGATTTTGCTGGACTGGTTTATTTACACCATGTCCCATTTGAAGCCCCCCTGATGCACCCCTAGAGTAGAAACTCCATAAAAGTGACCCCATCTAAGAAACTACACCCCTCAAGGTATTCAAAACTGATTTTACAAACTTTGTTAACCCTTTAGGTGGCTTTTTTGGCAGACTTAACATTTAAATATTTTTTTTTTCCAGTTACAAAGCAAGGGTTAACAGACAAACAAAACGCATTATTTATGGCCCTGATTCTGTAGTTTACAGAAACACCCCATATGTGGTCGTAAACTGCTGTACGGGCACACCACAGGGCGCAGAAAGAAAGGAATGCCATACAGTTTTTGGAAGGCAGATTTTGCTGGACTGGTTTTTTACACCATGTCCCATTTGAAGCCCCCCTGATGCACCCCTAGAGTAGAAACTCCAAAAAAAAATGACCCCATTTTAGAAACTACGGGATAGGGTGGCAGTTTTGCTGGTACTAGTTTAGGGTACATATGATTTTTGGTTGCTCTATATTACACTTTTTGTGCTGCAAGGTAACAAGAAATAGCTTTTTTGGCACCGTTTTTTTTGCTGTTATTTACAACATTCATCTGACAGGTTAGATCATGTGGTAATTTTATAGAGCAGGTTGTCACGGACACGGCAATACCTAATATGTATACAATTTTTTTATTTATGTAAGTTTTACACAATGATTTCATTTTTAAAACAAAAAAAAGTTTTAGTGTCTCATTTTTTGCGGGATGAGATGACGATTTGATTGGCACTATTTTGGGGTGCATATGACTTTTTGATCGCTTGCTATTACACTTTTTGTGACGTAAGATGACAAAAAATTTGTTTTTTTTACACCGTTTTTATTTTTAAAAAATTACGGTGGTCATCTGAGGGGTAGATCATGTGATATTTTTATAGAGCCGGTCGATACGGACGCGTTGATACCTAATATGTATACCATTTTTTTATTTATGTAAGTTTTACACAATGATTTCATTTTTGAAACAAAAAAAAATCATGTTTTAGTGTTTCCATAGTCTAAGAGCCATAGTTTTTTCAGTTTTTGGGCGATTATCTTGGGTAGGGTATGATTTTTGCGGGATGAGATGACGGTTTGATTGTTACAATTTTGGCGTACATGCGACTTTTTTGATCACTTTTATTACCTTTTTTGGGAAGTAAGGTGGGCAAAATTTCAATTTCATCATAGTTTTTATTTTTTATTTTTATGGCGTTCACCGTTCGGGTAAAGTAACATGACCGTTTTATAGATAAGGTCGTTACGGACGTGGCGATACCAAACATGTGTAGGGAATTTTATTTTTTTCATTTTTAATCAGTGATAAATGTGTTTTTGGATTTTTACTTTTTTTCACTTTTTTTTTTTTTTAATTTTGACCCAGACCCACTTGGTTCTTGAAGATCCAGTGGGTCTGATGTCTGTATAATACAGTACACCATATAGTGTTTTGTACTGTATTTTACTTACACTTTGTCTGAACAGATCTATGCCTTTAGCACAGATCTGTTCAGCACCATGGACAGCAGGATGCCTGAGATGGCGTCCTGTTGCCATGGGAACCTTCCTTGTCTGCTCAGTAGTGGCCAGAACTGCGCAGACAGGGAAGGGTAAGGAGGGGGGCTGTCTGGGGGATCTCTCCCTCTCCATCGGGGGGCTGCAAAGGCACAACAGCTCCCCGATGGGAGAGGGAGGGAGCTCCCTGAGCTGTTAACCTTTTCCATACAGCGGTCTGTACGGACCGCGGTATGGAAAGGGTTAAACGGCTGACATCGCAGCACAGATGTCAGCCGTTTATACCAGGGTGTCAGCACATTGCTGACACTCTGGTATACCCACTGGCCACAAACGATTATTCAAGGGGAGGCGGGCGGGGCATCGTTGGTGGCCGCCCGCACCGCCCGCACTAGCCCCCCTGCACCTCCCACCGGGATAAAATCATTCAGGGGTGCAGGGGGGTGAAACCTATATATTTTAGAAATACTAAAGTTTCTGATCAGAAACTGCAGAAAACGTAACAAACCGCAGGTCTGAATATTTTTTTCTCCATTGTATTTAGTGAGGAAATCAAACTTTCAGATGAAATGCAGAATGTAAAAGTAAATTTCCCATTAAATGTGACCTGTCTCACCAAGGAAGAAGTGCAGCGGCGTCTTAAAGGGTTTCTGTCATGAGAAATAACGTTATGTAGCTGACTGACATTAGCGATGTGCTAATGTCAGCAGTACATAACAGTATGCTTTATAACTCCCTGCCTGCCGCCGTTCTCTTAAAATAAAATAAAAAATAATATGCTAATGAGCCTCTAGGTGCTATTAGGGTGTTGCTTCAGCACCTAGAGGCTCAGTCTATGCACCCTTTGGCACGCTCAGGTCCAGTTGATTGACCTGCGGTGTGTTGCGATCGCCGACATGGGGGGTCACGGGACCCCCCCGCGCATTTAGCTGAGGTGCCTGCTCAATGATTTGAGCAGGCACCTTGTTCCTATCACAGCCGGCCGGGCGGCAGTGATCGGAACAACACATGACGTACCGGTACGTCATGTGTCCTTAAGGACTCGGAAAACATGCCGTACCGATACGTCATGTGTCCTTAAGGGGTTTAAAATATTGAGCTGTTCAGTCATAAAGGGTTAACACTTTTTCTAACTGTGTGACTGGTACTTTCACTTTGTGCAACCATAACCCTTATCTGTAAACTACTAAGAGGTCATAAACACTTATTTATGCCACATTCTTATCAGTAAGATAAGGATTGAGCTTTAATGAGACAAAAAGATTCATAGGCAGCTAGAAGAGCATCTCAGCTCTGTACAAAAAAAAAAAAGGATTGTTAATAAAGACCATTTAAAAAAATGATTTTTAGCTCAAAATAAGTATAATGCAATAATAAAAAAACTCCAAAAGTGTACATAGCCTTTAAGGTTTTTTAGTAAGTACCCACAGCCTGCTTCCTCAAAAAGAAGATTACCTACCTGCCTCATGCTGCTCTGGTCCTCCGTGCTGCCTCCGCTTTGTCTATCTTCCGGTTTTCTTCTGGTAGTGCATGAGCATGGTCACAAGCATGATTTCAGATGATGACTGACTTCAGCAGTGACGTGGCCATAAGCAGCATGTCACTGCTTAAACCAGCCATTGGTTAGAGCGGTGCATATGACCGTACCCATGTACCACCCATTGTAAATACTATGAGGACCGGAAGATGGGCACAATGGAGGCAGTGCAGAGGACCAGGGCAGTATGGAGCATGTAAGTTTGGATCTTCTGTTTTAGGGGACAGGCTATGGGCACGTGTTCAAAAATATTAATTAGTGGAAAACCTTTTAAGCAAAAAGCTGAAGAGTTAAAAAGAAGGGCATATTGACTCTACTACATGCAATGCTGGATGTCATAACATTATTTTCTTATGTATTCCTTATATTAATAAAACAACCTCTTTATGCCTATGTAAACTCTGAAGCATACTATTGCAAGCTGTGGGCACTATATTATGGATTACAGCAACTCAGATTCATAATTCCACCTTGTTTATACTCCTGTGTTCATATACATTCTGTCCACTGTCCAAGTAGATGTGAGAGGTGTAAAATGGACCCTAATATAGCTATATCACACCTGTAATGCACTTGTGGGAACCAGCATACTGTACTTATGTCTATATCACAAGCATGCAGTTGCTGCTAATGACTACTAGTACTTCCATCCCATGTATATTCCAGGTGGCCAACAGTTTCATTAGTGCTAGAAAAGCCAGAAGCATGTAAGTAGATTACTTTTTACTGTTCAAATTTGAAAGATGATCTTGCATACAATAGAATCTGGGGGAGAGAGTAAGAAGAAAAATATGCAGGAAGTTTTCTTCAAGTGCTCATTCAGATAAGTCATATTCATATCTGGGAACTGTCTGAATGTAGAATGGATGACGCCCGGGCTAAACTCACTATGTTAAATGGGCCGATTCATGTGTGAAGCAAAGCTTTTCAATATTTTTTCTCCATTGTATTTAGTGAGGAAAATAAACTTTCAGATGAAATGCAGAATGTAAAAGTAAATTTCCCATTAAATGTGACCTGTCTCACCAAGGAAGAAGTGCAGCGGCGTCTTAAAGGGTTTCTGTCATGAGAAATAACGTTATGTAGCTGACTGACATTAGCGATGTGCTAATGTCAGCAGTACATAACAGTATGCTTTATAACTCCCTGCCTGCCGCCGTTCTCTTAAAATAAAATAAAAAATAATATGCTAATGAGCCTCTAGGTGCTATTAGGGTGTTGCTTCAGCACCTAGAGGCTCAGTCTATGCACCCTTTGGCACGCTCAGGTCCAGTTGATTGACTTTTGAGTTCTCTCAGTGTTCCGTAAATCCCACGCCTGCACCGTCTGGTTCAGTATTCGGCGCAGGCGCAGTGAGTGAAGGACGTGCTCCTGCTGCCGGCTTCCTTCCTTCGGCAAAGGCGCAGTGAGGAAGCCGGCAGCAGGAACGCGTCTTTCACTCAATGTGCCTGCGCCGAATACTAAACGAGACAGTGCAGGTGCGGGATTTACGGGACACTAAGGAGAACTCGAAAGTAAATGAACTGGACCTGGGTGTGCCAAAGGATGAGAAGACAGAGCCTCTATGTGCTGAAGCAACACCCTAATAGCACCTAGAGGCTCATTAGCATATTTAAAAGTATTTATTTAAAGAGAACGGTAGCAGGCAGGGAGTTATAAAGCATATTGTTATTTACTGCTGACATTAGCACATTGCTAATGTCAGTCAGCTACATAACGTTATTTCTCATGACAGAAACCCTTTAAAAAGATTAAAATAGACAAATTGCCAGGACCAGATGGCATACACCTCCGTGTCCTAAGAGAATTAAGTAATGTCATAGGCAAACCTTTAGGTCTGAATTAACAATTAAGTAATGTCATAGGCATAATGATTTGTTGCATCGCTATCTGTGACTTTGCCCCGCTCCCGCCAGGTCTAAAATTCTGGACGTAACGTGGGCGGGGGCCGGCTCCTTATATCGGAAAATCAGAAAATAATAACATTCTTAAGACAGAATACAAAAGAATATGGTCATTTAGGGGTTAAAAAAACAACTCACCTCATCCACTTGATCGTGCTTGTCCAGGTTGGGGTTCGGTGTTTGGGTGAATAATAAAATCACCCGAACACCGAACCCCAACCTGGATAAAGTTCGGTATGGTTTCGTTCATCCCTAATAATAAGGAAACTTTAGAGCGGAGAAGCATATAAGTGTGTGTGATATGATGTAGCACAATGCTCATCCTCTGCTCCCTGGAGGATACCTTGTTTTATTCTACTTCCAGTGTATGGATTCCTGTAACTACCCAACTCAGCCTGGCAGAAGGAGTTTGTACTTACAGAAAACTTTCCGTTTTCTAGAGACGTTATTATCCATAGGGCGAAAGGGTGTAGAGACCTGTTGAGTAACATGGATACAGAAGGTAGTTATGCGTTACATTTCATAGATAGATAGTAAGAAGATAAGTTGGAAGATAGTAATCACCTTCCTATATATTCCAACCTCTTATTCAATGGAGGTTTGGAAAATGTTAAAGGCTTTTTCTAGGAATAAATGAAACAAGCAGTTGTAATTACACTGTGCCGTCTCTATAAGTGAGACAATATGAAGGTAATTTTGAAGAGGAAGCAAAACTCACATGAGTGCTGCTACTTCTTCAAACAACTGATCAGAAGAGGTGCCAGGAACCCATGCCAATCTGATATTGGTGACCTACATAGAGAGAGACTACATGTGATAACTCAATTAGTGCATCATACATTACATTAACCAATGCAATGCTCTTCTGTGGGTCTAGCAAGAGAACAATAGAGATGTCAAACTGGCATCCCAATTCTACACCTAATATTGTCATGAGGATTAGACCTCAAGTAAAATGTTCACCTCATAGCAGCAGCTAACTGAAAATAAATTACCCATCTATACAGGAGGCCTTTAATTTTTGTTTATGGCTACAGGACAATATTTTGTATTTAATTTTCAATAGCATTGCATTGCAAGGATAAAAAAGAAAAACAGCCAAAAATTCTAAAAATGTTTTACAACACTATTGAGGTTAAAACAATACTACTTTTTCATAGAAGTCTCCCTATAACTAGAAGAAAGAGGCAAGGTTGAGGGCCCCGGAGGCTGAGTAACAGTTTGTTGTCCTTTGGCATGGGTCAATGAAGCTTAACTCGGAGACAGCTGTTTACAAATATAAGGATGTTCTCTATCAAAAGTAATAAAATAAAAGTAATAAATAGAATTTTTCAGATTGATGGAAATAAAGAGAGGGAAGAAGACCTGGTGATTACAGTCAAGAATGAGTAAAAATAAAAGGAGTCTAGCTATTATTGCCAATTTTCCACCATCGCTATTGTAGAGGGTAAAGTATTAAATATGATTTACCGGTATCAACAGAGTGTTTCCTTCTCCTATATACCAAGCTATAAAAGTATAGGCAGGGACAGAGGAGACTTCTACTGAATCTTATTGGACAATTTCCTTGCTGATCGTAGATGTCAAGATTTTGGCAAAGGTGTCAGCAGAGAGGTTATTCATGATTTAATGACATATATAAGGGTAATTTGTTAGATTATTCAAAAAATAATTCTACCTTATTCTAGGTGTAAAATTCAACTTCAGAAAACACTTTTAATGCTTCTTTAGACAGTACCTTTAATACTAGTGAGAGGTAAAAATGTAGAAGGCGTTACAGTAATTCCTGACACGTTACACTGTCAGGTTAGCTCATCAATCCACTAATGTTGGCACTAGCTAGATCTGTATGTTGATATGGGTATGGTATGTATGGATTGCAGAAAAGTAAAATGTAGTAGTGTTTTGCAATTAGGGTAAATAAAAATATAACCTAGTGAATGCTCACAATTTGCAAAATGTAGCAAACAGGATGGAATTCTAGCAGAAAGAAAACCTTTGTCTCATCAGACATGGATAAGAATAAAACCTAATGTATTATTTCAAATGATGAAAAAACAAATATGAGTTAAATTGTAGTACATTATCAGAAGAAAAAAGCGAATCGAAGCTGATGAAGTGAAACTGATGAATGTTACGAATTTCAGGAAAAATTTGATTTGCACCGAATGCAAATTTCCTCACGCTTCGTGGTAACGAATCACATTTTTTTTCCTAAAATGGCTGCTGCACGTGTGAGGACATGGAGAAAAGAAGTCTGGGAAGGTAGGATCACCCATAATGCCATGCATGCAGCCAATCAGCAGCCAGCCAGCCCTGTGATGTGACAGCCCTATAAATAGCGGCAGCCATCTTAGATTCTGCCATTTACCAGTGTACTTAGTGCACGGAGAGATGTCTGCAGGTGCTAGGGACAGTGATAGAAAAAATGTCATTGTGCTAAAAATAAAAACAATTTTCAAGTGCAGGAAAAGATTATTCAAGGTGTAGGGAAAGGATAGGGAGGAATCATTCCACAGCATTTCTATTGAACAGGGTTTAGTCGGGGAGGTGACAGCCTGGGTAATAGGAACATTCCTATTACACCTTGAAGCACTGACTGGGGATCCAAATTACCATCATATAGCTCTGTAATTCCAGTAACCGTTCTTATTAGAGTGCAAGTGCTGTTTGATACATGCATTAACAGAGGTTATTACCAGGAAATATTTCTACGTTTTATTTGCCCCAGTGCAGAGTTATATGTTCTGAATAGAGTTAAGCGGACACCTGGATGTTCGGGTTCGACGGGTTCGGCCGAACTAGAGAAAAAAGTTTGAGTTCGGGACCAGAACTTGACCCGAACTTGAACCCGAACCCCATTGAAGTCAATGGGGACCCGAACTTTTGAGCACTAAAATGGCTGTAAAAATGTCATGGAAAGGGCTAGAGGGCTGCAAATTGCATCAAAATGTGGTTAAGAGCATAGCAAGTGCTGTGCAAACAAATGTGGATAGGGAAATGACTTTAAATAGCATAAAATACGTAAAAATAAAGAATAATAATCTTGATCTAGGAGGACGAGGTCCATATGGAGTAGGAGGTTGAGGAGGCGGTGGATGTGGCGATGTAGGTGGGTACACCCCAAAACATTGGGAAATATAACCTGTGATAACCCCCTCCAGACATGCTAATCACACGTTCAGACAATACACTGGCTGCAGAGCAGGCCAGCACCTCCAAGGGGTAAAGGACAAGCTCAGGCCATGTGCCCAATTCGGAGACCCAAAAGTTGCACGGGCTGACCCCTGTCAGTCAGTTCGTGTAGGCGTGTGCACACTTAGGGCTCATGCACACGACAGTATGGCTTTTTCAGTGTTTTGCGGTCCGTTTTTTACGGATCCGTTGTTCCATTTTTTTGTTTCCGTTGTGTTTCCGTTTCCTTTCCGTTTTTCCGTTCTGTTTTTCCGTATGCCATATACAGTATACAGTAATTACATAGAAAAAATTGAACTGGGCATAACATTTTCAATAGATGGTTCAGCAAAAATGGAACGGATGTGTTCCGTTTTTTTTGCGGACCCATTGACTTGAATGGAGCCAAGCACCGGGATTTGCGGACAAGAATAGGACATGTTCTATCTTTTCACGGTATGGAAATACTGAAACGGAATGCACACGGAGACACTTCAGTATTTTTTGCTGAACCATTGAAATTAATGGTTCAGTATATGTTCCGCATACTGAACTTAAAAAACGGCCAGTATACTGAACGCAAAATACTGTCGTGTGCATGAGCCCTTACTGCCCCACCATGTCGCACGTTCCCGTGATGTTCACGATCCAATTTGATATCTGCTCTATCAACTCTTCGATGTTCTTTTATGCGCCTACCATGGTGATCACAGGTGGCGGGGAATCAGGGTTCCAGGCCGGAGAGGGACCGTGAGAAAGAGAGACCACATGCAAGGGAGGATTCATTTTTTCAAATTTAAAATTAAAGAGTTGAAATATGGGAGAAATTATTAAAGCGTAAAAGTGTGACAACTTTTCAAAGTTTAAGAATTGAATGAAAGGATGTGGCGCGCATAATAATATATAAAATTTTATTCCCTGTCACCTATGCATAGCAGGTGTTTATTCATGTCTAAAATTGTATAATGTCAAACCAAGAATGTAACAGAAAAATTATTTAAATTTATTAAGCTGTCAACTAGGTAGAGGAGGTGTATATTACACCCAAAAATTGGTGATTTTCACCCAAAAATTGAACTGTCAAATATATATATTTTTTAAACCTGTCTACTAGGTATAGCAGTGGTACTATACACCCAAAAATTGGTGAATTTCACCGGAAAATGTAACTGACTATTTACAGTATTTATTTTTTAACCTGTCTACTAGGTATAGCAGTGGTACATCACACCCAAAAATTTGTTAATTTCAACAGAAAATGTAAATGACAATTTATTTTTATTTTTTTAACCGACCTACTAGGTATAGCAATGGTACTATACACCCAAAAATGACAAAGTAGTGAAATGATATAAAATAAAATACGTACAAATAAAAAAAGAAATTAGATTTATGAGGTGGAGTTCCATATGGAGTAGTAGTTTGAGGAGGCGGTGGACGTAGCGGTGTAGGTGGAAGCGGCAGTGGAGGAGGAGGAGGTAGCCAACACAGGTTTTTGGTTTTAATATTTATTTTTATTTTATTTGGGTACACTCTAAAAGAGTGTGAATATCCAAAATACAAGAATGAGCAATTGCGCTGCAGTATAACAATGGCTGGTTAGTGCCGGTATACATGTTGTCTATTCTGGACAAGGTACGGACAAGTCCTGAGGGATCCATGCCTGGTTCATTTTAATGAACGTGAGCTTGTCCACATTGGCTGTGGACAGGCGGCTGCGCATGTCTGTGATGACGCCCCTGCCGTGCTAAACACACGTTCAGATAATACACTAGCTGCAGAGCAGGCCAGCACCTCCAAGGCGTAAAGGGCAAGCTCAGGCCATGTGTCCAATTTGGAGACCCAGAAGTTGAAGGGGGCAGATCCGTCATTCAGTACGTGTAGGCGTGTACACACATACTGCTCCACCATGTTGGTGAAATGCTGCCTCCTGCTAAGACGTTCCATATCAGCTGGTTGTTGTGGCGTCCTGACAAAGCTTTTCCACATTTTTTCCATGCTAACCCTGCCTTCTGAGGTGCTGGCGGTGCCCCAGCTGCGTTGCCGACCTCTTCTTCGTTCTCTGCCTTCGCCTTGTGCTTCCACTGTGCCCCCACTGTCAGGTGGGAATGCCACCAGCAGCGAGTCTCCCAGTGTGTGCTTGTACTCGCTCATCTTACGTTCATGCTCCAGTGACGGAATTAAGGACGGTACGTTGTCCTTGTAATGGGGATCCAGCAGCGTGGCCACCCAGTAATCAGCACAAGTTAGAATGTGGGCAACTCGGCGGTCGTTGCGGAGACACTGAAGCATGTAATCGCTCATGTGTGCCAGGCTGTGCAGAGGCAAAGAAAATCTGTCCCCTGTGTTAGGTGTATCGTCTGCGTCCTCTGTATCACACAATCCATGCACCAGTGATGGCCATGAGCTGGTCGGGGTGCCACCCTGCTGTGAACATGGTTCCTCCTCCTCCCTCTCCTCCTCCCCATCTTCCACCTCCTCATCCTCCAGAACTGAGCCCTGGCTGGACAATTGTGTACCTTGGGTTTGTGGGTGCAGGAACCCACCCTCGGAGCCACTTTGGAATGACTGGCCGGAAACCCTACAAAATGATCCCTCTTCCTCCTCCTGTGCCACATCCTCTTCCATCATCGCCAGGATCGCCTTTTCAAGGAGGCATAGAAGTGGGATAGTAACGCTGAGAACGGCGTTATCGGCACTGGCCATTTTGGTGAAGTACTCGAAACAGCGCAACAAGGAACACAGGTCTCGCATGGAGGCCCAGTCATTGTTGGTGAAGTGGTGCTGTTTCGCCGAGCCGAGCGACTCACCCATGCGTGCTGCAGCTGAAACTCCACTATCGCCTGCTGTTGCTTTCACAATCTGGCCAGCATGTGCAAGGTGGAGTTCCACTTTGTGGGCACGTCGCATATGAGGCAGTAAGCGGGAAGGCCGAAGTTACGCTGCAGCGCTGACAGGCGAGCAGCAGCACGGTGAGAACGCCGAAAGCGCGCACTTTATGCACCAGCTCTGACATATTGGGGTAATTTTTAAGGAATCTCTGCACCACCAAATTCAGCACATGCGCCAGGCAAGGGATGTGCGTCAAACCGGCTAGTCCCAGAGCTGCTACGAGATTTCGCCCATTATCGCACACCACCAGGCCGGGCTTGAGGCTGACTGGCACAAACCACTCATCGGTCTGTTGTTCAATGCCCGTCCACAGCTCCTGTGCGGTGTTGGGTTTGTCCCACAAACAGTTAAGTTTTAAAACTGCCTGCTGTCGTTTACCCCTGGCTGTGCTGTAGTTGGTGGTGAAGGTGTTATGCTGACCGGATGAGGAGCTGGTAGAGGATGAGGAATCAGAGTAGGAGGAGGAAGCAACAGGAGGCAAACTGAAGCGCCCTGCAAACCTCGGTAGTGGAAGGACATGCACCAAACTGCTATCCGCCTCAGGCCCAGCCGCCACTGCATTTACCCAGGGTGCTGTTATGGAGATATAACAGCCCTGACCGTGCTTACTGGTCCACGTATCCGTAGTCAGGTGCACCTTGCCACAGATGGTGTTGCACAGTGCACACCTGATTTTGTCCCCTACTTGGTTGTGCAGGGTAGGGACGGCTCGCCTTGAAAAGAAGTGGCGGCTGGGCATGACGTACTGTGGGACAGCCACCGCCATAAGGCCCTAAAAACTATCCGTCTCCACCAGACGGAATGACAGCATTTCAAAGTCCAGTAATTTAGAAATGCTGGCATTCAGGGCTAGGGATCGCGGGTGGGTAGGGGGGTACTTCCTCTTCCTCTCTAGCGTTTGGGAGATGGAGAGCTGAACGCTTCCGTGGGACATTGTGGAGATGCTTGGTGACCCAGGTGTTGGTGTTGCTGGCAGATCCTCTGTTTGCGGGGTGGCAGGTGGCACTGTCACTCCAGAGGTGGATAAAGAGGCCGAGACTGCAGCAGAGGAGGAAACAGGAGGAGCCAGAGACCTTTATTGGTTTTTGAGGTGTCTACTCCAATGCAGCTTGTGCTTTGCACTTAAATGCCTGGTCATGCTCTGTTTGAGAACGTTTATGCCTCGCTTCAGGCTCTGATTGCACAGCGTGCAAACCACTCGTGTCTTGTCGTCAGCACATTGTCTGAAGAACTGCCACGCCAGGGAACTCCTTGGAGCTGGCTTTGGTGTGCTCAGTCCCTTGCTGGGGTGTGCAGTAGCAGGCATACTGTCTAGAGGACGGCCGCTCCACTTTTGCACCCTGCTCCATCTTCTGCTGTGCTGGTAACTCTGTGCGACCACCGCCTCTTCCTCCGAACTACATAGGTCACTCGCATGACCTTGATTCCATGTGGGGTCGAGGAACTCATCATTCTCCACATCATCTTCCACCCAGTCTTCACCCCTGCCTTCCTTGTCGGTCTGCACACTTTCGAAAGCCTTAGCAGTTGGCACCTGTGTTTCGTCATCATCCGAGACATGCTGCGATGGTCCTCCCATGTACTCAAATTGAAAGATAAGTGGTTGGGCATCGGTGCACTCAATCTCTTCACTTCTGCCGCAGGGTTAGGAGGATGGCCCTGGGAAACCCTGCTGACAGAGTCATCAAAAAGCAGAAGAGACTGCTGCATGACTTGGGGCTCAGACTGCTTGGCTGATTTGCAAGGGGGTGAGGTGAAAGACTGATGGACATCGGCTGTAGGTGCCAACTGTGGTCTTTCAGCAGGAGACTGGGTGGGAGACAATGTGAAGGAACTGGATCCACTGTCAGCAACCCAATCTACTATTGCCTGTTCTTGTTCAGGCCTCACCATTCGTAGAGCAGCATTAGGCTCGACCAAATACCGCTGCAGGTTTTGTCGCCTACTCGCACCTGAGGAAGAGGTTTCACTTGTGCATGTAGCTAACACAGATCGTTCACGTCCTCTCCCTGCAACAGGAGCTCCACCAGCAACACCACGACGTGGGCCACGTCCCTTATTTGACGCTCTCCTCATATTTCTCGAATATAGGATCTTGCCCTAAATGGGTGTTTAATTAATAGAAGAATAGAATGACAGAATGCAAAGGGTGTATCTCACACGGCTGAACCAGACTAGGCCTAAATTAAAGATTTTTTTGCCCAAAATGCCTGTATTTCAAATGCCTGTATTTCAAATGGCTGTATTTCAAATACCTGAATCAAACGCCTGTATGTAGAGGGTGTATCTCACACGGCCTGAACCAGTGTGGGCCTGAATTAAAGATTTCTTTGCCCAAAATGGCTGTATTTCAAATGCCTGTATTTCAAATGGCTAACTCAAACCCCTGTATGTAGAGGGTGAATCTCACACGGCCTGAACCAGTGTAGGCTTGAATTCAATATTGGTGCACCAAATGGCGGTATTTCAAATGCCTGAATCAAACCCTTGTATGTAGAGGATGTATCTCACACGGCCTGAACCAGTGTAGGCCTGAATTCAATATTGGTGCACCAAATGGCTGTATTTCAAATGCCTGAATCAAAAGCCTGTATTAAGAGGGAGTATCTTACATGGCCTGAGCCAGTGTAGGCCTGAATTCAATATTGGTGCACCAAATGGGTGTATTTCAAATGCCTGAATCAAACCCCTGTATGTAGAGGGTGTATCTCACACGGCCTGAACTAGTGTAGGCCTGAATTCAATATTGGTGCACCAAATGGCGGAATTTCAAATGCCTGTATTTCAAATGCCTGTATTTCAAATGCCTAAATCAAACCCCTGTTTGTAGAGGGTGTATCTCACATGGCCTGAACCAGTGTATGCCTAAATTCAATATTGTTGCACCAAATGGCGGTATCTCAAATGCCTGAATCTAACCCTTGTATGTAGAGGGTGCATCTCACATGGCCTGAACCAGTGTAGGCCTGAATTCAATAATGGTGCACCAAATGGCTGTATTTTAAATGCCTGAATCAAACCCCTGTATGTAGGGGGTGTATCTCAAACGGCCTGAATCAGTGTAGGCCTGAATTAAAGATTTCTTTGACCAAAATGGCTGTATTTCAAATGGCTGTATTTCAAATGACTGAATCAAAACCCTGTATGTAGAGGGTGTATCTCACATGGCCTAAACCAGTGTGGGCCTGAATTCAATATTGTTGCACCAAATGGCTGTATTTCAAATGCCTGAATCAAACCCTTGTATGTAGAGGGTGTATCTCACATGGCCTAAATCAGTGTAGGCCTGAATTGAAAATTTCATTGCCCAAAATGGCTGTATTGCAAATGCCTGTATTTCAAATTGCTGTATTTCAAATACCTGAATCAAACCCCTGTATGTAGAGGATGTATCTCACACGGCCTGAACCAGTGTGGGCCTGAATTAAAGATTTCTTTGCCCAAAATGGCTGTATTTCAAATGCCTGTATTTCAAATGGCTAAATCAAACCCCTGTATGTAGAGGGTGTATCTCACACGGCCTGAACCAGTGTAGGCTTGAATTCAATATTGGTGCACCAAATGGCGGTATTTCAAATGCCTGAATCAAACCCCTGTATGTAGAGGGTGTATCTCACACGGCCTGAACCAGTGTAGGCCTGAATTCAATATTGGTGCACCAAATGGCTGTATTTCAAATGCCTAAATCAAACCACTGTATGTAGAGGGTGTATCTGACACGCCCTGAACCAGTGTAGGCCTGAATTCAATATTGGTGCACCAAATGGCGGAATTTCAAATGCCTGTATTTCAAATGGCTGTATTTCAAATGCCTAAATCAAACCCCTGTTTGTAGAGGGTGTATTTCACATGGCCTGAACCAGTGTATGCCTAAATTCAATATTGTTGCACCAAATGGCGGTATCTCAAATGCCTGAATCTAACCCCTGTATGTAGAGGGTGCATCTCACATAGCCTGAACCAGTGTAGGCCTGAATTCAATATTGGTGCACCAAATGTCGGTATTTCTAATGCCTGAATTAAACCCCTGTATGTAGAGGGTGAATCTCACACGGCCTAAACCAGTGTAGGCCTGAATTCAATATTGATGCAACAAATGGCTGTATTTCAAATGTCTGAATCAAACCTCTGTATGTAGAGGGTGTATCTCACACTGCCTGAACCAGTTTAGGGCTGAATTCAATATTGGTGCACCAAATGGCTGTATTTCAAATGCCTAAATCAAACCCTTGTATTTAGAGGGTGTATCTCACACGGCCTGAATCAGTGTAGGCCTGAATTAAATATTTCCTTACCCAAAATGGCTGTATTTTAAATGCATGTATTTCAAAAGGCTGAATCAAACCCCTGCAAGTAGAGTGTGTATCTCACACAGCCTGAACCAGTGTAGGCCTGAATTCAATATTGGTGCCCCAAATGGCGGTATTTCAAATGCCTGAATCAAACCCCTGTATGTAGAGAGTATCTCACACGGCCTAAACCAGTGTAGGCTTGAATTCAATATTGGTGCACCAAATGGCGGTATTTCAAATAGCTGAATCAAACCCCTGTATGTAAATGGAGTATCTCACACGGTTTGAACAAGTGTAGGCCTGAATTCATTATTGGTGTACCAAATGGCTGTATTTCAAATGCCTGAATCAAACCACTGTATGTAGAGGGTGTATCTGACACGCCCTGAACCAGTGTAGGCCTGAATTCAATATTGGTGCACCAAATGGCTGTATTTAAAAAGCCTGAATCAAACCCCTGTATGTAGAGGGTGTATATCACATGGCCTGAATTAGTGTACGCCTGAATTAAAGATTTCTTTGCCCAAAATGGCTGTATTTCAAATGCCTGTATTTCAAATGGCTGGATTTCAAATTCCTGAATCAAACCACTGTATGTAGAGGGTGTATCTCACACGGCCTGAACCAGTGTAGGCCTCAATTAAAGATTTCTTTGCCCAATATGGCTGTATTTCAAATTGCTGTATTTTAAATGGCTGAATCAATCCCCTGTATGTAGAGGATGTATCTCACACGGCCTGAGCCAGTGTAGGCCTGAATTCAATATTGGTGCACCAAATGGTGGTAGTTCAAATGCCTGTATTTCAAATGTCTGTTTTTTCAAATGCCTAAATCAAAAACCTGGTTGTAGAGGGTGTATCTCACAAGGCTTGAACCAGTGTAGACCTGAATTCAATATTGTTGCACCAAATGGCTATATTTCAAATACCTAAATCAAACACCTGTATGTAGAGGGTGTATCTCACACGGCCTTAACCAGTGTAGGCTTGAAGTCAATATTAGTGCACGAAATGGCTGTATTTCAAATGCCTGAATCAAACCCCTGTATGTAGAGGGTGTAACTCACACGGCCTTAATCAGTGTAGGCCTAGATTCAATATTGGGGCACCAAATGGCTGTATTTCAAAAGCCTTATCAAACCCCTGTATGTAGAGGGTGTATCTCACACGGCCTGAACAAAATGTAGGCCTGAATTAAAGACTTATTTGCCCAAAATGGCTGTATTTCAAATGGCTGTATTTTAAATAGCTGAATCATACCCCTGTATGTAGAGGGTGTATCTCACACGGCCTGAACCAGTGTAGGCCTGAATTCAATATTGATGCACCAAATGGCGTTTTTTCAAATGCCTGAATCAAACCTTTGTATGTAGAGGGTGTATCTCACACGGCCTGAACCAGTGTAGGCCTGAATTCAATATTGGTGCATCAAATTGCAGTATTTCAAATGCCTGAATCAAACCCCTGTATGTAGAGGGTGTATCTAACTCGGCCTGAACCAGTGTAGGCCTGAATTAAAGATTTATTTGCCCCAAATGGCTACAGTAGGTGTTTGTGATATTGTGCTTTTAGCACGACAGCGTCGCGCTGATACTCGGCGACATGGTGCCGAGATCTCGCACTCACTGGAATAGTGACAGCACATCCCAGCAAGCGCGTCATAGAAGCGACGGGAGATCCGACTTGGATTCCCGCCAATTCTACACGTGTGCGGCGTTTGTTATGAATCCTGAGGGGGAAGTCCCCGCCGGATTTTAAATAAAAATCCGGCATGGGTCCCCCCCTCAGGAGCATACCGGGCCCTTAGGTCTGTTATGGGTTGTAAGGAGAGCCCCCCCTACGCCGAAAAAAACGGCGTAGGGGTCCCCCTACAATCCATACCAGACCCGTATCCAAAGCACGCTACCCGGCCAGCCAGGAAGGGAGTGGGGACGAGCGAGCGCCCCCCCCCCCCCTCCTGAGCCGTACCAGGCTGCATGCCCTCAACATGGGGGGGTTGGGTGCTCTGGGGCAGGGGGCGCACTGCGGCCCCCCCACCTCAGAGCACCCTGTCCCCATGTTGATGAGGACAGGGCCCCTTCCCGACAACCCTGGCCGTTGGTTGTCGGGGTATGCGGGCGGGAGGCTTATCGGAATCTGGGAGTCCCCTTTAATAAGGGGGCTCCCAGATACCGGCCCCCCACCCTAAGTGAATGAGTATGGGGTACATCGTACCCCTACCCATTCACCTGCAAGAAAAGTGGTAAAAACACAAATAAACCACACAGTGTATTAAAATATTTTATTTTTCTGCTCCGGAGGCCGCCCCCTGTCTTCTTTATTAGCTCTTTTACCAGGGGGGGCTCTTCTTCTTCCGCTATCCCGACGGGTCTTCTCCGCTATCCGGGGGGTCTTCTCAACTCTCCGGGGTTCTCCTTCTGTCTTCTTCCGCTATCCCGACGGGTCTTCTCCGCTATCCGGGGGGTCTTCTCAACTCTCCGGGGTTCTCCTTCTGTCTTCGCCGCTCTCCGTTGTTGACTCGGCGCACCCCGGTTCTTCGTCTCGCGAGATCTCGGATTTTAAATAAAAATTTAGCGAGACGAAGAACCGGGGTGCGCCGAGTCAACAACGGAGAGCGGCGAAGACAGAAGGAGAACCCCGGAGAGTTGAGAAGACCCCCCTGTCTTCTTTATTAGCTCTTTTACCAGGGGGGGCTCTTCTTCTTCCGCTATCCCGACGGGTCTTCTCCGCTATCCGGGGGGTCTTCTCAACTCTCCGGGGTTCTCCTTCTGTCTTCGCCGCTCTCCGTTGTTGACTCGGCGCACCCCGGTTCTTCGTCTCGCTAAATTTTTATTTAAAATCCGAGATCTCGCGAGACGAAGAACCGGGGTGCGCCGAGTCAACAACGGAGAGCGGCGAAGACAGAAGGAGAACCCCGGAGAGTTGAGAAGACCCCCCGGATAGCGGAGAAGACCCGTCGGGATAGCGGAAGAAGAAGAGCCCCCCCTGGTAAAAGAGCTAATAAAGAAGACAGGGGGCGGCCTCCGGAGCAGAAAAATAAAATATTTTAATACACTGTGTGGTTTATTTGTGTTTTTACCACTTTTCTTGCAGGTGAATGGGTAGGGGTACGATGTACCCCATACTCATTCACTTAGGGTGGGGGGCCGGTATCTGGGGGCCCCCTTATTAAAGGGGGCTCCCAGATTCCGATAAGCCTCCCGCCCGCATACCCCGACAACCAACGGCCAGGGTTGTCGGGAAGGGGCCCTGTCCTCATCAACATGGGGACAGGGTGCTCTAAAGTGGGGGGGCCGCAGTGCGCCCCCTGCCCCAGAGCACCCAACCCCCCCATGTTGAGGGCATGCAGCCTGGTACGGCTCAGGAGGGGGGGGGGGGGCGCTCGCTCGTCCCCACTCCCTTCCTGGCTGGCCGGGTAGCGTGCTTTGGATACGGGTCTGGTATGGATTGTAGGGGGACCCCTACGCCGTTTTTTTCGGCGTAGGGGGGGCTCTCCTTACAACCCATAACAGACCTAAGGGCCCGGTATGCTCCTGAGGGGGGGACCCATGCCGGATTTTTATTTAAAATCCGGCGGGGACTTCCCCCTCAGGATTCATAACAAACGCCGCACACGTGTAGAATTGGCGGGAATCCAAGTCGGATCTCCCGTCGCTTCTATGACGGCTCTGTCTCCATCGCGGCAAGCCAGCTCGGCGCTGGCTCCCGCGATGGGGCTCGTAGGTGCTCAATCTCGCCGAGAAAGAGAGCGAGATTGACACAAAATCGGGTTCACCTACTGTATGTTTCAAATGGCTGTATTTCAAATGCCTGAATCAAACCCCTGTATGTGGAGGGTGTATCTCACACAGCCTAAACCAGTGTAGGCCTGAATTAAAGATTTCTTTGCCCAAAATGGCTGAATTTTAAATGCCTGAATCTTAAATGCCTGTATCAAACCCCTGTATGTAGAGGGTGTATCTCAAACGGCCTGAATCAGTGTAGGCCTGAATTAAAGATGTCTTTGCCCAAAATGGCTGTATTTTAAATGGCTGTGTTTCAAATGACTGAATCAAACCCCTGTTTGCAGAGGGTGTATCTCACACAGCCTGAATCAATGTAGGCCTGAATTAAAGATTTTTTAGCCCAAAATGGCAATGGCAGTATTTCAAATGCCTGAATCAAACCCCTGTATGTAGAGGGTGCATCTCACACGGCCTGAACCAGTGTTGGCCTGAATTAAAGATTTCTTTACCCAAAATGGCTCTATTTCAAATGGCTGTATTTCAAATGCCTGAATCAAACCCCTGTATGTGGAGGGTGTATCTCACACGGCCTAAACCAGTGTAGGCCTGAATTAAAGATTTCTTTGCCCAAAATGACTGAATTTTAAATGCCTGAATCAAACCCCTGTATGTAGAGGGTGTATCTCACACGGCCTGAATCAGTGTAGGCATGAATTAAAGATGTCTTTGCCCAAAATGGCTCTATTTCAAATGGCTGTATTTCAAATGCCTGAATCAAACCCCTGTATGTGGAGGGTGTATCTCACACGGCCTAAACCAGTGTAGGCCTGAATTAAAGATTTCTTTGCCCAAAATGACTGAATTTTAAATGCCTGAATCAAACCCCTGTATGTAGAGGGTGTATCTCACACAGCCTGAATCAATGTAGGCCTGAATTAACCGCCTCACGTCCTCCCATAGGATATAAACGTCCTATGGGTGGACGTCTATTTCTGACAGCACGTTTTAAAACGTCCTGTCAGAAATAGCAGCTGCACGCTAATCGTGCAGCTGCTGATCGGGTTGCCCGCTGTCAGTTGCCCGCTGCGCGCTTCCTGTTCCGGCCCGGCGGTCATGTGACCGCCGTGACCGGAGAGTGCAGGAGCTGTGTGAGGTCTCTCAGAGACCTCGATCAGCCCTGCTGTGAGGCTGTACAGCGCAGGATTGCTGCTGTACAGCCTCTATAGGGGTGCATTTGTCCTGTAACTGGGGCTACTATGTCAGCCCCAGTTACAGGAGAAATCAACAGTGAAAATAAAATAAAAAGTGAAGTAAATGTCCCCCAGAGGTCTTGTATGACCTTATGGGGGACGAAAAGTGTAAAATAAAATAAAAATAAAATAAAGGGTTGAAAAAATAAAATAAAAAAAAGTTTCACTTGTAAAAAAAAAAAAAATCCCAAGTAAGGAATAAAAAAAAAAATTAAAAATAGAAAAAATAAAATAAAATAGACATATTTAGTATTGCCGCGTCCGTAAAAACCAGCTCTATAAAAATATCACATGACCTAACCCCTCGGGTGAACACCGTAAAAAAAAAAAAAAAAAAACTGTGTCAACACAAGCAATCTTTGTCACCTTGCATCACAAAAGGTGCAACACCAAGTGATCAAAAACATGTATGTCCCACAAAATGGTACCAATAAAACTGTCACCTCATCCCGCAAAAAATGAGCCCCTACATAAGAAAATCTCTCAAAAAATAAAAAAACTATAGCTCTTAGAACATGGAGACACTAAAACATCATTTTTTTGGTTTCAAAAATGCTATTATTGTGTTAAAGTGAAACAAATAAAAAAAAGTATACATATTAGGTATTGCCGCGTCCGTAAAAACCAGCTCTATAAAAATATCACATGACCTAACCCCTCGGGTGAACACTGTAAAAAAAAAAAAAAAAAAACTGTGTCAAAACAAGCAATTTTTGTCACCTTGCATCACAAAAGGTGCAACACCAAGTGATCAAAAACGCGTATGTCCCACAAAATGGTACCAATAAAACCGTCACCTCATCCCTCAAAAAATGAGCCCCTACATGAGAAAATCTCTCAAAAAATAAAAAAACTATAGCTCTCAGAACATGGACACATTAAAACATAATTTTTTGGTTTCAAAAATGCTATTATTGTGTAAAACTTTAATAAATGAGAAAAAGTATACATATTAGGTATCGCCACGTCCGTAACAATCTGCTCTATAAAAATGTCACTTGACTGAACCCCTCAGGTGAACGCTATAAAAATAAATAAATAGAAACTGTGCTAAAACAACCAATTTTTTGGTCACCTTGCCCCATAAAGTGTTATAATGAATGATCAAAAAATCATATGTACCCAAAAATAGTACTAATAAAACTGGCACCTTATCCCCTAGTTTCCAAAATGGGGTCACTTCTTGGGAGTTTCTACTGTAAGGGTGCATCAGGGGGCTTCACATGGGACATGGCATCTAAAAACCATGTGGAGTTCCTTTCCTTCTGCGCCCTGCCGTGTGCCCATATAGCAGTTTACGACCACATGTGGGGTGTTTCTGTAAACCGCAGAATCTGGGTAATAAATATTGAGTTTTGTTTGGCTGTTAACCATCGATGTGTTAAAGAAAAAAATTGATTAAAATGGAAAATCTGCCAAAAAAGTGAAATTTAAAAATTTGATCTCCATTTTCCTTTAATTCTTGTGGAACGCCTAAAGGGTTAACAAAGTTTGTAAAATCGGTTTTGAATACCTTGAGGGGTGTAGTTTCTACAATGGGGTCATTTATGGGGGTATCCACTATGTAGGCCCCACAAAGTGACTTCAGACCTGAACTGGTCCTTATAAAGTGGGTTTTGGCAATTTTCTTAAAAATTTGAAGAATTGCTTCTAAACTTCTAAGCCTTCTAACGTCCTAAAAAAATAAAATGACATTCCCAAAATGATGCCAACATAAAGTAGACATATGGGGAATGTTAAATAATAAATATTTTATGAGGTATCACTTTCTGTTTTAAAAGCAGAGAAATTGAAATTTAGAAAATTGCGAATTTTTCAAATTTTTGGGTAAATTTGGGATTTTTTCATAAATAAAGGTGAAATATTTTGACTCAAATTTATGACTATTATGAAGTACAATGTGTCACGAGAAAACAATCTCTGAATGACTTGGATAAATAAAGGCGTTCCAAAGTTATTACCACATAAAGTGAGATATGTCAGTTTTGCAAAATTTGGCCTGGTCAGGAAGGGGGCAAAGGGCCCAGATGGGAAGTGGTTAAAGATTTCTTTGCCCAAAATGGCTGTAATTCAAATGGCTGTATTTCAAATGCCTGAATCAAACCCCTGTATGTAGAGGGTGCATCTCACACGGCCTGAACCAGTTTAGGCCTGAATTAAAGATTTCTTTACCCAAAATGGTTGTATTTTAAATGCCTGAATTAAACCCCTGTATGTAGAGGGTGTATCTCACACGGCCTAAACCAGTGTAGGCCTGAATTAAAGATTTTTTTGCCCAAAATGGCTGTATTTCAAATGGCTGTATTTTAAATGGCTGAATCAAACCCCTGTATGTAGAGGGTGTATCTCACACGGCCTGAATCAGTGTAGGCCTGAATTAAAGATTTCTTTGACCAAAATGGCAGTATTTCAAATGCCTGAATCAAACTCCTGTATGTAGATGGTGTATCTTACACGGCCTGAATCAATGTAGGCCTGAATTAAAGATTTCTTTGCCCAAAATGGCTGTATTTCAAATGGCTGTATTTCAAATGCCTGAATCTAACCCCTGTATGTAGAGGGTGTATCTCACACGGCCTGAACCACTGTAGGCCTGAATTAAAGATTTCTTTACCCAAAATGGCTATATTTTAAATGCCTGAATCAAATCTCTGCATGTAGATGGTGTATCTCACACGGCCTGAATCAGTGTAGGCCTGAATTAAAGATTTCTTTGCCCAAAATGGCTGTATTTAAAATGCCTGAATCAAACCCTGTATGTAGAGGGTGTATCTCACACGTCCTGAATCAGTGTACTCCTGAATTCAATATTGGTGTACCAAATTGCGGTATTTCAAATCTCTGAATCTAACCCAAATGTATTTAGGGTGCATCTTACAATGACATCTGCATCAAAGGCTGCCAACTAGATTTATTTTGCCCAACAGTTTAACAACTGAATTTGACAGCAGTATATAAGCCTGTAATTTCACACGTGCTGATGCTGCAAGGCCTGAAAATAGTGGCAAAAAAGTATGTTTTTAAAACCCCAGAAAATGATGGGTGTATTTCTAGCTTAAATTGCAGACTGACTAATTCAGATTTTGTAGATTGCCATGCCGGCTGTGCGAACACGTGGATTAAGGTGAGTTAAATTTTTTATTTTTATTTTTAACCCCTCCAGCCCTATTGTACTATGCATTCTGTATTCAACAAAACAACTCTTCAACTCTTCTGTCTTCATCTGTGAGCAATAGGACCTTTGATGATGTCGCTACGTTCATCACATGGTCCACCACATGATCATCACCATGGTGATGGATCATATGATGAGCGTAGTGACGTCATCAAAGGTCCTGTTGCTCACAGATAAAGACAGAAGAGATGCCGGCTGCGCGAACAAGTGGATTAAGGTGAGTTAAATTATTTTTTTATTTTTTTTTAACCCCTCCAGCCCTATTGTACTATGCATTCTGTATTCAGAATGCTATTACTTTCCCTTATAACTATGTTATAAGGGGAAATAATAATGATCGGGTCCCCATCCCGATAGTCACCTAGCAACCGTGCGTGAAAATCGCACCGCATCCGCACTTGTTTGCAGATGCTTGCAATTTTCACGCAATCCTATTTATTTCTATGGGGCCTGCGTTACGTGAAAAACGCACAAAGAGGAGCATGCTGCGATTTTCACGCAACGCACAAGTGATGCGTGAAAATCACCGCTCGTGTGCTCAGCCCCATAGAAATGAATGGGTCAGGATTCAGTGCAGGTGCAATATGTTTAACTCACGCATCACATCTGTGTGAAAGGTGCCTAAAACCCCAGAAAATGATGGGTGTATGTCTAGCTTAAATTGCAGACTGACTAATCCAGATGTTGTAGATTGCCATAAAAGTGTTTTTTGGTAACAGAGTATGAAAGCTGTATATATTAAACTTGAATTTAACACTTGCAGATCAGGAAAATACAATTTTTTGGCAAAAAAGTGTGTTTTTAAAACTCGAGAAAATTATGGGTGTATTTCTCGGTTAAATTTCAGACTGACTAATCCAGATGTTGTAGATTGCCAAAAAAGGTTTTTTTTTTTTTTGTAACAGAATATGAAAGCTGTATACTGTATTTTTCGCCCTGTAGGACGCACCTGCCCATAAGACGCACCTAGGTTTTTTAGGAGGAAAATAATAAAAAAAATATTTTTAACCAAAAGGTGTGCTTTTGATGGGTTTTGAACTAATGGTGGTCTGTGCATGACACTACTATGGGGGATCTATGGATGGCACTGTTATAAGGGGATCTGTGGATGGCACTGTTATGGGGGGATTTTTAGATGGAACTGTTATGGGGGATCTGAGGGGGGCACTGTTATGGGGAGGATCTGTGGAAGGCACTGTTATGAGGGGGTGATCTGTGGATGGCACTGTTATCGGGGTGTGATATGTGGATAGCACTGCTATGGGGGGAGATCTGTGGATGGCACTGTTACGGGGGAAATCTGTGGATGGCACTGTTATGGGGGGAGATCTGTGGATGGCACTGTTATGGGGGGTGATCTGTGGATGGCACTGTTATGGGGGCGGTGATCTGTGGATGGCACTGTTATGGAGGGGGATCTGTGGATGCACTGTTATGGGGGGTGGATCTGTGGATGGCACTGCTATATAAGTGTCACCCACAGATCCCCCACCCCATAACAGTGCCATACACATATCCCCCACCCCATAATAGTGGCATCCACAGATCACTCCCCCCATAACAGTGCCATCCACAGATCCTGTAGCAGGCAGAGCAGGGCGGGCGGCCGGCCGTAATTCACTGACATCATGTGCATGCGCCGCCTACTTTATGAATGAAGTAGGCGCCGCAGGCACGTCACGTGACATCAGTGAGTTCCGGCCCGCCACCCGCCCTGCTCTGCCTGCTACAGGACATTTAGCAAGTAGTACAGATGGGGCTGGGGATCGGAACTTCAATGAAATCTATTATTATAAAATGTTTAGGCATTAAGGAAGTGAGTGGGCGGCAGGGTCGAAGTACAGTGACCGCACCGGCCCCACTGCATTTGAATGACACCGGCCCCTCCTCCCTCCCCCATCCAACTGATACATCGCAGTCTGCGCTTTCGCTCCATAAGATGCAGGGGCATTTTCCCCCCACTTTTTGGGGGGGGAAAGTGCGTCTTATTGGGCGAAAAATACGGTATATTAAACTTGAATTTAGCACTTGCAGATCAGGAAAATACAGTTTTTTGGGCAAAAAAGTGTGTTTTTCAAACCCCAGAAATTGATGGGTGTATTTCTAGCTTAAATTGCAGACTGACTAATCCAGATGTTGTAGATTGCCAAAAAAGTGTTTTTTTGGTAACAGAATATGAAAGCGGTATATATTAAACTTGAATTTAACACTTGCAGTTCAGGAAAATACAGTTTTTTGGCAAAAAAGTGTGTTTTTAAAACCCCAGAAAATGATGGGTGTATTTCTAGCTTAAATTGCAGACTGTCTAATCCAGATGTTGTATATTGCCAAGAAAAGTGTTTTTTTTTGGTAACAGAATATGAAAGCTGTATATATAAAACTTGAATTTAACACTTGCAGATCAGGAAAATACTGTTTTTTGGCAAAAAAGTGTGTTTTTAAAACCCCAGAAAATGATGGGTGTATTTCTAGCTTAAATTGCACACTGACTAATCCAGATGTTGTAGATTGCCAAAAAAGGGTTTTTTTGGTGACAGAATATGAAAGCTGTATATATTAAACTTAAATTTAACACTTACAGATCTGGAAAATACTGTTTTTTGAAAAGAAAATTGTGTGTATTTCTAGCTTAAATTGCAGACTGACTAATCCAGATGTTGTAGATTGCATAAAATGGCCGCCGCCGCCCACCTAACTATCAGACGAATAAAAGTTATTATTCTTTGGTCAATTGGCTCAGGGCAGGGTGAAACGATTGTGCCCTGCACCCACACAACTATTTCTATGTAGATCTCTGAGTTAGATTCTCTCCTATTCTCTCCCTGAAATCACAAGTCCGCTTGTTAATTGTTTGCTCTGCAGCCTTTCAAAAATGGCCAAGAATGCGCCGAACACCGAACCCAAACTTATACTGAAATGTTCGGGTTCGGAGTCCAAAAATCCTAAAGTTCGGTGCGAACCCGAACTTTACAGTTCGGGTTCGCTCAACTCTAATTATGATACATCTGGCTGCACCAATATAGGCGCAGAAGCAAAGCACTCCTTAACCACAGCAAAAGCTTGCAACGCCGAATCAGATCACACTGAAACATCCATCCCTTTCTTAGTGATGTCAGTTAAGGATTTCACCACTGTCAAATAGTTTTGAATACATTTTCGGTAACAATTGGTGAACCCCAAAAATCGCATAAGAGCCTTCAGATTTTCAGGTTGATCCTAGTCCAATACAGCACAGACTTTCTCCGGATCCATTCAAAAATCCGAAGACGACAACAGGTATCCCAAAAATTGCACCTTGTGTACAGCAAAACAACACTTATCTAATTTTGCGTACAATTTATTGTCCTTAGGATCTGCAACACCTGTCTAGCATGATCCTGATGTATCTCCACGTCTGTAGAATAAATTAGAATGCCATCCAAATACACAATTACAAACCTCCCCACCAGGTGATGAAAAATGTTATTTACAAAATGCTGGAAAACCGCAGGAGCATTGGTCAACCCAAAAGGCATGACCAGGTTCTCAAAGTGACCCTCAGGAAAATTGAAAGCCGTCTTCCATTCATCCACCAGATTATATGCCCCCCTTAAGTCCAACTTGGAGAACACCTTGGCACCAACAATCTGGTTAAACAAATCAGAAAGGTTAAACAACGTAAATTTGGGCAACTTAGCTCCGGGAATAAGGTTGATAGGACAATCATATTCCCGATGTGGAGGTAAATCTTGGCATCCACTCACAGAAAATATGTTGGCAAAATCAGATATAAATAAAGTCAATGTCTTAGTAGTTAAAACAGAAAAAGATGTATTAAGACAATTGCCAACACAATAATCACCCCAATCCAGAATCTGTCTAGCTTGCCAATTGATGGTTGGATTGTGCTTGCTCGACCATGGCAAACCCAGAACCACCGGAGCAGGGAGACCCTCCAAGACAACACAAGAGATAAATTCCTGATGAGAGTCATCCATTCTTAATCTGATATAATGCACCCCTCGTGATAAACACTTCTGAGCTGGAGGTTCAGAATCAATAGCAAAAATAGATTTTTTTTCTCTAATGCACTCGGTGACAACCCATACATACGGACGAACTTAGCATCAATGAGGTTCACCCCCGGCCTGTTGTTGATGAACATCTCAATCCCCACAGTTTTCCTTTAGCGTCACCTCAGCAGTCAGGAGAATTCGGGTACTACCAGTCAAAGAAAAATGCACATTTTCTGACTCTCCTCTCACCCCTCCAAGAGTCAGATAGGAATTAAACGTCCTTTTTTTCTTTTTGACACTGAATGTATGGATAGTACGTCCTGAGAGTGGGGGCCCCTAGATCTTTCTCTCAGGCATCTATCAATGCGTATGGCAAGACATAGCAGCCTCCAGAGACACAGGAGTTACATGAAAGGCCAATGCGACCTTCAGCCTCCCTGATAAACCGTGACAAAACTGGCTACGGAGAGCAGGATCATTCCACTCAATATCCATAGCCCACCTCCTAAACTTAGAGTAATAAATCTCAGCAGAACAATCTCCCTGACGAAGGCAACACAGCTTGGTATCGGCCAGGGATGTCCGATCCAGATCGTCATAGATAAGACAGAAAGCTTAAAAAATTCATCCACCGACCGGAGAGACTGCGATCTGGTCGGCAGAGAAAAAGCCCATGACTGTGCATCCCCCTTTAGGAATAAAATAACCACACTGACTCGCTGTTTCTCATCCCCAGATGAGTGTGGACGTAGCCTAAAATACAGTTTGCACGCATCCCTAAACAAAATGAAATGATCACGTCCCCCAGAGAATCTGTCCGGGAGGGCAACTTTAGGCTCCAGATAGGCCTGGTTTCCACCACCACCACCAGGACCAACATCATGTGGTCTCTGAATCTGCGAGACGGTCATGGTTAGATCGGCTACTTCCAAAGACAGCCCTTGCAACTGCCCTGCCAGTGCAGCTATTAAATCCATGGCTGCACTCGAACAAACGAACAAAAAAAAAATGATGGTTTGGGTGGTTTAAAATGTCACGCTCTGGTGTGGAAGGGAAACCCCACACCGAGCATAGGAGGGAAAGGGGAAAGGAAATAAGGCCTGAAAACTTGGGAAGGAACATGGACACCTCCTAGTGAAAACCCTAATCAAAGCCCTGACTGACTACCAGTATGAACAGTCTCCATAAGTAGGTGAGTTCATACACAGGAATACCTAGATTCCTATCTAACCCAAAAGGACCCTGGTACTAATGACAGGAATGAGACATCCGGTTCCTCCAAAAGGAAGGCCTAATACAAAACAACAAGGAAATGCAACACACAGAAAACCCAAAATACAAAGGGAAAGGTAACACTTAACTTCCAAGAAGCTATGGCAGCACCAGGAACTCAGCCGAGATCCAAACACCAGCTATCCACTGGTCCAACTGAAGCTATAAACCACACAGCATTGTGGGAGAAACAACTATAAATAGGGAAAGTTAAATGACCACAATAGCAACACCTGGAGGTTAAGCATGTGGCCAGTACCAGAAACAATAAACACATATTGATCCACAAGGTAAACATGTCAAATCAAACCACATGTTGCCAGTCTCAAAGATCTCCTTCCACTCACGTTGCGGGGATGTCTGTATGTCTTGGCACGTCCATGACAGTAACAGTGATAATAGTGGCTCAATACAAAGTGGGAATAGGGGTCAACAGCAGTGACAGTAACACAAAGAACAGTGACCCCATGACAGAGTGGGGATGGGGGAAACAGCAGTGGCAGTAAGGCTGTGTTCACATCACCGTTTATTTTTATGTTCTTCTGAGACATCAGATGAAAAGAAAACTAAAAATAAACTAAGCCTGTATTTTGAGCATTCATTAAGTCTCTTTCAAATGGTCAATATTTGATTAGTAATTGTAATTCAAAACCAGGAGGGTCCAAAACAGAGATAAAATGTAATAGAAATGTATGCATCTCTTCTCTGTTTTGGACCCACTCCTGCTTTTGGCTTACAAGCTGTTTTGTCCTTTTAGGTAATTTTTATATATATATATATATATATATATATATATATATATATATATATATATAAATATATTTATATATATATATATATATATTTTTAAACAAGGAGGACTTTAATGGCTTCTTTCACACAGTCAGTATTTTGTATCAGTTTTTGATCAGTATTTGTAAGCCAAAAACAAGAGTGGGTCCAAAACAGAGATAAAATGTAATGGAAATATTTGCATCTCTTCTGTTTTTTGGTCCCAGTCCAGTACTGCTTTTGGCATACAAATACTGATCAAATTCTGAACAAATACTGACCGTGTGAAAGAGGCCTTATGAATGCTCAAAATACAGGCTCCTTTTTTTTTTTTCATCTGACGGATAAGAAGAAAGGAAAAATAAATGGTGATTTGTACAAACAGGGACAAAAGTGGCCCCATAACAGAGTGGGTATGGGGTCCAACAGCAGTGGCATAAAGAACAAGATGGTGGCAGATCACAGTAGTAGCAAAACCCAACAATAGCAGTGTGATAGCATGTGCATATCAGTAGGCCAAGAAGCCTCATTGTTGGAATGGCATTAGAGGCAGTGGGCGGTTGCCATCAAGGGGGTAGCAGCATCAGAATGGTGGCGGCAGGATGTGGCCAAAACTAATGCAATGTCTTGTAGATTATTCCAGTGTGCCATCGCACTACAGTATGATCATTAGCGGTAGAATGATCTATTCTGTTGCATCAAGCACCAGCTTCTGGAAATCCTGGTTGATCCATGCCTGATTCATCTTTGTCAAGGTTAGTCTCTCAACATTTAGGGAGAAAAGGTGAGTTCTCTTAGGGGTATATATGCCCCCCACAGCACTTAACAACCACTCAGATGCCAGACTAATGGATTGGCAGTAAAGCATGCCCATGGCAAACTTGGCCAGTTGTAGCCATACCTCAACTTTGCATGCCCAGTATTTCAGGTGATCTTGGATCAGGGTACAGTTCAAGTATGCAACCACCTGCTGGTTGAGGTGCTGCTGATTGTCCTGCTGTGGCTGCTGGGTGTTTTTTTCTGTACACGGCTGAAGAAAACTGCTCATTATAGTTATAGACTCCAGACTGAAGTTACTGCATATGGAGCCGGTGCTGCTCCCCCCCCCCCCCTCCACCACCAGTCATGGCAGTGGAGCATGTGCACAGAGCAACCAACTGACTACACAGCATGTCTCTATAGTAGTCAATTTTTGCATCCCTCTCAGAAGGTCTAAAAAATGCCCCGATTTTTGACGGTTAGCGAGGGTCTAACAGTGTGTATAACAAGTAGTCATCTCTCTGCCGAATTCTGGCAATGCGCCTGTCACTCCACAGATATGACAGCATGCATCTAGCCATTTGCGCAATAGACTAGGAGGGCCTACATACTGCCACAGTCTGTCAGGGTGATCTCTGTTGTCTTTGCCGTCGCCCTCCAGCTCCTTATGTTCCTCCTGCTCCTCTACTGTCGCTTGGATAGATAAACCACCTAGTTGTGTATACAATTCCTGGGCATTTATGTCCTCCTCCTCTGCCAGTTTATCCTTCACAGGGTTCAGGTGGCTGCGAAATGGAGGTGCCACATCTTCTGTACCCTCGCCAATCAGATTTGTTAGCATCTTATCCAGGACATGAAGGAATGGACTGACATCATTCACCCCGTAGTTCTGCTGACTGACAAATAAGGTAGCCTCCTCAAAGGGCCTAAGCAAATGGCATGTGTCACGCATGAGCTGCCACTTGTTAATGAAGATGTTACACCGGGGAGTAGACTTGTCCATCTGCAGCATTAAGAAATTGTTAACCGCCATCTTCTGCTCGAACAGGCGGTCTAACATATGAAGCGTGGTGTCCCAAAGGGGTGGAAATGTTGCATATTAGGTGATCTTGAGGAAGAGCATTTTGCCTTTGCAGCTTAAGGAGGGCATGTTTTGCACAATAAAAGTGGCTGAAGTGCATGCACCGTTTCCTAGACATTTTTAACAGTTCTCGCAGTTCAGTCAGTGAAAGACTTGAGGAGCCGGGTGACAATGAGATTGAAGACGTGCGCCATGCAGGGTGTATGGGTCAGCCCTCCCTGATGCAATGCAGACAAAGTGTTTTTTCTGTTGTTCAGTAACTATGGTTCCTATCTTCAGTTAGCGACGAGACACCCAGTGTTTGATTTCTATATTGATTACATGGAGTAGTTCCTCCCCATTGTGACTCACTTCACCAAGGCTGACCATATGCAGAACCACATGACAATGCCTAGTTTTGCATAGCTGATATGCTAGGGGACCACTGTGAACTATGCCTAGAGGGGAGGGTGAGGACAAGATGGCAGAGGAGGACATTGGCACAGAATTCCCAGCATTTCCACGTGGAGGAAGCATTGCCATCACCTGGCAATGGGCCTGGTCCATAACCACATTTACCCAATGGGCTCTGAACAACATATATGGTCCTTGACTATAGTTGTACTAGAAACTTGATCAGCTACATATTCAGCTTCTGCGTCATTGGATGAGTGCACACAGGGCTGGTGTTAAGGGGGGGAATTGGGCAAATTTCCCAGGGCCCCAATCCTCTAATGGGCCCAGTGCAGTCACACAGATCGCAGAAGGTTGAACAGTCGGGACTCCAGAGTGGGGAATTTCCTAGCTTAGGATTCCATGCTCTGACTCCATATATGGATGTATATGTGGGGATGTGAACTCAGAACCATCTACATTAAAGGCAAGAACCTTAACCACTGGGCTATAGAGTTCAATGCTAAATAATTGCTGAAAAACCTCATACAAGTTTCTCTTATTGGTTGTGAGTTTGAATCCCCACAGAAAGTTTTTAAAAATAGAGGCTAAATAAAACTTAAATACACAGGGTGTCCCCAACAGTGACAGATTAATTTATGAAATTATTACGCAAAGTTTTGCGAAGCAAGGACTTCGGCTCATCGGAGCCAATACATTCTAATACTGTACGGCGCTCCTGCTTCGTACAGTATTAGAAGAAAGTTTTATGTGAATCGACTTCAGATGTTTCCTCCAAAGTCGATTTGCGCATCCCTAGTTGTATATGACTTGATCACTTTTTATAACATTTTCTTGGGAGATAAAGTGATGGAAAAAAGCGAATTGCCTTTTTTTTTTAAAATTTCTGTTACGCCATTCACCATATGGGCTAACTTTTTTTAAATATTTTAATAGTATAGGCGTTTTCGCATGTGGCGATGCCCATAATGCAATTTTTTAAATATATTTTTTTGCTTCTTTTTATTTTGGGGAATGGGGGAGATTTTAATTTGTAATTTTTTTTTATATTTTTAAATTTCTTTTTTTTTTTTTTACTTTTTGTTAAATCCCCCAAGTGGACCATAACTTACAATCATCAGATGTAAATTGCTCCATTATTCTGTATAGAAATCACTATATCACAGTTCGGTGCTGCTATCTAGTGGCCTGAACTGGGATATACTAACAATGAGCCTGGAAGCCTAGTACATGCTGCGGCTCATTTTTAGAACTCCACTGGGGGAAAGTGCGCTTGAAGAGGAATCCCACGCTTTGAGGGGAGGGGGCATGTTGCGTATTCTGGGGCCATGAGGGTGAAGAACTGTGTGAGGAGCTTTATGGGGGGTCAATCTGTGAGGGAGGGCCAGGATAGACATAATGTAACTGTGTTGTTGTGTTGTTAGTACATTATTACAAGATTTGCGGCCCCACTTCTGATTTTGCCCAGGGCCACATTTTGTCTAAAACCCTCTCTAGGTGCACGCATACGGTTGTCATTTTGCAATCACCCAGTGATTGCTGTCAAAAATGATGAGGGTTAGGATTGGAAGAGGAGGAGCAGGAGAATCAGGAGCAATAGATGACATTGAAGACGATGGGAAAGAAAGACAGCTTCGTTCTGCTGACGCTGTTGAGGCCTGATTGCTGGCTGTAACAGTAAACTTGTGGCACGGTTTTCCCACTTCACTTTATGGTGATGTTCCATGTGTTGATGCAAGGCTATCATTCTAAAATTAACATCCTGGCCGCTCCTCAGCTTCTGCCCACACATCCTGCATACCACCACACTACCATTCCCCAGGGACTTGGCGAAAAGTTTCCACACTGGCGAGTATGGCATTTTCCCTCCACCACTGCATTACGCCTGTCTGCCTCTGTTTTTATGAACTATGCACTGCTAATGTGTACTTAACAGGTAGTCTCCAGAGTAGCAGATGGTGTTCTCCTCCCGAGTTTGGCTGCAGATCTCCCACTGCTTCCACACTGCTGTCTTATGGGCATGCTTCCACCTTGATGTTTCACGGGCACGCTGCTACCCTCACCCTCTGATGATAACAATGCCCCTCTTCACCCGGCTCCCGCATGTGATTTTCTACATCATCATCTACATTTGTTTGGTCATCACTTGCGTCACCCTCACCAGTCTCCTGTCCCTTGCACTCATCCCTGACCTCTTACAACGTCATCATCGGTAGTTGCATGCCTAGAGGGATCTGCAACAGAACTTTCTTCTAAGTCTGTGCTGGCCTGTAACTGCTAATTGTCTTTACAAAGCTCATCCTCACCGGTGGCTATCATTACTTGGCTAGCAGAAAGAGCAGCAAAAGTAAGAGGCAGGTTCAGGACAGGTGGGAGTTCAGAGGCAGTTCCTGGGCCATGCCAACTAAGCATGATTTTAGAGAAACCCACTGATTCCTGGCTATGTAGATCTGTCGTCACTTGAGATTATGTATATCATCACATTATTATGTATATGACCAAGAGAACCCGATACTGAATTCACCACTGGGACATGGAATTTAATGACCGAATCGGCTTATCGTCAGCCAGGAATTGTGAGTGACCACATAGTGGTAATCTATTTATTTCCTGCCTTACATAATGAAGGGTTAAATAGAATTAGCTGTATGATCTGTATGAGGGACAGGAGGTTGGGTGACATCATATTAGAAGGTGACTATATTTACATTGACCTTCTGTCTGTATAAGGAACTGCTCCTAGTCAGCATTATTGTAATGAGAACTGCAGCTGTTCTTGTATGTATGGATGGATGTATATAAGCCCTGTACAGCAAGGAATAAATAGAACTGTTACTGACATCATACTGCATTTGTCACTGATAAGTTCTCCAGGCGCCTGTCTTCGGGGTCAAAGGAAGGAATCAAGGTGCATTGAGAAGGAAAATACACTTTCAGTTGGGGGATCGTCCGCGGTGTAGAAAACACAGGAATTCGGTAAGTAACGGAACATTCCTGTCTAACGACTGGGGACATTCCGATGTTTTCCATAAAATTTTCTGTTGCTTCTATTTTGAATCCGCTTTAGACACTCTGAAAGAATTGGAAACTATCATTAGGCAAGATAGAATGAAAAAAAATGGTGTCTGTCTTTAGGGAAGATAGACTGTAAATAGACTCCTGGCCAGGTCACACAGATAAATTCTTTAGAGAAGTATTTAACAGATATAACTTTTAGGGAAAAGATTTACCAGATATATCCTTTAAGGGAAGGATTTACCAGAGGAATTCTTTTGGGAAGAATTCATATAGAGTCTGCACCTTGATTTCTCTTGTCACCCACTGTCTATTGCTTCTTTTCTGTCTGCAGCATTCAGTACTTTTTATGCTGAAGGTAAGCAGCAATTGATACTGTGACGCATGTACTAACTGTCACGAGTTGGAGGTCCCAGGAGAGACCACCGCATCATCATGCAATAAACAAACGGAAATCAGGTACAGACACATAAGAGTTTATTGCACAAACAAAACAGGGAAAGCAGCACAGACAAAACAAGAGCTCTATGTACCGTCAGCACAGTGGGAGAAAACCCCCACTGCGCCACTGTCTAGTAATACTCCAGAGGGGCGTGACTAAGCAACTCCTGGTATTCACTAGAGCCCTAGATGGTAGGGTTAGACTTTGCCGCAGGAAGTTGCCAGGGTCCACTCTGGAGCGTGAACTAGACAGTGACAGCAGGAACGAATGGACAACAGGTACCAGAAGGTACCGACGGCACATAGGCAAACATAACATACAGACAAATACAAAACAGGGCAACTAATAATACAAGCAGGAGTTCACGCAAGGGAGCAGGAGTGGCAATGAGCAGAGAAGGACTTGCTCCACCAGTAGTAAACTGCATAGCCTTGTCATGCCACTCTGCTGCAAAGGCTTGCTGAACACAGACATCAGAATAAACACAAAGTAACTAAAACATAACTGGCAGAACAGATAACAGAAAGACAGGAAAGAGGACATCAAAGAAGACGGGAATGAACAAGTAGGGAAACCCACAGAGCACAGACAGACACGGATCCCATGGGTCAGCAGCATGGGAGAGAGAGTACAAACCAGGACAAGACAACACACACCAGGAGAGCTGACACAGAACTGAGGAAACCTCAGCCTTATATACAGGTTCCATGGGTGCAGCAGAGAGACCACACCCATGGAGCAGGCAGAGGATTAACTCCTAATAAGCACACAGGGGAGTTAACCCATAAAGAACCACAAATGACACAGGAACGGAACTTCAGCGAGGAGTGCCGAACAAGCAATGACGGAAGGTCACAGCCAGAGATAGTGGCTGTGACACTAACTTTATTGTGTGTGTCCTGGATGACCTTCTAACCCAGCAACTGGTGAACGCAAGTAACTATTTTAAGGAATTATACTAGCTGACAGTTGAGAAGGAAGTTGTGCATAGACATAAGTCCTTTACGGTTCAGTTCAGCCAGTCCTGGGGAAAGTTTTGCTCTGCCTCCATCTCAATTAAGTTTTAAGAAATGGGTGCAAAGCAAGGAAAGGTCTCTCCACCCCCTCCGAATGTAGGAGAAACATGTAGGGATTATGTAGCCCGGGTCTGTGGGACTAATTATTATTTAATTACTCTCTGGGTGGATAATATGGCAGGATGGACAGAGGGGATGAAGAGTATGAATTTGTTCCATATGGATATGGTAAAAAGTGTTATGTTTGGGTGACACTGAAGCTTACCCATATTATGGTCCTGACCCCCAGTGGGACATGCAGTATATGCAGTCAAGAGGGGAAAATTGCCTTACTTATGCACCATACTGGTATGATTGACCAAATAAAAAGATTCACACGCAGAAGGCAGGGAACCAGGAGGGATATAAAAAGAAACATGAGTTAGAAAAAGAGCTGACAAGGGGTTCACTCCAGAAGCCCCCTCCTCCTTATTTAGGAAATATCCCACAGATATATCCGTCCCTTCCAAAAGATGACTTAGATTAAAAAGGCAGTACTTTGAGGCCCAGGTATTATTTCATTGGCTCAAAAGGGAAGAAGATAGGAGGAGAAGAGCTGACACTCTAGAGTCCTTTCACAGTACACACTTCTTCTTCAAAGCATCTGTGGGAGATAGTTCAGACGCTGCCCACAGCACAGCTTCCTGCCCCCCTCCTTCTCCTCATGTCAATTGCATACACAGGGCTTCGAGTGACATCAGAAAGGGGAGGGGGGATGGCTCCTGAGCTAAGAAGAAGTTTGTGGCAGTTTGGGATTGACCAGTTGCTGTCCTGGAGATACGAGAACATGTAGAATACAATTCACACATTTCTAACACTAGAGATGTCATATCTCCCATGCGCCGTAGATCACAAAAAAATGTTTTCTTAAACCTGAACATATACCTCATCATGATGTGGACAATGACCTTGAGGAACAGGACTATAGGGGTCACCTTGTTAAAGGAACCTATTGAAGTAGATGATATTAATAAGATTGTTATTATACCTATAGCCCCTGTGGTTCCAGACGTACCATCTCTGCTATCAGCTATTCCTGCCCATGCAGAGTTTTTCTCTTTTATTGATTTAAAGAATGCATTTTTTTCTGTCCCAGTTGACAAGGAGACACGGCCACTTTTTGCTTTTACATTACTTGGTGTAGAATGCCTCAGGGTTATGTAGACTCCCCAGTAGTCTACTCCATTGTCCTCCAAGTTACACTGCGCCCTTGGACCGCCCCTCATGGTTTTGTCCTTCTACAATATGTGGATGATCTCCTCATATGTAGTTCTACTCGGGAGGCCTGCCAGGCAGACTGTGTTAGTTTACTACTGTGGTTATGTGAAAACGGTCACAAAGTTTCTAGGAAGAAATTACAATGGTGTATGGAATGTGTTAAGTATTTGGGCTTTGTTCTCAGTAAAGGTGAGAGGAAAATCAGCCATGGCAGAATTACCTCCGTACTGGGTCTGCCCCGCCCACAAACAAAAAGACATGTTGTCCTTTCTTGGCATGATTGGTTACTGCCGCCAATGAATTGCTGATTGTTCCCACTATGATAATATTCTGAGACAAGCCAATAATACTGAGATGCCTGACTTCATTAAATGGTCTGATGACAAGTTACAAGCTTTTAGTCATTTGAAATGTAAAATGGTTTCAAGTCCTGGTTTGGGCCTACCCGACTATGGCATGATGTTTCACTTATTTGCCAGGGAGAATTGTAAAACCATGGCAGGAGTCCTGGCGCAGGATCATGGAGGTAAATTCCGCCCTGTTGCCTTTTTCTCAAAAGTGGTTCCTGTACAGGTTCAGGGCATGCCTGCGTGTCTCAGGAGTTTGGCAGCCTGTGCTATGGTCGCTGAGATGGCCACGCCTATCACCCTAGGTCATCCCACTACTCTGCATACCTCACACAATGTTCAGGGCCTATTGAAGAACATACATACGCAACATATGTCAGCACAAAAACTAAGTGGATATGAGGTTTTGTTGCTATCTAATCCTCAACTTCATATCAAATACTCAGCACCCACATTCGGTCCAATGGCTATACTGAATGCCCTACTTGGCTACAAGGGAGAGCAGGATGATTTGCCTCCTCCCCATGCATGTACTGAACTTATACATGAACATACCTCACCTAGGCCGAACTTACAGTCCACACCCATTGAAGGTGCACCTGATGTTTTTGTGGATGGATCTTGTTCCCGCCCTAATGATAACACTTATCATGCAGGATACGCTGTGGTTCAGCTCCCTGATGTTATACTGGAATCTAATCCTATACCTTTTCAGTCAGCCCAAGCAGCTGAACTGATAGCCCTCACTAGAGCTTGTTGTCTTTTTGAGGGGATAGATGTAAATGTATACACCGATTCCAAGTAGGCCTTTGGGGTTGTCCATGATCATGGGGTAATCTAGCAGAGGAGAGGCTTCATAGCTGCAGATGGGAGACAAATCTCACATTCCACCCTAGTACATGATCTCCTGGCCACCATCCAATTACCAAGGAAAGTTTCTATTATCCATTGTAAGGCACATACTGGTCTACAAACGTACATAGTTAAAGGGAATGCCCTAGCTGATCAGGCAGCAAGTGAGTCTGCTATTAGAACAGCAGCAACAGTTCAAATGCCTTCCCTAGTTCCGGACATTACACTTACGGTCAATCTATTGCTCAGCCTCCAGAATTTGGCTACCAGTAGTGACAAAATAGAATGGCAGTCGGTAGGTGCAGTATAAGACCCTAATACGGGTCTTATCTGCAAATAGGGGGAGTCATGTATCCCAGTTGCAAGCTCCCCGATTTTAATTGCACAGTATCATGGTCTTGGCCATAGGGGAGCACAGGCAACCACTGACCTCATTAGGAGAGATTTTTTTTATACCAGGTCTTAGATAAAAGGTACAATCTTATGTTTCACGATGTATTATATGTCTTAGAAATTAGGATGCAGCCTAATAAGAATACTGGTTTCTCACAATTGAGGTCCTAATGGGAAGACCCTTCCCCACCCCTTGGGGTCCAAAGGCCCCTGTGATAGAAAAAGGGGATCTAGACGTGGTACATGCAGAGTATGTGAGGAAACTTGTAGAAATCTTAGATCAATTTGAACAAGATGTTGCTCGTGCCTCTCCCTTTTCTCCACAGGAACCTACGCATCCTTTCCAACCAGGAGACGTGGTGATAGTCCAGCGCCTGACAAAAGGACGAAAACAGACTGAGTTCCCGTTTGGACCACCCACCCGAGTGGTAGCAGTCACCAGAACAGCGATTCTCACAGAAGAGGCTCCAATGTGGATTCACACTAGCAGAGTGAAAAGGGTCCCTGAGGCTTCTTCTCCGGTGACAGACAAAGATAAAGAGGGTGAAGCAGGTGTGAAGTCCCTGAACAAAGAGGGGAACTCAGAAGAAGTTTCCCTGAAAGGTGCCTTGCCACAGGCTGAAGATGATGACCCCACAATATTCTGGGAGATTTGTTTGTCTGCTGCTAATTATTAATCTTTGTGTTTTCTTGCCAGTCTGGCTTATTACTACATGTATTTATCACCCAGAGGAGATGAGTTTCTTCTGCGGTGTACCAAATAATTGGCCAGTATATAAAAGAGCTCAGGAGCAAGATCCCTTTGCTCCCGTCCCCTTTTATTCTGAACAGAATAGTATAGATAGGATGGCAAATGCCCTAAATGTTAGTTCATTGTGCCTTAAAGACTTACAGAGCCCACGGGATCTTATACAAACATGTGTTATTGCTGTGCCTACACCCAATGAATCCCTCCTTGAAGTCTGGGCGATGGCTGACAATACACAATCTTTTATTCCCTTGTATGACTTCTTTGGGGAGTGTCAGAAATTAGGAAATAGCAGGAATAATATTAGAATAACTACTATTAACGTGACTGCAGCAGAAACTTGTTTTACCTTTTCCCAGGATATGACTTTATATTGTGATAATAGAGACATAAAAAGTGGATTACCTAGGAATAGTGTATATGATTATATTGACAACACCTGTAAAAAGAATAGTAGACTTGCTAGCTCCCTGGATAATTCCATGAGTTGTAATAAGACCATTGTGACTCCCAGTTTTATGTATAATATAATGCTCCCTAAAGGATGGTTTTTGTCTTGTGGTAACAGCACTTACAATTACATTCCTGCTAATGTTATTGGAGGTCCCTGTGCATTATCCAGGCTGACTTTGGCTCTTCCCAGTCAACCCCCTATCAGTAGAGCTTACAGATCGGTTACCAAGACTTTATCAAAAGTCTGTGACTCTACTTTACCCCTTCTCAGCCGTGCAGAATATACAAGTTTGGGCGTCTCTATATTAGGACTGCCTGGACTGGCTATATACAATACTTGTACTATAAATTCTATTGCATGTGACTTAGCTAAATCTCTGAATCATACCTCTATCGCCTTATCAGACATGCTTTTAGATATACAAGGCGTAAGAGGAACAGTGCTAGAAACTAGATTCACTGTAGATTATCTGTTACTGAAACATAATATAGGATGTCAAGATTTTAAAGGAATGTGTTGCTTTAATTTATCTGATCATTCCAGATCAATCCAGTACCATATTCAAGCGTTACATGAAATTGCTAATAATATCAGGAAAGATGTTGATTCATCATCTTGGTGGGACTGGTTATTGAGCTGGCTGCCGGATTTGAGTTGGTTAAGAACATTATTGATCAGTATTATAATTATAATTGCTTCCTTGATTGTCATATGATGTTGTATCTAATGTATCCCTTCCCTCATACAGATGTTTTGTGTAATGTGTCCAAAACCCACAGACCCTGGACAATCATATGCTACTTACCTCTCTATGAGAGAAAGAAGATAAGTCATATTCATGACTTAAGAGGGGATTGAAGGGTTAAATAGAATTAGCTGTATGATCTGTATGAGGGACAGGAGGTTGAGTGACATCATATTAGAAGGTGACTATATTTACATTGACCTTCTGTCTGTATAAGGAACTGCTCCTAGTCAGCATTATTGTAATAAGAGCTGCAGCTGTTCTTGTATGTATGGAGGGATGTATATAATCCCTGTACGGCAAGGAATAAATAGAACTGTTACTGACATCATACTGCATTTGTCACTGATAAGTTCTCCAGGCGCCTGTCTTCGGGATCAAAGGAAGGAATCAAGGTGCATTGAGAAGGAAAATACACTTTCACATAACTCTTTTATATTTTCTTTGTGGGTAATATTTTAATTGATCAAATAAAAGTAATTTTTTTAGATTAAGGTTATTTCCATTGACAAGAGAGTCATTTATACCTTAACATCATATCTGCAAATTTTCAGTGATTTACATTTTGAAAGTGTATGTAACTATATCAGTAATGTAACGGATCAACTAAGAATGTGACAGCTGATGAACAAGATAAACATGGTGATATATTAGACCGGCCTAAAATATGGAGGCACAATAATTATATGTATAAACTAACACATTAACTGGAAATGTGGCAGCAGTTTAACAAGATGCACACAACAATATATTAGACTGTCCTTTAATACAGAGGCACAGTAATTTGATGCATAGAGTAACACATTAACTGGAAATGTGGCAGTAGTTCAACAAGATGGACCTGATGATATTAGACCACCCTAAAATACTGAGGCAGTTATTCTATGTACAAACTAACAAATTAACTGGCAATGTGGCAGCAGTTCAACAAGATGCACACAACGATATATTAGACCACTCTTTAATAATAAAGCACAGTAGTTCTATGTATAAAATAACAAATTAACTGGGAATGTGGCAGCAGTTCAACAGGATGCACAAGGCGATATATTAAATGGCCTTTTAATACTGAGGCACAGTAATTTTATGTATATACTCATAAATTAACTGGAAATATAGCAGATGTTCAACAAGGTGCACACTGTGATTACACTCAACCTGCACTGTCCCTGCACTCTTCCTATCCAATATTCTTCTATTAATATCTTTCTGCAACACTATTCCTAGTGCATAAGCTCACCCACAAGGCATTTATAGGGCTGCGACATCGCAGGGGATGGCTACCTGCAGATTGGCTGGCTGCATGGCATTATGGGTCATATCACGTTCCCGGGCTTCTTACTTTTACTTTGTAACACTTGCAGCAGCCATTTTTGTTACTACGAAGTACAAGAAAATTCTGATTTGTAGTGAGTCAAATGTTTCCTAAACTTCAGATCAAATTCCACATGAGATGCTTTGATTCACTCAACACTAGTATCTAGCACTCAAATGCAGCTGTGTTCACTTATGAGTCCAAAAGTATCTCAAGTATACAAGCTGAACATTGGATGTCAATCTGTTTCTTGCATGTTTAAAACCTAGATCTTTTCTGCTCCAGTAAGTAAACGTTATTCTTACAAATTTCCAGTAACCTTTCTGAATGAATTTCTCATGTTTTTTAAGATCTCTGCTTGATGATATTTAAAAAGAAAGAAACGACAAAGAACACAAAGGGCACTACTGGAACATTACCCCTTAGTATAGGAGCATATCACCAAGGGTAGGAACGCGTTAACCAGAGATACTCTTTTGTTAGGTCTTGAGCCGGAACCAGTTTGGTACTTAATCTTCACACTAAAGGTGCTCCCTCCTGAACTGGGGGTCCTCAAAGGGTCTTGTACTCGAATGATTAATAAAAAATAAAATAAATTCAGGTGACATGGGACACTGTATGAAGATTAGAAAATAAAAGTATAAATATATACAGGCTTTTTAGGTACGATTGAAAGACGTTTCAAAGACTTGCCGTACTGATGGTACTTGCCTGAAAAAGAAGACGGTGAGCCTTCTAAATACATTGCAGTCATACCAAATAAAGGCTGTATATGTTAATACTTTTATTCTCTAATCTTCTTACAGTCCCCATTACGCCTGATTTTTTATTATTATTTTTTTTATTATTAATCATTTGACATAATTTAAAAGTAACTTTTATTGCTTACATTCAGAGGATTGCAATCTGTCTTGGTCACATAGTGGGCACTCGGGTGTATGGCTCATTAGAGATGCACCATAGTTATATCAGGGTTTTATCTTCTAAAGAACCAGGACCATGACCAGAATAAATTAACCAATGAAGTTCTTATTGAATAAAAGCACCTTTTTTTTTCTTAAAACCACAAGAAAAATGTAAACTTTTCATTATACGAAGACTAATATTTACTTATTGAAATCACAATACTACTGTAAGAATATTTTGGAAAGTCATATCTCATCTGATAAGGTCATACACACCGTTTGATCATATCAATGTATGCTTTTGACTCTTTAGTGGGAATATATGTGATCTATTGAATCACTTTTCATACTAAGGTCATTTGTATTCTGACCAATATCAGTTTTCTTCTTCTATTTACAGATTGGTACTGATACTTATTGAAATTCAGAGCTTCATGCATTTTGACCTTTCATGGAAAGCTTGCTTAACTGTCTGTGAATTGTGAGTGCATTAAAAAGGTAAATACACTCCACACTTGTTATTCAAAGAATTTAGATTTGAATAGTCATTGTCAATAGGTTAATCCTTCTCTACAAACTGCCTCTTCAGCTACGAGGCATCTTGCGCAAACAAAGGTCTACTTGGCAGTCACTGGAAAATACCTGGATTTAAGACTTGGATTTAAGACTTGGAACCAAAAGGGACATATCCAAATAAAATTATCAATTTATTTATTAGTACTGTTGTTTTTACCTGCTTTATTTAGTTTCAATTATTTAAATGATTGTACTACCAGATAAATCAAAGTTCGCCGAATTTTCCAAATAAAATCAGTTCAATCCGAATTTATTCGTGGCAAATCGAATAAAAAATCATCTATCCTGGCTGCAGAGAGCCTTTATAGTGGTGTAGAACACTGTGCCTTGCAGTAATACAAATAGGGAGTCTGCTGTGGTAGTGAAACAATACTGTGAGTCTGTATGACATGTAGATGACAGGCATTGCTCTTAGAATCACTGCACACTTCACTTAATTGGGCCGTTACGGAGCCAAAACTGACCAAATAGCTTAATTGTGAACTCAGCCTTAAAGGTCAATGTTAGCGCCAGGTATAAAGAACCGTGCAGAGACCCAAGATCCTACCATAGCGTGAAAGAGCGCACTCCTTTTACCCCAATTCACATAATATTCTACATAACCTGTTCTATTAAACACTTATACAAATAGAGTCCCCCCCGACAGAGTGGAATGGGTGTCAACAGTAAGTTTGTGTTGACGTCACTGATTATTTTGCCCTTCCTCTGATCCGTCAGAACAATAACCCCAAAAAAACTGATCCTGTCTGTGTAGCATCCGCTTGTCTGTGTAGCATCACTCGGTCAGCATTTGGTCAATAATCCATCAGAATTGATAAAGCCCCAAAGACACAGGAGTGGATCAAAAACAGAGATGACACGTAAATGGAATATTTGCATGTCTTCTATGTTTTGTACCCATTCCTTCTTTTGGCTACCAAATCATAAGCCAATTCTGATGCAAAATAGGGACCATGTCATGCAGGCCTTACAGCTGTTACATAGACAGGATCCATTGTGAGTCTCATTTTTCCTTCCTTCTGACAGATCAGAAGGGTCAAATAAATAATGATGTCAGCCAGGCCGAAAGGCAAAATAGTGGTCTAGTCATGAAGTGGGGAGAGTGGGAACAGCATGAGAAGTCCACAGAGTGGCCCTATGACATAGTGGCGAGGTAGAAGCAGCACGAGGAGACCACAAAGTGGCCCAATGACAGTCTGGAGGTGGCAGCAGCATGAGGAGGAGGCCACAAAGTGGCACAATGACAGAGTGTGGAGGTGGCGGCAGCAGAAGCATCAGAAGGAGACCACAGAGTGGCCCAATGACAGAGTCTGGAGTTGGCAGCAGCATCAGAAGGAGGCCACAGAGTGGCACAATGACAATGTGAAGGTGGCAGCAGCATCAGGAGGACACAGAGTGGCACAATGACAGAGTGTGGTGGTGGCGGCAGCATCAGCATCAGGAGGAGGCCACAGGGTGTCATAATGACAGTGTGAAGGTGGCATCAGCAGCATCAGGAGGCCACAGGGTGTCACAATAACAGAGTGTGGAGGTGGAAGCAGCATCAGGAAGAGGCCACAGAGTGGCACAATGAAAGTGTGGAGGTGGCAACAGCAGCATCAGTAGACCTGAGTGGTGAGGTGGCAGCAGCATTAGGAGACCACAGAGTGACCTGTTGAAAAATTGGGGAGGTGGGTGGCAATACCAGTACCAGCTGAAGATGCTAAGTGAAAGAAGGAGCACTTGGCATCAGATGTGTCGCATCAGGCGGGTGGCAGCATCAGAATAGTAGCTGAGGCAGGAAGCCAGAAGAAACCGGTCTCTTTTGTCAAAATCTTGATGTGGCACTATCGATGATCTAGTCTGATGCATAAGGCATTGGTGGTTGGAAATCCTGGCTGATCAATGCCTGATTTATCTTGACAAAGGTCAATCTCTCCACATTTTGGATGGGAAGGCAAGATCTTCTTGGGTAACTATGGCCTCCGTCGCACTAAACACCCGCTCTGATGCCACACTACTGTCCGGGCAGGACAGCTTTTCCAGGGAAAAGTCTGCCAGTTGTGGCCACAAATCCAGTTTGGCTGCCCAGTAGTCCAACGGATCTTTAATGTGGGGTGCCAAGGTTCTGTGCAAGTATGCCACCACCTGCTGGTTCAGGTCTTGTTCCAGGTCTAGCTGCTGTTGCTTGTGAGCAGATAGGCAGCCGCCAACTGACTACATAGGATGTCTCTATAGTAGTTTAGTTTGAACTCCCTCTCAGCGGGTGTAAAAGCGGCCCCCATTTTGGACAGGTAGCAAGGGTTCAACAAGGTGGGTAGCAAGAAGTCATCCCTCTGCCGAATGCTGACAATTCGGCTGTCACTACGCAAACAAATGAGCATGCATCTGGCCATTTGTGCAAGTAACTTGGAGAGACTTCCTGCCTCCATCTCCACTGCATACTGCCATCGTGTGTCTGGGTCCTCTGCTTCGTCTTCCTAATCTCCCTGTAGCTCCTTTGGCTGCTCCTGCTCCTCCCGCTCCTCCTTTCCTGTCAACTGTGTAGAAAAACCACCCATTTTGCAACACATTGCTTGTGCTCCAATGCACTCTTCCTCCTCCAGTTGAGCCCCCACAGGGCTCCTGTGGCCATTAAATGTAGGCGCCACGTCTCCAGTCCCCTGACCATCCAGATTTACCATCATCTGTTCCAGGACATGAAGCAGTGGAATGACATAGTTCATTCAGTAGTCCTAGCGATTGACAAATAACGTGGCCTCCTCACAGGGGCTGAGCAAATGGCAGCTGTCACGCATCAAAGTTACACAGGGGACTAATCCTGTCCGCTTGGATCATCAAGAAATCGTTGATGACCTTTCTCTGTTCGTATAGTTGGTCCAACATATGGAGGGTGGAATTCCAACGGGTGGAAACGTTGCATATCGGCCTATATAGGGTGATGTTGTTCTGCCGCTGCAGCTCAAGGAGGGTGTGCATTGCATTGTATGAGTGGCTGAAGTGCATGCAAAGTTTTCTGGCCATTTTTAGGATGTCTTGTAGATGGGTGGAAGACTTCAGGAACCGCTTGACAATCAGATGGAACACTTGTGCCATGCTCCTTGACGCAGATCCGACACCATGTTTTTCCTATTGTCTGTCACTATGGTTCCAATTTTCAGTTGTCTCGAAGAAAGCCAGAGTTTGATTTCTTGCTGAAGGACACAGAGCAGTTTCTCCCCTGTGTGCTTCCATTCGCCCAGGCAAACAAGGTGCAGAGAGTGATATGGCTTGCATACACTACATGCCTTCAACATAATTATTGGCTCCTCCACATGAAAATAATGCATTTGCTGTTAATCCCGAGAGGGGCATAGTTGGAGACATTGATTTCACAAGAGAAACAGAGCAGTGGAGTTCAGCGACCTCTATTTGCTTCCCACTGTTTACTACTCCTGAATTAAAATTGGGGAAACCAACTTCAGCTTCCTCTGATGTGTATGCCTACGGGTCATTTTGTTATGGCTTTGCACAGGGAGCAGGAATGTTATGCACAATTCTGATGGAACTCCTTATCATAAGAAACTGGACTTGGACTCCAAAGCAGAGGCTCTCCTGTCATGTCTTTTGTACCTTGGAGATCAAATGCAGACGGAGCAGATAAAAAAACATGAATGTTTTCGACTTAGTGAAGCTGCTTGATTTAATTGTAAATAGATGGTAAAGGCAAAGTCTGCTGCTGGGTCGTCATCAGCGTTTTCATTATGTTTACTGCTGGACCCATGATGACATAATTTGGTCCATATAGCAAAATGAGGTTTACAATCACCCATCAATTTTCCCGAAAAAAACATGTTTGAAATAAAAAATTTCACCAAAGAAAGGATAATGGAATTTGGTTCATTCAGAAGAAAGTCTACAATCATCCATCAATTTTCCCCAAAACAGCCCGTTTCACATTTAAAAATTTACCACTGCATAATTCAGTCCATACCGCAAAAAGGGCTTCACCACTTCTAACTGCACCGCTGAACGGCAATGAGGCCCTAAAATTTTACTACTTTTACACTACACAAAAGGCTTTTCAACAGATAAGTGCAACGCTGGACGGCAAATATATTTTTATTTTGCCACTAAAACATGGCAAACTGGTCTTTAGAGTATATCACTGCACCGCACAAGGGTAATTAGGCACAATTTTTATTTCTACTTTTACACAACACAGTATGCTTTTTAACAGATAAGTGCAACGCTGGACGGTGAATTTATTTTTATTTTGCCACTAATATACGTAAAACAGGGCTGTAAAATATATCACTGCTCCGCTGAACGGCAATTAGGCCTTAATTTTTTTCGATTTTTACACTACACAAAAGGCTTTTCAACAGATAAGTGCAACGCTGGACGGCGAATATATATATTTTTTGCCACTATTACACGGCAAAAAGGGCTTAACATATAACTGCACCGCACAAGGGCAAATAAGACGTATGTAGTAATAATTCCTTGTAATAAACCCTGTTAATGGCTGTATCAAACAGGATTGTTCCAATACCCCAGTCAGTAACCTCCCCTACTGAACCCTGTTCTACATAAATGCTGTGGATTGATTCCTCTCTATCCTTTCCCAGCACTTATACATCATTTTTAACCACAATCAAGTCTTTAATGGCTTTATCAAACAGCACTTGCACCCTAATAACACAAACGGTTTGCTGGAATGACAGAGCTCTATAATGGCAATTTGGATCCCCAGTCAGTGGACCAAGGTGTAATAGGATTGTTCCTATTATCCAGTCAACCTCCACTACTAAACCCTATTCTACACAAATGCTGTGGAACGATTCCTCCCTATCCTTTACCTGCCTTTATAAATCATTTATTTTTATTTTACCACAATCAAGTGTTTCCTATCACTGTCCCTAGCGCCTGCAGACGTCTCTATCTGCACTAAGTACACTGACTGGTAAATAGCTGAATCTAAAATGGCTGCCGCTATTTATAGGGCTGTGACATTACAGGGCTGGCTGCTGATTGGCTTCATGCATGGCATTATGGGTGATCACGCCTTCCTAGAGTTCCTTTCTCCATGTCCTCACACGTGCAGCAGCCATTTTAGGAAAAAATGTGATTCGTTACCGCGAAGCATGAGGAAGTTCGCCTTCGGTGCAAATCAAATTTTTCCTGAAATTCGGAACAATGACAGTTTGTCAGCTTTGATTCTCTCATCTCTAATTAGATGCATTACATTTTGAATCACGATGTGGAGTAAAATCAATGAAGTAAATTACACACATTTATAAAGATATTCTTTTGTACTTTCTAATCAAGCCTTCCATTTTAAAATACATTGCAGATAATTTATCATGTCTGTCTGTCCCAGTCACACTAAAGAGAATTTATTTTAATTTCATACGAAGCCCTTAGCAAAATGAATCTCACCGTAATTGCTGTCTGTTAAATGCTGTGTGGAGGAAAGTTTTTCTGTATCCTCTGCACAACGATAAGAGCTAAATACTAAGTCACATCTGTATGTTTTGCAGATATTTATTCTGAAACAATTGTGTTCATGGTTTCCATATCAATCCACTCAAATAGAAAAGGTGCCACCCCCTATCTGCTCGAGCACCAGGTGGGCCCAATTAACAAAGGAAAGGTCAAGAAAGTACCAGATGTAGAGAGTACATGGAAACCTTTCCAGTTACAGATTTAGCAGAATATGGCTCACATTTTTTTTTTTTCTTATTTGCTACATTTCCTTCTGTTATGTATGGAAATAGCAGATTAAGTGACAGATCAGATCAGTTTTTTTGCAAAGGAATCAAACATAATAAGTTGTTAAAAACAATTGCACAGATGAATTCCTCCAGAATTGTGCTTTTTTTTACCTCCTACAGAGATTAGTTATTTTGGAAATGGTATACTTTATTTTACATTATGGATATACATCAACACATACAATCATTAACATAAGACAATATTTTTGGAACACTCATTTAACCCCTTAAGGACTCAGCCCTATTTCACCTTAAGGACTTGGCCATTTTTTGCAAATCTGACCTGTGTCACTTTAAGTGCTGATAACTTTAAAACGCTTTGACTTATCCAGGCCATTCTGAGAGTGTTTTTTCATCACATATTGTACTTCATGACACTGGTAAAATGAAGTAAAAAATATATATATATATATATATTATTTATAGAAAAATACCAAATTTACCAAAAATTTGTAAATAATTGCAAATTTCCAAGTTTCAATTTCTCTACTTCTATAATACATAGTAATACCTCCAAAAATAGTTATTACTTTACATTCCCCATATGTCTACTTCATGTTTGGATCATTTTGGGAATGATATTTTAATTTTTGGGGATGTTACAAGGCTTAGAAGTTTAGAAGCAAATCTTGAAATTTTTCAGAAATTTTCAAAAACCCAATTTTTAGGGACCAGTTCAGGTCTGAAGTTGCTTTGCGAGGCTTACATAATAGAAACCACCCAAAAATGACCCCATTCTATAAACTACACCCCTCAAGGTATTTAAAACAGATATTACAAACTTTGTTAACCCTTTAGGTGTTCCACAAGAATTAATGGAAAATAGAGATACAATTTCAAAATTTCACTTTTTTGGCAGATTTTCCATTTTAATAATTTTATTCAAGTTACAAAGCAAGGGTTAACAGCCAAACCAAACTCAATATTTATGGCCCTGATTCTGTAGTTTACAGAAACACCCCATATGTGGTTGTAAACCGCTGTACGGCCACACGGCAGGGCGCAGAAGGAAAGGAGTGCCATACGGTTTTTGGAAGGCAGGTTTTGCTGGACTGTTTTTTTTTACACCATTTCCCATTTGAAGCCCCCCTGATGCACCCCTAGAGTAGAAACTCCATAAAAGTGAACCCATTTTAGAAACTGTGGGATAGGGGGCAGTATTGCTGGTACTAGTTTAGGGTACATATGATTTTTGGTTGCTCTATATTACACTTTTTGTGAGGCAAGGTAACCGTTTTTATTTTTTGTTATTTATAACATTCGTCTGACAGGTTAGATCATGTGATATGTTTATAGACCAGGTTGTCACGGACGCTGCGATACCTAATATATATACTTTTTTTTTATTTATGTAAGTTTTACACAATGATTTAATTTTTGATGCAAAAAAATGCCGTTCAGCGGTGCAGTTATATGCTCTAAAGCCATTTTTGATGTGTATTAGTTGCCCAAAAAAAAGTATTTGCCGTTGTGTGGTGAAGTGAGAAAGTTACACCCCTTTTTTGCGTGTATTAGTGGCAAAATATATATATATTTGCTGTTCACTGGTGTAGTTATATGTTCTAAAGCCCTTTTTGGCGTGTATTAGTGCCACAAAAAAAGTATTTGCCGTTGTTTGGTGAAGTGAGAAAGTTACACCCCTTTTTGGCATGTATTAGTGGCAAAAAAATATAGATATTTGTCGTTCAGCAGTACAGTTTTATATTCTAAAGCCCTTTTTGGCGTGTATTAGTGGCAAAAAATATATAATATTTGCCGATCAGTGGTGCAGTTATATGTTCTAAAGCCTTTTGTGGCAAGTCGAAAAAAATAAGGGCCTATTTGCCGTTCAGCAGTGCAGTTATATTTTCTAAAGCCTTTTGTGGCAAGTCGAAAAAAATAAGGGCCTATTTGCCATTCGGCAGTGCAGATTTATGTTCTACAGCCCTTTTTAGCGTGTATTAGTGGCAGAAAAAATCTATATTATTTGCCGTTCAGCGGTGCAGTTATATGTTCTAAAGCCCTTTTTGGTGTGTATTAGTTGCACAAAAAAAAGTATTTGCCGTTGCTTGTTGAAGTGAGAAGATTATAGGCACAGGTTGCAGCAGAGTAAGGGGCCGTGGCAGCAGGGGTCATTTTGAGAGGCCTGAGCTCCCAGTGTCAGCTAGCAGTCGTGTCTTGACCAGCAACCCAGCGGTTCTTGAATGGTTGACTCGATCTTTGACTTTGTCGCAAGTGACATCAGACTAGTGTTGATCACGAATTTTCGAATAGTGAATTTTAATTGTGAATATTGGCACTTAGAATTAGAAGGCTGCAATGTCTTTGTCTGAGCTTAGCAACATCTCTAGCAACTAATAGGAAAGCTGCCTACCCCTTACTATATAAGAATCTCCCTAGCAGCCATTTATTTTCTACAGTTTTTTAAAGTTCTGAGAGAGACAGCAGTGTCATTTCTGTGCTCTATGCTTTCCACACTACAGTAGATAGATAGATAGCTTAAATATATAATACAGATTGTTAGTGTAGGTTATATCCTGATATAGTGTAGCTGTTGCAGTGCAGGGTGTTAGGTAGTGTGATAGGTTCTGCTGTCCATACATATATGCAGACCTGATAAAATGTGAAGTTTCAAGTATTGCGTCAAAATATTTGCATCGTTAGTCCCGATTTGGGCAATTGTGACTATATTGAAGCAATCTAAGTGCATGTAAAGCCATTTTTTATGTTCTGCCATGCCAACCATTTTCTCCAGTCTCAGGAAACTTCTAGTAGCTTGGAAAATGTAGCAAAAGTGACCCACGCCTGTATTTTGCGTGCATTATGCGAATATTACATTGCCGATTTTTTGTGATCAAGAAAATAATCTCGAATTCGCAAATATATGACAAATATTCGCCCAAATATTCATAAAATATTTCAAATTCGAATATAGCCTCCGCCGCTCATCACTACATCAGACACCCCCAGCCAAGAGTTAGTGGGTTCATCAGACACAACCCTTAGTTTGCATGGCCCAGGAGCAGGCCCTGTGCCCTCACCTGTCCTCAACCTGCCTCTGTCCTTTTCTGTTCCCTCAGCCAGAGAAGTATTATATGCTGTGGGCTCAGCTCCACTATGCAGTGAGGACGAGCTACTAGAAGACAGTCAGCAGCTACTGGCAAGCCAATATGTGGAGGAGACATCCGCCGCTTCCTCCACTAGGCGGGCAAGTAGTGATGAGGAGAGTGCCGTGGGAGCTGGTGTTCCAAGTGGTGAGGCTCCTGACCCAGAGACAGTTGAGGATGTAATATGATAAAATTCAGTGTCTCCATGATATGTAAATCTGCAGCGTGGGGGTCCCGTGTGGCTTCTACACACTTTCAAAATAACCCTTCAGAGGGGCGAATAGATGCTGGATGACCGGGACTCTCCATGACCTTCCCAGGATCTTCTGTCAGGAGCAGTGTTTCATTTCTGAGACGTCCGTATAGTGTGGGGGGAATCCGAAGACCCTCTCCATCTCCGTGCACCACAGGATGTTCTCCTTCCCATCCATGATGACTGGGAACTCTTGATGTTTACCCTGATGAAGAGACCAGGTGCTGGTAGTTATGGTTTGAATCTTGATGAACTTTGCGACTCTTCCAGGCTCAAACCAATCTTTAAGCTTTGTCTTCTCATTGTCTGTAGCTAGTAGAGGCCTGTTCATGCCAGGCAGGTTCCTCCAGAAGTATCTGGCTCAATGAGCAGCCGATACCGCACTTGTATCAATCTTGACAGAATTCGTCTCCAGGTGGAGAGAAATTGTTTTTTTGAATGCTTTCTCCATCGCAACCACATTTTCGAATAACCAGAAGACTGGCCAATTCTCTCCTATCTTAAACAACACTTTATTGAGTAATCGTGGAAAGTAAAAAAAACACTGCCCCTATAAGGGCCTTTCCGGTGCGGGTTAACCACAGATAGGTCATTACAAGGACAGCCACCAATGATCATATCGAATTGTCTCCATTCTTCAATCTGGTTATATTCTGTATGTCGCCAGCATATACAATCTGCCCTGGATCCGTCCTATCTTGATGGCGTCCTCACACACCTCTGATGGCATATATTTTTCAATGTTGATTCTAAGCTTTTTGAGAACCTGTAATGCTGTCTGTCCTTTCCAACACAACCGGCACACTCCTGAAATACTCTGTGCTGCTGGGGACCCTTTTCTATCCACCTTGTAACTCTTAGTCCACAATCTTTAACAAGATCAGCACACTCCTCTCCTGAAATACTCTGCACTGCTGAGGAATCCTGCTCCTTTCACTCTCAGTGTGTGATATGCTATTTTATTAGAAATTAAAACAATGCAATTCACCAAAAACAAAACATTATCATATTCTTTTTTCCCTAATAAACCCTACCTCCCTATTCATACCCAACCAACCCTCTCCCTTGTGATGCGTCTCCCATCCGCCCCATTCAGGCTCGGAGTGGCCCACCGGGGAGCCAGGGAAATCCTCAGTAGGCGGCCCCTGCCTAGTTGAAGACCTGCCCCTCTCCCAAGAAGCCCCGCCCCTCACAAACATCTCTCTCACCAGGAGCAGCTCCAGAGACTGGACTAAACACTATATTGTGGTTACCTGTGGTGAAGTCACAGTCATGTGATCGGTCATGTGTGTGGGAGGAGTTAAGGGAACACAGGCTGTAATGTGGAAAATGCAGAGGTACTTCATGTATGGAAGGTGTGTATTAAGAAGGACTATGTTAGTGTAACCAGTCTACCATACACAGCGCCCACCTGATGCTGCCATGCACAGCGCCCACCTGACGCTGCCATACACAGCACCCACCTGACGTTTCCATACACAGCGCCCACCTGACACTACTATATACATATAACATACATAGTTCTACCACATGCCCTTTACACAGATAGTTTACTATATACACATTGCACACACATTTCTGCTACATGTCCATTACACAAATAGAACTTCTGTGTGCACATTACACACAGAAAACTGTAATTTTAAATTTATCCAACATCATACACTAAACATAGGACCAGTACTGCCATACACAACGCCCACCGGATGCTGCCATATACAGGGCCCACCTGATGCTACCATACAGAGGGCCCACCTGACGCTTGCAACACACATCGCCCACCTAACGCTGCCATACACAGCGCCCACCTGACGCTGCTATACACAGCGCCCACCTGATGCTGCCACACACAGCGCCCACCTGACGCTGCCATACACACCGCCCACCTGACTGCCATACACAGCACCCACCTGACGCTGCCACACACAGCGCCCACCTGACTGCCATACACAGCACCCACCTGACGCTGCCACACACAGCGCCCACCTGACTGCCATACACAGCACCCACCTGACGCTGCCACACACAGCGCCCACAAAAATATATTTTTCACTGTGTAAAACAGTGTTCTCCTCTGTTAAAGAGCAGGCAATTGTCAGGAAGGAACGCTTCCTTCCTAACAATCTCCTGCTCTGTCACCCTGTGTAAAGGTACCTTAACAGATTAGGTTATTAACTACAATGAGCTGCTTAATGAGAAACAATTTGATATAGAGCAGTGCACAATATCATTCTGTTTTGCACTCTGTATTGTGTGCTAAACTGCAAATATTCATGTGCATGAGCCCGAAAAATGAACAAGTATTATTTATTTTTGGTACCTGTATGGTGGGCCCCTAGAATAATTTCCACTGGTGGGCCCTAGGCACCCCAGTCCAACACTGCCCTCATCAATAAGCGAAAAATGGGGGGGAAATTAGGGAGTAACATAGTAGCATAAGGCCGAAAAAAGACAATTGTCCATCCAGTTCGGCCTGTCATCCTGCAAGTTAATCCAAAGGAAGGCAAAAAAAAAACTGTGAGGTAGAAGCCAATTTTCCCCACTTTAGGGGATTAAAAAAAATTCCATCCCGACTCCAATCAGGCAATCAGACTAACTCCCTGGATCAACGACCCCTCTCTAGTAGCTATAGCCTGAAATATTATTACACTCCAGAAATACATCCAGGCCCCTCTTGAATTCCTTTATTGTACTCACCATCACCACCTCCTCAGGCAAAGAGTTCCATAGTCTCACTGCTCTTACCGTAAAGAATCCTCTTCTATGTTTGTGTACAAACCTTCTTTCCTCCAGACGCAGAGGATGTCCCCTCGTCACAGTCACAGTCCTGGGGATAAATAGATGATGGGATAGATCCCTGTACTGACCCCTGATATATTTATACATAGTAATTTGAACTCCCCTTCGTCGTCTTTTTTCTAAAGGGAATAACCCCAAATTTGATATTCTTTCTGGGTACTGTATTCACACTATTCCAGTTATTACTTTAGTTGCCCTCCTCTTGACCCTCTTCAGCTCTGCTATGTTTGCCTTGTTCACAGGAGCCCAGAACTGTACACAGTACTCCATGTGTGGTGTGACTAACGTTTTGTAAAGTGGTAGGACTATGTTCTTATCACAGGCATCTATGCCCCTTTTGATGCAACCCATTATCTTATTGACCTTGGCAGCAGCTGCCTGACACTGGTTTTTGCAGCTTAGTTTGCTGTTTATTTAAATTCCTAGATCCTTTTCCATGTCAGTGTTACCGAGTGTTTTACCATTTAGTATGTACCGGTGACTTGCATTATTCCTTCCCATGTGCATAACTTTACATTTGTCAGTGTTGAACCTCATCTGCCACTTATCTGCCCAAGCTTACAATCTATCCAGATCCCTCTGTAGTAGTATACTATCCTCCAGGGCCGGGCCGACATAGAGGCTGGGGAGGCTCCAGCCTCAGGGTGCAGGCCAGCTCCCCAGCCTCTGGGCGGCAGGCAGGCCACTGAGTTAGAAGATCCGATGGTATATTCTAACCCCCAGGCGTTCCCATGGTGACAGGGAGCTTGCCTGGGGGTTAGAATATACCATCGGATCTGAACTCAAATCCGATGGTATATTCTAACCCCCAGGCGTTCCCATGGTGACAGGGACGCTTGCCTGGGTGTTAGAATATACAGGGTCACGCCGCCCCCAGGAGCACATTTATAAACTAATCAGTAACTTTAACTTTATTAAAGTTGCTGATCTCTTTATTAAAGTTGCTGATCTAATCATTGCTGATCTCTTTACTTGAATATCTTACTCTGTCTCAGCTCCGGTAATAGCAGGCAGTGCGGGGGGTGGCGCTCACTCACTGACGTCACGCGCCTGCTCCTCCCACTAGGCGTCGCAGGCACGTGACGTCAGTGAGTGAGCGCCGCCCGCACGTACTTACTGCTGTTACCGGAGCTAAGACAGAGTAAGGTATCCAAGTAAAGAGATCAGCAATGATTAAAGTTAAAGTTACTGATTAGTTTATAAATGTACTCCTGGGAGCGTTGGGGAGGGGGATCTGTGTATGGCACTGCTATGGGAGGGGGATCTGTGTATGGCACTGCTATGGGGAGGGGGATCTGTGTATGGCACTGCTATGGGGAGGGGGATCTGTGTATGGCACTGTTTAGGGGAGGGGGATCTGTGGATGGCACTGTTTAGGGGAGGGGGGATCTGTGGATGACACTATTTAGGGGAGGGGGATCTGTGGATGTCACTGTTTAGGGGAGGGGGATCTGTGGATGTCACTGTTTAGGGGAGGGGGATCTGTGGATGTCACTGTTTAGGGGAGGGGGATCTGTGGATGGCACTATTTAGGGGAGGGGGGATCTGTGGATGGCACTGTTTAGGGGAGGGGGATCTGTGGATGGCACTATTTAGGGGAGGGGGATCTGTGGATGGCACTATTTAGGGGAGGGGGATCTGTGGATGGCACTATTTAGGGGAGGGGGATCTGTGGATGTCACTGTTTAGGGGAGGGGGATCTGTGGATGGCACTATTTAGGGGAGGGGGGATCTGTGGATGGCACTGTTTAGGGGAGGGGGATCAGTGGATGGCACTATTTAGGGGAGGGGGATCTGTGGATGGCACTATTTAGGGGAGGGGGATCTGTGGATGGCACTATTTAGGGGAGGGGGATCTGTGGATGTCACTATTTAGGGGAGGGGGATCTGTGGATGGCACTGTTTAGGGGAGGGGGATCTGTGGATGGCACTGTATAGGGGAGGGGGATCTGTGGATGGCACTATTTAGGGGAGGGGGATCTGCGGATGGCACTGTATAGGGGAGGGGGATCTGTGGATGGCACTATTTAGGGGAGGGGGATCTGTGGATGGCACTATTTAGGGGAGGGGGATCTGTGGATGGCACTGTTTAGGGGAGGGGGATATGTGGATGGCACTGTTTAGGGGAGAGGGATCTGTGGATGGCACTGTTTAGGGGAGGGGGATCTGTGGATGGCACTATTTAGGGGAGGGGGATCTGTGGATGGCACTGTATAGGGGAGGGGGATCTGTGGATGGCACTGTATAGGAGAGGGGGATCTGTGGATGGCACTGTTTAGGGGAGGGGAATCTGGATGATGATTAATAACAAACATACATATCTAAATGGCGGCGACGGGGGGGGGGGGGGGGGGGGCGCACTTGGGCAGCTCAGCCTCTGTTGGTGGTGGACCTTGTCCCAGCCCTGCTGTCCTCTTCAGTGTTAATTACTTTACACAGTTTAGTGTCATCTGCGAAAAGTGATATTTTACTATGCAAGTCTTCTACAAGATCATTATTAAATATATTGAAGAGTAAAGGGCCCAATACTGACCCCTGAGGTACCCCACTACTGACAGTAACCCAATCTGAGTGTGTACCGTTAATAACCTCCCTCTGTTTTCTGTCACTCAGCCAGTTACTTACCCACATACAGACATTTTCTCCCAGTCCGAGCATTCTCATTTTATATACTAACCTTTTATGTGGTACAGTGTCAAATGCTTTGGAGAAGTCCAGATATACGACATCTATTGATTCGCCGCTGTCGAGTCTAGAACTTACCTCTTCATAGAAACTGATTAAATTAGTTTGGCATGACCGATCCCTCATGAAGCCATGCTGATATGGCGTTATTTGCTTGTTTTCATTGAGATCCTCCAAGATAGCATCTCTTAGAAAACCTTCAAACAGTTTACCCACAACAGATGTTAAACTTACCGGCCTATAGTTTCCAGGCTCTGTTTTTGGACCCTTTTTGAATATTGGCACCACATTTGCTATGCGCCAATCCTGTGGGACATTCCCTTTCAGTATAGAGTCTGCAAATATAAGAAATAAGGGTCTGGCTATGACATTACATAAGTTTATTTTCCTCAGTGAATACATTGGAGAAAAAAATATTTAACAGCTTTGCTTTCTCCTCATCACTCTCTGCGACTCCCCCCTCATTACTCTTTAAAGGGCCGACGCCTTCAGATTTATACTTTTTAACATTTATATATTTGAAGAACATTTTAGGGTTAGTTTTACTCTCTTTGGCAATTAATCTCTCGGTCTCTAGTTTGGCCGCTTTTATTTGTTTTTTACATGTTCTATTTTTTTCCTTATAGTTTTTCAGTGCTTCTGTGCTACCCTCCTGTTTTAGTGATTTATATGCTTTCTTTTTGTCATTTATTGCTTTCTTTACAGTTCTATTTATCCACATTGGTTTATTTTTGTTCCTTAACCTTTTATTCCCATACAGTATGTACCTCTAACAATTAGATTTTAGGATGCTTTTAAAGATATCCCATTTAGTCACTGTATTTTTATTTTTGAGGACTTTGTCCCTGTTAGTTAGGCCTATGGCCTCTCTTAGTTGGCTAAATGTAGCTTTTTTGAAGTTTGGTATTTTTGTTCTTCCCGGTAGAAACGCTCTTTTGAATGGTAATTGGAAGGTTATTACTTTATGGTCACTATTTAACAGGTGTCCCCCAACCTGCATGTCTGTTGTTCTGTCAGGCCTATTGGTTAATACTAAGTCCAGTATGGCCGTCCCTCTAGTCGCGTTCTGAACCAGTTGGGAGAGGTAATTGTCTTTGGTTATTGCCAAGAACCTGTTTCCTTTATGAGATATACAAGTTTCAGTTTCCCAGTCTATATCTGGGTAGTTGAAGTCCCCCATAATAACCACCTCATTATGATTTGCCACCTTGTCTATCTCGTTTAGTAGTAGATTTTCTGTGGACTCTGGTATATTAGGTGGTTTATAGTAAACTCCTATTAGTAATTTATTATTGTTCATATCCACATGTTCATGTCCCTCACTTATATATTCCTAGAGTGTGCGCTTTAGACAGGACTTTACATAAAGACCCCTCCCCCTCTCCGGTTTTGACGATCCTTTCTAAACAGACTGTAACCTTGTACATTAACTGCCCAGTCATAGCTATCATCCAGCCATGTTTCCATTATTCCCACTATGTCATAGTCCTCCTCACACATCACTAATTCCAGTTCCCCAGTTTTATTTGTCAGGCTTTTGACATTAGCACACATACATTTGAGAGGTTTATGTATATTTTTTTACCCTACACCTTTCCTTCTGAACTGTTCTATTCCCTCCTTCCATTCCTCCCCCAGTTCCACTACCTTTCCCCCAGTCTCTATCTGCACTATCTTCCCCTCCCATAATGTAATTTCCCTCCCCCCAGTCCCTAGTTTAAACACTCCTCCAACCTTCTAGCCATCTTTCTCCCCAACACAGCTGCCCCTTCCCCATTGGGGTGCAGCCCGTTCCTACGATAGAGCCTGTAGCCAATAGAGAAGTCGGTCCAGTTCTCCAGGAACCCAAACCCCTCCTTCCTACACCATTTCTTGAGCCACTTGTTAATCTCCCTAATCTCCCACTGTCTTTCTTGGGTGGCCCGTGGTACAGGCAGTATTTCGGAAAATACTACCTTTGAGGTCCTTGCCCTAAGCTTTTGACCTAAATCCATTAAATAATTTTTAAGGACTCTCCACCTACCTCTAACTTTGTCATTGGTTCCGATATGAATCATTACCACTGGATCTTCTCCAGCCCCTCCCAGTAATCTGTCAACCCGATCCGCGATGTGTCGAACTCTAGTGCCAGGAAGACAGCACACTGTTCGGCAAACACGGTCTTTGTGACAGATTGCCCTATCTGTTCCTCTAATAATGGAGTCTCCCACTACCAGCAACTGTCTGGCCTGCCCTGCTCTCCTGGTTCCCTGCTTACTAGAGCTGACATTCCCCTGACTGGCAGAGGAAGTGTCCGGATGCAGCAGTGGCGACCCTGGACTGACATCCCCCTCATCTGCCAAACGTGCAAACTTGTTGGGGTGTGTCAGATCAGGGCTAGGCTCCCTGGCACTCTTCCCTCTACCCCGCTTTCTAATTGTAACCCAGCTAGCTACCTCACTTTCCTCAGCCTCCTCTCTGTCATCCTCGCCCTCATCTACCCCAAAGAGTGCTTGCTCGGTGTGAAGAAAACTCTTTTGAAAATTGTCAATGCCTCTCAGTATTTCAACTTGCCCGTTTAGAGACTCGATTTGCAATTCCAAACGGGAAATTTGCTCACATCTTGAACAAAGATATATACCCTCGAACAGCTGTTCCAGGACTGCATACATCATGCAAGATGTGCACTGGACTGCGTTGTCAATTGTGCAACACATACTAAATGGGGATTACACCACAAAAGCGAAAAATACAATATAATGTAGTAATAAGAAACTGGCTAATTGCAGTCCCCCACTGAAGTCCCTGAATCTAAAGTCATTTAATCTTAAGTCACCCACTTAAACAACCACACACTTAATCAACCACACGTCACGGTCAAACTCGCGTTATATATCTGCTTATATAAATATAAATGAAGCTCACTACACCAGCCTGGTTTGTTTTCCCTCTGGATTCAAAAAGGCAGGTGTAGCAGGCAAAATAATCAGTGATGTCAACACAAACTTACTGCTGACACCATTTCCATTCTGTTAAGGGGCTCTACTTGTATAAGTGTTTAATAGAACAGGTTCTTTAGACATCTATGTGGAATCAGCTGACGACAGTGTAAAGGGAGTGTGATTCTTCTTGGTGCTAACATCGACCTGTAAGGCTGAGTTCATACTTGAGTTATTTGGTCAGTTTTGGCCCCATGACTGCCCAAATAAGTGAAGTGTGTAGTGATTCTAAGAGTGATGCCTGTCATCTGCATGTCATACTGACTCACAGTATTGTTTCACTACCACAGCAGACTCCCTATTAGTGTTACTGCAAGGCACAGTGTTCTACATCACTATAAAGGCTCTCTGCAGCCAGTAAATAGCTGTTTTTAACAAAATTTGCCATAAATATTTTCGTATCGAACCGGCGAATCTAATTTTTTTTAAAATTAGCTGATCTCTAATTGTGATTCTTCATGCTGTTGTCACCCTCACCAGTCTGTTCTGGGGCCATTATCAGAAGAACAGAAAAAACAAAAAACAAATTGGATTCTGTTGTTTGACCTCTATAAGGCCTCTATCACATGTCAGTATTACGCATCAGGATTTGGAAGCCAAAAACATGTGTGGGTCCAAAACACAGAAGACATTCAAATATATTTTCATCTCTGTTTTGGACCCACTCCTGTTTTTACCTCACCAATACTTATCAAACACTGATGCAAAAAACTGACCTAATACTGGCGTGTGATAGAGGCCATTAAAATCCTGCATACATAACTTCTTTTTCATCTGAATAAACCCTATTTCAGACGCAAATGGCCAAAACAGATGCAAACTGAGCATGAGGCCTCTATCACAGCCATTTTTTTGCATCAGGATTTAATCATCATTTAAAAACCCAAAACAGTAGGAGTGGGTCCAAAACACAGAACAGATACAAATACTTCCATGACATTTTATCTCTGTTTTGGACCCACTCCTGTTTTTGCCTTATAAATACTGATCAAATGATGACCAAATACTGAAAAGTGTGAAGTCATTCTACAGCTAAGGCTACTTCCACACTTGCGTTCGGAGCGAATCCATCTGGTGTCTGCACAGACAGATCCGCTCCTATAATTCAAACGATGGTATCCGTTCAGAACGGATCCGTCTGCATTATATTTCCGAAAAAAATCTAAGTGTGAAAGTTAGTCAGACGGCTCCGTCCAGACTTTGCATTGAAAGTCAATGGGGGACGGATCCGTTTGAAATTGCACCATATTGTGTCAACTTCAAACGGATCCGTCCCCATCGACTTACATTGTAAGTCTGGACGGATCCATTTGGCTCCTCACGGCCAGGCGGACACCCGAACGCTGCAAGCTGCGTTCGGGTGTCCGCCTGCTGAGCGGAACAGAGGCCAAGCGGAGCCAGACTGAGGCATTCTGAGGCATCCACTCAGAATGCAATGGGGCTGGACAGATACGTTCGGGGCCGCTTGTGAGAGCCTTTAAACTGAACTCACAAGCGGAACTCCGAACGCAAGTGTGAAAGTAGCCTTACAGAAGAGATTCATAAGCATGTGTTTGCACTACCACAACATGTATTAAAATAACCTTTTTTTTCCCTCTATTTTATTGACTCTGCCCCATGTCTTTATTTTGTTCCACTAAAGAGTCATCTGGACACAGCTTCTGCATAGGAATGAGCGAACCTGAACTGCAAAGTGGTCGTCCCAGGATGACCATTATTACGTGTTGCTATTTGATTATAAGGCATTGAATTATAACCAGTGGACCTTCATTCAGCAAAGCCAATTACCAGTTAGATGGTCAGGATGACTAGCAGATAGAACCTTATCCTTCACACCTCTGTCTAGCCCAAAGCTAAATTCAACAGTAACTCAGTGAATTCACTCCTGGTTCACTCCTGGTTAATGATACAAAGTTGTAAACTTTAGTAGCGTGTAGAAGTATGCTGTACTTTACCTGTAATGATCTGTGTAACGATCACATGAAAGGAACATTTTCCAGATGCTGAAAATCATCAATGAATTAAATGAGTAAATAAGTAAAAGCAGAGATCACGAAAAATGCATACATGTAGTATATTCCCATGTTGCAGAACTTTCCATTATACACAGAATAAACTTTATTTTCTGAAACTGAATATGACCTTTACTCCTGATTTTACACAAACTTTTGAGATAAATATGTATACTCAAATAGGTATCTTTGTATAGATTAACTGTGTTCTATCCATTTGAGAATGCAATGAGGGATATCATAACTGTGTGCGGGTACGAAAACAGCAAATGTAAAATAATGAAGCATTGTATATTTCCCGAGGTCCATGGCTTCTGACATATTGGTTCCCCTTTATGCAGTATAAGACTGATTGGTTCATTATATTCTATTTATGTGTCAGACCTTTAGCCTTTCTTACAAATGAATTAGCTGTTTAGTTAGAATAGCAATCTAAACACATAGATAATCAGATACCATATCTTATCCTTCAGGTATATTTAGGGAAGGTCATATTTATATGCAAATTAAACAAAGCACTTGTTCTTGTATTAGTTTTCAATACCATATTCAGGTTAGTTGCCACTTATAAATTTATGACAGTGTATACTGGAAACAATACGCACAGTAGCATGAATACTTGACGATTTCAATTGAATTGCATTGTTTTAATGGAAAAGGCCCTTGCATAGCTACTCACCAAATGTTTTATAAATTGTAACATTTACATGCTTTTATTGGATTATAAAAATGAACTGTTATGTTAATTCATATAAAAAATAAACATGCTGACTGGCAGTGGCTAATTCTCCTTTTAATTTTGAGAATGTGTCTATGCTTGTCTAAGCAGCCGTACATGTGTATGGGGGAATCAGGAGAAAAAAATGTAGGCCAACTATATTTTCTCTACGTTTAATGTATACATTGGGAAAAAAAGGATGCTAAAGTGTACTACACTACGATTTTCCATCCTGCAGAGTCCAGTGGAAAGCATATATGTTAATGCATAGTTTTATTTCTACATTGGCACACTATGGTGACGGATGCCAATGTATGGCATCCATCAGAGGCATCGGTTTCACGTATATGTTTTTTGGATACGTTAAATGCAAAACAAAGATGTGATATGAATCCAGCCTAAGCTGTAATGTCAGCTTAATGGAAGGAAGGCTCTGATATACTATATGAGAACTGTATTTACCATCTGAACAATATATACTTTATTTATATGAGATATGCTTTTTAGGTTCAATGATTGTTGTGCATTACTGTAAAGTAGTGTTGAGCGAGCATGCTTGGCCGAATACCAGTTCGGCTCGAGCATCGCTATGCGCGGCACATGGCGGTCCTCGGCTGAGGACAGCATGTGCTCGAGCGCAATGCTCGAGTCTACTCCCCTAACATTTTGCGGCTGTTAAGCAGCCAATAAACGTGCAGGTAAGTACTGCCCTCACTGTAATGCCAGTTGCCATGTTGGCAACTGGCATTACAGTGATTGGCTATTCGGAACGCGTCATCGGGTGCTATATAACAGAGTAAGCAGCTCAGCCGCTTCCTGCTCTTCCTCTCTGCACTCAGGTATCCGCTGTCGGCACAGGAGAAGGCAGAAGCGGTAATAAACTGCTCCTGTTTTCTCCTCAGGGTCCCCGCTGTGTCTGACAGCTGGGACCTGTCCTGCTCCTGCTAGGTTCCAGGAGCAGGGGCTGTAAAGAGCTGTCTGACCATTTATATATGTGGCGATATGTATAGGGCAGGGATCAGCAACCTTCGGCACTCTAGCTGCTGTAAAACTACCACTCCCATCATGCAAACTTTCTTGGCTGTTCTTGTAACTCCCATGGAAGTGAAAGGAGGATTCTGGGAGTTGTAGTTTCAGAACATCTGGAGTGCCGGAGGTTGCTGATCCCTGGTATGGAGGTATGTGCAGATAGGACATATATATCCAGTGGGCACTCTGGAAGGGGTTAACTGTTCAATGTTTCAGTACTTTTTGCACAACTTGCTGCTTTCTAACAAGGAGCTTTTTTTTCTTTTTTTTATAATCTTTATTAGTAAATTCATAATACAATCCCTTCAATAAATAAAAAAGAAAGGAATATATAATAAATCTAGTTTATCATAACCCCTTGGCACCCCTATCCCACCCAATTCACCCTGTAAACCCCTGTTTGCGATGCGTCTCTGGTAGAAAAAAAAAAAAAGGAAGGCTAGGGAGAGGAGGAAAAAAGGAAGCAACTGGAAAATTTCTTAAAAGCACAGGCTCCCTCTATTCCCTAAAACCTCAGCAACCAAATCCTCTTCCACTTATCCTCATTTTTTCTTTGCTTATATAAAATGCTTTTATATATTTTGACTTTATTCACTATATTAACCCACATCTTTACATTGGGGGAGTTCCTAGAGAACCACAATCTTGTAATCATTAAGTGAGCCAGATGGATGACTCTAGTAAGAAGTTTTTTGATATCTAGAGTACAGTTGACCTCAGAAAAGTCATTCAGCAAACAGCATTGTGGGATCAATGGGATCAATACCCCCAAATTGTGCTCTATAAATTCATAAATTAATCTCCAATAATTACTTATCTCACCTACAAAACCAAAAAATATGTAAGAAGTCTGCTTCAAGCACGTCACATCTGGGACAATTACACGTTTCCCTATACACACATTTATTTAGCCACATCAGAGTAATATATAGTCTGTGCATAATATTAAACTGAACTACAACATGATGAAAATTATGTGAAACAAATCTTAGGTTTAAACATATCCTCCCAATCTAACGTGCCTATATTGAGACATTCCACCCCCCATGCTTTTTGCCCAGAGAATACTGTCTTATTAAACTGTGACTTAACTAATGTCTTATATGATTGTGCAATCTTAACCTTACAATTCAGATTCTCTATTATATCTTCAAACATTGTGCAAGGTTCAATTATAAGTCGTGCTTTTTACCTAACCCTACCTTATACTGTCTGTAACTGAAAATATCTAAACCAACTTAGAGTACTTAAATTACATCTTTGTACAACGTGGAGTAGGGGAAGAATATCCCCACTTCCACCACCTGTGTAACATATAAGATATTATTATTTTTCCAGAAGTGATCACCTGATATTTCCGAGAGATTCTTTAAATAAACATTATGCCAAAGGGGGGTACAGGAAACTGATCCCTTAATTCCCAACCAAGTTCTAACAGGGGTCCAGGATTTAGAAAAAAATCATTCTAGTTCATCCTATACTCCTGTTTCCCAATGGTTAATTGGCCAGATTTTAGCAGGGTAAATATGTTATCATATGGGGAACCCTCCACCAGTGACCTACAAAGAGAGTTTTTTCCCACTCACTCCACAAACATAACTGTGCATCAATGAAATACCCCTTGAAGTATGGAAGATTTAAACCTCCACGCTCCAGTGGCTTATACATATACTCCAGTTTTAAACTTACTCTCTTCATTCCCAAAATTAGATCATTGACAAGTCTCTCCGTTAATTTGAATAACTTGTCAGCAATCCAAATAGGTGAATTTCTTATTACATATAGCAGTTGAGGCAAGATTACCATTTTAACCGAGATTCTGTCCGCTCTAGATAGAGGAAGCCTATTCCAGATTGTAATCTTAGATCTTATCTTGGAGATCACTGAAATGATATTAGGCTGTGTATATTCTTCAATTCTGGGGGAGATTCTTACACCCAGATACTCAAATAGTTCTGAAACCTTGGGCATATTCTGAGATCTCTCATTGGATAATTCAAAATTATTCAATAACATCAGATTGGTTTTGGACCAATTGGTATCAAAGCCAGAAGCTTCCCCAAATAAGCTTACTGCTTGGATTATTCTTGGCAAAGTCTCATTGGTATGATCTATAAAAAATAGGACATCATCTGCGTATAAAGATATACGTTCCCCCCCCCCCCCTAATACCGTAACCCTTTATTTAGAGGGTCCTGTCTCACCCTGACAGCTAGAGGTTCAATATATATGTCAAATAATAATGGAGAGAGTGGGCAACCCTGCCTAGTACCCCTCGATAGCCCAAAGGTGGAGGTCAAATTCCTGTTAATACTTAATTTTGCCACGGGAGACTTATATAAAAGCCGAATCATACCTATAAAACGATCTCCAAAACCCATCCTTCCCATAGTCTTCCAGAGGAATTCCCACTCCACCCTGTCGAAGGCTTTAGATGCATCTAGCAACAAGATGGAGCGGGAATCCTCACCTACCACCTGCATGTTGGCAAACAATCTATGGAGATTGTAGTGGGTGCCTTTATTTAGAATAAACCCATTCTGATCAGGGTGGATAACCGTTGTTATATCTCCAGAAAGCCTTGTGGCAAGGACTTTTGACAATAATTTAATGTCAGTGTTCAATAACGATATGGGTCTATAGGACCCCATATCTAACGGGTCCTTACTTTTTTTTGGGAGTAATACGATTACTGCTTTTGTCATAGATTCAGGAAGTTTATCATCTCCAAAAGAATCCAGAAAAACAAGTAACTTCCCGATACTTCCTATAAAACTCGTAAGGAAGGCCATCTAAGCCAGGTGAGGAATTCCCGCACACAGGCCCGGAGAGCATCCTCTAAGTCCTGAAGGGTTATATCTCTCTCAAGGACCTTCCGCTGTTCCTCTGAAATCCTCAGAAAAGTGATCGAGTCTAAATAGAATTCCATCTTCTCTTTAAGGATGTTCTTGTCTGATTGATACATTTCTGAAAAATACTCCAGAAAGTTCAACTTAATTTGATCTGGATTTTCAGTAATTAGTCCTCGTGGTGTCTGAATCTTTAATATATCTTTTATTGGGTCTTGATTTGATATAATAGTTGCTAGTAATTTACCCAAGTGCCCTAATTCTGAGTAGTATTTTTGTCCCCTAAAAAAAGAGTCTGCTGGGCCTTATCTAGTAAAAAATCTGAATAAGGCCTCATACACACGACCGTTGTGTGCATCCGCGTCCGTTCCGTCATTTTTCACAGTTTAGCGGAGGTCCCATTCATTTCTATGGAGCTGTGAAAAAAAACTGATAGTCCTCCGTTTTTTCTCAGCGTCCGTGATTCCAGTCCGTCCAAAAAAAGTAACCTGTCCTATTCTTGTCAGTGGAAATCGGAGGACGGACCCATTCAAGTCAATGTCTCCGTCAAAAAAAACGGATACACAACTGGTATGTCATCCGTGTCCGCGTCCGTGTCTGTTTTTTTCTACAAGACCTTGGTGCAATAAAATTGCACTTTTCATTAACCTTCCTTTTTTTCCCCTGTCAGACAAAAAAAAAGGAAGACACAAGGAAACACAACTGAAGCAAAATCGGACACGGACCACTGAAGCCAAATCACTTTCTTTTTGCATTACTGAGTTTCCTCAGATCAGCAAATTTATTGGTGTAAAACAAAAAGGCTTCTTTTAGCGATTTTTCTCTCAAATCGTAATCCATCCTTATACGATAAATGATACTAAAGAATAGCCCCCTCATGAAGTCCTTAAAAGCATCCCAAATTAACTAAGTCTTGGCCGAGTTATTGTTAACCTCCCAAAAGGAGAAAATTTCCTTTTTAAGTTGATCATGGTTGTCTAATAATGTCAACCAGTATGGATTCAATCTAAAGGGCTTTATAGATATCTATAGGGATAAGTGTACATGATCCGAAAGTACCCTTGCTTCATATCTAATGTGTCTCACAAAACCTCATATTTTCTATTTAGTAGGGCTAAATCAATCCAAGACATACATCTCCCAGACTAACTTATGCAATAAAAAAACCTTCTTCCCTCATCCCAATAGTTCCCAGAGGTCCACAAAACCAAACTCATTACAAAATCTTGCCTGGTGGGTCCCTTGAGAGGCCATAGTAGTTTGGAGTACTAATCCTATCAACCTTAGTATTCATAACACAGGGTGGGCCACTCTGGCCATTTTTCCACAAAGATCAGTAAGCTAATCAGTACATGAAGAGAGAAAGGGGGGGTATTATTAATGATTATTTTTCTCACTGCCATGCAGTTTCCCATAGAGGAAGATATATCTCCCCTGACTATCGATAGAGGATGCCTCGCAGACAAATTCAACCCCTCTATGAAAAAAAAACTGACACTCCTCTGGAATAGCTATTAAATGTAGAGTGAAATGACTGCGAGATCCACCCCCTACCGATCCATCGAGACGCCTACTCAGTAACATGGGTCTCCAACAGGCAAACCACTGCTGGTAGGTGTCTCTGAATCAGATCAAATACAGCTTGTTTTTTAAGTTTGTCTCCCAGTCCGCACACATTCCAGGTTAATACTCTAATTAATATACATGAAGTCACAAGAATTATTAATTACAATAGAATTCCTTTTTCCCCATTCCCGCCCCCCAAGTTAACCCAAAGACACATCTCAACCCATAACCCAATTCCTCCGCCCCTCCCATCCCCATCCCAGATGATCCGCAGCTATTAAACAACAGACCTCTTTACTTAGACCCCTCCCCTTCCCCCCCAACCCTTCACCTCCACAATTGTTGAAAATTATTACAATCCAGCCATTCCGTAGCAAGCGCTGGAGTCTCAAAAAAGTGTACTATGTCATTGAAAACTATTCAGAGTTTGGCCGGATGCAGAACTGAATGCTTAATGTCTTTTTGCTGTAGACGTTTCTTGACCACTACAAAGTTCCGCCTCTTTTCTTGAATTTCCCTGGAGAAATCTGGAAAAAAAAAACAATTTATTTCCATCATATACAATAGGTGGGGGATTCCCTAGCCCTTCTCAGGATCATATCTCTGTCTCTTGAAACAAGAACTTTTGCCAGAAGGATCCTAGGTGATCTTCCAGGCCTTGGTTGTCCTCCTGGAAATCGATGGGCCCTCTCTATCATAAACATTGGGGAAAAATGTTGTTCTCCTGGAACTCGATGGGCCCTCTCTATCATAAACATTTGGGAAAAATGTCGTCCTCCAAAATTATTTAGAATTAGCGTCTGAACCATGACCGCTGCATTATTTTTCTCCGCCCCCTTGGGTAGCCCCAATATTTTCACGTTACATCTCCTGGATCTATCTTCCAGCTCCACCATCTTCTTTTGTAGCATATTTTGATGAGTATTCAAGGTGGGAATTTGAGTTTTTAACTCTTTTACTTTAGTCTCCAGTGAACCAACCGATTTTTCCATATCAGTCACTCTTTCTCGTATCTTTTTCAAATCATCCCTAATTAGGGATGCATCTGTCTGAACAGAACCAAGCTGTATTGCAATTTCTTGTATTATTATATTTTTTTTTTTATTAACCGCACTCAATATTTCCTCCATTGGGGAGGTTTCAGTTTTAGTGTTTGGTAACTCCTCCATACTCTCAATAACCCCTTCCTCCACCACCTCCTCCATTTTAGAGTCTGCAGCATTTTTTTTTAGAATTAACATCCGCTTGCCCCTTTACCCCCTGATCTCGTATTTTTATTTTGTGATTTCAGAAACTGCTTTATTTTCCCAGAGATGAAAATGATATGACTGTGACATACACTACTCACAAAAAGTTAGGCCTGGCTCACACCTGAGTGTTTTACAGTGCGTTCACACGCGCTGTAAAACGCTCAACAGGCAAAAACCCATGTTTCCCTATGGGCATGGTTCTTACCCGCGCGTTTTACAGCGCGTACGAACGCGCTGTAAAATGCCCTACGCCCAAAGGAGTACAGGAGCTTCTTTGGGGCGTATTGTCGCGCGTTCGCGCCCCTAGACTTCAACGGGAACGCAGGAAGTCTCTTTCATTGGACACCTGTAGACATGGCTGTTTTTCGTACGACGCGCGTTTCCTATTTCCAAAAACGCGCTGTAATACACCCCAAAAACGTCGGACAAAAAAGCGCGTAAAACGCACGTATTAAATACGCTCAAGTGTGAACCAGGCCTTAGGGATATTAAAATTGTTGGTGAAATTACAGGGTAGACCTAAAATAAACTCTGACCTTTATAAGTACACTCAATGTGACCTTCTAAACTTTTTAATGCACATGTCCAACTGTTCAATGTTTCAGTAATTTTTGCACAGCTTGCTGTTCTGTAACAAGGAGCTTACGGCAAAATTTAAAACAGCTGTTTGATCCATGAATCGCCCAATACATATCCTGGTTCAATTGGAATTGGTATTTAAACAGTTATTTACATCATGCTGTTCACATTTTGACATCATGAAACCAATACAACACCTAACAATACCTCACCATTTAAAAAACTTCAAGCAGCATGTTCTCAGGCGGAAATAGTCATTGAGCTTAGAGTGTCATAGAGTGTCATCAGAAGGTTGCAACAGAGATACAGGGAGACTGGAAGAGTCACAGAAAGGCATAAAAGTGGACATCCTTTAGCCACATCCAACCCTTATGACCGCTTCATTGTAGACAATGCCCTGCAGAACAGGATGATGAATGTCACACAACTCCAGGCACATTTAAGGGAGGTGAGAATCACCCAAGTGTCATGTCAGACCATTCAAAACCGTTTACATCAGCATGGTCTCCATGCTAGATGACCTGCAATGGTACCTGACCACAGGCCTCATAATCTTGCAAGGGCCAGGGAGCAGGGCCAGGGAGCATGTATGCTGGAAGAGTGACCAGTGGGCCTCAGTGCTGTTCACTGAAAGTCAATTCATGTTGAGCAGAAATGATGGCTGCCAACTATGTTGGAAATGTCAAGGAGAGAGCCTTTAGTGGTGGTACTGTTAAAATGTGGGCAGGTGTGTCTAGTCAATACAACACTGCCCTACATTTTGCGAATGGTACAGTGACAAGCCCATATGTCATGGATGCGGTGTGGGTGGAAAACTCCACACCGAGTACAGGAGGAAAAAGGGACACAATCTAGACCTGGAAACAAGGGAAAAAGAGAATGTCACCTCCTAGAACAACCTTAAGCCAAGTCCTGACTACCTATCAGTATAAACTGACCTCGATGGTAGTAAAGTTCATACACAGTAACCTAGAGCTCTAACACACCCTGTAGGGCTATGGTATAGTGGCAGGACTTGAGACAACCTATTCCTGAACCAGAATGAAGGATGAACAGGAGTCTCCCTTAGGCCTAGATACAAAAGACAGGGAAATACAACAAACAAAATACAAATAGGGAAAACAACACTTAACTTTACATGAAGCAAATGCAGCGCCAGGAGCACAACCGAGATCCAACAACCAGCTATCCAAGAGTTTAGAAACTGAAACTATAAACAGCACCCCCAAATGGGGTAAGCAGTAAAAAATAGGGGACGTTAAATGACCAAACCAACAACACCTACAAGAGGTCTGGTCATTACCAAAACAACACAGACATACACTCACCTAAAGAATTATTAGGAACACCATACTAATACGGTGTTGGACCCCCTTTTGCCTTCAGAACTGCCTTAATTCTACGTGGCATTGATTCAACAAGGTGCTGATAGCATTCTTTAGAAATGTTGGCCCATGTTTATAGGATAGCATCTTGCAGTTGATTTTAAGGAATGCACATCCAGGGCACGAAGCTCCCGTTCCACCACATCCCAAAGATGCTCTATTGGGTTGAGATCTGGTGACTGTGGGGGCCATTTTAGTACAGTGAACTCATTGTCATGTTCAAGAAACCAATTTGAAATTATTTGAGCTTTGTGACATGGTGCATTATCCTGCTGGAAGTAGCCATCAGAGGATGGATACATGTTCTCATTCTGTTTACGCCAAATTCGGACTCTACCATTTGAATGTCTCAACAGAAATCCAGACTCATCAGACCAGGCAACATTTTTCCAGTCTTCAACAGTCCAATTTTGGTAAGCTCGTGCAAATTGTAGCCTTTTTTTTCCTATTTGTAGTGGAGATGAGTGGTACCCGGTGGGGTCTTCTGCTGTTGTAGCCCATCCGCCTCAAGGTTGTGCTTGTTGTGGCTTCACAAATGCTTTGCTGCATACCTCGGTTGTAACGAGTGGTTATTTCAGTCAACATTGCTCTTCTATCAGCTTGAATCAGTCGGCCCATTCTCCTCTGACCTCTAGCATCCACAAGGCATTTTTGCCCACAGGACTGTGGCATACTGGATGTTTTTCTCTTTTCACACCATTCTTTGTAAACCCTAGAAATGGTTATGCGTGAAAATCCCAGTAACTGAGCAGATTGTGAAATACTCAGACCGGCCCGTCTGGCACCAACAACCATGCCACGCTCAAAATTGCTTAAATCACCTTTCTTTCCCATTCTGACATTCAGTTTGGAGTTCAGGAGATTGTCTTGACCAGGACCACCCCTTTTTATGCATTGAAGCAACTGCCATGTGATTGGTTGACTAGATAATTGCATTAATGAGAAATAGAACAGGTGTTCCTAATAATTCTTTAGTTGAGTGTATATGATACACAAGGAACCATTCAGATTAACCCACGTGTTGCCAGCCTCTCTGATCTCCTGGCACCTGTCACGGGAGTGTCCGTGATACCAATCTAATTGAATAGCATTATTAATACAGTCATTGTGCCTGAACAACACATGCCTATTTTCATCTTCATGGACGACAATCCGCCAGTTCATCTAGGTTGCATCATTAGGGAACGGCTGTTGGAGACATATCTCAAATGGAGTGGCCTGCACTTTCTCCAGACCCGAATCCCATTTAAAACCTATGGGATCAACTGAGTCGCCGTGTAGAGGCTTGTAACTCAGTACCCCAGAACCTCAATGACCTGAGAGCCACCCTTCAAGAAGAGTGGGATGCCATGCCTCAGTAGACAATATGTCGACTTGGGAACAGCAGGATATGTTGTTGTCAAGCTCTAATTGATGCTCGAGGCCATATGACAATTTTTTGAGACATTGACATTTTTTGTGGGGGTGTACCCACCACTTTTGCTGGCTTTTTGTCACGGCTGTATGTGAGCAACAAGAGCATACACAGTAAATAGAGCTACTGACCGGACCCAAACTAGGGAGGATAAAGGGTGACCCCTGTCAGACCCTCAAAGCTCTCCCTATGCTGCTAAAGCACATGCCCGGATCCAAATGGTGGAACGGGGCATGCCACGTACCTAAGACTGATGACCACTGTAACCCCTACAATAGTGGAAGGGGCACGGCCACCGATGCCCTGCTCAGAATATGGAGGGAACCGTGGCCGCCTCAGATCCAGTCAGAAAATAAACAGGTACACAACAATGTCTGCACACTTAGCTGAAGGTGCTGCAGCCGCAGAGAAGACGGATCCAAGGACAGCTGGCAATATCCGGAGTGCTTGCTGCAGCAGAACACAGGTCCAGTGAAATGATAGCTAACAAGTGAAGATACTCAAGCAAGAGCTACAACTCAAATGAGAACTATAATCCACAACCTAGAAAGGAGGAGGGGTGATTTAAGGGCAGGGAAATCAAACGCAGGAGGAACAGCTGGGAGGACTCCTCCAAGCTCTAGTAGTGACATCATCACAGGGGTGGAGAAACAGAGCTGTGAGAACATCTCAAAACTCTGGTAGTGACAGTACTCCCCCCTCTACGGGTGGACTCCGGACACCCAGGTCCCACCTTCTCAGGATGATCCCTATGAAATGCCCTGATGAGATGAGTGGCTTTAATGTCCGACACCGGAACCCACATCCTCTCCTCAGGACCATAACCCTTCCAATGAACGAGGTACTGAAGAGAACCGCGGGACAATGCGAGAGTCCCACAATTCTGGAAACCTCAAACTCCAGATTGCCATCAACCCAAAATCGAGGCGGAGGCCAAGAGGAGGGTACCGTGGGCTGGACATATGGTTTTAAGAGAGAATCTGTGAAATACATTATGTATCTTCCAACCCATGGAAGATCAAGACGGAAGGCAACAGGATTGATGACTGACAAGATTTTGTAGGCCCAATTAACTTGGACCCCAATTTCCAGAGGGAACCTTCAGTTTAATATTTCTTGTTGTAGACAACCACACCAGATCACACCCACATTCTGGTCACGGACCAGGGCACACGTCTCTTATCAGCCACACCGTTTATACTTCTCACATCATCTTTCTAAAGATTACTATGAATCTTTTGCCATATGGTAGACAAGGACGAGGGAAATTTCTCCTCCTTCAAGGTAAACCAGAAAGAGCCCCTCCCGAGAATGTCCCAAACTGCGGATGGAAACCCATATGCACCAAAGAATGGTGACTTATCAGAAGATTCCTGACGACGGTTGTTCAGAGCAAACTCGCAAGAGGTAGAAATGAAACACCAATCCTCCTGGTTCTCTGCCACAAAAACAGCGCAAATATGTCTCCAGATTCTGATTGAGGCGCTCAGTCTGGACCATTCGACTGCGGGTGAAAAGCAGAAGAGAAGGACAGCCGAACACCCCCAGGCGAGAGACAGAAGCTTCCAGAACCTGGCCACAACTGCGTGCCTCTATCGGAAACATATTCAGAGGGAATGCCGTGCAATTTAACAATATGGTCGACAAAAGCTTGCGCCAACGTTTTAGCATTAGGTAACCAGGGAAAGGTACGAAATGAGCCATCTTGCTAAAAACGGTCCACCACCACCAGGATCACCGACTTCCCTGAGGAACGAGAAAGATCCGTGATAAAGTCCATGGACAGGTGTGTCCAAGGACGGGAAGGTATGGGTAACGGGAGAAGGGAACCTGAAGGCCGTGAACGAGGACTTAGCGCGAGCGCACGTCTCACAAGCAGCCACAAAACCCTCCACCGACTTACGAAGAGCCGGCCACCAAAAATCTCCGAGCAATGAGATCTACCCGTGGCTCTACTCCCGGGGTGACCGCAAGAACAGTATCATGATGCTCCTTGAAGAGTTTGTGATGTAGCTCAGGAGGCACAAACAACTTCCAGAAGGACAACCGGGCAGGTGCCTCAGTCTGGGCAGCCTGGACTCGGCCTCCAAATCGGAATATAGAGCAGAAACAACTACCCCCTCCGCCAAAATGGACCCGGGTCCTCTGAGTTTCTCCTCTCCCGGGAAAACAGCGAGAGAGAGCATCAGCCTTCACATTTTTGATCCCAGGGCGGAATGTAACAACAAAATTGAATCTGGAAGAACAGAGACCATCTGGCCTGTCTCGGATTCATACGCCTGGCCGACTCAAGTATGCCAGATTCTTATGGTCGGTAAAAACGGTGATAGGGTGCCTGGCCCCCTCCAACCAATGGCACCATTCCTCGAAAGCCAACTTGATGGCCAACAACTCCTTATCTCCCACATCATAGTTTCTCTCTGCCGGGGAGAGTTTTTTAGAGAAAAAGGCACAGGGTCGCCATTTGGCAGGAGAAGAGCCCTGGGACAAAACCGCACCCACACCCACCTCGGAAGCATCCACCTCAACAATAAAAGGTAAGGAAACATCGGGATGCACCAAGATGGGAGCAGACGCAAAAATCTCTTTAATCTTAGAAAAAGCTGCAAGCGCCTCCTCCAGACCAGAGGAAAGATCTGTCCCCTTTTTTGTCATGTCAGTAAGGGGTTTGAACAACAGAGGAATAATTCAAAATTAACTTTCTGTAATAGTTCGCAAAACCCAGAAAGCGCATCAATGCCTTCTGATTCTCAGGAAGCTCCCACTCAAGTACAGCACGGACCTTCTCCGGATCCATGCGAAAACCAGAAGCAGAGAGGAGAAAACCCAGAAATTGAATCTCCGATACCATAAAAGACATTTCTCCAGCTTGGCGTACAATTTATTTTCCCGCAGAATCTGCAGAAACCTGAAAAGATGATCCTGATGGGTCTGAACATCAGGGGAAAAAATCAAAATATCGTCAAGATACACCAATACAAATTTCCCCATTAAATGGTAGAAAATACTATTAACAAAATGATCACGCCGAAAGGCATAACGAGATTCTCGAAATGCCCGTTAGGAGTATTAAAGGCCGTTTTCCATTCATCCCCCTCTCTGACCCTGACCAGGTTGTACGCGCCTCTCAAATCCAATTTGGAAAAAACCTTGGCCCCAACAATTTGGTTGAAGAGGTCCGGATCAGAGGAAGGGGATAGGGATCGCGAATCGTGATACGGTTCAGCTCCCTAAAATCTAGGCAAGGTCTCAGAGAGCCATCTTTTTTTTTAACAAAAAAAAAAACCCGCGGCAACAGGTGATTTTGAGGGACGAATATGCCCCTTATCGAGACTCTCGGAGATATAGGTTCGCATTGCGATTCTTTCCGGTTGTGAGAGATTGTAGAGGCGTGCTTTTGGCAGCTTGGCGCCGGGAATGAGGTTAATGGGACAGTCAAACTCCCGGTGAGGAGGTAGCTCCTGAACACCGCTCTCGGAAAACACGTCCGAGAAATCAGAGAGAAATGATGGCACAGTTTTAGTAGACACCTCTGCAAAAGTCGCTGTGAGACAATTCTCTCTACAAAAGTCACTCCACTCATTTATTTGCCTTCCTTGCCAATCAATAGTGGGGTTATGTCTAGAGAGCCAGGGTAACCCCAAAACTAGAGGAGAAGGCAATCCGTTAAGGACAAAACAAGATATATCCTCCACATGAGTGTCACCTACAGCTAGCCGGATATTGTGAACAATGCCCTTCAGGGCTCTCTGTGAGAGTGGAGCAGAGTCAATAGCAAAAAAGGTCTATCCTTTTCTAATGTGCAAACCTGAAAACCATGCATGGCTACAAATTGAGTGTCAATAAGATTGACGGCCGCTCCACTATCGACAAAAATCTCACAAGAAATGACTTTGCTCTCTAGCGCCACCCTGGCAGACAGGGAGAAAACGGGAACTGCCAGGTCAGAGGGAAAAGCATCAATTCCTACATCAACTTTGCCCAAAGTAGCAGATGAAGCAGAATATGATGATTTACCTTTTGAGGTATTTCTCTTATTATTGCTCTTAGTACAGTTCAAGAATCTCCTAGACGGACCAAACAATTGCCAAATGAAGCTATGCCCCCACAACAAAAACCAACACCAGACTCTGCTCGGACTAAATCCTCTTTATCAGGGCCAAGTCGAACCTAGCTGCATGGGCTCCTCCCTCAAGAGGGGGAGCGAGACAGGTATGAGGCCCCGCACACCTGAATAAGTCCGCACCTCTGCACCCGTAGATGACAATGCTGGACAGAGAGGTCTCGTTTCTTTCTCTTAGACGCCTGTCAAGGCGTACCGCCAATGACATGGCAGACTCTAAGGACGTTGGTCTCTCATGGAAAGCAAACGCATCTTTCAATCTCTCTGAGAGACCATGACAGAACTGACTCCGGAGTGCAGCATCATTCCAACCTGAATCAGCTGCCCATCTCCGAAATTCAGAACAATAAAGCTCCGCAGACAGTTTGTTCTGGCATAAAACACGTAAGTTAGATTCGGCCAGAGCAACACGATCCGGGTCATCATATATCTGCCCCAGGGCCACAAAAAATCTTTCCACGGATCGAAGGGAGGGATCCCCTGATGGCAGCGAAAAATCCCAAGTCTGAGCATTACCCCTGAGCAGGGAGATGACAATCCTCACCCTCTGCTCCTCCTTACCAGAGGAGTGGGGACACAAGCAAAAATGGAGTTTGCATGCCTCTCTGAAGCGAACAAAATTCTCACTGCCCCCGGAGAACGTTTCCGGAAGTGAGACCTTTGGCTCGCAACAGACTCCATGAGCCGGAGCAGAGCCCAATGCTTGAAGCTGAGACATAGATTGACGGAGATCCGCTACTTCCAAAGAAAGACCCTGCATGCGGTCAACCAGGCCAGAAAGCGGATCCATGTCAAAAGGACGGTTTTTGGTGGTTTATAATGTCACGGCTGTATGTGAGCAACAAGAGCAATACACAGTTAATAGAGCTACTGACCGGACCAAACTAGGGAGGATAAAGGGTGACCCCTGTCAGACCCACAAAGCTCTCCCTATGCCTGCTAAAGCACATGCACCGGATCCAAATGGTGAACGGGGCATGCCACGTACCTATGACTGATGACCATGTAACCCCTAACAATAGTGGAAGGGGCACGGCCACCGATGCCCTGCTCAGAATATGGAGGGAACCGTGGCCGACCTCAGATCCGTCAGAAATAAACAGGTACACAACAATGTCTGCACTCTAGAGGCTTGATGTGCTGCAGCGCGCAGAGGAAGACGGATCCAAGGACAGCTGGCAATATCCGGAGTGCTTGCTGCAGCAGAACACAGGTCCAGTGAAATGATAGCTAACAAGTGAAGATACTCAAGCAAGAGCTACAACTCAAATGAGAACTATAATCCACAACCTAGAAAGGAGGAACAGCTGGGAGGACTCCTCCAAGCTCTAGTAGTGACATCATCACAGGGGTGGAGAAACAGAGCTGTGAGAACGTCTCAAAACTCTGGTAGTGACACTTTTGTTTCAATAAATTATTTGAAATCCCCATTGCATGCTTCTACTTAAATGCTCTACTTTCATGATATAATATCACTGTTGCTAGAACTTTTTACGAGAAGCCAATATATATCCAATCATGTTTGGTATATTTATATTTATAATTTTAAAATGACCTACAAGATTTATTTATTTTTTACAATAAAAATGCAATTGAACAGAGTCCACTGGAGTTAAATATATGCCATCCAGTACATTAATTCATTTTAAACGCAAACCAAAGAAAGTAGATGCGCTCACCTGTGTCCTACTTAATAAATGCATGGACCATAAACCCAAATCAAACAAGATTGGAGTCCAAAAAAAGTGGAAAAAAGTCCAGCTTCCAATAAAAAGCATTGCATTCTTTATTCTTTAAAAATCATGAATAATAAAATACAAGTGTGACATCATACAGATAAGACAGCGTTATAGTCTTAGTCATGATATAATCTATGTAATGCTAAAAGTCTTATATAGCCAACACCCATCCATCAATTAATGGCACCTACAAGGGGGGATGGCTACATAGTAACATAGTTTATAAGGCTGAAAAAAGACATCTGTCCATACAGTTCAGCCTGTTGTACAAGATATACATAAAATAAGGGAAAAAAATCCAGAAAAAACAAGAAGGAAAAAGAAAACCAAAAAACAAGTAACATCACATTAATTGTATTGCAGAATAAGATCATTTTTTTTATTGAGGCCAGTAAGAGTACAGCTGGAACATCTAAAAAGACTCCTGGCTAAGCAGTTTCTTCCTATGGCCCCTTCTCTGATCGGGGCCATAACTCGCTCAACTCCAGCCGACATATTGCATATTGCAAGCCTTGCAGGTAATCACATAATCTGTATAGCTAGTATTGTAGTTTACATATTGTCTAATAGCAAACGAGTTACCATTAGCAGTGGAAGCTACAGATTTGGTATTTTGTATGTATTTACAAAAGATGCAGATTGTATGTCCACATTTGTAAGTTCCTATGTGGTGTAACCATGTAGGTCGGGAGGATACGGTGTCTCTGAATAAATTGGGACTGACACTTTATGACTGGGTAGGCGCTCTTTTTGCTAAACATTTAATCCACATATCTGCCACATTCCTCCAATCCTCATCATACTGTAAAAGTGACCAATTTTTTTTATTATTGCGCAAATTTTTCCATATTCCATACTATATTGTGAAATAAACAAAATGTCTTTTGTGCAATATCTGAGATCCTTTATAGCAGGAAATAACAGTCTTCGATAAAAAGGTTGCCGGATGTGTCCTTTAACCACCTCAGCCCCCCTAGCTTAAACACCCTTAATGACCAGGCCACTTTTTACACTTCTGCACTACACTACTTTCACTGTTTATTGCTCGGTCATGCAACTTACCACCCAAATGAATTTTACTTTCTTTTCTTCTCACTAAATAGAGCTTTCATTTGGTGGTATTTCATTGCTGCTGACATTTTTACTTTTATTGTTATTAATCGAAATTTAACAAAATTTTTCCAAAAAATTACATTTTTCACTTTCAGTTGTAATTTTTTTTTTTTAAAAACGACATCCATATATACATTTTTCTCTAAATTTATTGTTCTGCATGTCTTTGATAAAAAAAAATGTTTGGGTAAAAAAAAATGGTTTGGGTAAAAGTTATAGCGTTTACAAACTATGGTACAAAAATGTGAATTTCCGCTTTTTGAAGCAGCTCTGATTTTCTGAGCACCTGTCATGCTTCCTGAGGTTCTACAATGGCCAGACAGTAGTAACACCCCACAAATGACCCAATTTCGGAAAGTAGACACCCTAAGGTATTCGCTGGTGGGCATAGTGAGTTCATAGAACTTTTTATTTTTTGTCACAAGTTAGCGGAAAATGATGATTTATTTATTTTTTATTTTTTCCTTACAAAGTCTCATATTCCACTAACTTGTGACAAAAAATAAAAACTTCCATGAACTCACTATGCCCATCACGAAATACCTTGGGGTGTCTTCTTTCCAAAATGGGGTCACTGCCATGGCATTCTAGGGGCCCTAATGTGTGGTAAGTAGTTTGAAATCAAAATGTGTAAAAAATGACCTGTGAAATCCGAAAGGTGCTCTTTGGAATGTGGGCCCCTTTGCCCACCTAGGCTGCAAAAAAGTGTCACACATCTGGTATCGCCGTACTCATGAGAAGTTGGGCAATTTGTTTTGGGGTGTAATTTTACATATACCCATGCTGGGTGAGAGAAATATCTTGGCAAAAGACAACTTTTCCCATTTTTTTTATACAAAGTTGGCATTTGACCAAGATATTTCTCTCACCCAGCATGGGTATTTTGAAAATGACACCCCAAAACACATTGCACAACTTCTCCTGAGTACGGCGATACCACATGTGTGACACTTTTTCGCAGCCTAGATGCGCAAAGGGGCCCAAATTCCTTTTAGGAGGGCATTTTTAGACATTTGGATCCCAGACTTCTTTCCACACTTTAGGGCCCCTAAAATGCCAGGGCAGTATAAATACCCCATATGTGACCCCATTTTGGAAAGAAGACACCCCAAGGTATTCAATGAGGGGCATGGCGAATTCATAGAATTTATTTTTTTTTGGCATAAGTTAGCGGAAATTTTTTATTTATTTTTTTCTCACTAAATCTCCCTTTCCGCTAACTGGGGAAAAAAATTTAAATCTTTCATGGACTCAATATGCCCCTCACGGAAAACCTTGGGGTGTCTTCTTTCCGAAATGTGGTCACATGTGGGGTATTTATACTGCCCTGGCATTTTAGCGGCCCTAAAGCGGTAGAAGAAGTCTGGAATATAAATGTCTAAAAATTTTTACGCATTTGGATTCCGTGAGGGGTATGGTGAGTTCATGTGAGATTTTATTTTTTGTCACAAGTTAGTGGAATATGAGACTTTGTAAGAAAATAAAAAATATTTTTTTTTCGCTAACTTGGGCCAAAAAAAATGTCTGAATGGAGCCTTACAGAGGGGTGATCAATGACAGGGGGGTGATCAGGGAGTGTATATGGGGTTATCACCCCCCTGTCATTGATCACCCCCCTGTAAGGCTCCATTCAGACGTCCGTATGTGTTTTGCGGATCTGCGGTGTCCGTGTTTTGCGGATCCACGGATCCGCAAAACACATACGGACGTCTGAATGGAGCCTTACAGGGGGGTGATCAATGACAGGGGGGTGATCAATGACAGGGGGGTGATCAGGGAGTCTATATGGGGTGATCACCCCCCTGTCATTGATCACCCCCCTGTAAGGCTCCATTCAGACGTCCGTATATATTTTGCGGATCCGATCCATGTATCCGTGGATCCATAAAAAACATATGGACGTCTGAATTGAGCCTTACAGGGGGGTGATCAATGACAGGTGGGTGATCAATGACAGGGGGGTGATCAGGAAGTCTATATGGGGTTATCACCCCCCTGTCATTGCTCATCCCCCTGTAAGGCTCCATTCAGACGTCCGTATGAGTTTTGCGGATCCGATCAATGTATCTGTGGATCCGCAAAACACATATGGACGTCTGAATGGAGCCTTACAGGGGGGTGATCAATGACAGGGGGGTAATCAATGACAGGGGGTGTGATCAGGGAGTCTATATGGGGTGATCACCCCCCTGTCATTGATCACCCCCTGTAAGGCTCCATTCAGACGTCCCGTATGTGTTTTGCGATCCGATCCATGTATCCGTGGATCCATAAAAACATACGGATGTCTGAATGGAGCCTTACAGGGGGGTGATCAATGGCAGGGGGGGGTGATAAATGACAGGGGGGGTGATCAGGGAGTCTATATGGGGTTATCAACCCCCTGTCATTGATCACCCCCCTGTAAGGCTCCATTCAGACGTCCGTATGTGTTTTGCGGATTTGATCCATGTATCCGTGGATCCGCAAAACACATACGGACGTCTGAATGGAGCCTTACAGGGGGGTGATCAATGACAGGGGGGTGATTCAATGACAGAGGGGGGGTGATCAATGACAGAGGGGGTGATCAGGGATGTCTTATATGGGGTGATCACCCCCCTGTCATTGATCACCCCCCTGTAAGGCTCCATTCAGACGTCCGTATGTGTTTTTGTGGATCCGATCCATATATCCGTGATCCATAAAAAACATCCGGACGTCTGGAATGGAGCCTTACAGGGGGGGTGATCAATTGACAGGTGGGTGAGATCAATGACAGGGGGGTGAATCAGGGAGTCTATATGGGGTTATCACCACCCTGTCATTGATCACCCCCCCTGTAAGGCTCCATACAGACGTCCGTATGTGTTTTGCGGATCTGCGGTGTCCGTGTTTTGCGGATTCCACGGATACGCAAAACACATACGGACGTCTGAAGGGAGCCTTACAGGGGGGCGTGATCAATGACAGGGGGGGTTATCAATGACAGGGGGGTGATCAGGGAGTCTAATGGGGTGATCACCCCCCTGTCATTGATCACCCCCCTGTAAGCTCCATTCAGACGTCCGTATATATTTTGCGGATCGATCCATGTATCCGAGATCCATAAAAAATTATGGACGTCTGAAATGGAGCCTTACAGGGGGGTGATCAATGACAGGGGGGTGATTAATGACAGGGGGGTGATCAGGAAGTCTATATGGGGTTATCACCCCCTGTCATTGATCATCCCCCTGTAAGGCTCCATTCAGACGTCCGTATGAGTTTTGCGGATCCGATCAATGTATCCGTGGATCCGCAAAACACATATGGACGTCTGAATGGAGCCTTACAGGGGGGTGATCAATGACAGGGGGGTGATCAATGACAGGGGGGTGATCAGGGAGTCTATATGGGGTGATCACCCCCCTGTCATTGATCACCCCCCTGTAAGGCTCCATTCAGACGTCCGTATGTGTTTTGCGGATCCGATCCATGTATCCGTGGATCCATAAAAAACATACGGATGTCTGAATGGAGCCTTACAGGGGGGTGATCAATGGCAGGGGGTTGATAAATGACAGGGGGGTGATCAGGGAGTCTATATGGGGTTATCAACCCCCTGTCATTGATCACCCCCCTGTAAGGCTCCATTCAGACGTCCGTATGTGTTTTGCGGATTTGATCCATGTATCCGTGGATCCGCAAAATACATACGGACGTTTGAATGGAGCCTCACAGGGGGGTGATCAATGACAGGGGGGTGATCAATGACAGAGGGGGTGATCAGGGAGTCTATATGGGGTGATCACCCCCCTGTCATTGATCACCCCCCTGTAAGGCTCCATTCAGACGTCCGTATGTGTTTTGTGGATCCGATCCATGTATCCGTGGATCCATAAAAAACATACGGACGTCTGAATGGAGCCTTACAGGGGGGTGATCAATGACAGGTGGGTGATCAATGACAGGGGGGTGATTAGGGAGTCTATATGGGGTTATCACCCCCCTGTCATTGATCACCCCCCTGTAAGGCTCCATTCAGACGTCCGTATGTGTTTTGCGGATCCGATCCATGTATCCGTGGATCCATAAAAAACATACGGACATCTGAATGGAGCCTTACAGGGGGGTGATCAATGACAGGGGGGTGATCAGGGAGTCTATATGGGGTGATTACCCCCCTGTCATTGATCACCCCCCTGTAAGGCTCCATTCAGACGTCCGTATGTGTTTTGCGGATCTGATCCATGTATCCGTGGATCTGTAAAAAACATACGGACGTCTGAATGGAGCCTTACAGGGGGGTGATCAATGACAGGGGGGTGATCAATGACAGGGGGGTGATCAGGGAGTCTATATGGGGTAATCACCCCCCTGTCATTGATCACCCCCCTGTAAGGCTCCGTTCAGACGTCCGTATGTGTATTGCGGATCCGATCCATGTATCCGTGGATCCATAAAAAACATACAGACGTCTGAATGGAGCCTTACAGGGGGGTGATCAATGACAGGGGGGTAATCAATGACGGGGGGGTGATCAGGGAGTCTATATGGGGTGATAACCCCCCTGTCATTGATCACCCCCCTGTAAGACTCCAATCAGACGTCCGTATGTGTTTTGCAGGTCCGATCCATGTATCCGTGGATCCGTAAAAAACATACGGACGTCTGAATGGAGCCTTACAAGTGGGTGATCAATGACAGGGGGGTGATCAATGACAGGGGGGTCATCAGGGAGTCTATATGGGGTGATCAGGGGTGATTAGGGTTTAATAAGGGGTTAATAAGTGACAGGGGGGGTGTAGTGTAGTGGTGTTTGGTGTTACTTATTACTGAGCTGCCTGTGTCCTCTGGTGGTCGATCCAAGCAAAAGGGACCACCAGAGGACCAGGTAGCAGGTATATTAGACGCTGTTATCAAAACAGCGTCTAATATACCTGTTAGGGTTAAAAAAAATTGCATCTCCAGCCTGCCAGCGAACGATTGCCGCTGGCAGGCTGGAGATCCACTCGCTTACCTTCCGATCCTGTAAAGCTGAAAAAAGTGTGCTTCAAAAGAAACCAGACAACCTGACAAATGTAATATTGTTGACCAAGTGTGTGGTTGCTGTAGACTATTACAAACCATTTTAAAGCTTTAATTGCTAGGTTGTGTGGTTTTGTAGTGTATAAAGAAACCAAGTCTGCAGTTACCCACACTGAGTCATCATGCCAAGGGAATTCTAACAGAGATTGCAAGACTGAACAGGTGTCCTGTAAAAACCCAGGGATAGTGTGAACTAGTGGCTGCAATAGGCTATCTACCCATTCCGAGAGCCTCTCTGATTCCCGCCACTATTAGGCTACTTTTAAACTCGCGTTTTGGCTTTCCGTTTGTGAGATCCGTCATAGGCTCTCACAAGCTGCCTGCAGCGTTTTGCTGTCCCCTTGACGAAACTGAGCCAAACGGATCGGTCCTGGCACACAATGTAAGTCAATGGGGACGGATCCGTTTTCTCTGACACAATCTGGCACAATAGAAAACGCATCTGTCCCCCATTGACTTTCAATGGAGTTCGGGATGGATCCGTCTTGGCTATGTTACAGATAATACAAATGGATCCGTTCATGACAAATGCATGCGGTTGTAATATTAGAACGAATCCATTTTTGCACATTCATGATGGATCTGCCCAAAACGTGAGTGTGAAAGTAGCCTATGCATGGGAGGAGGAAAACCATCCTTCTGTATTTTTTGCAAAGAGTGGAAAATCGGTGTTATAGGAAACTCCACTTAGATGTATTCAAATTGTTTCTTACTAATTTAACCACCAGAAAGACCCTGATCCAACAGAATCTGAAGCTTCTTCTGAAAAGAGGGGATGGGATTGTCGCAGAGAGGCTGCTAAACATTAGTATCACTCAACATATCTAGATTTTGTTGTTTATAGACTTGCCGATCTAGGACAACAATCACTTCCCCCTTATCAGCACACTTTATCACAATATCCTGTAAATTCATAAGTTGTTTAAGTGCACCTTGTTCAGATTTTGTTAGGTTAGATTTATTTATTTTTGTTTACATCATATAATTTTATTTGATCATATAAAACACCTAAATCCCTTTCAATCGGGTCTTGAAAATGGTCTAAAGCCAGAGACCGTGAATGAACCGGGTAAAAATCCCTATGATATGTTTTCATGGTATTGGAAACATTTTGTGCATAATCATCAGCAGACACAAAGTGAGATTCTTGGAGGCTTGAGATATGTGCCAGTTCCTGATGGGCAAAACATGGGGAGGACTCAATTATGGTGTCCCAGGAGGGATGCTCATGTTGCTTTAGCGAATCACTATCATTCTCCATCTTGTAGAAGTGTCTCTTTAAAGTAAGATTGCAAGCAAATCGATTTACAATGTGGCTGGAACAAAACAATGGATAACAAATTAACAACTTGAGAGTCATCTGTTACCTCCTACGCAAAGGGTTGCAATGACCTCCTCCTGTGTTTACACCCCACTCTACGTTTTTTGGAGAATTTCTGTGGACTTGACCAGAAACAGCACTGTGTGAATTGTTAGTTGATTAGGTGCTTCCACAGATTATGCAGCTGAATCTGATGATTCTTTTTCAGTTAAGCTGAAGGAGACTCTGCTAGGTTTGTTTCTGTTTTTACGAGAAAGACGCTTTAAGGTGGAGCGAAGAGTAGAGGAGAGTATTTCTGCCCATATGTAGACTGCGTTGGTTTTATATTCTTGCAGGTCTCTGCCAAATTAATTCTGTTTAATTTGCGGCAAGTTTTCCTCTAGTTTATTTAATTTGTTCTTAAGTTTGTCATCCATTTCTACGAATGACGTAATTGTGTGTACAATTCAATTGATAAATTGATTCTTGCGTGACTTTGATTTCTTCCATGTGGTCATTTAGCACCTCCTCCTCTTGTTTAACAATAAGTTTCATTAATTTAATCGAACAATCCAATAATATTTCATGCCATTAAAAAACAATGGTATCAGAATATACAGTTGTAGTTGTCTTTATTTTAATATAGTGAAACATACGTTGGGATAGGAGGCACTTTGGCCTCTATGCTTTTGATTATCCTCTATGCTTTTGATTATTAAGGGTTATATTCTGGCTTGTTAGTATGTGTAAATTACTGATGAGAGCAATGTATTGTACAGGCTCAGTAAGCACTACAAAAATCAAAAAGAACCATGTAACCCCGAGGGGGGAGTGACAATTACTTAAAACATAACTTTTACTGGTGAAACATTAAAAAGAAAACAAAACCACTGTGTGATGCATCAATGATAAAAACTAAGGGTCCAATAATGGTACCCCAACACTGGTCGAAAAGTAGAATAAATATATCCTGTTCCACCTAGGGATAGGAGCGAGCAGTCTTACCATAACCAATACATGTAGTGGGACCAGATTCTCTTGGAGGTATCAGTGATGGCAATTCCGGATGGAGATGTAGTATCGGTCCGGTGGAGCACGCCAGGCGTATAGGACGGGGTCTGTGCAGGAGGAGGAGCTCTGTACCCTATTGGGCCCTATTATGCCCTACTTGAGGGGAAAGGGTTTATTACAGTCCTACCTGTCGATACAGAGCAACCCGCCCCAAAAAGGGCGACCCCGTCCGGATACCTGTCCCTGCTCTGGCCTAGTCCCTGGTTCTAGATGCTAATAAACACCTTATTGAGCTCCTAATAACATCCCAACGTGGCACGTTTCTGTCCGTGTCAACTCTTCAGGGGATATAATGTACAAATAAACCACTGCAGCCTAAGATTTTTAGACTGTAGTGAATAAATTCTATAGGTCAAAAGTTCTGCCCCTCGGGTGAGAGGAGGCACCAGCAGAAGGAGTTGATAATCCTATGCTAATTACTTGACTACTGATGTCCCCTATGGTTGGGGGAACCTACCAGCAATTCCAATGCACCGAAGAGTGGAAGTTAAATGGTGCAGACGCGCGCTTCCCTGCCAGGACCGCCTCCCCACGTGTGACGGCGGCGTGTGACATCAGACGCCGGCACCGCAGTCACATGGAGACAGGCGGCCAATGAGAAGGTAAGGGGAGGTAGCGTTAGGTGGTTGCCTGGATACCCATGTAATCCAGGCAAACAGAAGGGGGACTGATAATGCGCGTCCATAGTAACTTGGTAGCTAAGCTTTAACCAGTAATGTAAATAACCGGCATTTCACAGCAGGAGAAGTGGCAGCGGGACAATGGTTAGATGAACATATAAAAGCTGTCCCAACTATTCATTTAATACACAAAACATAAAAGTGGCGATTAGACAAAAAATGTAGATTGGCTATGGAGCAATATAAGGATTTCAGCAATATAGAGAATTCAGCTATGTAGCCATGATCTGAGTGTCAAACAAAGCAGACGTAGTTAAGCCTCTCATTGAGACCCAGAGGGGCCGATGTTTTTAGATAGAAAATCCAACGCGCTTCCCACTGGAGAAGGACCTTGTCCCAATCACTCCCTCTGGTTGGTGGTTTGACAAGGTCAATGCCCATGAAACACAGTTGAACCCTGCCATCATGGTCAAGATGCACATGTTTAGCCACAGGGGTGTCACTTTTGTGTAAAATATCATTGAGGTGCTCCCCCATCCTCCTTTGGAATTCCCGTATTGTTTTTACAATGTACTCAATGCCACATTCACACGAGATGCGATAAATAACTCGCCTAGATATACAGTTCATAACGTATAAAATGGAGTAACGCTTGCCTGTAACAAAACTGGTAGAGGTTTTCGTAACCTGTATATGTTTAAAGGCAATGTAGTTACTGCATCTGTAGCATCCTATGACATTGGAAAGCAGCCAGGTTGAATGCATATTGATAGAAGTGAAATGGCTGTGGACCAAACTGTCACGCAGACTCCGACTGCGTCTGTATGTAACCTGGGCGTAACCCAGGAATCCACTAATAGCTCTCTGAGATTGATGAGACTGCTTCTAGAGGAGGGTACATTAGGGAACCTTAATCAGAAACTGACTGAACAAATTGAGGTGGTACAGACTTTCTCACAGGAAGCCGAATTCTCCAACAAAGAGAAGCTATTACAAAACACTTTGGAGAAATTCAAATACCACCTTAAAGAAAGAAAATACCCTCAGTTTATTAGGGATCTCTCTGACTTTCAATAAAACCGTATCTACTCCACTCTACTGACCAATAATAGGGCAGTAAACAGAGTAACACAGAACAGTCCTATACTGAGACTAATAACTCTGATTCGAAACGTGAGTCGTGCCCCAGAGGTAACAGGAACCCCAATTGAGGTACACCAAGGCGGGGTCGTTCACAGAGTACCTTTCGGGGATGGGATACACGTTTTTTAGGACAACCCAATCAGACCCTGGAGTACCCGCTCTGCAGTAATACCCAGTTACCTCACATCTAACATCAGGTCCACAGGTTGTCAATTTGTCCTCACACTCCCTTAAGCAAGACAAGATTAAAACCTTGGAATTAGGTCTTTACATTGTCCCAACCCCTAAGTTTGACAGGTTCACTGTAATCAAAGACTTGAACCTTTTAGTCCGCAAACTTAGGTGGTACAAACATTTCAAACACACTGATAGATGTCAATGTCTTGAGTTCGGGATTCCCACTGACTTATTAGTCGACGTTCAATTATTGCATTCTTTGGGAATGGACGACAACTCTATGGAAGGTAAAAGTCCATTCACTGATTTAAAACTTAAGAGTATGAAAATGCCACCAGTTTCTGGTGAATTATCATGCATTGACGTTTTCCTCAATATGACTACCAAGGACCTGGAAAACCTCAGTGCATCTACACACTAATCAAATTGCGCTGAGTCTGTGACCACCTCCATTTCTAAGCTATCTAATGACCCCTCGATCACGATTAAACCTTCGGACAAGGGGGGTAATACTGTGGTCATGGATTCAGTGCAATATAAAAACATGTAAATCCTTACTATCTGATTGCAAGACTTATGAGATTCTTGGCAGTGACCCAACCAATGATTATAGGCGGGAATTAAATGGCATTTTGGATGAAGCTAGAGACTCACAGCTGATTTCACCTGAGGAATATAATTTTTTACTTCCATCATTTCCCCGCAGGTCCACCTTTTACTGTCTCCCCAAAATACACAAAGGGCCCTCACCCCTTAAGGGGAGACCGATTGTATCTGGTGTAGGTAACCTGTGTCAGAACCTCAGCATTTACATTGATCGTATTTTAGCCCCCTTTGTTACCGCTTTACCTCCTACACGAGGGACACCACTGACCTCTTAAAGGAAGGTATTCAACTAGAGAAGTGTCTTCTATCTAGCATTGATGTAGAGGCTTTGTACTCCTCTATACCACATGATTTAGGTATGAGGGCAGTGGACCATTTCCTTCAGTCCCGTGGCTGCCAATACCGTGCATACAGCCTGTTTGTCCTCCGTATCCTCAAATTCACCCTGACCAGGAATTTTTTCTCCCTTTGATAACAAAATCTACCACCAGCTCGGAGGTACAGCTATGGGAAGCCCCTGTGCCCCCTCTTATGCAAACTTATTTCTGGGCTGGTGGGAGGAGACCTTGGGTGTTCAGGGACGAGGACTCGGTGGATACATCTAGAATTGGTTTGTGGGCACGGTATATAGATTATATCTTTATCTTATGGAATGGCAGCAAGATGGAGTTTGAATCCTTTGTCTCCCAACTACAGTAAACCACAATCAGATTCTCACAGTTTGCCTTTCTTGGACATTAAAATCACGAGAAATACCAAAGGTAAACTAGACACATCGATTTATAGGAAATCAAACTCCACCAATTTCCTCCTGAGGTGGGAGAGTAGTCATCCTCTCCCCCTTAGGAGAGTCATTACCAGGGGCCATTATCTCTGCTTGAGGAGAAACTGCTGCGATAAGCGGGAATTTGTCACCCAAGTGGGGAACTTAAGACACATTTTCAACAGAAGGGGTATCCAGATGCGGTACTCAGACCCGCTTACAGAGCAGCCTTGACCCAGCACAGATCCTCCTTACTTACCACCAATCAGTCCAGAAACCAAGACTCCAGAGCTATACGCATTATCACATCTTTTGATAGGGAGTCACAACAGGTTAAATTTTCCATCGTCATTGGGAGATTTTAAAAATGGATCCTGACTTAGGGGAAGTAATAGGTGATTACCCCCAGGTTACATACAGACGCGGTCGGAGTCTGTGTGACAGTTTGGTCCAAGCCATTTAACTTTTTTGTATTTTTATTTTTTTTATTTGCAAAATATTTTTATTTTCTTCAATTAAGATTACAAAGAGATACCATTCAACAGTGCTTAAACACCAAAAAATGCGCCAGGAAGGGAAAGAAAAAAAAAAAAACAAAGAAGAAAATAAAGACAAAAAAAGATGCGCAAAGCTCATACACAAATGCCATACATAATAACATAGTTTCTGCGTTAACAAACATGATGACAATAAATCCAGCACTGAATACTCAAACAAACAAAGAACCTTTAAGCCCCTCTATTCCCGCTCTTACCCTTAGCTGTCGTCGCTGATACCCCAGAGCCCATATCCCCCCCCCCCCAATACCGGTCCGTCTACTCCACCCTTCGAAATAAGCCATTCAATACAGCACACTGCTGCAAGGCTGCACCATTACATGTACCGCGCCTATTTCGACTCTCCACCTCCTCATATAACGCTATCTGAGTCATGATCCGTCTCCACTTATCAAATGCCGGGGAAATGGGGGACCCCCATCTCTTGACTATCAGAACCTTTGCAATCAAACAGCCCTTCATCCAGGCTACACGATAAACAGAAGGATTAGGGTTATGCGGGATATCATAGCCCATAATTACGGAACTCATATCTGGTACGATATCTTGAGGAAATTCCACCTGCAATGCTGTAAATACCTGCTCCCAAAAACGCTCTATCACAATACATTTCCATAGGAGGTAAATATATCCAACATTGGGTCTGTCACACTTTGGGCCGGGAAAATCTCGCCCTCGGTTTTTAACAAACTTAGCCTGCATTTGTGGTGCATAGTATAGTCGGTGTTAGTGATGAGCGGCAGGGGTCATATTCGAATTCGCGATATTTTGCGAATATTTTGTAGAATATTCGGCGAATATTCGCAAATTCGAAAAATCACGATTTTTTTTTTACTCGAAGAATCGGAAAGGTAATGATTGTGTAATATGCAAATTTTCAGAATTCGAATTTTCGTATTCGAATTTTTTATTGAGAATTTTTCAACTCACAACTATTAGACAAAGAAGATTATAGCACTATATTAGCTAAATTGCTCTATATTCGATTTTTTTCGAATATTCTCTATATTGCTATAACTTAGTTTTTTCGAATATTCATAATATTCTAAAGCAAGAATATATAGCAATATAGCGAATATTCAAAAAAAACGAATATAGAGCAAAATTTGCAAACACTACTACTCCTAAAGTCAAGTATATTGAAGCCTTCTTATTGGCCCACAAGCTAGAAGCAGTGAGGGATCATGTGTAAAATTGAAAAAAAAGAAAAATCTAAATTTTTTTTTCGAATATTCGAAATTACGAATATATATAACTATATTCGAAATATTCACAAATTTTCGAAGTACCTATATTCGCGATAAAAATTCAAAATTCGAATATTCGTGATCAACACTAGTCGGTGTTTGATCCTAAACTGGATCAGTCTATAGCGAGCTGCAAATGATACCTTTTTTATATTTTGAAAAATCTGTGGCCAGGGGAGGGAAGAGGTTTTAAAATCCAGTTACCATATACATGTACTTTTAAAAGGAAATACCGTGGAGAGTGAATTCCGCATTTTGGAGTAGATCTGTGCCATTTTAATCTTTTTCCCTACATGAAGAAAGACATAATCAAAGAACGGATGTTGTTGTGTAATCATATATGTTTTGTTAAGTGTAGCTTCGTAGGCGTGATGTAAACGTGTGTACATAAATTGATCCAAAAAAGTGTTTGTGTAATTAAAGTCCCCTAAACCTTTGAAGCAATCTGCAACAAATAAATGTGCCACTCTAGTGATACCTTTACTACTCCAGTAAGTGTGATCCGTTATTTTCAAAAATTCCTCTAAATTCCGGTTCTGCCACAGCGGGGTAAAGTCGTTTTACCTGTAAAGTCGTTTTCAATGTGTCCCAGACCCTCTGTAGTATTTTTGCAATTAAACACCTGATATCCAACGTGCTAAAGTGTGCAGTTTCTAAATGCGTGAAAATGTTACCTAATGGCCTACCTGATGCTCTATTTAAATACTGCCCTAGTCCATTCTGACCAGCGTTACAGTATCTGCGCATGTAACTGCGCAGATAAAAAATAACCTTGGAAAAAGGGGAGTGACGTCCGATTCGGCCAGGCACAAATACCTCTGCTTTATGCGAACCCTCTTCCTCCCCCAGATTAAATCATTTATTAGAACCTCCAATCTATAAAAAAAAGCATCTTCTATCCAGATGGGGGAAGCACAGATCGGGTACAAGACCAACGGTAGTATAATCATTTTTATTAATGCCAAACGGTCAGTTTGCGATATTGCTAATTTTTGCCAAGCTCAAATTTTCCCCTTTACTTTATCTATCACCGGGGCGAAGTTTAGTTCATAAAATCTACCTATAGGAAGACCTATCCTTATCCCCAGATATTCCAGAGAATCATCCCTGGACAATATCCGAACCCGGGAGCCACCATCGGGGGCCTTTCGGTTTAGCGGGAGAAGTGAGGTTTTAGCCCAGTTAATTAAATAACCGGATAATTCACTAAACTCCTCTATCACCTGCATAACATGGGGGACAACCTTCCAACCATGATCCAGAAAAAGAATAACATTGTCTGCATAGAGCCTGATCTTGTCACTCTCTCCTGCTACCCTGAAGCCCCGAATCTGACCATCCAGACGAATCCTACAGGCCAGCGGCTCCATAAATAATGCTAAGAGTAAGGGTGAGAGGGGACATCCCTGTCTCGCACCACGTTGAAGCTCAATGGTGGAGGAATTCACCCCATCAATATTAACTCTAGCAATTGGCTGGGTATAGAGCAATTGGGTCATTTCAATAAAGGTAGACCCTAGTAGAAAGTGTGCCATAGTCCGCCACAAAAAGGACCACTCTACCCTGTCGAACACTTTAGCTGCGTCCAAAGACAGGATAGAGTGGTCGGGGCCCCCTCCCACCGATAGGTTCAAATACGTCCCATACAGATTCTCCTGAATCTGTCTCCCGGGTATAAATCCTGTTTGGTTAGGATGCACCAGGGAGGCAATCACCCGTTTCAATCGGTTTTCTAAAGACTTTGTGTAAAGCTTATAGTCTGTATTAAGGAGTGATATGGGCCTATACGACTCAACCTCACTATCATCCTTATCTTTTTTTAAGATTAAAATGATAATTGCCTCCCTAAAAGACGGAGGGAGAGAGCCGTATCTTTGGGATTCAGTTAACACCCTCAGCAGAATGCGGAGGAGTGCTTTAGCGTGAGATCTATAAAGTTTGAATGGCAAACCATCAGCCCCAGGGGATGAGTTATGTTTACACGACCGAAAAGCCTCTTCTAGTTCAACCTGTTGTAGTGGGAGATCTAACGCACCAGTTTCCTGAGGTGAAAGGAAAGGCATTTCTAATTGGTCCAAATAGTCATCTATATTTGAGGCACTACATAGCGTTTCGGATCTGTATATAGTAGAATAATGATTAACAAATTCCTGTCTAACCCGATCCGGATCCTTCACTATTTGGCCCCGAATATTCTTGATATACCTAATCTTAGTTACGCCTCGTTGGTTGGCAACCAATGAGGCTAACAATTTACCTGTTTTCCCCTCTTCCCTAAAACGTCTCTGTCCTTGAAAAAAAAGTTTATGTTGGGCCTTATTTACCATAAAGGACTTATATTGCAAATTAGCTTCTTTCAATTGTATACGAAGTGAGGCCGTGCCGTATTTAGTCAGTGCTTCCTGTAACCTCCTAACCGTCTCCCTTATTTCATTTTCCTGTTTGTGGAATTCCGCTCATTGTCTTTTAATTTTACTATAATAGAGGCCCCTAATATAGGCCTTCAGAGCATCCCATACAAAGTGGATATGGGTGGAGCCCTCATTACGATGCCAGAATTCCCGGATCTCCTCATTAATCAAATCCTGCTCACCAATAACCTCCAACCAATAAGGGTTCAGTCTAAAGGCTCTATTAGGGCGCGCGTCTATCCCTGCCTCCAAAAACATAGCCGCATTTACAAAGGGTAAATCAATTCTTGACATGGACCTATATGACCGGCCAAAGCATGAATATGCCCTTTTTTCCCATACAAGTAACGCCAAACATCAACCCAGGCGAGCTCCTGAATAATGGAGCCCAACGGAGAACGAGACTGCCTCTGCTCAGAGGAGAGACATACCCTATCCAGCACCGGGTCCAGAACTGAATTAAAGTCACCGACCAACAACAACGGGCACGGGGGTTTATTACAAATAAATGTGACTAACAGAGATAGCACGGTAGATGCGAACGGGGGAGGGACATAGACAAAAGCAAAAATAGTCTCCTGTCTATTCCACTGACCGTAAAGAAAAACATATCGGCCCACCTTGTCCACTTGAACATCCAACGGAAGAAAATCAACCCCGTGATGTATATACACACTCACACCCCTCGAATATGATGAGAGGCATGAGTGGTATTCCAATTTCACCCAACACCTCTTTAATTGGGGGAGTTTCTCGGCCGTTGCATGCGTCTCTAATAAGGCCACTATTGCCGGGAGATGCCGGGCCATAACATCAAACACCACTGTCCTTTTAATACTATCCCCCAGCCCGCGGACATTCCAACACAAAACCCTACGGGTCATTGTAGATTATGGGAGAACAAAACTTTCCACAGGCCGGCAAGAGGGGAGAGGGAGGACCCCTAGGCTCAGCGACAGCAGCTAACCCCCCCCCCCCACCTTCCCATTCCCTAATAAATACCCCTACCTAATCCCACCATTTGGCTCACAGAGACTATTGTCCCCATCAACCTCTTCCACTATCGCCTAACCCCACTCCCAATCCCACACCCGCTCCTCACGCCACCGCGATATAAACAACATATAAAACAATGCAAGCAAATCAATAAATACATTTAGAAGCCTGAAAGGGGCTATAAACCAGTCGAATCCAGCCACTCTACGGCCTCTATAGGGGTGGGAAAAAAATGCACTGAATCCTTATACACAACCCTGAGTTTGGCTGGGAACAACATCGCATACTTTACATGCGCAGAGATAAGCTTTTTTTTTACATAAAAAAAAAAGCGTCTTTTATTTTGTGTCTCACGACAAAAATCCAGGTAGATTTGGATGTCATTCCCATCAAAACAGATTTTGTCTATCTCTCTTTAGACAAGCTTCTTAACTTCTTTCAATATTCATTCAACCTGGCTGCGTTCCAATGTCATAGGATGCTACAGATACGGTAACTGCATTGCCTGTAAACATATACAGGTTACGAAAACCTTTACCAGTTTTGTTACAGGCAAGACTTACTCCATTTTGCACTTTATCAACTGTATTTCTATGGGAGTTATTTATCGCATCTCGTGTGAATGTGGCATTAAGTACATTGGAAAAACAATGCGGGAATTCCGGAGGAGGGTGGGGGAGCACCTCAATTATATTTTACATAAAAGAGACATCCTTGTGGCTAAACATGCGCATCTTGTCCATGATGGCAGGGTTCAACTGCGCTTCATGGGCATTGAACTTGTCAAACCACCAACCAGAGGGGGTGATTGGGACAAGATCCTTCTCCAGTGGGAAGTGCGCTGGATTTTCTATCTAAAAACATCGGCCCCTCTGGGTCTCGATGAGAGGCTTAACTACGGCTGGTTTGTTTGACACTGAGATCATGGTTACTTTGCTGGATTTTCTATATTGCTGAATTCCTTATATTGTTGTCACGAGGGTGTCGAGGACCACGCCTGACTCCGTTATACCCGGGGTCAGGAAGTCGCAGCGGTTGGCTGCACGCTCTATTTAAGATAGGGCTGTTTTCCTTATGGTAGCTTTCTGGGTTTGCTTTGCAAACCCTTTTGGCTCACTCAGGGATCCGTAGCTCCTTCTCCTCAGCTGTTCCTTGTCCAGCACTCCCAGACCTCCTTATATTTCTCTCTCACACTTCTCTGGTTGCCAGAGATAGAGCTTCCTGCCTGGACATCTATTCTGACCTTCTGGAGCTGTGTTGCTGCGTTCGCTGGTAGTTGGTCCAGAACGCTACCCTCCGGATCCCTGTTGGACCTTTGTGGTCTATTGTGGTCGCCCACCTGGGTGTATGTGTTTGTATGTTTTGTCTGTCCTCTCCCTGGTGTTTCCCTCTTAGTGATAGTGGCGTGGACTAGCGATCCCACCGGCCTGTTCACTATCCAGGGCTCATATTAGGGAAAGCCAGGGTTTAGGCACGCGATCGCCGCACGGGTGAGGAACCCGTCTAGGGACGTCAGGGCAGTCAGGTGCCAGCCGCAAGGTGAGTTAGGGGTCACCACCTTTCCCTCTCCCTTGGGCAGGGCTTTCCCTGTTTTCCTCCCTGTGCGTGTCGTCGGTCATTACATTATCTCTGGCCCTTATTTTGTGTAGGTAAAAAAAAAAAAAAAATTTTTTTTTTACCTACTTAGAATCCAGTATGGATCAAATTGCTGCTCTGTCCAAACAATTTCATGGCCTGTCTTTGGAGGTGGTAGGATTGAAGGCGTCGGTCCTCCAGCAACAGCAGCAATTACAACTGACTGCAAGCCCAGCGGTTGCTACTGGTAACCAGGTTGTTGCGGAACCCAAGGTCCCTCTCCCTGACAGATTTTCTGGGGGAAGGGACAAGTTTTTGACATTCCGTGAGGCCTATAAGTTATATTTTAAACTGCGCCCTTACTCCTCTGGTAATGAAGATCAGCGGGTGGGGGTTGTTATTTCCCTGCTGCAGGGGGATCCGCAGTCCTGGGCGTTCTCTTTACCTACTGATTCCCAGGCTCTTCGGTCAGAGGATGAGTTTTTTGGGGCCTTGGGTCTCATATATGATGACCCTGACTGAGTCGCCCTGGCTGAATCAAGATTACGGAGACTCTTACAAGGAGAGCGGCCGGTAGAGGAGTATTGCTCTGAATTCCGTAGGTGGGCTACGGATACCCAATGGAACGACCCGGCTCTCAGGAGTCAGTTCTGCTCTGGGTTATCCGAAAGGGTTAAGGATGCGCTTGCATTATATGAGACCCCCTTTTCCCTTGATGCGGTTATGTCCCTTTCTATCCGAATAGATAGACGCCTTAGGGTCAGGTTGAAAAAACCGGAGCAATTGGTAACCCCTCCCAAGCAGCAGTTAGTCTGTAAGGACTTAGACGAGCCTATGCAGCTAGGAGGAACTACTCGTCAGGTCCGTCCTCCTGAGGCTCGCCGTAGGCGTGGGGTTTGTTTTTTTTGTGGGGAGAGGGGTCATTTCATTAATGTCTGTCCTTCTTTCCTCAGAAACAAAAGACCGTCGGAAAAACTACTAACCCCAGGCTGTGTGGAGGATGTCAGCCGGGGGGTATACGTTTCCTCCATACGTTCATCGCAATTTGTGTTGCCAGCGGTTATTATTTTTGGTGATAAGATGGAGACTATTTCTTTCTTTCTAGACAGTGGAGCAGGGGTAAATTTGATAGATGCCCATTTTGCCCGCACTTTGGGTTTGTCTCTCTGTACTTTACAGAGACCCATTCCCATATTCGCTATATATTCTGCTCCCCTGTCTCAGAGAAACCTCACGCACATGGTTCATAATTTACACCTTCGGGTAGGGGACCACCATAACGAGATGCTTTCAGGTTATGTTCTGGAGGGGCTTCCCACTCCGGTAGTGCTGGGTCTTCCCTGGTTGGTAGCGCACAATCCAGTGGTGGATTGGCAGGCCAGGGAGATATTGGAGTGGAGTGAGCAGTGCAGAGAAAATTGCTTAAATAGCAATTGCTTAGTCGCCTCCATAACTACCCTACCTACATTTATTTCGGACTTTGAGGATGTTTTTTCTGAAAAGGGTTGTCAGAAGTTACCACCTCATCGTCCTTATGATTGCCCGGTTAACCTTATTCCCGGCGCAAAATTACCCAAGACCAGGTTATATAATCTTTCGGGTCCAGAGAGACAAGCCATGAAAGATTATATCTCCGAGAGCTTGGCTAAGGGACACATCAGACCCTCTTCTTCACCCGTGGCTGCAGGGTTTTTCTTCGTTAAAAAGAAAGATGGGGCCTGCGTCCTTGCTTAGATTTTCGCGAATTAAATCAGATAACCATCCGAGACCCATACCCTCTTCCTCTCATTCCTGACCTGTTTAATCAGATTGCGGGTGCTAGGTGGTTCTCCAAACTTGATCTTAGGGGTGCCTACAATCTGATTCGTATTAAGGAGGGGGATGAGTGGAAGACAGCGTTTAACACCCCTGAGGGGCATTATGAAAATCTAGTTATGCCTTTCGGTCTGACCAATGCTCCTGCCGTCTTTCAACATTTCGTTAATGACATTTTTAGTCATCTAATCGGCAGGTTTGTGGTAATATACCTAGATGATATTTTAATTTATTCGTCCGATCTGAAAACACATGAGGTGCATGTCAGACAAGTACTGCAGGTCCTACGGACGAATGAATTATATGCTAAAATTGAAAAATGTGTCTTCGCCGTTCAGGAGATACAATTCCTGGGTTATTTTTTATCTGCGTCAGGTTTCCGTATGGATCCTAGGAAGGTCCAGGCAATTTTAGATTGGGATCTTCCTGAGAACCTCAAAGCACTACAACGGTTCTTGGGCTTCGCGAATTTCTATAGGAAATTCATTAAAAATTATTCACTTATTGTAAAACCGCTTACTGACATGACTAAGAAGGGGACTGATTTTTCTAAATGGTCTGACGCCCCTAAAGTTGCTTTTTCCTCTCTAAAAGAGAGGTTTACCTCAGCACCTGTACTGGTCCAACCTGATGTCTCTCAGCCTTTTATTGTTGAAGTCGATGCGTCAGAGGTGGGAGTAGGGGTGGTGCTGTCTCAGGGTCCGTATCCTGGCAAATGGCGTCCTTGTGCTTTCTTTTCTAAAAAACTATCTGCAGCAGAAAAGAACTACGATATTGGCAATAGGGAACTATTAGCTATTAAACTTGCGTTTGAGGAGTGGCGTCATTTCTTAGAGGGGGCAGTCCACCCCGTCACTGTAATTACGGACCACAAAAATCTTCTGTACCTCGAATCAGCTAAGCGTCTCACCCCTAGACAGGCTAGGTGGTCGCTATTTTTTACCAGGTTTAACTTTGTGATTACCTATCGTCCTGGGGCAAAGAACACCAAGGCTGATGCACTATCTCGTTGTTTCCCTGGAGGGGGTAATGTGAGTGATCCGGTACCCATTCTTCAAAGAGGAGTGGTTGTTTCTGCGGTACACTCTGTTTTGGAGGGGAAGGTGTTAGAGGCCCAGGGGGACGCCCCGGTCTCTTGCCCCTCAGAGAAATTGTTTGTACCGTTGAACTTACGTTTCGAATTATTAAAGGAACATCATAATTCGGCACTTGCTGGGCACCCGGGTAGTAAAGCAACCTTGGAACTATTGTCTCGTCGTTTTTGGTGGCCAAGGTTGCGTCAGGATGTATTGGATTTTGTGTCTTCTTGTTCTACCTGTGCGCGCGCAAAAGTTTCACATACACGTCCTGCAGGGTCCCTATTACCACTCGTCATTCCCAATAGACCGTGGACACATCTGTCAATGGATTTTATCACTGACTTACCTTTGTCTGCGGGTAAAACAGTTATTTTGGTAGTAGTGGACAGGTTTAGCAAAATGGTACACTTCATTGCGTTACCCGCACTACCTAATGCTAAGACTCTTGCTCAGGTATTCGTCAGTGAAATCCTGAAGCTTCACGGGGTCCCCTCCGATGTTGTTTCGGATCGGGGTACCCAGTTTATTTCTAAATTTTGGAAAGCTTTTTGTTCTCGTTTGGGGGTACACTTGTCCTTTTCCTCTGCTTTCCATCCTCAGTCGAATGGACAGACTGAGCGTACCAACCAAAACCTTGAGACATATCTAAGATGTTTTGTGTCTGAAAACCAAGAGTTGTGGTCATCATATTTACCGTTAGCTGAGTTTGCCATAAATAATCGTCGTCAGGAATCCACTGGCAAGTCACCATTTCTTGGTGCATATGGTTTTCATCCCCAATTCTGTACTTTCAAAGAGGGGGGGTCTTCTGGGGTTCCCGAAGAGGAATGGTTTTCGTCATCTCTTTCATCGGTATGGCAGAAGGTGCAAGCTAACTTGAAAAATATGGGAGGTAAATACAAATGCATGGCTGATAAGAGACGGTCGCCAGGTCCGGACCTAGGAGTGAATGACTATGTGTGGTTGTCTACTAGGAATATTAAATTGAAGGTTCCCTCTTGGAAACTGGGTCCTAGGTTTATTGGCCCTTACAAAATTGTAGCCATCATCAACCCCGTGGCTTTTCGCCTGGAGTTACCTCAGACTTTTAAAATTCATAATGTTTTTCATAAGTCGTTACTCAAAAAATATGTTCCACCTCTAGAACCATCACCGCTGACACCCCCTCCTGTTGTCGTGGATGGTAACCTAGAATTTCAGATATCCAAAATTGTTAATTCTCGTCGGGTCCGCCGCTCTCTTCAATATCTGGTGCATTGGAGAGGTTACGGTCCCGAGGAAAGAATGTGGGTTCCTGCGTCTGAGGTAAACGCCGACAGGTTAGTTCGGGTTTTTCATGCCTCTCATCCTGAGAGACCTGGTCCTGAGTGTCCGGAGGCCCCTCGTAGAGAGGGAAGTACTGTCACGAGGGTGTCGAGGATCACGCCTGACTCCGTTATACCCGGGGTCAGGAAGTCGCAGCGGTTGGCTGCACGCTCTATTTAAGATAGGGCTGTTTTCCTTATGGTAGCTTTCTGGGTTTGCTTTGCAAACCCTTTTGGCTCACTCAGGGATCCGTAGCTCCTTCTCCTCAGCTGTTCCTTGTCCAGCACTCCCAGACCTCCTTATATTTCTCTCTCACACTTCTCTGGTTGCCAGAGATAGAGCTTCCTGCCTGGACATCTATTCTGACCTTCTGGAGCTGTGTTGCTGCGTTAGCTGGTAGTTGGTCCAGAACGCTACCCTCCGGATCCCTGTTGGACCTTTGTGGTCTATTGTGGTCGCCCACCTGGGTGTATGTGTTTGAATGTTTTGTCTGTCCTCTCCCTGGTGTTTCCCTCTTAGTGATAGTGGTGTGGACTAGCGATCCCACCGGCCTGTTCACTATCCAGGGCTCATATTAGGGAAAGCCAGGGTTTAGGCACGCGATCGCCGCACGGGTGAGGAACCCGTCTAGGGACGTCAGGGCAGTCAGGTGCCAGCCGCAAGGTGAGTTAGGGGTCACCACCTTTCCCTCTCCCTTGGGCAGGGCTTTCCCTGTTTTCCTCCCTGTGCGTGTCGTCGGTCATTACAATTGTTCCATAGTCAATCTACATTTTTTGTCTAATCGACACTTTTATGTTTTGTGTATTAAATGAATAGTTGGGACAGCTTGTATATCTTCATCTAACCATTGTCCCGCTGCCATTTTTCCTGCTGTGAAATGCCGGTTATTTACATTACTGGTTAAAGCTTATCTACCAGGTTACTATGGACGCGCATTATCAGTCGCGACCCCCTTCTGTTTCCTGGATTACATGGATATCCAGGCAACCACCTAACGCTACCTCCCCTTACCTTCTCATTTGCCACCTATCTCCGTGTGACCGCGGCGCCGGCGTATGATGTCACACGCCGGCGTCGCACGTGGGGAGGCGGTCCTGGCAGGGAAGCGCGCGTCTGCACCATTTAACTTCCACTCTTCGGTGCATTGGAATTGCTGGTAGGTTCCCCCAACCATAGGGGATATCAGTAGTCAAGTAATTAGCATAGGATTATCAACTCCTTCTGCTGGTGCCCCCTCTCACCCGAGGGGCAGACCTTTTGACCTATAGAATTTATTCACTACAGTCTAAAAATCTTAGGCTGCGGTGGTTACTTTGTACATTATATCCCCTGAAGAGTCGACATGGACAGAAATCTGCCACGGTGGGATGGTATTAGGAGCTCAATAAGGTGTTTATTAGCATCTAGAACCAGGGACAGGTATCCGAATGGGGTCGCCCCTTTCGGGGCGGGTTTCTCTGTATAGACAGGTAGGACTGTAATAGACCCCTTCCCCTCAAGTAGGGCATAATAGGGCCCAATAGGGTACAGAGCTCCTCCACCTGCACAGACCCCGTCCTATATCCCTGGTGTGTTCCACTGGACCGATACTACATCTCCATCCGAAATTGCCATCACTGATACCACCAGGAAGATCTGGTCCCACTACATGAATTGGTTCTGGTAAGACTGCTCGCACCTATCCCCAGGTGGAACAGGATATATTTATTCTACTTTTCGACCAGTGTTGGGGTACCAATATTGGACCCTTAGTTTTTATCATTGATGCATCACACAGTGGTTTTGTTTTCTTTTTAATATTTCATCAGTAAAAGGTTTGTTTTAAGTAATTGTCACTCCCCCCTCGGGGTCACATGGTTCTTGTTAGTATGTGATGTAATTCGATGTGTTTGTTTAGCTGTCCTTTTGTTCTATTCTCTTTTTGGGACATGTATTATTTTTACTAAGTATTTCAACTTGCACTATGCACTTTATTCATATTTTTGCTTAAATGTTGTGATCCTAAGATAGATTGCGACGTTATATTGAGATGGATGTAGCTCATTGAATATGTATAACCATTTACTGCAATACCAATGTATCCTCTTTGCTTGCACATGTATGCAGCTGTTGTAACTGTTTTTAGATGTTCACGATTTGCATAATTAATAAAGATATACATTTTTGGTATTTGATTGTTCTTTACTAGTGGGGGTATATTCATTCTTTTTGGCATATAGATTAGTCTGGCCCCACTGGATCCCACTGACAGCATTAATTGGTGGGCTCCATCTTTTTTGGGGGATTCTCTCTTTTAGCTCAAACCTCTGGGGATCATCTCCTTTTCAATGTAAGGTCCAGCAGGTGCGCATTTCTTTTGTTAATAGGACTTCAAGTGAGGACATCTGCATTTTTACGTCCAATGCATATTGTATCACAGGGTCATATCTTTTTTTTTTATGCGCTCTGCGTAATTATCCACAGTACGCAGAGAAATATGATTTGCGTTGCGTCCGACTCACTTGGAAAATAATTAATATGTATATGAAGAACCATTAGGACAACCAGGGAGCAACACACTTATATCTAAAGTATAAACACAAATAAAAAGAAGTAGCTGCTCTCCTTCTACCTTTCCCCCTTTCAGGTGCCATCAATTGATGGATGGGGTTGGCTATATAAGACATTTAGTATTACATAGCTTATGTCATGAGTAAGGATTGTATTTTGGTTTCCGACACGCTTAGACTATAACGTTGTCTTGTCTGTATGATGTCACACTTCAATTTTATTATTCATGATTTTTGATGAATAAAGAATGCAATGCTTTTTATTGGAAGCTGGACTTTTTTCATTAATTATTTCTTGAGACAGTAATTGGGCCAGTTGTATTGAATGTCTTTGCTTTCTCTCTAACACAGGCGCCCTGTCTCATGAATGTACAAGCTCATAAATGAAGACAGATTACCTGATTGAGATTTTATATAATGACAAAGTCACACATAACAGCTATAGTCCCATCATGAGGCTGACTTGCAAGGCTTTAAGGACAAGCCCACAATGCAAAGGGTCCACCTAGGGTCATGTGATTTTCCTTCTTCGTTGCCACTGAGACTGACTTCTGATTTTTAAAATATGAGGGCTTGTTTTTTTGAAAAGTGAATTGCATTTTTTTAATTTAATCATTTTGAGATATATAATATATTGTACAATTTGTATTATATTTTGGGGGGTCAAAAGTGTAAACAAAAAAGTAATTCATGTGCCATGCTTTTATGAAGTTCATCGTGTGGCATAAGTGGCAAGATAACTTTTATCAATTGGTCAATACGATTATAGTGATACCTAATTTATATTGCCTTTTAATATTTTTCTCCATTTGGACAAAAAAGCTCTGATGTTGCAACCAAAGATTCAATAGCAAATTGATTTTAAAGTACTTGAATTTGGCCTGCATTTTCCAAATATTTGTATCAAATTAAAATCAAAATTTTTGGAGATTCAATTCTGGTGAATTTCTCCAAAGTCAGCCATTTTTCAGATCAGAAGACAGGAAAGATGAATAAGGATGATTGCATGATTCCTTGCGGTGCATCTGTAAAGTTTACATTTTACTTTTTTTATAAAAAAATTCTAAGGTACAATTTGCTTTTGTCTCTGAAAATCAGGGACAGTCTCGGCAGGATAGTTGGGTACTATGTTACCCTTAGTCACATATGTCACTCTCACTTTAAGTTTAATGCCACATGCAAATATAATTCAGTATTTTATATTTCCCTATCCACGTTCAGATATCATCTGGCATAAAAGCTTTTTAAAAAAAAAAGAAATATGGGCCATTTTTCCCACAAAAAATCCACTATTTTTAATAGTACCCTAAATGTTATCATTTCATATATAATGTCACATATTGCTATTGTCATGTTTCCAATGATGCTGCATGTTGTCTGGTCTTTATGGTAAAATATACATGCACAGATAAGTAACTGATGTCTCTAGAATATTATCATGCAGTACAATTTTAAAAAGTACATATATTTTAGTTGTAGAAAATTGCAGAATATACTTTAGAGATTATTTCAATTTAAAACTTACTTTCTTTGAAAACCAAGTAACTGTATGCTATTTGAATGTATCTAGAAAATATTCTATAACAGTGTAATCCTTGCAAGTTGTAATTTTTGTCAGACATTCTGCGTTTTGACTTTCCACTTTCCAACACTAGGTACTAGAGAAGCAGAATAGCTTATAATGTTGCCAAAGACCTGCCAATCACTAAAATGTCATGCACACAAAAGTGTAGGTGCTGTGTGATTTATCTACTGTGACAAAAATACTTTGACTTAAACTACCTTTTTTCCCCACATCTTTCAGGTTTGTTATACAAATAATTCTCGGCTGATGACAGACTTCCCATGTTCTACCCTATAATTTTCATCCAGTGGGAGGTAACACAACCATAACTTCACAGCAAGTCCTGAGCGCGTGAGTGCTAGTAATTTTGCAATACCTGCTGAGCATACAGAGTTAAAACAAATGAAAGTCTATTGATAAAAGTCTATTGATTTATAAAGCAGTGGACCCCTGTGGTGCATTTTAATATTCATTTTTAGAAAAGAAAAACAAAGTGTTTTGTTGGTATCAGGACAATGCATAAAATACATTAAAATATCAAGCATTATGTGTTAAAGCTTGAGAAGTGAGTGGCATGTTGTGTATGTGTAGAATTCTAAAGACTGCTACACAACAGCAAACTTTCTCTTGGATCTATGCTGCTACAGATGGATCTGGATAGATTGGAGGCTTGGGCAGAGAAGTGGCAGATGAGGTTTAACACTGACAAATGTAAGGTTATGCACATAGAAAGGAATAATGCAAATCACCCGTACATACTAAATTGTAAAACACTCGGTAACACTGACATGGAAAAGGACCTAGGAATTATAATAAACAGCAAACTAAGCAATAAAAACCAGTGTCAGGCAGCTGCTGCCAAGGCCAATAAGATAATGGGTTGCATCAAAAGGGGCATAGATGCCCGTGATGAGAACATAGTCCTACCACTTTACAAATCATTAGTCAGACCACACATGGAGTACTGTGTACAGTTCTGGGCTCCTGTGAACAAGGCAGACATAGAAGAGCTGGAAAGGGTACAGAGGAGGGCAACTAAAGTAATAACTGGATTGGAGAGACTACAGTACCATTAAAGATTATCATCAACAGTAGGGTTATTCGCAAAATTTCAGGATAGACCTAAAATAAACTCTAACCTTTATAGGTAAACTTAATGTGACCTTATAAACTTTTTAATGCACATGTCCAACTATTCAATATTTCAGTAATTTTTGCACAGCTTGCTGTTCTCTAACAAGGAGCCTAACGGTAAAAGTCACAACAGGTGTTTGATCCATGAACCGTCCAATGCATTTCCTAGTTCAATTAGAATTGACATTTAAATAGTCTTCCTCATCATGCTGTTCGCATTTTGACATCATGAGACCAAGACGACACTTAACAACCGATCAACAGTACCTCGCTATTGCAAGGCTTCAAGCAGGATGTTCTAAGACCGAAGTGGCCATTGAGCTTAGAGTGTCACAAAGTGTCATCAGCGGGTTGCAACAGAGATACAGAGAGACTGGAAAAGTCACAGAAAGGCATAGAAGTGGATATCCTTTGGCCACATCCCTCACTGATGATTGTTTCATTGCAAACAATGCCCTGCGGAACAGGATGATGAATGCCACACAACTCTAGGCACATTTAAGGCAGATGAGAGGAACCCAAGTGTCATGTCAGACAAATTCAAAACTGTTTATATTAGCGTGGTTTGCGTGCTAGAATACCTGCAAGTGTACCTGACTAGAGATGTCGCAAACATTACATTTTCCTTTCGCAAACGGCGAACGCGAATTTGCGCAAATGTTTGCGAACGGGTGAACCGGGCGAACCGCCATAGACTTCAATAGGCAGGCGAATTTTAAAACCCACAGGGACTCTTTCTGGCCACAATAGTGAAGGAAAAGTTGTTTCAAGGGGACTAACACCTGGACTGTGGCATGCCGGAGGGGGATCCATGGCAAAACTCCCATGGAAAATGACGTAGTTGACGCAGAGTCGGGTTTTAATCCATAAAGGGCATAAATCACCTAACATTCCTAAATTGTTTTGAATAACGTGCTTTAAAACATCCAGTGTGTGTATACAATCAGGTATGATGTTGTATCGATCAGGTAGTGTAAGGGTTACGCCCGCTTCACAGTGACAGAACAAACTCTGACAGACCAAACTCCCCGTTTAACGCACTGCAAACAACCGCAAAGAGTTGTCAATAGTTGACACACTCATGACATAAATTTTATTCCTCTATGCGTCAATCTTGGTGTAGTGATGACTGTGCTTGTGCGGAGATTGCAGGCGATGGCGGTTTTTCAAAGCCTATGGTCGTGCTGAGATAGTTCAGTGACAGTTAAGTGACCCAGAAAACAATGATTCTGCAGTGTAGGCCCATTGTTGGCCTAGTAGGCTTTAATGATCACCTTAGATGATCACAAAGAAAATTTATGTTTTTTCTATGAAAAATTATCCAGCCGATCGCTTTTGGTCTGTTCACAATGAAGCAACGACCTTATCATCTGGGGTGTGCCAACATTGCCAACACACTCATAGAGGTGATCGCTTCATTGTGATATGCAAGCCCCTTCACCACAACAAGGTAACGATCACGAAGGGGAATTGACACATGTATGTGCCTTTTTTTTGTTTTGTTTTTGAAGCCACAGTGCAGCACCAGAGGCCAGAAAAATTAGGCATGTACACATGCCTGAAAAATTAGGCATTGCTGCAGCCGCTGCTGTAGCAGCGGCCGGAAAAATTTATGTTTTCCAGGCAGAAAGAATACTAAAGCATTGTGGCTTGAACCCTAGTTGGTGGCGGAGAAGTCATGCAAGTCATCCGGCATGCAGAGATTAAATACAGCAGCGTGGGGACCATTTTTAGCCCAAGGCATCTGATCAGGCCTTTTTTACTCAAATGCATACCCCACTGTCAGTCCCTTTGGGATCCATGCCTCATTCATCTTAACAAAGGTGAGGTAATCTAGACTTTTTTGACCTAGGCGACTTCTCTTCTCAGTGACAATACCTCCTACTGCGCTGAAGGTCCTTTCTGACAGGACACTTGAAGCGGGGCAGGCCAGAAGTTCTATCGCAAATTGGGATAGCTCAGGCCACAGGTCAAGCCTGCACACCCAGTAGTCAAGGGGTTCATCATTCCTTAGAGTGTCGATATCTGCAGTTAAGGCGAGGTAGTCTGCTACCTGTCGGTTGAGTCGTTCTCTGAGGGTGGATGCGTAGGACTTAAAAAGCTCTGCATGTCCTCCATCAACAACACGTCTGTAAAGCGTCCTGTCCTTGCCGGCGTGGTCGTGTTAAAAGGAGGATTACTTTCACCTCTTCCCCTGTTAGATTCCCGTTGTGCTGTGACATCACCCTTATACGCTGTGTAAAGCATATTTTTTAACTTGTTTTGGAACTGCTGCATCCTTTCCGACTTTCGGTAATTCGGTAACATTTCAGGCACTTTCTGCTTATACCGGGGGTCTAGTAGCGTGGCCACCCAGTACAGGTCGTTCTCCTTCAGTCTTTTTATACGAGGGTCGCTCAACAGGCACGACAGCATGAAAGACCCCATTTGCACAAGGTTGGATGCCGAGCTACTCATGTCCCGTTCCTCTTCCTCACTGATCTCATTGAAGGTCATTAAATGACATTTTTATCTGCAAGGTACTGTGCCACCCTATATGAGTGGTGGGCAGTGGGCACAGTACAGTCTGTGGGCCTGACACACACTGGCAGGCAACTGCAATTATATTACAGAGAAAAAAATGTATGACTTTTTTATCTGCAAGGTACTGTGCCACCCTTTATGAGTGGTGGGCAGTGGGCACAGTACAGTCAGTGGGCCTGACACTCACTGGCAGGCAACTGCAATTATATTACAGAGGAAAAATTAAATGACTTTTGTATCTGCAAGGTACTGTGCCACCCGATATGAGTGGTGGGCAGTGGGCACAGTACAGTCTGTGGGCCTGACACACACTGGCAGGCAACTGCAATTATATTACAGAGAAAAAAAATTATGACTTTTTTATCTGCAAGGTACTGTGCCACCCTTTATGAGTGGTGGGCAGTGGGCACAGTACAGTCAGTGGGCCTGACACTCACTGGCAGGCAACTGCAATTATATTACAGAGGAAAAATTAAATTACTTTTTTATCTGCAAGGTACTGAACCACCCTATATGAGTGGTGGGCAGTGGGCACAGTACAGTCAGTGGGCCTGACACTCACTGGCAGGCAACTGCAATTATTTTACAGAGGAAAAATTAAATGACTTTTGTATCTGCAAGGTACTATGCCACCCTATATGAGTGGTGGGCAGTGGGCACAGTACAGTCTGTGGGCCTGACACTCACTGGCAGGCAACTGCAATTATATTACAGAGGAAAAATTAAATAACTTTTTTATCTGCAAGGTACTGTGCCACCCTATATGCGTGGTGGGCAGTGGGCACAGTACAGTCTGTGGGCCTGACACACATTGGCAGGCAACTGGAATTATATTACAGAGGAAAAATAAAATGACTTTTTTATCTGCAAGGTACTGTGCCACCCTATATGAGTGGTGGGCAGTGGGCACAGTACAGTCAGTGGGCCTGACACTCACTGGCAGACAACTGCAATTATATTACAGAGGAAAAATTAAATGACTTTTTTTTATCTGCAAGGTACTGTGCCACCCTATATGAGTGGTGGGCAGTGGGCACAGTACAGTCTGTGGGCCTGACACACACTGGCAGGAAACTGCAATTATATTACAGAGGAAAAATTAAATGACTTTTTTATCTGCAAGGTACTGTGCCACCCGATATGAGTGGTGGGCACTGGCAGTGGGCACAGTACAGTCAGTGGGCCTGACACTCACTGGCAGGCAACTGCTATAATATTACAGAGGAAAAATTAAATGACTTTTTTTATCTGCAAGATACTGTGCCACCCGTAATGAGTGGTGTGCACACAGTACAGTCTGTGGGCCTGTGGCCTCTCACACATGGGCAGGCAACTGCAATATATATATAGAAAAAATAAATAAAAGCACACTGATGTACCAGCCCTAAAAAGGGCTTTTTGGGGTGCTGTCAGGACGCTGTCCTTACAGCAGATGAGTATTTGAGGACTGGAGTGGACACAGAACACTGGCCTAGCTAACGATTTCCCTATTAATTCAGCAGCAGCAGCACTCTCCCTGCTCTAACTAACACTGCAGCTTCAGAATGAATCTAAGATGGATGCTGTCCTTGCTTTTTTATAGGAGGTGGGAGGGTCTGGGAGGGAGGGTATGCTGATTGGCTGGAATGTGTCTGCTGACTGTGAGGTACAGGGTCAAAGTTTGCTCAATGATGACGTATAGGGGGCGGACCGAACATCGCATATGTTCGCCAGCCGCGGCGAACGCGAACAAGCGATGTTCGCCGGCGAATAGTTCGGGACATCTCTATACCTGACCACACCACCAGGGACAGGCATAACCGTCTTGCATGGGCAAAGGAGCATCTAAGCTGGACAAGAGACCAGTGGGCCTCAGTGCTGTTCACTGATAAAAGTTGATTCACACTGATCAGAAATGATGGCAGCCAATGATGTTGGAGATGTCAAGGAGAGGGCTAGCTGTTGTCACCAGAAGAGCCTTTGGTGGTGGTGGTGTTACAGTGTGGGCAGGTGTATCTAGTCAATACAGAACTGCCCTACACTTTGTGAATGATACAGTGTCAAGCGCATACTACTTGAATAACATCATTAATACAGTCATAATGCCTCTGCATAAAGAAACACAGACCTAGTTTCATCTTCATGGACGACAAAGTGCCAGCTTAATGAGGTTGCATCATTAGGGAACATTAGGGAAATGGAGTGGCCTGCACTTTCTCCAGACCTGAATCCCATCGAAAACCTATGATATCAGCTGAGTCGGCGTGCAGAGGTTCATAACTCAGTACCCCAGAAACTCAATGACCTGATGCAAGAAGAGTTGGATGCCATGCCTCATCAGACAATAAGTTGACTTCTGAACAGCATGTTACGTCGTTGTCAAGCTGTTATTGATGCTCAAGGCCACATGACAAGTTTTTGAGACATTGACATATTTTGTGGGGGTGTACCCACCACTGTTGTTAGATTTTGTTTCAATAAATTGTTTAAGATGACAAAATCACCATTGCATGCTTCTACTTTAATGATATATAATATCACTGTGGCGTGAACTTTTTACATTTTCCATAAATTATACCCCCCAAACAAAATATCCCTAACTTTTTATGAGTAGTGTATATTGAAGTCTTAATATTCTTATAATAAACTGACCCGACACAGTAGGACACATTTATTAAGGCCTCTTGCACACCAACATTTTTCTTTTCCATTTCCGTTCTGTTTTTTGCATTCCGTATATGGAACCATTAATTTCAAGGGGTCCGCGAAAAAACCCTGAATGTACTCCGTATGCATTCCGTTTCCGTATTTCCATTTTTCCGTTCCGTTCAAAGATAGAACATGTCTTATTATTGTCCGCATAGGATAGTACTGTTCTATCAGGGGACAGCTGTTCCGTTCCGCAAAAAACTGAATTGCGCACGGACTTCATCCGTATTTTTTGCGGATCCATTTTTTGCGGATCACAAAATACTGAAAAATCCATACGGGCGTGTGCAAGAGGCCTAATACTCATATGGTACCAAACAATACATTACCATGAAATTTTTGTGTATCATGCGTTATTTGTATCATCACTGATACAGCTATCAAGCTGTTTTCCATTTTTGGTTAAATACCTCACATAACATGAGACTTTCAAGCTTGTTTAAAGCTCTTTTGACTGTACAGGCAGACTGCAGTCATGATAAGATAGTTAATTGAGAAATATTGTGTATTGAGTTATGCAGACTCCATATGGTTTGGCTATATAGACGAGTGGACATATGAACTGACAAAAAATACTTGATTATCATTAAAAACTAAATAAAAATGACACATGATTAACAATATGATACTGCAAACTATTATTTTTATTTTTCAAAACATTTTTCAAACATCGTAGAACTACATTCTATGACTTTGCAGTCCAATATGGGTCACATTGTGTAAACTCAATAAAAGACAATAAAGTGCAAGTGTTTTAAGGTCAAGATCCAGCACCAACTATGTTATACTTTCAAGGGTATAAGACGTTATCCATCATTATCTAGTACAATTAGAAAAGCTCCCAGGCATCAGTCTTTACAACATAACTGATAGGTGCTGTCATCTTCTAGTAAAATTGTTTGTGTTCCACAACTACATTGAGCAATGCTACCAAAATCAAAGTCAATGAAAGAAATGTGAGGATGTATTTGAAACCGTTGGGTTGTCTTCTGTCTTGTGATCTAAAAATGTGTCAATAATACAGGGTTGTGCAATATATGTGAAAACTAAGGATCATCAAAAAAAAAATTACCGTTAACTGGGGAATGAATGGAACACCTACCTGGTGACATTTTTTTATCTTTTTCTTTTCAGAATCATTAATTACTGGGCTCCTCTTTTGCCATCCAAGATGGACAAACCACTAATCCATACTGTGCATCTGTTTGCCCAAGATACTTCATACTGCCCTGGGATTGGCTAGCACTGCTCATGTGAACAGTGCTGGCCAATCCAAGAACTGGGCCGGACAAGTAGGATGTGTCTTAAGCTACCAATGCAGAAGAGAAGCCTGAAAATTAGTAGATCTGCAACTAAAAAGATGAAAAGGAGGTCACCATGTAGGTATGTGTTCTGTTCATTCCCCAGTTTATGCGATTTTTTTTTTTTTCTTGAGCTAGAGGGTCGCTCTAATGCTGTTTCACTTACATTCCATTCATTTCCATCTTTTGTTACTAGGCAGAAAAGCAATGTATACTACACTATTCTGTCCAGCAATGAGTTATATACAGAGAAGGAAAAAACAAAGGTAGCGAGTCATGTGCAGTAGCAGAAGAAAGCCAAAGCTTTGAGGCCTATAGAGAATTGAACTAACCTTTTCTTGTTTTGAAAATGGGCACAATAGTTTGCGTAGTAATTAATTAATTTCTCCATGGGACTGCAGCCTACACTGTAGGATCTTTTTTTTCCAGTACCAGCATCTTGGTGTTGGTGATGAAATGTAGTATTCTTATACTGAAGAAAGAAGCACAATAATCAGCAATCAGCAATTCAATTCTTGAGCTTTAACACTTACATTACTTATTAATGATAAAATACAGACTGCGAGTTTCAGCTAAGAATTAGAAACTTCTTCAGGTCTAATCAGCAAAAAAAGACAGAAAATAGCGGAAAGAATGTAAAATAGAGACCAAAGTTTAAATGAAAAATTGATCTGGGTATTCAAACATATAACGCCACCCCCTCCCAGCAGAAAACCCAGCCTAGGCTAAAGCATGGTGTGAACACACCCTTACCTTATGTTGAGCTATGCATGCCTAGGGGACCTCTATGGATGCAGACTAAGCAAATCTGTGTAATCTGATCCTGCAGTCATACTACTTCTTAACATATATTCAGTAAATTAGCAGAAGGTCTGGGAAGCATGAAATATATAATTATGATTACATATCAACCACTCAAGGTTTGTTTGTAACCTGTTATCATGTAGATAAGTAGGAGCATAGTAGCTTTAGACATTGCTGACATGACAATTTTCAGTTTTTGCATTTTTGTTTTTTTCACTCCCTGCCTTCCCAACTTTTTATTTTTCCATTCATTGATTTTTGCAGTTATATTATTCATATTCATTATATATTCTTTCACTTTTTCTAGACACTTATATACACTTGGGAGAAGATTTTGTGGACAATGATCGTGCCTGGAGGTTGGATGAAATGAATGCCCACTGTGAATAACAATGCCATTTACCACCCCCCCCCCCCTTTCTTTGAATAAGGAACTCTTTTCAATAAAGATTTTTTTCACATGTCCCGACTGCATTGCAAGAGGGTTTTCCTCTTTGTTTTAGTAAGATGTTGTTTTTTGAATATTATAAGTGAGGAAATAGTATGTATTGTACTTTCTTGGGTTTTTATACAGCAGGACTCCTCACATATTCCTTCATATCCGAGTGCTAATCAAGGCGCAATTGTAACAGCTGATAGAGGAGAACCCTCTCAGTCACGATACCAGGCAGGATGAGGACCTGTGATGGTGCTGGCACTGACGTGTTGTCACCACTCGGGGTCCCCTATGTGGTAGGGCAATTCATCTTGGAAGGGATGGATGCTCACCTGACCTGTTGGAGACTGGAATTAATCCACATTGACTGCTCAGTTCTGGCGCTGGTGATTTGTGAGCATATGACGACCGTGATGTGTTTTATTCCCTTAGAAAGGATGTTAGAAAATGACTGGCAATGATCCCTTTTTAAATATGGGAAACAAAGAGAGGATTTGCACCAACAAGAAATGCTACTGACTAAACAGGGGAGTCATACATGCAGGTATTAAAAGCTGAGACTTCCGCCAATATGTTCCAGTAAGGAAGATATCAGAGCCCATCACTGCACCACGTCACGGTCACTCAGCATGGCAGAGGGTCCTAGCCGCTGCTCTAACTATGGTGTGAACACAGTCTGGGGGTGTTGTAATTCAGCACACAGCCAAGCCTCCACACAAAGGCCCAGCATGAATACTGTGGCAGTGCAATGTGAATGAGGCCAGGCCGTGAGCCACACCTATACCAGACCATGTGATGGAGGTTACCAGGTGCAACAGAGTGTCCAAACACACCCAAATCTAACAAGACAAAAACACAGAAATGAAGTGGCAATTCTGGAGGAGCTGCTCAGCCCCTGACACTGTGGCGTGTCTATTTAATGGAGGAGCAGCCCCACCGCATGTGGACCGCAATAATCGACTAACCCCAGCAAAATATGCATACAATGGAGGACGTCGACGCGGTCCACATGCACCACAAGAGCAAACTACACAGAATGTAGTAAATAAACATAGGAAACAAAGAGAGGATTTGCACCAACAAGAAATGCTACTGACTAAACAGGGGAGTCATACATGCAGGTATTAAAAGCTGAGACTTCCGCCAATATGTTCCAGTAAGGAAGATATCAGAGCCCATCACTGCACCACGTCACGGTCACTCAGCATGGCAGAGGGTCCTAGCCGCTGCTCTAACTATGGTGTGAACACAGTCTGGGGGTGTTGTAATTCAGCACACAGCCAAGCCTCCACACAAAGGCCCAGCATGAATACTGTGGCAGTGCAATGTGAATGAGGCCAGGCCGTGAGCCACACCTATACCAGACCATGTGATGGAGGTTACCAGGTGCAACAGAGTGTCCAAACACACCCAAATCTAACAAGACAAAAACACAGAAATGAAGTGGCAATTCTGGAGGAGCTGCTCAGCCCCTGACACTGTGGCGTGTCTATTTAATGGAGGAGCAGCCCCACCGCATGTGGACCGCAAAAATCGACTAACCCCAGCAAAATATGCATACAATGGAGGACGTCGACGCGGTCCACATGCACCACAAGAGCAAACTACACAGAATGTAGTAAATAAACATAGGAAACAAAGAGAGGATTTGCACCAACAAGAAATGCTACTGACTAAACAGGGGAGTCATACATGCAGGTATTAAAAGCTATATTTTTAAATATGGCGGCTTTTGTAGAAGGAACTGTGACGCGCTTGCTCCGCTTTCTTTTGCCGACAGTCAATGGGTGAGGAACATGGTGCGCGCAGGCGCCGCTCTGGTCATAGCATGGCGACCTTTCGGCGCATGCGCCCTTTCATTCAGCCCTGTTTGGTGATGTAATGCAGCCGGGACATGCGCGATAGTAATCTTTGTATGCGCCGATCTGCACGATGGTGTATGTGGGCGTCATCGTTCATCAAGGTACGAATATGTCCTCTCCTCCTACTTACTTGCGCACTGATGACGTATATGCACTGATTACACATGTATCTGATACAGATGAATTCAATTATGCACTTACGTGTTTTTTATGTAATGTAGTGTACATTATATTTTATTTGTAGTATGCACTTCGTCACTTTATCTTGCAGCGTCCATATTTGATATTATTTGAATATGATATGTTTTTTATATATATGTTTTTTCCTTAATCATTAATTATGTAACGTCACTGATCACTTTGATTGATACACCTTTATATGTTTGCTGTCCACTTTGTACCAATGCTTGAGAAAGGCTCATGTATGAGCCGAAACCTCGCTCTGTGCCACTTTATGGGTGAATAAAGTTTTTTCATTGACTATTTGGAAAGTCTACTGGAGTGCAGTCCAATTTTTCGTCCTATATCAGTGGGTAAGCACCTATTGCCATACTTGGGCTTTGCACCTGTTTCCCTCTTTTTTTCTTGGATGGTGCTGCTGGTGTTTTTTTCTTTTATATATATATATATATATATATATACAAACCGGATTCCAAAAAAGTTGGGACACTATACAAATCGTGAATAAAAACTGAATGCAATGATGTGGAGGTGCCAACTTCTAATATTTTATTCAGAATAGAACATAAATCACGGAACAAAAGTTTAAACTGAGAAAATGTACCATTTTAAGGGAAAAATATGTTGAATCAGAATTTCATGGTGTCAACAAATCCCCAAAAAGTTGGGACAAGGCCATTTGCACCACTGTGTGGCATCTCCCCTTCTTCTTACAACACTCAACAGACGTCTGGGGACCGAGGAGACCAGTTTCTCAAGTTTAGAAATAGGAATGCTCTCCCATTCTTGTCTAATACAGGCCTCTAACTCAGGGGCGTAACTAGAAGTGACTGGGCCCCACAGCAAATATTTGTAAGGCCCCCCCCCCAGCGCGATTCGCACCTTCCTCCTCCTGTGTAAACCCCACTCCTTTGGTACAGTGTAGCGGTATACTGTATATTGTGGGGCACAGTGTATCGGTATACTGTATATTGTGTGGCACAGTGGATGCTATATGTGCATAACAAACATATTTCACATGAAAACTTACAGTTACTTGGCCCTTGGGGATCTCGGACGCCACTTCCACACTTGGCTGGGGGCTCGGCGGAGCTGATGTTGTGCTTTATCCTAATGAGAAAGATTTCATAATAAGGATTTGGAGAAGGGGCAGAGGGATAGCAGAGCAGGGAGAGGCTGGTGCTGCTACCAGGGGGTCATACTATGGGGGAGTAATGAAACCCACCATAATGCCCCCCCCCCCAGTAGTAATAATTCTCCTTATAATGTGACAGTGCAAAAATACCCCCTTGTAATGCCCCCAGTTGAGCTAATGTCCCCATAGTGCCCCCATAATGTCCCAGTATAAAATACCCCTATATTGTGCCCCCAGTAAATGCCCCCCATAGTGCTCCTCTCCCCCCCCTTCCTGCTAGTGCCCCCCATAATGTACCAGTATAAAATGCCCCATATATAGTGCCCCAGTAGATGCCCCTCAGTGTCCGGCCTCTGATAGGCTGCCGGCCTAGTGTCCCCCATAATGCCCCCCCATCATGTGCCAGTATCAAGTGCCTCTCTCCTCCCCCCCCCCACATGTCCCAGTATCATAGTGCCACCTCCCCCCCCACAAAAAAAGTGCCAGTATCAAGTGCCTCCCCCCCCCATGTGCCAGTATCAGGTGCCAAACCCCCCTCCCCCCCAGGTGCCAGTATCAGGTGCCAACCCCTCTCCCCCCCATGTGCCAGTATCAGGTGCCTCTCTCCCCACCAGGTGCCAGTATCAGGTGCCTCCCCCCATGTGCCAGTATCAGGTGCCTCTCTCCCCCCCCCATGTGCCAGTATCAGGTGCCAACCCCCCCCCCTAGGTGCCAGTATCAGGTGCCTCTCTTCCCCCCCCCCAGGTGCCAGTATCAGGTGCCTCTCTCCCCCCATGTGCCAGTATCAGGTGCCAACCCCCCCTCCCCCCCCAGGTGCCAGTATCAGGTGCCAACCCCTCTCCCCCCCCCATGTTCCAGTATCAGGTGCCTCTCTCCCCCCCCCCCCATGTGCCAGTATCAGATGCCAACCCCTCTTCCCCCCCAGGTGCCAGTATCAGGTGCCAACCCCTCTTCCCCCCCATGTGCCAGTATCAGGTGCCTCTCTCCCCTCCCCCCCAATGTGCCAGTATCAGGTGCCTCCCCCCAGGTGCCAGTATCAGGTGCCAACCCCTCTCCCCCCCATGTGCCAGTATCAGGTGCCTCTCTCCCCCCCATGTGCCAGTATCAGGTGCCTCCCCCCATGTGCCAGTATCAAGTGCCCCCCGCTCCCCCCATGGCAGTAACAGTCGGGTATTAAAAAAATATATATAAACTTACCTCCATGTCAGCGATGCGATGCAGCCTCTTCCTGTATGTCCATATATGGAGTCAGTGCTTGTATTTCAGAAAAGGTTTCTGCTGGGATTCGAACCCACGACCTTCTGTATCAGAGGCAAAGCATCTAACCACTAGACCATAGGAGACATTTTGTTGCTGACTGAAAAAACTTGAGACTTCTACTGTTATAGCTGGCTAAGTGTACATCTATACACATGACAGCTGCTCATATATAGAGATATAGCAGAGCTGAGTGTGCTGGGACAGCTGTCATATAGAGATATAGCAGTGCTGGGTGTGTTGGGGCAGCTGTCATGTGTATAGCTGTACACTTAGCCAGCTATAACATTTTTTTCTCATTTTTTTTCAGTCAGTTGTAATGCAGCCTTTATGGTTGTGAGGGTTAATGCTTTGCCTCTGATACACTCACACTTTGGAGGTTGTGGGTTCGAATCCCAGACACATTAGGAGACAGAAAGATTAGATCATATTAGCGAGGGGGCCTGGTCAGCTGCTGTGAAGGGGGCCCTGATAGAACTTGAAAATAAACTGTCACACACGCTGCCGACGCCGGGCCCCCTTGGCAGCCCGGGCCCCGAAGCAGCTGCTTCCCCTGCTTCCCTGGTAGTTACGCCACTGCTCTAACTGTTCAATCGTCTTGGGCCTTCTTTGTTGCACCTTCCTCTTTATGATGCGCCAAATGTTCTCTATAGGTGAAAGATCTGGACTGCAGACTGGCCATTTCACTACCCGGATCCTTCTCGTATGCAGCCATGATGTTGTGATTGATGCAGAATGTGGTCTGGCATTATCTTGTTGAAAAATGCAGGGTCTTCCCTGAAAGAGATGACGTCTGGATGGGAGCATATGTTGTTCTAGAACCTGAATATATTTTTCTGCATTGATGGTGCCTTTCCAGACATGCAAGCTGCCCATGCCACACGCACTGAACTGAGCATTGATAACAACTTGGGTTGTCCTTGTCCTCTTTGGTCCGGATGACATGGCGTCCCAGATTTCCAAAAAGAACTTCGAATCGTGACTCGTCTGACCACAGAACAGTCTTCCATTTTGCCTCACTCCATTTTAAATGATCCCTGGTCCAGTGAAAACGCCTGAGCTTGTGGATCTTGCTTAGAAATGGCTTCTTCTTTGCACTGTAGAGTTTCAGCTGGCAACGGCGGATGGCACGGTGGATTGTGTTCACTGACAATGGTTTCTGGAAGTATTCCTGAGCCCATTCTGTGATTTCCTTTACAGTAGCATTCCTGTTTGTGGTGCAGTGTCGTTTAAGGGCCCGGAGAGCACGGGCATCCAGTATGGTTTTACGGCCTTGACCCTTACGCACAGAGATTGTTCCAGATTCTCTGAATCTTCGGATGATGTTATGCACAGTTGATGATGATAGATGCAAAGTCTTTGCAATTTTTCGCTGGGTAACACCTTTCTGATATTGCTCCACTATCTTTCTGCGCAACATTGTGGGAATTGGTGATCCTCTACCCATCTTGGCTTCTGAGAGACACTGCCACTCTGAGAAGCTCTTTTTATACCCAATCATGTTGCCAATTGACCTAATTAGTGTTAATTGGTCTTCCAGCTCTTCGTTATGCTCAAATTTACTTTTTCCAGCCTCTTATTGCTACTTGTCCCAACTTTTTGGGGATTTGTTGACACCGTGAAAATTGGAATCAACGTATTTTTCCTTTAAAATGATACATTTACTCGGATTAAACGTTTGATCTGTCATCTATGTTCTATTACAAATAAAATATTGACATTTGCCATCTCCACATCATTGCATTCAGTTTTTATTCACAATTTGTTTTAGTGTCCCAACTTTTTTGGAATCTGGTTTGTATATATATATATATATATAAAGAAAAATGGCGGCACTGGCTGCAAGGGAAAGGTGCGGGTGCACGTCTCAAGGGGAGTAGACTTGTAGCCCCGATGAATAGATCCAGAAAAAAGAGCGGCACTCCGGTAGGTAAAAGCAAGTGAACCCTTTATTCACCCAAGTGGTGCAACGTTTCGGCTCTAGTCACGAACCTTCCTCAAGCAAAGACACAACTCAAATAGCAGTGATTATATAGGAAAATACAAATCATGTGATCACAGACCCAGTGGGTGTGTTTACAAATCATAACAATGGTGTACAATAAATACACATGGTATCACATAGTGCAAAAAACGTACTGATCATTAAAAAATCATGAAAAACATGATCTTATGTGCTGAGTATACGAAGTATATATAAATCAGGTGCATAAAACTTGATCAGACAATATATCCATGATTGTTGTACATGAATGTAGATAATAAAGGGGGGGAGGAGCAAGGAAGTGGTATCGCAAACATACCCATCCAGAAAGGAGGCTCATTCAGTGCCGCTATGTCGGCGTTGTGGATATCTTTCTGCACAGGCGTGGCAAAGCACCAATGGCAGATATTCAGCAAGCGGGAGATGCTGTGTGTCATCAGAGTTGGCCGACACACCTACGTCACTTCAGGCGTCATTCCAGACAGTCTCGATGTATTGTCCCATGCGCATGCTCAATGTAGAGCTAAGCTAAAGGCGCCATCTTTGTGATTGGAGATTTGCCCATAAACAATCACTCTGCATAGCGCATCCAACCAAAAGCAGAAAACGGACATAGGTGGTTTGAAGAGGGCACAAGGATCCCCTAAAATCAGGGTGCCTACAAGCCCCACCCAGGCAGAAAATCCACCGCAACCACGGAAACCACAGTACATGCAGGGGTACCGCCGGGGGTTCCAAACCACCATCCAGCCCGGGAGGGATCTCCTCAACAAGGTGCACAGATGCTGCAGGAGTGATTGTTTATGGGCAAGTCTCCAATCACAAAGATGGCGCCTTTAGCTAAGCTCTACATTGAGCATGCGCATGGGACAATACATCGAGACTGTCTGGAATGACGCCTGAAGTGACGTAGGTGTGTCGGCCAACTCTGATGACACACAGCGTCTCCCGCTTGCTGAATATCTGCCATTGGTGCTTTCCCACGCCTGCGCAGAAAGATATCCACAACGCCGACATAGCGGCACTGAATGAGCCTCCTTGCTGGATGGGTATGTTTGCGATACCACTTCCTTGCTCCTCCCCCCCTTTATTATCTATATTTATGTACAACAATCGTGGATATATTGTCTGATCAAGTTTTATGCACCTGATTTATATATACTTCATATACTCAGCACATAAGATCATGTTTCTCATGATTTTTTAATGATCAGCACGTTTTTTGCACTATGTGATACCATGTGTATTTATTGTACACCATTGTTATGATTTGTAAACACACCCACTGGGTCTGTGATCGCATGATTTGTATTTTCCTATATAATCACTGCTATTTGAGTTGTGTCTTTGCTTGAGGAAGGCTCGTGACTAGAGCCGAAACGTTGCACCACTTGGGTGAATAAAGGGTTTTATATATATACAGTACAGACCAAAAGTTTGGACACACCTTCTCATTCAAAGAGTTTTCTTTATTTTCATGACTATGAAGGCATCAAAACTATGAATTAACACATGTGGAATTATATACATAACAAACAAGTGTGAAACAACTGAAAATATGTCATATTCTAGGTTCTTCAAAGTAGCCACCTTTTGCTTTGATTACTGCTTTGCACACTCTTGGCATTCTCTTGATGAGCTTCAAGAGGTATTCCCCTGAAATGGTCTTCCAACAGTCTTGAAGGAGTTCCCAGAGATGCTTAGCACTTGTTGGCCCTTTTGCCTTCACTCTGCGGTCCAGCTCACCCCAAACCATCTCGATTGGGTTCAGGTCCGGTGACTGTGGAGGCCAGGTCATCTGGCACAGCACTCCATTACTCTCCTTCATGGTCAAATAGCCCTTACTTTCAAAGTTTTCCCAATTTTTCGGCTGACTGACTGACCTTCATTTCCTAAAGTAATGATGGCCACTCGTTTTTCTTTACTTAGCTGCTTTTTTCTTGCCATAATACAAATTCTAACAGTCTATTCAGTAGGACTATCAGCTGTGTATCCACCTGACTTATCCTCAACGCAACTGATGGTCCCAACCCTGTTTAAAAGGCAATAAATCCCACTAATTAAACCTGACAGGGCACACCTGTGAAGTGAAAACCATTTCAGGGGACTACCTCTGGAAGCTCATCAAGAGAATGCCAAGAGTGTGCAAAGCAGTAATCAAACCAAAAGGTGGCTACTTTGAAGAACCTAGAATATGACATATTTTTAGTTGTTTCACACTTGTTTGTTATGCATATAATTACACATGTGTTAATTCATAGTTTTAATGCCTTCAGTGTGAATCTACAATTTTCATAGTCATGAAAATAAAGAAAACTCTTTGAATGAGAAGGTGTGTCCAAACTTTTGGTCTCTACTGTATATATAGTTTTTTTTTGTCTTTTTATGCTGAAAAAAATATATATTATTTTCATTGCCATATTCTGACCCCCATAGCTTCTTTTATAGCTATGTCTACGGAGCTGTTTGAGAGCTCATAGTTTGCAAAATGATCTGTAGCTTTTGTAGATACCATTATGGGGTGTGTGGTTTTTGATCACTTTTTATTCACATTTTTGGGGTAGATGGAGTAACATAGTAACATAGTAACATAGTACATAAGGCCGAAAAAAGACATTTGTCCATCCAGTTCGGCCTGTTATCCTGCAAGTTGATCCAGAGGAAGGCAAAAAAACCCTGTGAGGTAGAAGCCAATTTTCTCCACTTTAGGGGAATAAAAAATTTCTTCCCGACTCCAATCAGAATAACTCCCTGGATCAACGACCCCTCTCTAGTAGCTATAGCCTGTAATATTATTACGCTCTAGAAACACATCCAGGCCCCTCTTGAATTCCTTTATTGTACTCACCATCACCACCTCCTCAGGCAGAGAGTTCCATAGTCTCACTGCTCTTACCGTAAAGAATCCTCTTCTATGTTTGTGTACAAACCTTCTTTCCTCCAGACGCAGAGGATGTCCCCTCGTCACAGTCACAGTCCTGGGGATAAATAGCTGATGGGATAGATCTCTGTACTGACCCCTGATATATTTATACATATTAATTAGATCTCCCCTCAGTCGTCTTTTTTCTAAAGTGAATAACCCTAATTTTGATAATCTTTCAGGGTACTGTAGTTGCCCCATTCCAGTTATTACTTTAGTTGCCCTCCTCTGAACCCTCTCTAGCTCTGCTATGTCTGCCTTGTTTACAGGAGCCCAGAACTGTACACAGTACTCCATGTGTGGTCTGACTAGCGATTTGTAAAGTGGTAGGACTATGTTCATATCACGGGAATCTATGCCCCTTTTGATGCAACCCATTATCTTGTTGGCCTTGGCAGCAGCTGCCTGACACTGGTTTTTGCTGTTTAGTTTGCTGTTTATTAAAATTCCTAGATCCTTTTCCATGTCAGTGTTACCGAGTGTTTTACCAATTTTTTGGTCACCTTGCCCCATAAAGTGTTATAATGAATGATCAAAAAATCATATGTACCCAAAAATAGTACTAATAAAACTGGCACCTTATCCCCTAGTTTCCAAAATGGGGTCACTTCTTGGGGGTTTCTACTGTAAGGGTGCATCAGGGGGCTTCAAATGGGACATGGCATCTAAAAACCATGTGGAGTTCCTTTTCTTCTGCGCCCTGCCATGTGCCCATACAGCAGTTTATGACCACATGTGGGGTGTTTCTGTAAACCGCAGAATCTGGGTAATAAATATTGAGTTTTGCTTGGCTGTTAACCATCGATGTGTTAAAGAAAAAAATTGATTAAAATGGAAAATCTGCCAAAAAAGTGAAATTTAAAAATTTGATCTCCATTTTCCTTTAATTCTTGTGGAACGCCTAAAGGGTTAACAAAGTTTGTAAAATCGGTTTTGAATACCTTGAGGGGTGTAGTTTCTACAATGGGGTGAATTATGAGGGTTTCCACTATGTAGGCCCCACAAAGTGACTTCAGACCTGAACTGGTCCTTAAAAAGTGGGTTTTGGCAATATTCTTAAAAATTTGAAGAATTGCTTCTAAACTTCTAAGCCTTCTAACGTCCTAAAAAAATAAAATGACATTTCCAAAATGATGCCAACATAAAGTAGACATATGGGGAATGTTAAATAATAAATATTTTATGAGGTATCACTTTCTGTTTTAAAAGCAGAGAAATAGAAATTTAGAAAATTGCGAATTTTTCAAATTTTTGGGTAAATTTGGGATTTTTTCATAAATAAAGGTGAAATATTTTGACTCAAATTTATGACTATCATGAAGTACAATGTGTCACGAGAAAACAATCTCTGAATGACTTGGATAAATAAAGGCGTTCCAAAGTTATTACCACATAAAGTGAGATATGTCAGTTTTGCAAAATTTGGCCTGGTCAGGAAGGGGGCAAATGGCCCAGATGGCAGGTGGTTAAAATAATTGCTACCTCTTTACTCTGTTCAGAGTATGTTGAAACAAATGGGATCCATTTAGGTTTAAGTTTCCTCTCCCTAGTCTCCATTCCATGGGAATTTTTTATCCTTCTCTTTGTAGGATATATATATATATATATATATATATATTTATATATATATTGTCAAACGAATCTGAAATTTTGGAAATTCGCTTAAGATAAATCATGCAAAACAGTGCCCACAAAATGAGACAATCAGGGGCAGGATTTTGGAAGCTCCTTCAACATCTGGACTGGAGAAACGCCACTATGAGCGCAACTTGCGATCTTAGAGCATATGTCTTGGCTATGTCTGCCATAAAGCAATTACAGACACAATCCACTAATCTAGGTGGGGTAGGGTAAGTATAGTAACAGTATACTGACATATTTAGGTAGATACGGTTTTATCAGGGAAAACATAGGGAGGAAGGGACTGTTCATTGGAGAAGTAATCAAGGGGATCTACAATAGACAGTTTTACTGAACATATATCTGTATGTATATTGTGATGAATGATGAGCACAAACTAATATGAATAGCCTCGGATAACTTCAAGTCAGAGAGAGAGATCGAACCACCACAATGAATGTGATGACTAGCCCCATTCCTTCTACAATGTACTACAGTCTGGAGCCATACAAGTGAATAAGCCCTGAGATAAAAAGGTCCCGGAGGGTTTTATATGGAATACATATAGGGTGGTCAGTGGATCAAGTACAAAGTCATCACATATAAGGGTTGAGAAAGTTTCGCCACCGTGCCCATAATCGGATAAATTTAGAGTGCGTTCTGGTTGCCCAACTCGCCAGTTCTTCCATCAAATATATCTGGTCCACTCGTCAGTGATGTTTCTGCAACAGGGTTCAGGAGATTGTGAGACTGACAACACATGGTTTGATCTGACATGTTTTATGTTTGGATCAAATGACGTCTGTGTTGTTTCTGGTGCTTGCCACACCTTCTTTCCCCAGGTGTGGCTATTATGGTCATTTACCGTTCTCTATTTATTATAGTTTCTGCCACTATGCTATGCGGTTTATAGCTTCAGTTTGAGTTGTGGATAGCTGGTGTGTGGATCTCGGCTGAGTTCCTGGTGCTGCCATAGCACTTGAAGTTAAGTGTTTGCTTTCCCTTTTGTATTTTGTTTGGGTTATTTTGTGTGTTGCATTTCCATGTCATTTGTATTAAGGCCTGAGGGAGACTCCTGTTCATCCTTCCTTTTGGAGGAACAGGTTGTCTCAGTCCTGACATTAGTACCAGGATCCTATAGGGTGAGTTAGGACATTAGGTATTCCTGTGTATAAACTCATCTACCTCTGGGGTCTGTTCATACTCGTAGTTAGTCAGGACTTTGATTAGGGTTTTACTAGGAGGTGTCCTTTCCCTCCTATGTTTGGTGTGGTGTTTCCCTGCCACACCCAAACGTGACACCACTTTTGGTGTGGGGGAGGGATGTTAGCATTCAGCCAATGAAATGCGATTTGTAACCTGGCTGCCTGAATTAAGAGGGTTGGCAGGTCTGAGAATGCTGGTTGTCATTTCTCCGAAGGGAGCCAAAGCAAAACTGATTGGGTAGAAAGCTTGATTGAAGACTTACGTATTTCATTAGTCTTTTGTTCAATCTGTTCCCAGTAGGGACGTAAAAGAGGGCAAGGCCACATAATATAGCCCAAGGTGCCCCTGTTATTTAGGCATCTCCAGCATGTCTCCGAACTTGACAGACCCATTAGGAATAGTTTACTCGGTTCATTGTACCAATGAATCATGGTTTTGTAAGAGTGTTCTTGATTATTTATACATCTTGAAAACCGTGAGATCGTCGGTGGATCTGGTCAACTTCCTTAGAAGTAAGTGCCCTATCTAAGTCATTTTCCCATGCTCTAATGTATGCAGGGTTTCCCCCACTGGTACAGGACTCAGTGACTTATAAAAAGGGAAATGATGTGTTTCTAGAGAGATTTACCTAGGGGAAGGTTCTCGAACCATGTTGAAACTGAAGTGGAATTATATTTGGTAACTAATGTCGTACATGAGCGTTTAAGTTCTTGGCTGGCTGAAAAGTTACCATCTTTGATAATTTGAGAGCAAAAGGGTGGTATGTCTTCCAGTGGCGCACCTACAGTGGGGGTCCAGCGGGTCTGGACCCCCCCTAGAACAACCAGCCAAATTTTTTTTTTTTTATCCTTCAGGGCCGCACCGCCGATCACCACAGGCGGCGCGGCCCTGGATGTAATTGCGGCGGCGGTGGTGGGGGGGCGGGGGGCCAGTAGCAGTACTATCCATATCTAATCCATATCTAATCCATCTGTATCGCCGTCCTTAGGACAGCGATACAGATGCCTGTGCTGTGCTGCGGCAGGGGAGGGAGAGGTGTGTCCCTCCCCTGTTCTTCTGATAGGCCGCAGGCACTAATGCCTGCAGCCTATCAGAGGTCGGCTCAGGCGAGATGACGTCATCATCACGCGCCTGAGCCGGGCAGCACACAGCAGGGACACAGGCCGGAAGAGCCTGCATCGCATCGCTGCTGATGGAGGTAAGTATCAGTGTATTTTTATTTATTTTTTTTGGAGGGGGGGAGCTGGCACTATGGGGGCACTAATGGGGAGAATGGCACTATGGGGCATCTGGTGGTACTTTTTTTTTTAGGTGGCACTTCTTACTGGCACATTATGGGGGGGGACCATGGGGGAGAGGAGCACTATGGGGGCTTTTTTACACATTATGGGGGCACTATAGGGGAGAACGGCACTAGGGGGCATCTGGTGGCACTATAGGGGCATTATTTTTGGGGCACCATGGGGGAGAGGAGCACTATGGGGGCTCTAAAGGGGCTTTTTTTTTACACATTATGGGGGGCACTATAGGGGAGAACGGCACTATGGGGCATCTGGTGGCACTATAGGGGCATTATTTGGGGGCACTATGGGGAAGTGGGGGTTCTAAAGGGGCCCTTTTTTCTTATTGGCACATGGGGGCATTATGGCATCTGGTGGCACTAAGGGGGCATTTTTTACTGGCACATTATGGGAGGCACTATAGGGGAGGGCGGCACTATGGAGGAGTGGAGCACTATTATGGCATATGGTGGCACTTTGAAGGGGCATTTTTTACTGGCACATTATGGGGCGGCACCATGGGGGAGAGGAGCACTATGGGGGCATCTGGGGGGTCTAAAGGGGCTTTTTTTTATTGACATATTATGGGGGCACTATAGGGGAGAATGGCACTATGGGGCATCTGGTGGCACTATAGGGGCATTATTTGGGGGCACTAAGGGGAAGTGGGGGCTCTAAAGGGGCCTTTATTCTTATTGGCACATTATGGGGACATTATGGCATCTGGTGGCACTAAGGGGGCATTTTTTTACTGGCACATTATGGTAGGCACTATAGGGGAGAGCGGCACTATGGGGGAGTGGAGCACTATTTGGGGATATGGTGGCACTTAGAAGGGGCTTTTTTACTGGCATATTATGGGGGACACTATGGGGAAGGGGCAGAGGAGCACTATGAGGGCATTTACTGGGGCACTATATAGGGGTATTTTATACTGGCATACATTATGGGGACATTAGCTCAACAGCGGGCACTAAGCGGGGGTATTTCATGTACTGTCATATTGTAGGGAGAATTATTAGTACTAGGGGGTATTATGCGGAGCTTTGCTAATACTGGGGGGCTATGAGGAACATGATTACTAGTATGGGCACTATAGGGGCATTATTACTACTAAGTGTGCTCTGGCAGAGAATTATTTCTATTTTGGGGAGCCCTGTTACTTTGGGGGGCACCCTGCCACAGTATCAGCTTAGCACAATTATTTTTCGGGGACATTATCTTTATACTATTAGTGTCTGGGCGCAGTTATTTTTTTAGAGCACTGTGTGCCAATAATTGTTGAGGGGGGCACTATCTGTGTGGTAGTAGTATTTCCAGGGGGACTGTTTCTGCAGTATAGTATTGGGGGCACAGCGGGCACAGTATTGGGGGAGGCAGGAAAGGGTGTTCAGAAGATGTGAAGATGATGGAAATGTGGGAAACTAATGTCTGTTTGTCAATCTCTGCAGAGACGGGAGATGGCTGAAAAATCATCATGGCGGTCTGGTCTGAATGGAGAAGATGAGGAAAGACAACGTCTACAACAAAGGTGACATCACTGGATGTAAGAGGTAGGGGGCGCTATGTAGGAGAGGAGATGCTCCGGCTCCTCCCCCTGCCATTTGCAGAAGGAGGATTCAGAGCTGGGTGAGGACGGTCAAGGGGGGCAGCAGGCCACGGGCGGGTGGCAGATGGTGGGGGGAACCACAGGCCTTGAGCAGGATCGGGGGAGGGAGGAGAGCGGAGGAGCTTCCTGGCTGTAGCCGGCTGTCTATTGTATAATGTGAAGCAGGCAGTGCAGCCAGGACAGACCTCCCCCCTCCGTATGATGTGTAGAGACAGGCCTCAACTATAGAATGTCAGCTGTACAGTGTGTGTTGGGAGTGGCCTATTATATGTAGGAGGGGCTTTTAATAATGGGCGGGGCCAAAGAAAATTCGCGCCACATTGTTATTTTCCTGCAGGGCTTTTAGAATCGCCAATCAAAGAATCAGCGCAACACACTACACCCTTTCCTTGCATTTTTAAATATAAAGGGGGCTTTGAAAATTTGAATTAGCACAGCGCACTACACATGCCACATTTTTTTGCCTTTCGGACCCCCCCTAAACAAAATTCCTGGGTGCTCCCCTGATGTCTTCTTTAGTTTTGATGTCTGTCATAAGCGATGTCTTCAGAAGTTTCCAAAAGGGAGAAGCGAATGGTTGTAGCAAGTAGGGAATGAATATTGCTGGCAGACTCTTCGGCAGGCTAGATAAAAGGGGGGTTTCATGAAGTATGGAGCGTATATTTAAATATATTCCCTGATGAGTCAGCAAGACCCCAAAGCACTGCGTATTGTCTGTCTGATAAAAGCGCTAATTCAATGTTGGAGCCTAAAGTTCATAGTTTGGGACACACAGTTGAAGCCACCTTTTCAATTTTATAGCTTTATAGTAGAGGCGTAAGTCAGGCAGTCCAAAACCACCTTGAGGTTGAACTTTTATCAATTTGTCGTACACTATTCAGGGTTTTTATACCTTTCCAGAGAAAGGCTGTGAAAGTAGTCCTTACTTGCGTAAAAAATGACTGCGTAAAGTGAATATAAACCATTTGCAGAAAATATAGGAGCTTTGGGACAATATATGTTTGTAGAAGTTTTTCATGCCCTATCCAAGACACCCAGGGCAGTGATAAAGATTGTAACTGGTCTCTTATCTTCAAAAGAGGGAGATAGTTTGATTTATATAGTCTTATAGGGTCATTGCACAGAGTCGGAGCTCCATTTGAAAGGGAAAGAGAATTTGAGAGAGTGAACTGTCTGGGCCGAGAGGAAAACGTCCATAGTTTCATATTTGGAATAGTTTATCTTAAAGGGGTTATCCGAGTTAAATACATTTATGCTAATAACTCTTATAGTATTATATGAAACTATTTTGTAAATCACTTACATTAGCTCTTTTGCTTTGTTTAGCCAGTTCACATTTGGGTCATGTGACCCCCGACGTCATCAACCCTGCTCAGGCACTGACGTCTCGTTTACAAGCTTCTCCCTGCTTGAGGGAGTGTCCAGGCTCTGTAAACGAAACGTCAGAGCCTCTGGTGCCCTCCCCCCTCCAGCTCTCCTCACACTGCCTCGGCTCTGCTCTGCTGATGACGTTTCGTTTACAGCCGTCTCCCTGCTTGAGGGAGTGGCCCGACTCTGTAAACGAAACGTCAGAGCCTCTGGTGCCCTCCCCCCTCCAGCTCTCCTCACACTGCCTCGGTGATGGTAAGCGATCGCTCATGTGCGATACTTACCAGAGCCGAGGTGATAGATTTTCTCCAGCAGCAGCACCAGCAGCAGGGTAATGGTATGTGTCTGGCTCCTTCCCTCACTTGGGCCAGTTTACACGTTCCCCTCCCGCTTCTGGGGATTGTTATTACAGCCCTGGCCCCCTCAACAAGTCCCCATTATAATGTTAATACCCCCCCTGGGGAAAAAAGGAAATAATTGTCCATCATATAGCTTAGATACAGTAATAGCTTAGATACAGCTGTAGCTTAGATACAGCGATAGCTTAGCTACAGCAATAGCTTAGATACAGCGGTAGCTTAGATACAGCAATAGCTTAGATACAGCGATAGCTTAGATACAGCGATAGCTTAGCTACAGCTGTAGCTTAGATACAGCTGTAGCTTAGAATTAGCGGTAGCTTAGATACAGCTGTAGCTTAGATACAGCTGTAGCTTAGATACAGCGGTAGCTTAGATACAGCTATAGATTAGATACAGCGGTAGCTGAGATACAGCGATAGCTTAGAATCAGCGGTAGCTTAGATACAGCGGTAGCTTAGATACAGCTGTAGCTTAGCTACAGCGATAGCTTAGATACAGCGGTAGCTTAGATACAGCGATAGCTTAGATACAGTGATAGCTTAGATACAGCGATAGCTTAGATACAGCTGTAGTTTAGATACAGCTGTAGCTTAGAATCAGCGGTAGCTTAGATACAGAGATAGATTAGATACAGCTGTAGCTTAGATACAGCGGTAGCTGAGATACAGCGGTAGCTTAGAATCTGCGATAGCTTAGAATCAGCGGTAGCTTAGATACAGCGATAGCTTAGATACAGCGATAGCTTAGATACAGCTGTAGCTTAGCTACAGCGATAGCTTAGATACAGCTGTAGCTTAGATACAGCTGTAGCTTAGATACAGCGGTAGCTTTGATACAGCTGTAGCTTCGAATCAGCGATAGCTTAGATACAGCTGTGGCTTAGATACAGCGATAGCTTAGATACAGCTGTGGCTTAGATACAGCGATAGCTTAGATACAGGGGTAGCTTAGATACAGCAATAGCTTAGATACAGCTGTAGCTTAGATACAGCTGTAGCTTAGATACAGCTGTAGCTTAGATACAGCGGTGGCTTAGAATCAGTGATAGCTTAGATACAGCAATAGCTTAGATACAGCTATATGTCCATCTTATAGATAGAGCCGTAGCTGCATCCTAGCCGTAGCTGTATCTGAGCCGTAGCTGCATCCTAGCCGTAGCTGCATCCTAACCGTAGCTGTATCTGAGCCGTAGCTGCATCCTAGCCGTAGCTGTATCTGAGCCGTAGCTGTATCTGAGCCGTAGCTGTATCTGCAATGTGACAGGAAGATCTGCCTGTGTGAGCTAGGAGATGATCATGTGACTGTTTTTTAAAATGCAAACTTAGGTTGTGCAGAGCAGGGTGAGGGGAAGGTCAGGTTGTTCACGCCCACAAATATTCATGAGGGAGAACTCAGGCATTGTTGTTATACGCCTCCTCAGCATGTAAACACAGCAATAACAGAACCATGAGAAGGTGGACATATGGGTTTCTCTCTTAAGAAATCAAGCTTAACCAATGTATATGTATGTCCTGATGAATTTTATGAGGTTTTAATTTTTTTTCCCATAACTCGGATAACCCCTTTAAATTTAGATAATGAGACAAATTTATTAAAGAGATCCTAATCTGTGGGAATGCTTGCGTAGGGTTTGTAATTAGTAAAAGGAGGTCATCTGCAAAAGCACCAAATTTATGTTCCAGTTTGCATATTTTTAAACCTTTTTATGAGGGTTATCCCTGAAAGATTGTAAGAGAGTTTCCATTACCAAGATAAATAGGGAGGGGGAGAGTGGGCATCCCTGGCATGTCCTATTGGTAATATCGAAGGACCATGACAGAGTTCCATTTACTCTCACTCTAGCACTAGGTAGACTATACAGGGACAAGATTGCTTGGATAAAAGAGTTGGGTATTCCAAATCTGTGCAGCGTGCATTGCATATAGAGACGGTCGACTCTGTCAAAAGCCTTCTCAGTGCCTAGAAGAACAAGGGGAAGAGCCCTTGAAATGGCAATAATGAGCCTATATGATTGAAAATTCCCCTCTCGGACCAAGAAGAAACCGGTTTGTTCCCAGTGAATAATTTTGGGGGTGAGGGTGTCGACGGTTTGGCCCATATTTTTATGTTCGAATTAAGCAATAAAATGGGTCTATAATTGCTACATTCCTTATTGTCCTTGGCCTCATTGGGGATGATAGTGATGGTAGCCTCAAGAGCCTGCTGTCACGGATGATGTTGTAGAGAGCTGGAACTTATAAATAAACATCCGGCTGGCTTGATCCCAAACTAAGGAGCATATGGGTGAGCCCTATAAAACCCCTAGAGCTCTCCCTGACTGATATGCCCATGCAAGGGTCTCTATGGTAGAGAGAGACATACCTAATACTGTGTGACACCTGAAAACCCTATAATAGTGAGGGGACACGATCGCCGGCTCCCTGAACTTAATACGGACTGAGTCAGGGTCACCTAGATTCAAGCCAGCAAGTAAACACAAATAAAGGAAAAAGACTGAGGAAACAGCAGCAGTCTCCAGCAGTAAACGCCTCATCCAGGAAGTAGTATAAACCGCAAAGTGAGGCAGTATGGGAGGAAATATGAAGGGAGACAATTCGTATAAATAGGTGACACCTGGGAGAAGGAAAGGAGATGACAAAGTGAAACCAAAACAAAGAACGTCATGCAAGAGGTAGAGAAGAACTTCTGCCAGACCTTCTCACAGAACTGGCGGTGACAGTACCCCTCCCTCTACGAGTGGACTCCGGACATTGAGAGCCCATCTTCTCAGGATGAGACCTATGGAAAGCCCTGATGAGACGAGTGGCCTTAATGTCCGCCACTGGGACCCACATCCTGTCTTCAGGACCATAACCCTCCCAATGAACGAGGTACTGGAGAGAACCGCAGATAATGCGAGAATCCACAATCCTAGAGACCTGAAATTCAAGATTACCATCAATAACAATCGGAGGAGGAGGCAAAGAGGAGGGTACAGTGGGTTAGACATAAGGTTTTAATAGAAACCTGTGAAAAACATTATGGATCTTCCAAGTCTGAGGAAGATCAAGACGGAAGGCAACCGGATTGATGACGGACAAGATCTTGTAAGGCCCAATAAACTTAGGACCCAACTTCCAGGAGGGAACCTTCAGTTTGATATTCTTTATAGACAACCACACCAGATCACCCACATTCAGGTCCGGACCAGGCACACGTCTCTTATCCGCCACATGCTTATATCTCTCACTCATCCTCTTCAGATTACCCTGAATCTTTTGCCAAATAAATGACAAAGACAAGGAAAATCTCTCCTCATCAGGTAAACCAGAAGATCCCTCTCCAGAGAATGTCCCAAACTGCGGATGAAGGCCATATGCACCAAAAAATGGTGACTTATCAGAGGACTCCTGGCGATGGTTATTTAAAGCAAACTCAGCAAGGTACAAAAAAGAACACCAATCCTCCTGATTCTTTGCCACAAAACAGCGCAGATATGTCTCCAGATTCTGATTGACGCATTCGGTCTGACCATTCGACTGCAGGTGAAAAGCAAAAGAGAACGACACCCGAATCCCCAAGCGAGAACAGAAGGCCTTCCAGAATCTGGAAACAAATTGCGTGCCCCTATCAGAAACGATGTCTGAAGGAATGCCATGTAATTTAACAATGTGATCAACAAACGCTTGCGACAACGTCTTAGCATTGGGTAACCTAGGAAAGGGAATGAAATGCGCCATTTTGCTAAAACGGTCCACTACCACCAAAGTTACAGTCTTCCCCGAGGAACGAGGCAGGTCCAAGGACGGGAAGGAATGGGTAACGGGAGGAGAGAACCCGATGGCCGTGAATGAGGAACCTTGGCACGAGCGCAGGTCTCGCAGGCTGCCACAAAACCCTCAACCGTCTTACAAAGAGCCGGCCACCAGAATCTCCGAGCAATGGGATCCACTGTGGCTCTACTCCCCGGGTGCCCAGCAAGGACCGTATCATGGTGCTCCTTAAAAACCTTGTGTCGTAAAGCGAGAGGCACAAACAACCTCCCAGGAGGACAAAGATCAGGAGCCTCTGCCTGGGCTGCCTGAACCTCTGCCTCCAAATCAGGATAAAGACTAGAGACGACCACCCCTTCAGCCAAAATGGGACCCGGATCTTCAAAGTTCCCCCCTCCCGGAAAACAACGTGACAGGGCATCCGCCTTCACATTTTTAACCCCAGGGCGGAACGTGACAACAAAATTAAACCTAGAGAAGAACAAAGACCATCTGGCCTGTCTCGGGTTCAGACGCTTGGCCAATTACAAGTAGGCCAGATTCTTATGGTCGGTAAACACGGTAATAGGGTGTCTGGCTCCCTTTAACCAATGGCGCCACTCCTCAAAAGCTAATTTGATGGCCAACAACTCCCTATCTCCCACATCGTAATTTCTCTCTGCAGAGGAGAGTTTCCTTGAGAAAAAGGCACACGGTCGCCATTTGCCTGGAGAGGGACCCTGAGATAAGATCGCACCCACACCCACCTCAGAAGCGTCCACCTCAACAATAAAAGGTAGAGAGACATCAGGTTGTACCAAAATGGGAGCGGAAGCAAAAATCTCTTTGATACTAGAAAAGGCTTTAAGCGCATCTACCGACCACGAGGAAAAATCTACCCTCTTTTTAGTCATATCAGTGAGTGGCTTAACAACAGAGGAATAATTCAAAATAAACTTTCTGTAATAATTGTCAAAACCCAAAAACCGAATCAGCGCCTTCTGATTCTCAGGAAGCTCCCAATCAAGCACAGCGCAGAACTTCTCAGGGTCCATGCGAAAACCAGAAGCGGAGAGAAGAAAACCAAGAAATTGAATCTCCGGAACCGCAAACACACATTTTTCCAGTTTAGCGTACAATTTATTCTCCCGCAGAATCAGCAAGACCTGACATAGGTGGTCTCGATGAGTCTTGAAATCATGAGAAAAAATCAAAATGTCATCTAGATACACCAGTACAAATTTCCCCATTAAATGATAAAAAATGCTTTTCACAAAATGTTGGCATTCATCAAACCAAAGGGCATAACTAAATTCTCAAAATGACCCTCAGGGGTATTGAAGGCCGTCTTCCATTTTGTCCCCTTCCCTGACCCTGACTAGGTTGTATGCCCCTCTTAAATCCAACTTAGAAAAAACTTTAGCCCCAACAATCTGGTTAAACAGGTCCGGGATCAGAGGAAGCGGATATGGGTCACGAATTGTGATACGGTTTGCAGCTCCCTGAAATCCAGACAAGGTCATAAAGAAGCATCTTTTTTCTTAACAAAAAAACCCCCAGCGGCAACAGGTGACTTCGAGGGTCGGATGTGTCCCTTTCTCAGGCTCTCAGAGATATAATTACGCATAGCGACTCTTTCATGTTGGGAGAGATTGTATAAACGTGATTTTGGCAGCTTGGCGCCTGGGATGAGATTAATAGGGCAGTCGTACTCCCGGTGAGAGGGCAACTCCTGGATACCACTCTCGGAAAACACATCCGAAAATTCAGAGAGAAAAGATGGTACAGTCTTGGTAGAAACCTCTGAAAGAGACGCCGTGAGGCAATTCTCTCTGCAAAACTCAATCCATCATTTATTTGCCTTGCTTGCCAATCAATGGTGGGGTTATGTTTAGTGAGCCAGGGTAGCCCCAACACTAGAGGAGTAGGTAATCCGTTTAGGACGAAACATGACATATCCTCAACATGAGCGTCACCCACAAACGGATATTGTGAACTATGCCCTTTAACAATCTTTGAGAAAGTGGAGCGGAATCGATAGCAAAAACAGGTATATCATTTTCCAAAGTGCATACCTGGAAACCATGCGTTATTGCAAATTGATTATCAATGAGATTGACAGCTGCTCCACTATCTACAAAAATCTCACAAACAATGTTCTTGCTGTCTAGCACCACCCTGTTAGGTAGGAGAAAATGGGAACTACAAGTAAACGGCAAACCTTCAATTTCCGCATCAACCTTGCCAATAGTAGCAAATGGAAAGTTTTTAGAGTTTTTTTTTTTTTTTTTTTTTCTTTTATTACCCTCAGAAAACTCCATGAATCTCCTAGAGCGGCAAACATTAGCCAAATGATTTATACCCCCACAACAGAAACAAACCCTCCTCTGAGAGCTGAATCCTCTACTATCAGAGGCAAGCAAACCCAGCTGCATGGCCTCCTCCTCAGAGGGGATTGAGAGAGACTGAGACCCCTGCGCACTGAATGAGACAGCCCCACTGTCCTTGGGCTGAATATGACAGGAAGGAGTAGTCTCGTCTCTCTCTCTCTCTCTAAGACGCCTGTCAATACGAACAGCTAGAGACATGGCAGACTCTAACGAGGCTGGTCTCTCATGAAAAGCAAATGCATCTTTCAATCTTTCCGAAAGACCATGGCAAAATTGACTTGGGAGTGCAGCATCATTCCAACCAGTATCAGCTGCCCATTTCCGAAATTCAGAACAATATATCTCTGCGGACTGTTTACCCTGGCATGAAAGATGCAGTTTTGATTCAGCCAGAGCAATACGATCCGGGTCATCATATATCTGCCCCAGGGCTACAAAAAATTAATCCACCGATCAGAGGGGCCGTGCCCCAACCGGCAGCGAAAAGGCCCAAGACTGAGCGTTATTCCTGAGCAGCGAGATGATGATCCCCACCCTCTGCTCCTCATCACCAGAGGAAAGGGGAAGTAGGCGAAAATGGAGTTTGCAAAACTCTCTAAAGTGAACAAAATTCTCATTACCCCAGGGAACGTATCCGGAAGCGAGATCTTAGGCTCGGATCAAACTCCATGAACGCCAGCAGAACCGGTCACCTGAAACTGAGACACAGTTTTACGGAGATCTGCTACCTCCAGCGAAAGACCTTGCATGTGGTCAATCAAGGCTGAAACCGGATACATGCTCAAGGCGGTTATGGCGATTTATAATGTCACGGATGATGTTGCAGAAAGCTGGAACTTATAAATAAACATCCGACTGGCTTGATCCCAAACTAAGGAGCATATGGGTGAGCCCTATAAAACCCCTAAAGCTCTCCCTGACTGCTATGCCCATGCAAGGGTCTATATGGTAGACGATTGCATGCCCACGTACCTAATACTGTGTGACACCTGAAAACCCTATAATAGTGAGGGGACACAACCACCGGCTCCCTGAACTTAATACGGACGGAGTCAGGGTCACCGAGAATCAAGCAGGCAAGGAAACACAAATAAAGGAAAAAGACTTATCTGAGGAAACAGCAGCAGCAGCCTCCAGCAGTGAACACCTCATCCAGGAAGTAGTATAAACCGCAAAGTGATGCAGTATGGGAGGGAATATAAAGGAAGACAATTAGTCTAAATAGGTGACACTTGGGAGAAGGAAAGGAGATGACAAAGTGAAACCAAAACAAAGAACGCCATGCAAGAGGTAGAGAAGAACGTCTGCCAGACATTCTCACAGAACTGGTGGTGACACCTGCCTCAGGAGGGGTTCTCCTTTAGCAAGAGCCTGGCACCAACTGGCTATATGGGGAGCTAGTGTGGGAAGGAGTTTTTTATAATATCCTGCTGGGAGACCATCCGGTGCCGGGGCTTTGCCTATGGGTATGGTCTTGATAATCCTTTTAACCTCCTCCTTCAAGATGGGGGCCAATAAGTGTGAGCAGTCATCAGTATTTAATTTAGGGAGATTAAGGTTGTTTAGGAATAGATCTATATGGTTCTTTCTTTCATTTCTTTGTTCTCCTTCTTGTGATATGGGGTGTACAGAGTCTAAGTTATATAATTTGGTGTAATAAAAGCAGAACTTTTCTGCTATGTCTTTGGTGGATGAGACAAACAATCCCGTGCTTGTTTTAATGGTGGGGATGTGTTGCGCTTCAGTACATTTTTTAAATGAGATAATTCATCAGTAGAGATGAGTGAATTTTTCAAAAATTCAATTCGGCCGTTTCGCCGAATTGTTCAGAAAAATTAGCTTCGATCTGAATCGCACTATAAAACGGCTATTTCCGGGTTGCAGAGAGCCTTTATAGGGGGTGTAGATCACTGTGCCTTGCTGTAACAGGCATAGGGAGTCTGCTGTGGTAGTGAAACAATACTGTGAGTCAGTATGACAAGCACATGACAGGTGTCGCTCTTAGAATCACTGCATACATCAATTATTTGGGCAGTCACAGGGACAAAACTGACCAAATAACTCAAGTACGGTAGCAACTCAGCCTTACAGGTAGATGTTAGCTTCAAGAAGAAGCACACTCCTTAAACACCCTCATCAGCTGATTCCACATAGATGTCTACAGAACCTGTTCTATTAAATGCTTATAAAAGTAGAGCCCCCCCTGATAGAGTGGAGAGGGTGCCAGCAGTAAGTTTGTGTTGAAGTCACTGATTATTTTGCTCTTCCTCTGATCGGTCACAACAATAATCCCTCAAAAAACGGATCCTGGACTTCCGGTTCCGGCACTGCCATGTGAAGTAGCAGCGCTCGGAGCTCCCTCTTGCCGCCAACTATACTGATCATTTTATAGCACGGGGAGACATCTGATACCGCCTAGGGACGTGAGGCGAGTGACGCTGTTTCATTCCTAGCTGCCGATGGACCGCTACATCCTGCGGAGCGGTCAGAAACCTGCAGACACACAACAGACAACTTCTTAGAGCGCAGCTAAGATGGCGGATAGCCAGCCACTGCTATTTCAAGACGAGAGCTCTCAGAATTCCCAGCGTGCAGGAACGCTAATGGGAAGCTCCGACCCCCTGAATTACAAAAAGCTGGCCATTGAAGTGACGCTACGCATTATGCCAGAAATCCAAAAGACTTTGGAGACCACCATAATGGCCTCGTTCAATTCTCTAAGAGAGGAGGTCAGCCAGACCATTCTTCAGGTCGGGAACTTAGAAAGGGAGCTGTGCACTCTCCAGAAACAAGTTGGGGACTCTGACTCCAATCCATCAAACAGCCAGAGCTCCTAGATCTATGCGGACGAGAATTGCCAGAAGCCCTGGGTCTAAATTTCTTCTGCAGTGTGGAACGCGCCCACAGGGTAGGCCCAGACAAAGCCTTGAACAAGGACACCACTGCAAAGTTTCCTCGGAATGAGGAGGAAAGACCGAGCCAAGTTATATTCAAACTCTTGGACTTTAACGATAAGGTGGCCATGCTGCGCAACTTTCGCAAGAGGCAGCACCCGATTAACCTCAGAGGTTACAGAATACTAATATTTGAGGACTTTTCGACAGAGGTTGCGAAAAAACGCAAGGCTTTCAGCCCTATCTGCACAAAGCTTTACCATCAGAACATTCGCTTCCAACACTTATGTTCCCGGCGGTGTTGAGGATTCACCGTGCACAGGGAAGCTCAATTACCTTTCGCTCCCCTTCTGAGGCAGAAAAGGCTATCAGCGGGATTATCAACTCAGAGCAACGGGAGGCTGCCTTCTCTCATCAAAGATCTTCTCCACAGGTGCCCGCGGGATCCGTGGATTGTCGGCGGAGAAGTCGTTCACGAACTGGCCCAAGGAGACATTTCAGAAGTAAAAGATGAAGCTACCAAGACTTCAGCATGAATGAACCTGGGGACTACTGTGTTACCCTCTGAAATGTGGTAGTGTCACTCTGGCTCATATGAGCTTTGTTTTGTTTCATGATGCCTACAGGAGTGATATTATTGTATGTAGTCAGGATGTTGTTTTTCTAGTCCACATAGTTGTTATACAGTTGCAAGAAAAAGTATGTGAACCCTTTGGAATGATATGGATTTCTGCACAAATTGGTCATAAAATGTGATCTGATCTTCACCTAAGTCACAACAATAGACAATCCCAGTCTGCTTAAACTAATAACACACAAAGAATTAAATGTTACCATGTTTTTATTGAACACACCATGTAAACATTCACAGTGCAGGTGGAAAAAGTATGTGAACACTTGGATTTAATAACTGGTTGAACCTCCTTTGTCAGCAATAACTTCAACCAAACGTTTCCTGTAGTTGCAGATCAGACGTGCACAACGGTCAGGAGTAATTCTTGACCATTCCTCTTTACAGAACTGTTTCAGTTCAGCAATATTCTTGGGATGTCTGGTGTGAATCGCTTTCTTGAGGTCATGCCGCAGCATCTCAATCAGGTTGAGGTCAGGACTCTGACTGGGCCACTCCAGAAGGCGCATTTTCTTCTGTTTAAGCCATTCTGTTGTTGATTTACTTCTATGCTTTGGGTCGTTGTCCTGTTGCAACACCCATCTTCTGTTGAGCTTCAGCTGGTGGACAGATGGCCTTAAGTTCTCCTTCAAAATGTCTTGATAAACTTGGGAATTCATTTTTCCTTCGATTATAGCAATCCGTCCAGGTCCTGACGCAGCAAAGCAGCCCCAAACCATGATGCCCCCACCACCATACTTTACAGTTGGGATGAGGTTTTGATGTTGGTGTGCTGTGTATCTTTTTCTCCACACATAGTGTTGTGTGTTTCTTCCAAACAACTCAACTTTGGTTTCATCTGTCCACAAAATATTTTGCCAGGTCTGCTGTGGAACATCCAGGTTCTCTTGTGCAAACTGTAAACGTGCAGCAATGTTTTTTTGGACAGCGGTGGCATACTCTGTGGTATCCTCACATGAAATCCATTCTTGTTTAGTGTTTCACATATCGTAGATTCGCTAACAGGGATGTTAGTATATGCCAGAGACTTTAGTAAGTCTTTAGCTGACACTCTAGGATTCTTCTTCACCTCATTGAGCAGTCTGCGCTGTGCTCTGGCAGTTATCTTTACAAGACGGCCACTCCTCGGGAGAGTAGCAGCAGTGCTGAACTTTCTCTATTTATAGACAATTTGTCTTACCGTGGACTGATGAACAGCAAGGCTTTTGGAAATACTTTTGTAACCCTTTCCAGCTTTATGCAAGTCAACAATTCTTAATCGTAGGTCTTCTGAGAGCTCTTTTGTGCGAGGCATCAGTCACATCAGGCAATGCTTCTTGTGAAAAGCAAACCCAAAACTGGTGTGTGTTTTTTATAGGGCAGGGCAGCTGTAACCAACACCTCCAATCTCATCTCATTGATTGGACTCCAGTTGGCTGACACCTCACTCCAATTAGCTCTTGGAGATGTCATCAGTCTAGGGGTTTACATTCTTTTTCCACCTGCACTGTGAATGTTTACATGGTGTGTTCAATAATAACATGGTAACATTTATTTATTTGTGTGTTATTAGTTTAAGCAGACTGTGATTGTCTATTGTTGTGACTTAGATGAAGATCAGAGCACATTTTATGACCAATTTGTGCAGAAATCCATATTATTCCAAAAGGTTCACATACTTTTTCTTGCAACTGTACCTACTAGGCAGTGTATTAGGGAGTTCCGCCATGGCAGAGAGTAGTCAACACCTAGATTTAGGATAGGCAAAAGTCATCTAGCCTAAGTGCCTGGCGGGTATATCCTGCAGCATCTACAGGCAGTGTTTTTGTCAGTTATTACATTTGTTGTTCTCCCCCTCTTCCCTCCCCTCCTCCCTCCCTACTCACCAGTTGCTCTCTCTGCTCGGGGATCCGAGGTCTTTGGAGCTATAATGAAGATTATTTCCTGGAACGTTAAGGGTCTGCGCTCACCGCAGAAACGTTCCAAAGTTTTGCGACATCTAAAACGCCTACAGCCCGATATAGTTCTCCTCCAGGAGACCCATCTTGATGAAAAAGACTTCTTTCGTCTAAAGACGTTCTGGGTAGGCTCTGTGTACGATCCTCGGCCAGAGAGCGCAGGGCAGGAGTACTTACACTGCTCCACAAACACTTCTCAGGAATAGTGACCTCAGAATCTCATGATAGTGAGGGTAGATGGCATAGGTTGCAGGTTGAATTCGAAGGAACCTCATATAGCATTCACAATGTTTATGCTCCAAATGATAACAATGCACATTTTTACGCTCTTCTAGAGAACAGACAGCATGCGGATGGTACTCCCAATAGGGTTGTAGGTGGCGATTTTAACTCAGTTGCCTCTGTTCTAGAAGACCGGAAAAGAGCTGAAGAGTTTAAAGGTTCGCTAAGGCTTTCTGATAAGGTGTTACAACCTTTTTTGGCCTCCACAGGTCTACACGACACATGGCGTTCCCTACATCCTGATGATAGAGAATATACACATTTCTCCCATGCCCATAATGCTTGGTCTCGAATAGACTATCTTTTGGTTTCCTCACACATGTCCTCTAGGGTAATATCCTCCGAGATCCATGAGTTACTCATCTCTGATCACTCACCCATCTCTATACTCTTGCAGAATGCGTACCCTAGAGGGACTGATTTTCTATGGTGTTTTCCCTCGTTCCTTGCAAAGGATGACAACTTCAAAGATATTCTATGAGAATGGTGGCTGGAGTTCCAGGGTGATAATCCTCGGGGTGCGTCAGATGTTTCAATCCATTGGGAAACTGCCAAAGCGGTTTTGAGGGGACGGATAATTAGCTAGGTGAGTAATTTGCTTAAAGTGGTTGCCCAGCAGTATCAGGAAGCTAGCATTGCCTTGCGAATGGCATACACAAATTTTCTTCAGACAGCCACGACTAAGCTTAAGGATATATGGTTGGCAGCTGGAAGTAATTTTGAATTGCTGCTTAATAGACGGGAGGCCATGTATCGCTCAGAGTACCAGACTGATCTTTTTCGTTATGAAACAAATCTGGCAAATGCTTGCAAATTTAGCCAGGGGTAGAAGGGTCCCCACAGTCATCACGTCATTAAGAGATGAGGGTGGAGCATTGCAGATGAACCCTAAATTAATCAACGAGTTGCTAGGGAAGTACTATGAAAGTCTCTATCGGGACACCCCAGGGGAGGGAGAGGAGGGTAACCGCTTCTTATCCAAGATTAAGCTCCCATCCCTGACAGTGGAACAGCAGGAGACCCTAAACGCTGAAATATCCGCTGAGGAGATTCGATAAACCATAAGATCATTGCATAACGGGAAAGCGCCAGGACCTGATGGGTTCTCGGGAGAGTTTTATAAGACGCTACAGGATTATGTCGCCCCCACTATAGTGGAATATTTTAATCACCTTCTGCGTACGGGTAATTTTCCCGCTCATGTCAATGTGGCCTACATTAAATTGATATTGAAGCCTAATAAAGATCCACAGGACCCGGGCTGCTATCGCCCGATCTCACTCATCAATCAGGACCTCAAGCTTTTAACTAAGATCTTGGCGGATAGATTGAGCTTCCTGATGCCCACCTTGATAGGTACCTCGCAAGTAGGTTTTATAAAAGGACGTTCGGGGGTGGCCAACATCAGAAAGGTACTAGCAGCCTTGGATTGGGTCCGGCTCCACCCTCAGCCAGACAGCTCCCATATTACTAGCCTTGAACGCGGAAAAAGCGTTTGACTCACTTCGCTGGGGCTGGCTGGGGTCGGTGCTTGACAAATTCAAGATCTTTGGAAACATCCGCATCTTCTTACAGGGGTTGTACAAGAGTCCAGCTGCACGAGTTTATACAGGAGGGTTATTATCTCACACTTTCCCCCTCCAGAGAGGGACCAGACAAGGGTGCCCGCTCTCCCCTCTCCTTTTCGACTTAGCTATTGAGCCTCTGGCCAGATTCCTAGAGGACGCTAAGATTTATTCAGGAATCACAGTAGGGAAAAAGGAGATCAAGATGGTGTTATACGCGGATGACCTACTGCTTTTCATGTCTAATCCCCAGCAGCATTTGGGGCCTTTGATGGATCTCCTCTATCTTTTTGGATTCTTCTCAGGCTATAAAATAAACTCCTCCAAAAGTGAGGTCTTGGAGCTACACACTGCAAATTCTCCTCATCTTTGGCCTTCTTGTGGTAAAAAGAAATATTACTTACCTGGGGTTGAAGATAGGTAGGCTCCCTGGTTCATTTTATCAGCTTAATTACCCACCCCTTATCGCGAAAATAATATCTGAATTGAAAAGATGGCACTCGCTTCCCTTGTCCTTGTTGGGGCGATGCCAGCTCATCAAAATGATGAGTTTCTCCAAATAACTCTATCCCCTCCAAACACTCCCGATCTTACTGAAACATGCCGACGTAACTACTTTAAATAGGGCGTTTATGACTTTTTTGTGGTCTGGTCGACGACCTCACATCTCACTTTCAAAGCTCATGCTCTGGAAACCGGAGGGAGGGGTGAAATTCCCAAACATTAGAGGGTACAATCTCTCATGCCTTATGAGACATATTTAAGATTGGGTACACCATACTGATCATTTCTCTAATAGAGAACTAGAGCAGAATCTAGTGGCCCCGTGAAACTTGGTGGCATGCCTCCCCTCGAATCTGGCCTCGCTTCCTAGGGACATCAAAACCTCAGTATTGATAAGGGACACGATCGCAGCGTGGAAGGCGATAAGGAAGTCGTTTGGTTTATCACATTCAATTTCCAAGCTAATGCCACTGTGGGAACATCCAGAGTTCCCTCAGGGGTACCAGACAAGACTTTCGGAGCTCTGGGTATCCAGGGGGGTGGTTGGGGCAAAACATCTGATGCACCAAGAGGAGAAACGATGGTTGACCCCTTCAGAATTTAAAAAAAAATATGCCCTACCAGATTCTCATTTCTTGTTAATTATGTAGACCCTGGGTTTCTGTAAGCAGAGATTAAGAGACTTATCGAGGGAGGCAATTGCGAATCCCTTCGATGATATTCTAAATTATTCACCTCAGTGTCGCTCTCAAGGTTATACAGGGCACTTTCTGGGAATCTGACAAAAGCCAAACCTTCCACTCTGTTTCGGAGATGGGAACATATTACAATGGATGATGAAATCAGGGTAAAAATCTTAGAGAGATGGAGCAAAGTCCGCCAGTGCGTGATAAGCGAAACTTGGCGAGAAACGTATTTCAAAATGATGCACCACGCAATATATGGATTTAATTTTCCAGCCTCTCCCCGATTTCCGGATCGCATCACTCATTGTCCCAATTGTAACATGCAGACAACTGACTTTTGGCATGGCATTTGGACGTGTGCCAAGGTATCTTACTTCTGGGATAGTGTATTATCCTATATAAAGAAACACTGGTCCTTGGACTTACCTTTGGAGTCACAGGCCTTAGTGTTTCATTACATACGCCTCGAAAAAACACAGTCCGGTCACACTACCAAGATCCCGATTATTATACATTCTATATTACTGGTAGCTAAGCGAGTTCTACTGCAACGATGGCTAATCAATACTATGCCAGACATTGAGGTGGTGATTTCTGAACTGAAGGTCCTGATGGGATTTGAGAGAGTGGAGGCAGTAAGACACAAGGAATGCTGAGCCTCAAATTTTTTCCACAAATGGCAGACCTTTATTGGGGCCCATCTCAATCCTGCAGAAATTACTGTATTAGTCAAACCTTTCCAATATACATCATGGTATCTCAAATCCTCTCTACGAGGCACCTTAGGTCCTTTAGCAGTGTATCTCCGCCCACCCTACCTCACTTTCTCCTCTTTCCTTCCCCTTCCCTTTTTGTTTTTTGATATATGTTTATAATAATGGCTCATATATATGAAACAGCATGACCTGACAAGATTTATGAGATTTATGGTCAACTACACACTGTACCGATTTTATCTCTAGTACTTGAATTATGGTCATATATGTCTTGTTGTTTATATGGGCTTTGTATGGCGCATACTGTACTGATTTTACTTCTAGTACTTGACTTATTGTTACATATGTCTTGCTTTCATATGGTTCAAGTATGACCACTTGATTGATTTCCTTTCAATAAAAAGAATTACAAAAAAAAAAAAAAAAACAGATCCTGTCTGTTCAGCATTTGCCTTCACTCGGTCAGCAGTTGGTCAGTAATCCATCAGTAGAGATGGCCTTGTGGTTAGCCCGGCAGTCGTTTTGTGGCGAGCATATGGCGATGTCTGTCGGCGCCATATTCTTTGCATTGTGCAGAACTTTGACCCATGACACATCCATCAGGTGGGATATGACAGCCAATTGAGATGTTTCAGCACATGGACACACCTCCTACCCTATAAAAAAACCCAATATGGCCGACATTTTATATTCGGTTTTTTGCCAGTGTAGGGAGAGGTTGATGTGTGGAGCAGGGACAGACTGTTAGAGAGTATAGAGAGACACCAAACGATAGCTAATAGAGCCACAAAAGTCCTTTTAAGGACTGGTATAGGTGTGCTATCGATAGTCAGTTCTGTCAGGGATTATCTGAGAGGCTGAAGGACGCTTTGGCCTTTCATAAGAATCCTGAGTCTTTTGAAGCCGCTATGTCTCTTGCTATATGTATTGATAGATGCCTGAGAGAGAGATCGAAGGGCCCACTCTCTCAGGACATTCTATTACATAATGCATCGTCTTCCTCTGACACTTTGGGTGAAGCTACTCCTGGGTTTGGGTCGGGAGACGAACACATGCAGTTATGGGTAGCTACCCCTGGATCCACTGGTAATAGGAAGGGAGTGTGTTTTTTCTGCTGAAAAAGGGGACATTTTATCAGTGTATGTTCAGACATTCAACGGAAAAAGAAGAGAAAAAAGACATTTAATTCTCATATGACTCTTGGAGGAGTTAGAGGAGAGTCAGAAAATGTACCGTTGTCTTTTACTGGTAGTACCTGATTTCTCCTGACCGCTGAGGTGGCACTAGAGTCCAAGACTGTGGGGATTGAGGTGTTTATCGACAGTGGGGCAGGGGGGAGCCTGATTGATGCTCAGTTTATCCGTATGCATGGGTGGTCACCAAGTGTATTAGAAAAAAGTATTCCCATATTAGCTATTGATTCTGCACCTCTTGCTCAGAAGTGTTTGTCTAAAGTGGTGCATTATTTCAGATTAAGAGTGGGTGACTTTCAGCAAAATTTATCTTGTGTTTTGTGTTGGAAGGTGTCCCTGCACTATTGGTTCTGGGTTTACCGTGGCTTAGCAAACACAATCCAACTATCGATTGGCAAGCTAGGCAGATTCTGGATTAGGGTGATTATTGCATTGACAATTGTTTTAATACATCTTTTTCTATTGTAAATACCAAGAATTTACCCATTTTTATATCTGAGTTTGCCAACGTGTTTTCTGAGAGTGGATGCCAGGATTTACCTCCACATCAAGAATCCTATCAATTTTATTCCCGGAGCTAAGTTGCCTAAATCCAGGTTGTATAACCTTTCTGAACCTGAAGGACAGCCCATGAGAGAGTATATTACTGAGAGTTTGGTCAAAGGACATATAAGACCTTCCAATTTTCCAGTGGCAGCAGGGTTCTTTTAGGTTAACCACCTCCCGTCCGCCCCTTGACTAAAAACGTCCGGGAGGTAATTCTATATCTCTGAATGGACGTTTCTGAACGTCCATTCAGAGATTGCAGCTGCACGCTAATCGTGCAGCTGCAGATGGGGGGGGGGGGGCCTGCCTTCTAGAGCGCTGTATACATCGCTGTATTCCGGCCCAGCGGTCATGTGACCGCCGGGGCCGGAGAGTACAGGAGGTGTATGTCCCACAAAATGGTATGAATAAAATTGTCACCTCATTCCGCAAAAAATGAGCCCTTACGTAAAAAAATACTGAAATTACATAGGACCCACTAGCGCGTGTTGAAACATAAAGCACTAAATATTTTCAATTGGTCACTAAGACCATAAATTGTCTCTTGGTTAACACGTGCTACTAAATTACCAATGTTAAAATTTAACGTTTATTATTATTATCTATAAAACTTATAGCTAGAACTCACACCTTACACCTTTAAAATTGTCAGTGATGCCTGCCTTATTGCAATTACGTAAGAAAATTGCTCAAAAAATAAAAAAATATTGCTCTCATAGCATGGACACATTAAAACATCACTTTTTTGTTTCAAAAATGCTATTATTATGTTAAAGTGAAATTATAAAAAAAGTATACATATTAGGTATCGCTGCGTCCGAAACAACCAGCTCTATAAAAATATCACATGACCTAACCCCTCGGGTGAACACCGTAAAATATATATTATAATAATTGTGTCAAAAAAAGCCATTTTTGTCACCTTACATCACAAAAAGTGCAACACCAAGTGATCAAAAAGGCGTATGTCCCACAAAATGGTACCAATAAGACCGTCACCTCATCCTGCAAAAATTTAACACCTACATAAGAAAATCATTTAAAAAATAAAAAAAACTATAGCTCTCAGAATATGGACACATTAAAACATATTTTTTTGTTTCAAAAATGCTATTATTGTGTAAAACTTAAATAAATAAGAAAAAGTATACATATTAGGTATCGCCACGTCCGTAACGCTGTAAAAATAAATAAATAAAAACTGTGCTAAAAAAAATATTTTTTTGGTCCCCTTGCCCCATAAAGTGTTATAATGAATGATCAAAAAATCATATGTACCCAATAATAGTACCAATAAAACTGGCACCTTATCCCCTAGTTTCCAAAATAGGGTCACTTTAAGAGTGCATCAGGGGGGCTTCAAATGGTACATGGCATTGGGTACATATGATTTTTTGATCATTCATTATAACACTTTATGGGGCAAGGGGACCAAAAAATATTTTTTTTTAGCACAGTTTTTATTTATTTATTTTTACAGCGTTACGGACGTGGCGATAAGAGTGCATCAGGGGGGCTTCAAATGGTACATGGCATCCTAAAACCAGTTCAGCAAAATCTGCCTTCCAAAAACCATGTGGCGCTCTTTTTCTTCTGCTCCCTGCTGTGTGCCCATACAGCAGTTTATGACCACATGTGGGTTGTTTCTATAAACCGCAGAATCAGGGTAATAAATATTGAGTTTTGCTTGGCTGTTAACCCTCGATGTGTTAAAGAAAAAAATTGATTAAAATGGAAAATCTGCCAAAAAAGTGAAATTTTAAAATTTGATCTCCATTTTCCTTTAATTCTGGAACGCCTAAAGGGTTAACAAAGTTTGTAAAAACAGTTTTAAGAAACTTGAGGGGTGTAGTTTCTACATTGGATCATTTATGGGGGTATCTATTATGTAAGCCCCACAAAGTGACTTCAGACATGAATTAGTCCTGGGTTTTGGCAATTTTCTTAAAATTTTAAGAATTGCTTTTAAAATTCTAAGCCTTCTAACATCCTAAAAAAAATTAAATGACATTTCCAAAATGATTCCAATATAAAGTAGACATATGGGGAATGTTAAGTAATAAATATTTTATGAGATATCACTTTCTGTTTTAAAGCAGAGAATAGAAATTTTGAAAATTGCTAATTTTTACAAATTTTTGGTAACACCCCAAAACACCCCAAAACAGCCATTTTTAGGGCTAGTACATCAGTCTGCTTTTTTTTTTTTTACTCTGTAATCTAATTGCAGTTGCCTGCCAGCGTGTGTGTCAGGCACACAGCGTATACTGTGCCCACTTGCCCAGTGCCACCACTCATATCTGGTGTCACAGTAGCTTGCATTAAAAAAAAAAAAAAACTTTTTTAACTGTAATATAATTGCAGTTAGTTGCCTGCAAGTGTGTGTGTCAGGACTATGCCAACTACTGCCAGTGCACAGTGCCACCAGTGCCACTCATATCTGGTGTCACAGTAGATTACATTTAAAAAATAAAAAAAAACTTTTTTGACTGTAATATAATTTCAGTTAGTTGCCTGCAAGCATGTGTGTTAGGCCTATAGCGTGTACTGTGCCAACTACTGCCAGTGCACAGTGCCCTCAGTGCCACTCATATCTGGTGTCACAGTAAATTACATTTACAAAAAAAACAAAAACTTTTTTGACTGTAATATAATTTCAGTTAGTTGCCTGCAAGCGTGTGTGTTAGGCCTACAGTATTTATTGTGCCAACTACTGCCAGTGCACAGTGCCACCAGTGCCACTCATATCTGGTGTCACAGTAGATTACTTTTTTTTTTTTATATTGACAATTTTTATTGGTTTTCCATTTTCCAAATAAATGTAATTGGCCAAGTACAATGTAAAATTACATTACAGGCATCATTTTATAATAGGCCAGATAAAGAGACATACTAAAAACATAATAACATAATAATTAAATAAAGTAAAATTAACAAAAAAGGTGACCAGTATGATCCAGTCAAGACAGGCAGAGCTAAGTTTTAAGTAACAGTACATTTATGAGTTTACTTTATGACTTGAGTACCTGGGAACATAGGTGTGTATTAAGTTAAGTCACTTCAACTTTTAATCACCCTCGGACAGTAGATTACATTTAACCCCTTAGGAACGCATGACGTACCGGTACGGCATGTTTCCCGAGTCCTTAAGGACCCATGACGTACCGGTACGTCATGAGTTTAAAATGAGATTGCGGCGATGCAGGGATTAATCCGAACAGGATGCCAGCTGAAATCATTCAGCCGGCATCTGTCACAACGCCGGGGGGGTCATGTGACCCCCCCGTATCGGCGATCGCAGCAAACCGCAGGTCAATTCAGACCTGTGGTTTGCTGCGCTTTCTGCCGATTCTTATCAAACTTAAAAATGCCCCAAATAAAGTTTTATTCACCCCCCCTGCACCCCTGAATAATTTTATGGCGGCGGGTGGTGCAGGAGGGGTGTTGCGGGCAGTGCGGGAGGCGGGCGGTGCGGCAGGCGGGATCGCGATCCCCCGCCCGCCTCCTCTTGAATAATCATTGGTGGCCAGTGGAACACCAGAGTGTCAGCACATTGCTGACACTCTGGTATAAACGGCTGACATCTGTGATGCGATGTCAGCCGTTTAACCCTTTCCATACCGCGGTCCGTACGGTCCGTTAAAAAGTTAACAGTAAGAGGGGGCTCCCTCTCCCATTGGGGGGGCTGCTGTGCCTTTGCAGCCCCCCGATGGAGAAGGAGAGAGCCCCCAGACAGCCCCCAGACAACCCCCCTCCTTACCCTTCCCCGTCTGCAAAGTTGTGGCCACAACTGAGCAGACGGGGAAGGTTCCCATGGACACAGGACACCTTCTCAGGCATCCGGCTGTCCATGGTGCTGAACAGATATGTGCTAAAGGCATAGATCTGTTCAGACAAAGTGTAAGTAAAATACAGTACAGTACACTATATATTGTACTGTACTGTATTATGCAGACATCAGACCCACTGGATCTTCAATAACCAAGTGGGTCTGGGTCAAAAAAAAAAGTAAAAAAAAAGTGAAAAAAATGGAAAAATCAAAAAACACATTTATCACTGATTAAAAATGAAAAAAATAACATTTGCTACACATGTTTGGTATCGCTGCGTCCATTACAACCTGATCTATAAAACGGTCATGTTACTTTCCACGCACGGTGAACGCCATAAAAATAAAAAAATAAAAACAATGAGGAAATTGAAATTTTGCCCACCTGACTTCCCAAAAAAGGTAATAAAAGTGATCAAAAAAGTTGCATGTATGCCAAAATAGCATCAATCAAACCGTCATCTCATCCCGCAAAAATCATACCCTACCCAAGATAATCGCCCAAAAACTGAAAAAACTATGGCTCTTAGACTATGGAAACACTATTTTTTTTGTTTCAAAAATGAAATCATTGTGTAAAACTTAAATAAATTTAAAAAAAGTATACATATTATGTATCGCCGCATCCGTATCGACCGGCTCTATAAAAATATCACATGACCTAACCCCTCAGATGACCACCGTAAAAAAATACAAATAAAAACGGTGTAAAAAAAGCCATTTTTTGTCACCTTACGTCACAAAAAGTGTAATAGCAAGCGATCAAAAAGTCATATGCACCCCAAAACAGTGAAGAAAAGAAAAAAAGTGGTCGGTCAGGAGAGACAGGAGTGTCTCCCTGAATACTGCTCAAATAGGAAAATCAAAAAACTATGAGGGGCAGTATACTAAAAATAAAACTTCACTTTTAATGACGTATAGGAGATAAAAAGACGGCCCCTACAGACAAACAAATAAGACCTGTGCACACTCAACCTAGTGTGGCGAGTGGTCAAAGGTGGTTACATAACAAACATACATATATATAGGTAATGGACTGGACTCGTAATAAGGAGAGGCGGGCAAGACTGTGTTAGAGTACCAACAAACTGGCCCAATTGCCTCCCTACTTGTCCTGATCCGCCCTATAGATTGTGTCCAAAGGACGGGGTCCAAAAAGCCCCGCAAGGGGTGGCCCAGACTGGAACTCTCTTCCTGTTATAATGACCCTGATGAGGCCCTGACACAGGGGAGAGATTCCGTCCAAAGGATTAACACATATACAAAAGGTAGCAAAGATGAGTAAAAAATGTTACCCCACTCAGTCACCACAAGAGGGGAGAAGGTGGGGATATACTCATGTGTCCCGACGCGTTTCTTCACAGGATGCCCCAGGATTCATCAGGGGACACGGGGCAATGTTGGTGGTTATCCCTCCCGGCTAGTTAACCCAAGGGCGGGGAATAGCCTGCGTAGATACTACAGTCCTGGTGTGGCTGATTCTAGGGATAACAATAGAGAACAAAAAAACAAAATAAGTCCCATAACATAGATAGACCTCCATTAATCCACCCATATGGGGCTCTGGAGGCAAGATTACTTACATATTGTTGGCAGCGGTCGGCATGTAGCTCTAGGTACACCTTCAAAGCAAAGACCCAGGGTGGTGGTGTCTGCTGAGGTGGGGTGACCGGCAACAAATGGGGCAAAAACCGCCCCCTTATAAGGGCTGTGGCGCTCTGTGATGCGTCCTATAGCCTCCTGCGCCTACCTATGACGTCAGAGGAGGCGTATCCATCGCATGCCCATGTGATCGCACAAGTTGCGATCGCATGTTCGCGCATGCGCACCGAGTCACCCATGCGTTTCATGGGGCTGTGAGTGGAACGCATCGCTGTACTTCCTCATCACGTGACCGCCGTGATGCGCCGCTGAGACACGCTGTTACGTCACAGCGGCGGTCACATGATCGGAACAGAACAACAGCAACAGCGTCCCTGATGACTAACAAGCCGAGTAAGGCAATACACTTAATAAGCATACCATCATCCAGGGGCATCATAGAGGACATGCAAAGCCGCTCCCCCGGTCTGCATACCTCATAGCTGGGTCGTACTCCTCTTAAAAGTATATTAATGGGAAGGACACAGCGCTCATGGAAACTTCAGAAAATAGGGTAAACAAGGAATACACCAGGGGGGAGTAAATCTACTCATCAGTCTATTGGGACCCTAACCCCCTTGTCCCTATTACAAAAAGGGGACATGACGGTATGCGTCCATTGTCCCACATATTAAGACCAAAGATACAGGGGTTAAATGGCCGTACATCCGATCCACGGATTCAGGACATGAAATATTGGTATTCAAAGGAAACAGCTAAAATGTATTTGTTCATTCAAGCCGTGAGGGGCGACCGTATTGAGGGTGAACGTCCACCAGCATTCTCTTTGCAGAATGCGTCTGTTCCAGTCGCCCCCCCCCCCCCCCGTGTAGGTTTGGGCACCCGCTCTATGGCCATAAAATTGATTGCCGAGGCGCGTCCATCATGAGATGGGGGTATCTCTGTTATTTCTGATGTCCCCGAAATGTTCCCCCATGCGTTTACGCAATTCCCTAGAGGTCTTGCCCACATAACGAAGCCCACAGATACATGTTGCAAGGTAAATCACACCCGCCGTGAGACAATTAATGAAACCCTTCACGTGGTAAACCATGTTGTTGGGTTCCCCAGTGAAGCTCTTACCTTGTGACAGATTACCACAGAAACTGCAGAATCCGCATCTGTGGCATCCTGTCACAGGTGTGTTCAGCCACGTCCGTGGCTTCACTGGTGGGGTGAAATGGCTGTGCACTAATCTGTCCCTCAGATTGTTGCCTCTCCTAAAAGTAAGAGAGACAGTGGGGCTTAGGACATCTGAAAGATCTGGGTCCATAAGGAGAGTATCCCAATGCCGTGCCAGGATTCTTTTTACCTGGGAAGCTGTGGCGTCAAAAGTACCTATTAACTGGACAGTACCTTGAGACTCACTCGCCCCGCTGGTTGTGGGGTGGAGTAGCTCAGTTCTCGTACGAACTTTGGTTTTTTCATATGCCAGTCTGAGGGTCTTGTCAGGATACCCTCTTTCCTGGAATCTCGATCTCAGATCTCTAGCCTGGTGTTTAAAGTCATTGAGTTCTGAGCAGTTACGTTTTAATCTAAGGTACTGTCCGGTTGGGATACCTCTCTTGAGGGGGACAGGATGACAGCTGTCCCACCTGAGCAGAGAGTTAGTGGAAGTCGGCTTCCGATAAATTGATGTGCTCAAGCCACCCTTTTCGTCCCTGCAAATTAACCACATCCAAAAAAGGGAGGCGGTCTTTGACGATCACAGAAGTGAATCTAAGGTTGAAGCTGTTTACGTTCAACTCAGAGACGAGTCTGCAGAACTCGCCCTCTGGTCCGCTCCACAGGACGAAAATATCGTCAATGTAGCGTGACCAGAGAGCGATATGTTCGGCAAACCACGTTAATGGCTCACCAAACACTACAGACTCCTCCCACCAGCCCAGGAGCAAGTTGGCATACGACGGAGCACAGGAACTGCCCATCGCGGTACCCCTGAGCTGGTGGTACAACCGGCCATCAAACAGAAAAAAGTTATTCGACAGAATAAAATTCAGCAGTTCGAGGGTAAAGGTGTTATGCATCATGAATTGTTGGCCCCTAGTCTTGAGGTAATGGCTGGTGGCTTCCAACCCACATTCGTGTGGGATGGATGAGTATAAGGCCTCTACATCAATAGAGGCCAAGAACCAGTGTGGTTCAATGCAAATGCCTTCCAGTTTCCCCAACAGGTCCCCAGTGTCCCTCACGTAGGACGGTAAGGCCGACACAAAGGGACGTAGTACCTTATCTACATAAATACCGCAGTTTTGGGACAAACTCCCAACTCCTGAGACGATTGGTCGTCCTTTGATAGGGGTGGTCTCCTTGTGGACTTTAGGTAGGCAGTAGAAAGTAGCTGTAACCGGGTGAAGTGGGTACAAAAACTCATATTCCTCCCCACTGATTAAGGAGGCTTTTTTGGCCTTCTCAAGGATGTGTCTCAAGGTCCCTTGTAGATTAATGGTAGGGTTATGAGAAAGTATCTCATACCCGGTTCCATCTTCCAGGATGGAGAGACACATTCTTTTATATACCAGCATATCCATCACCACGACGTTACCCCCTTTGTCTGACGGTTTGATTATGATGTCTTTGTCACCTTCAAGGCTAGAAATGGCCCTTCTCTCCTCTCTACTACAATTGAACCTAGGGGGGACAGGATGTATGGTGGCCAGCTCTGCAGTGGTGTGCTGTAAAAACACATCCACACAAGATACATCGCCCATGGGGGGCATCCTGACACTTTTGTTCCTCAGGGACGTAAAGGGACCTAGCCCCTCAGCATTAAGTGGTACCTGGTCAAGGTTGAAGAGAAGATGGACGTCCTTCAAAATATCGACAGGCACGCCCAGTTCTCGACTTTCCTTCCTCTCTTTGAGTTTGTGGAACTTGTGCCACTTAAGTCTCCGGGCAAAAAGGTGCAGGTCCCTTGTCCACCGGAAGATATCAAATTTGTTCGTCGGAACAAAGGATAATCCACGTCCCAGCAATTTAAGTTCAGTTTGTGTTAATACGCGGGAAGAGAGGTTTATGACCCGTTTATCTAAGCAGGGGGAAGGGGGGAGAGTGGAGTCGCGTGTGATATCTAAGACTGAGTGTTCCGGCTCCTGAGGGGATAATAATGTGCCCCTTGATCTAAAAAAGGTGAGCCTGATGCTGGTACAGAAATATTTTGGGGGGGGGGTTTGTGGGTTCTGTCTAGGGCGGTTCCCACGTCCCTTAGATCTATATGATCCCCGTCCCCGCCCCCTATTCTTGGGGTATCTTTCTCTCTCCACGTCAGATGCTTCCGTGTCCGTGGAGGAAAGATCTGTATTCTGGGTGGCGGGTGGGTTGGTCAGGAATTGATATGCCTTATTGTCGCGGAAGTCCTGAAAATCTCTGTTAAATTGTTTATGTTTACTGTCTTTTAGCTGATACTGATACCGTTCTACCGTATTTTGTAGTTGTACTTCCTTGACAGCAAAATCTGGTTCTGACTGGAACTTTTTTGCAATCTCAATTTGTTCATTGAGACTGCTTTCTGCCCGAGCCAGAATCAGCTTCTCCTCATCCAAGAGAAGTTGCATTAATTTAAGGGAACTGGATGTTGCCTCTCTCTCCCATTTTTTCAGGAATTCGGGCTTCCTAATGCGATGTCCGGGAGTCAGAGTAATCCGAAGGCCCCTGGGTACGATGCCTTGTCTTATATAATGCTCAAGGCCTTGAACCTCCCACCAGGAACTGATGTGTTCCTTATAGAGCCTGGTCAGTTCTGAGAAGGCACCATTCAAAGTGGGAGTGTATTTTTTCTGGACAAAGGATTGCTCAGAAAAAACCACGCTGGCCTCTGAAACCCAAATATTCCTATCCAAACCCGTGGACAAAAAACCGGACATACCCCTGATAATGATAAGAAAAAAGGTGGTCGGTCAGGAGAGACAGGAGTGTCTCCCTGAATACTGCTCAAATAGGAAAATCAAAAAACTATGAGGGGCAGTATACTAAAAATAAAACTTCACTTTCAATGACGTATAGGAGATAAAAAGACGGCCCCTACAGACAAACAACAAATAAGACCTGTGCACACTCAACCTAGTGTGGCGAGTGGTCAAAGGTGGTTACATAACAAACATACATATATATAGGTAATGGACTGGACTCGTAATAGGGAGAGGCTGGCAGGACTATGTTAGATCCTGATCCGCCCTATAGATTGTGTCCAAAGAGCCCCGCAAGGGGTGGCCCAGACTGGAACTCTCTTCCTGTTATAATGACCCTGATGAGGCCCTGACACAGGGGAGAGATTCCGTCCAAAGAATTAACACATATACAAAAGGTAGCAAAGATGAGTAAAAAATGTTACCCAACTCAGTCACCACAAGAGGGGAGAGGAGGGGATATACTCATGTGACCCGACGCGTTTCTTCACAGGATGCCCCAGGATTCATCAGGGGACACGGGGAAATGTTGGCGGTTATCCCTCCCGGCTAGTTAACCCAAGGGCGGGGGTATAGCCTGCGTAGATACTACAGTCCTGGTGTGGCTGAGTCTAGGGATAACAATAGAGAACAAAAAACCAAAATAAGTCACATAACATAGATAGACCTCCATTAATCCACCCATATGGGGCTCTGGAGGCAAGATTACTTACATATTGTTGGCAGCGGTCGGCATGTAGCTCTAGGTCCACCTTTAAAGCAAAGACCCAGGGTGGTGGTGTCTGCTGAGGTGGGGTGACCGGCAACAAATGGGGCAAAAACCGCCCCCTTATAAGGGCTGTGGGGCTCTGTGATGCGTCCCATAGCCTCCTGCGCCTACCTATGATGTCAGCGGAGGCGTATCCATCGCATGCCCATGTGATCGCACAAGTTGCGATCGCATGTTCGCGCATGCGCACCGAGTCACCCATGCGTTTCATGGGGCTGTGAGTGGAACGCATCGCTGTACTTCCTCATCACGTGACCGCCGCGATGCGCCGCTGAGACACGCTGTTACGTCACAGCGGCGGGTCACATGATCGGAACAGAAACAACAGCAACAGCGTCCCTGATGACTAACAAGCCGAGTAAGGCAATACACTTAATAAGCATACCATCATCCAGGGGCGTCATAGAGGACATGCAAAGCCGCTCCCCTGGTCTGCATACCTCATAGCTGGGTCGTACTCCTAAAGTATATTAATGGAAGGGACACAGCGCTCATGGAAACTTCAGAAAATAGGGTAAACAAGGAATACACCAGGGGGGAGTAAATCTACTCATCAGTCTGTTGGGACCCTAACCCCCTTGTCTCTATAACAAAAAAAGGGGACATGACGGTATGCGTCCATTGTCCCACATATTAAGACCAAAGATACAGGGGTTAAATGGCCGTACATCCGATCCACGGATTCAGGACATGAAATATTGGTATTCAAAGGAAACAGCTAAAATTTATTTGTTCATTCAAGCCGTGATGGGCGACCGTATTGAGGGTGAACGTCCACCAGCATTCTCTTTGCAGAATAAGTCTGTTCCAGTCGCCCCCCCGTGTAGGTTTGGGCACCCGCTCTATGGCCATAAAATTGATTGCCGAGGCGCGTCCATCATGAGATAGCTGTACATGACGTGCTATGGGGGTATCTCTGTTATTTCGGATGTCCCCAAAATGTTCCCCCATGCGTTTACGCAATTCCCTAGAGGTCTTGCCCACATAACGAAGCCCACAGATACATGTTGCAAGGTAAATCACACCCGCCGTGTGACAATTAATGAAACCCTTCACGTGGTAAACCGTGTTGTTGGGTTCCCCAGTGAAGCTCTTAACTTGTGACAGATTACCACAGAAACTGCAGAATCCGCAGATCAGAGCACAAAATGCAGAGGCCACTCCCTCCCTCAGACCCCTGCAGACCTCAGATCAGAAAAAATAAATAAAAAAAACTCACATCTTCTTCTCCGAACAGCTCTGTCACTCTGCAGCTGGGCTCTTCTGCAGCTGGGCTCTGCACTATGACCTGACCTGACAGCACAGTGTCAGGTCAGAAGGAACATTTATGTCTGACCTCACTCTGTACTAAGTCAGGACACAGCACAGCTGTCGGAAGACAAGCAGGGATAGGTAAGTGATTGCAGCAATACACTCACGACTCCTCATGGGTAGTAAGGTGGTGCTCTAGGCCTATCTTCAGCTTCCCGTCATCCTGGCTTTGCCTACCAACACCACTATTGTAACTAGTTCCACTATTACCACCACTACCACCAACACAGCTATGCATCGGGTTCCTCACCTCCCCCGAACCCCTTCTTAAACCAAACGCTGGCTGTTCTTGCACAAGTCATCAACAGGGAGACTGTAATGAGTATCTTATTAGCTAATGGGTTCTGTTGCCATTTCTTAGGAAAAAGAAGGTTGTGGACTGGGGCAGGGACAGTTAAGACCGTGATGATGAAACTGTAAGGCTTTTTAGGAGTTGCAAGGAAGAATGCTATAGTGATGAGCGAATTAATACAGAAACAGATTACACAGAATATGGCGTGAAGCCGTAGTAAAGGCCCCTCACAAGAGCTTAACTCAGAAACTAATAGAGAACCTACAAAAGGACACTGAGAGCTTATAAGCTATAAAAATATTGTTTTATTAAATACGTAATTAAAAGCATACAAAGAGATGATAGACAAATGCACAAAGTGCAGCACAATCCTGGGAGAGTTGATAGAGTACAAAAAATGTATAAAAACAGAAGTGACCCAATGCAAATACATCCAAATGAAACAAAGCTACCATGTAAAATATATATTGAAAGAATACCCACTATTGGTAGGAGTACAAGTAGTATCATCAAGTATAAAGTGCAAGTGCAAGCTTGTGTATATAAGCAAAGGAAAGGAGAGGTAACCCTCCAAAGTGGGTCTTAGAATATATATATCTATACCTATTCAATTAGTCTAGGCGGATAATAAAGTGTATGTGCAAAAAGCACAATATATATTTCACATGGTAGCTTTGTTTCATTTGGATGTATTTGCATTGGGTCACTTCTGTTTTTATACATTTTTTGTACTCTATCAACTCTCCCAGGATTGTGCTGCACTTTGTGCATTTGTCTGTCATCTCTTTGTATGCTTTTAATTACGTATTTAATAAAACAATATTTTTATAGCTTATTAGCTCCCAGTGTCCTTTTATAGTGATGAGTTGCAGGGGTCATATTCGAATTTGTGATAGTTCGCTAATATTTTGTAGAATATTCGTCATATATTCGCAAATTCATATATTCGTTATATTCTACTTATTTTTTACGTGAAAATCATCAAGGTAATGATCACATAATATGAGAATATTACGTGCTCAATACAGGCGTGGGTTAAAAACGAATATATAGCACTATATTCTATAGTGCTATTATTTGTTTTTAGAATATTCGTCCTTTTTTTTCATCGGAACACATGATTCTTCCTGCTTCTTGCTTGTGGGCCAATGAGTCATTGGCCCACAAGCAACTTAAGCAGGGAGGAATCATGACTTCAGATGAAAAAAACTGAGGAATTTTCTCATTTTTTTTCCATCTGAAGTCATGATTCCTCCCTGTTTAAGTAGCTTGTGGGCCAAATGACTCATTGACCCAAAAGCAAGAAGCATGGAGGAATCATGTGTTCAGATGGAAAAAAAATGACAAAATATTCGTCATTCCGAATATATAGCACTATATTTTAAATATTCGCGAATTCTCTAAAATGTCGATATTCGAGATTAAAATTTGCTTTTTAAATATTCATGCTCAACACTGGAATGCTATGAACCCTGGCTCCAAGGCAATGTGTCAGACTCACAAGTGACCTCCACATAATCCTGCTATGACTGAGAGAAGGAGTGAGTTATCCTGTCCACAATGTCATCCTCTTTGTACTCAATAATAATGTGGCGCCGATCGGAAGCCAGTTAGAAATGTTACCTACTGTTGCTACTACTACTTCTACTAGCTGGATGGCTGATGCTGCTACTCCTGTTTGTACAAGTACTACTGCCACCAACATTTTGACTCTTGGACGACAAGGCGTGGGTCTTTCATTTTCCACTCTTCCATTTACCAGATATTTTGAAGTCTATATATGAAGAGTCACAGGTTTTGTACACAGAATATTAACAGTTATTAGCAAATTTGCAAGCATTTTTCCTGTAATTTAAAGACAGAGGATAAAAACACACTGCGCACTGGTATTGGCAATTTACAATGATAATATAATGTGTGGTATAAAACTGCTATAATAATGTACTTATTTTAATGCATGTTCACTAAAACTGCACGCTGCCTTGTTGCAATTCAATGCAAGACTGAAATAGCTACATTAATGCAGATATTGCAACACAATGTGTTCACTTAAACTGCAGGTATCTTAACGCAATACAATGCATTAACTTAAAATAATATATTAATGCAAGTTTTGAAGGACAATGCATTAATTGTGGATATTTTAACACCATACAATGCATGGAAATAAAAGGCTATATTAATTTAGTTATTAACATGTAATACGAGAATGCATCTACATAAAAGGCTATAATTGTGCATCCATCAATATAAACCATAAAATCACATATCATAAATATTACAGAAAGCAACTTAAATTGTTCCTGTTATTGAAGCCCAAAGGGCCCAATGCTCGGGTCTTTGTTATAATTTCTGCTTCCATACAGCTCTTTTTGCCTATCTCCCCCGACTGTATATATCCTACCTTGCCTAAGCCTCATAAATGTATAAATGTCACATCGCCATTGTGCTGCATACAGAAATATTTGATTATTTGTGTGACCCTACTTCGTTCTCAGGAAGGAAACGTACATGTTTGCCAAATCTTACTTGCATCGCCCTGATTGTATTTCCAATATGGTATAAACCACAAGTGCAAATAATTGTGTATATAAAAAGACGATTACATGCAATTACATCTTTATCCTTATTTCGTAGCCCCCTAGACTATTTTGAATCTTTGTCCGTGACTGGTTACAGAAACAACACTGACTGCAGTGGTTGTTACCACCAGGCAAAATTACTACCCAACCAGTTTCCGTCCATCTTAACCATCCAAATATGACCGCCCTTTACCAGAATGTCTTGTAGGTACTGTGAGCAACTAAAGGAAATAAAAAGTTGTTGTTTGGCAATTTCTGACACTGAAGGATCACTAATAACTACATACCATTTTTTTCTAAATGATGATTTAATAGTGGCAGCCATAGGACAAAACAGGACAGAGAAAGCAAATAGTCTATTCATATCATATTCCTTCCTCTTTTCATTCATAAATAATGATTTTTGATCTATCATGGTAGCTCTTCTCATGGAACTATCAAAAATGTTTGCGGATATCCTCTAGTTTTCAGGTGTGCACTCAGTGCACTTGCCCGAAAATCAAACTGTCGCCATTACTTAATCTCAGTAATCACAAAACTTGTCCGTAAGATAGGGATTGTTTTGCATATTGTGAATGATAGCTTTCGTAGCATATCAGTGAATTAGTAGCAGTAGACTTCCTAAATTATCGTGTCTGAATTTGGCCTTGTCTTATCTCAACCTCAACGTCCAAAAATTGCAAATTATTGCGTCCAAATTGAGATGTGATGTGCATAATAAAATCATTAGTATTCATGAATGTTATGAACCTCCTAAACTCCTCTTCTGAACTTGACCACTCAATAAATATATGACTGTATGTATTTAATATAGGGATTATTTACATTAAACATCCAATTATCGTCAAAGTCCACCAGGAACAGGTAAACGGAAGTGTGGGCCACTGTGGTCTCCATCACCTTTCCTGTCCTCTGGTGGTACCATATTTTGTCCAATTGAAAGACATTATAGTTGAGGACAAATAGTTTTATCTCGCACACAAAATGAGCAAAATCATTATCCCTAGTATTGATCAGTAGTCGACGACTAACATCCTGCACACTGGCATCCAACAGAATGTAGGTGTAAATGCTTTCCACTTCGACAGTGGTTAATTGAAACTCCTCTTGTCAATGAAAAAAGAACAGAATAGATAAAAAGCAGTTTGGATTATAATACTCCGTTGTATTAAAGCAGCATGGATTTTTGAGGCAGCAGTAGTGCCGGCATTCTCTGTGTTGTGTCCTGTTTGCAGTAATGACTAATTGTGTAATGAGCACACTGCACGTGTAGCCTCACCGATGCAAGGAGCCTCTGAAATGGAGCATATATCGCTGGAGGAACAAATTCAAATACAACAAGTGTTACAAAGTTTGGATAATAAGATCATTTCTTTACAAGTCCAAATAAAAACTTTCAAACACAAATTTCTCCAGGACAAACATGATTTTGATATGGGCCATATATTTGACTGAAATACAAGAAAGTTTAGAAGGAGGCAAGCACGGAGGGGAAAAGGCAATTACAAAGTCTTGGACTACCGGACAGGTGACTCAAGATCGTATTTGAGTATGGGAGAGGAAGTGTCTACCTCTAACACAAAAATGGAACAACTATTGTGACCCTTTTAGAAGGCGGACACGGTTGGGTAGGCAGAGGTCAAAGAGGAAAGAAATGTGGAATGAAACGGAATTAAGTATTGTAGCAGTAGAAGAAGATGATGTGAAAAACATGCCATTAGTAATGGACAGCAATGTTATCACCCTCATGGACAAAGAATTAACAGGTGACTATCAAAAGGTTTGAACTTTTTTATGTACAATGACTTTGATCCGGTACAATTTGGGATTGATTTGTTTAAAGCTATTATAAAAAAGTATTTGTTTCAGGTATATGGTAATAAAGATAGTAAAGTGGATAATAAATGTTTGCAGAAACACCAATACAAATAGTATTGAGGTACCAATTTACTAGAGAAGATTAGAAATTATTATATGAATTAATGGATATACAATTTGATACTGTACAAAGAGAAGAGACATGAACAGATGCATTCTTGGGAGGTGTTAAATCTAGGAATAATCCTCCATGTAACCAGTAGAGATGGCCTTGCGGTTCGCCCGGCGGTCATTTCGCGGTGAACTTTGCTCGTTCGCGATTTGCCGAACATGCGAACATAAGGAGATGTCCGCCGGGGCCATATTCTTTTACATTGTGATGAACTTTGACCCATGACACATCCATAAGGTGGTACCGGACAGCCAATTGAGACGTTTAAGCACATGGACATACCCCCTACCTTATAAATATACCTGATCTGGCTGCCATTTTACATTCAGTCTTTTGCTAGTGTATGGAGAGGTTGCTGTGTGGAGCAGGGACAGACTGTTAGGGACACCAAACGCTAGCTAATTGGGCCACAAAAGTCCTTTTAACGACTGGTATATGGGTGCTATCGATAGGAGTGACTTACTGAGGGGTGTAAAATCATCTGAAGGCAATCGTCTATGCTGTGAAGATACGAGATGTGCAGCACCTGAAACTATGGATACTGGAAGCCTGTGCTAGCATTTCTTCCTGCGGTGTTGCTATCAGTGTGTGAAGAGTGGGAGAAAAGGGTTGCATTGACAATCCAACACAATGGGCAGCACATTAAACACATTTTGTAAGTGGTCAGAAACTTGTAAATAACTCATGAAAGAATAAAGTTACGTTAAAACCAAGCACACCATTGTTTTTCTTGTGAAATTCCCAATAAGTTTGATGTGTCACATGACCCTCTTCCTATTGAAAAAAACAAAAGTTGGATTCAAAATGGCCGACTTCAAAATGGCCGCAATTGGTCACCACCCATCTTGAAAAGTTTCCCCCCCTCACATATACTAATGTGCCACAAACAGGAAGTTAATATCACCAACCATTCCCATTTTATTAAGGTGTATCCATATAAATGGCCCACCCTGTATATTGTACTGTACTGTATTTTACTTACACTTTGTCTGAACAGATCTCTGCCTTTAGCACAGATCTGTTCAGCATCATGGACAGCAGGATGCCTGAGACGGAGTCCTGTTGCCATGGGAACCTTCTCCGTCTGCTCAGTACTGGTCAGAACTTCGCAGATGGGGAAGGGTAAGGACGGGGCTGTCGGGGGGCTGTCTGGGGGCTCTCTCCCTCTCCCATCGGGGGGCTGCAAAGGCACATCAGCCCCCTGATGGGAGAGGGAGGGAGCTCCCTGAGCTGTTAACCTTTTCCATACAGCGGTCCGTACGGACCGCTGTATGGAAAGGGTTAAACGGCTGACATCGCATCACCGATGTCAGCCGTTTATACCAGGGTGTCAGCAATGTGCTGGCACCCTGGTATACCCACTAGACGCCAACGATTATTCAAGGGGAGGCGGTCCCGCCTGCCGCACCGCCCGCCTCCCGCACCTCCCGCACCGCCTGCGACACCCCCCCTGCACCACCCGCCCACCTAATATCATTCAGGGGTGCAGGGGGGGGTTAATAAAACTTTATTTGGGGCATTTTAAAGTTTGATCCCCACGGTCGGAGACCGCGGGGATCATAATCGGCTAAAAGCGCAGCAAACCGCAGGTCTGAATTGACCTGCGGTTTTCTGTGATCGTCGATACGGGGGGGGGGGGGGGGGGGGGGGTTAAATGACCCCCCCCAGCGTTGTTACGGGATGCCGGCTGAATGATTTCAGCCGGCATCCCGTTCCGATTAACCCCTGCGGCTTCGGAATCGCGAATTAAAGCCATGACGTACCGATACATCCTAAGTCCTTAAGGGGTTAAACAAGGTGGACACCCCAATAACAGTACAACTAGACAGCTTATTCAACCCAATTTGAGAATAGATATCTCTTTGCCCTGCACAGGGATTGATACAAACTGCACTATCTCCTATGGATCCTTTCAGCTTCAGATTACAGTCTGTTCACTGTCCCTGCAGTCTCCTTATGCTCTCCCTACCATGTGTAAAAACTCTCCCTACGATCGTCATGCACTGTCCCTGCACACTCCCTATCCAATATTCCACAATTAAAAGCTTTTAGCAACACTGTCCCTAGCGCTTGTCATGTCTCTCCCTATGCTCATCTCACAGTGAAATGGTGAAGACTGCATGGAATGAGGCTTTTAAAGGGCTGTGACATCACATGGATTGGCTAGCTGCTGATTGGCTGTCTGCACAGCATTATGGGTGATCTTATATTCCCAGGATTATTATTTTCATTTTGCAACACTTATTGCCACCATTTAAAATAAAAAATATATATTCGGATTAGTTGTGTGCCAAATTTTTCATAAACTTTGGATTGAATTCCACTTTGGATGCTTTGATTAGTTCAACACTAATGCTGACGATTACACTTGCAATGATGACCAATTATTAGAGTGGGGGGATGGGACAGAGCTGGAAAGAACTGGGTACTTGGGCATACTGCCAAGCATGGAAAGCTATATGCTTGCTTGCTTACATATTGACAGGTGTATTGTTAGCATCAAACAATAAAATGAATCCTAGATAGACATTCTTTTAGATCCTCGCTATAAAAGTAAAATGGGGGATAATAAATAAATAAGGGAGCAATAACAAGCCACAGTTTTTTCAAAAAATTAACCACCCTGTGCTGCTGCTCCTAAAAGTAACAGGAAAATTATCAAGGCTTGTTCATAACAAGCAACTGGTTCTTCTGTCATTAACATGTCTGTGTATATATATATATATATATATATATATATATAAATAAATATAAATATGGGCAGACATCTTTAGTATGAAAAAGCAAAAGAATAGATGACAACGCAGTATATTTTTAAACACACTATTTGTTAAGACCATAACCCATGCATTTACCCATATATGGCATTGTCCTTGGAGACCTCAGAGTATCATAAAGAATTTTCTCTCTCTCTCACTTTGTAATATATATATATATATATATATAAATTCTGTTGCTACCTCAAAAAAATAAAAAGAAAACACACATAAATTCAGCATATGTCATTATGTAGATTAGCCATTTATGAGGTGATCATCTGACTTTTATTTAGTAAATGCATTTGCTCAGACAGGGTTTTAGGGTCGCCCTCCATTTATTCTTTATCTTTGAAAGTACCTTTCGAGTGCAAATTACTGTAACCAGAAGCCTTGAGCTGAGAGGTTATTATTCTCTATGTTCAGGATAAATTAATTTTGAACAGTTTAATGCACCATGTCCAAGTTCTAAGACCAAGTGGTGTCAAATGTATACCTTAGCTTTCTTAAGCTGCACTGTCAAGGACAGCATGATTTACAGTAAATATGATTTTCTAATATATTTTGCTAAGCACTATTTTATTTTAATTGCAAATCATGAATCCAAAACTTATAAATATTATTTTTTTTTTAAGTCTATAATTCAAAGTATACAGTATACAGAAAGGAAGCTTAGCATTAACACATTTTCCCTGAGAATAGGATTCTAAGAGGAATTTCAAGGCACTTTAATTAAATATGGCTCAAAAGCATTACAATTCAGCTGTTATTTAGAATTCACAGGACCTTGAGGTTTCAAAACTAGAAAAAAAAAATACAGTTCTTATTTAACTGTTTAATGAGAAACTCATCCGGAGACATTTATGTAAATGTATAGTTTAATGGCACTGCCTTGCCTTGCATATAGCAAGATGTAGATGTCCCAGGGGGAAGATTTCCCCCCTGAACCAGTACAGAGTATTTAGGGAGATAAAACACTATATTCTTGTTCACTGAGGGGAAATTGTTCCTGGATATTTACACATTTCCATAAGTGATGCTATTTGTCTAGTTTGGTAAGCTACTTCACTGAACCTTCATTTAAATGTAGTCTGATAAGTTTAGCAGAAAGAAACATGTAGGCACTATTCTACACTGGAGACTTACAACCTTTCTGGTATTAATAATGCCAGGTACAATTAGGGTTACTCTTAGTGTCTCGTAGTGACAGTGAGAGGTTCCTTAGAAGGTGTACTTTTTGGGGCAACTGCTCCATTTTAGAGTGGACTCATAGGGCAACATAGCCTTGGTGGGATATAACAGGGCTAGTTATTTTGCTATCCTCCAGCTTGGAACCATGACAGCAGCTCTATCAACTGCTGCAAAAAAAAACAAATTAGACCATTCCTATATACTTCCCACCACAAGTTTTGTATATAGTCAAATCCAAAATTGGGACACTGACAACAATTTTGCTTTTCACAAAGTTTTTTCCTTTTTGTCAGATGTTCATAAGTTTTTTGTAGTGTTGATCGAACACTGTAGTGCTCGGATACATGGAGCTTGGGCCAAAACACATTGGGATAGAAAACACCACCAAAATGGTTCTGTTACAGCATGGGGAGGATGTCTGGATGCATCTTGGACTCGTAGGTTGCTGCTGGGAATGATGTTGTCCGAATAGTATGCCACTTTTACAGACTGACAATAATACACACAAAATCGAATAAAAAAATCGATTTCAGAGGAAAAATTATAGTAAACATTCTTTCCTGTATATTTACTTGTATATAAAGTGCAAGTGCTGGCAAAAATTACAAGAAAGAGGCCACTCTGATACAACCTGTATATCACATAAAGGAGGGCCTCATTCACATTGTGGTACAATTGTTTATGTAGTTGGACTCCTACACTCATAAGGCCTATGCACTAAGGGAAAGGGCTGCCAAAAATTACAAGGAACCGGCACTCCAATACACCCTTTATTACACTAAGGAGGGCATTCATACACACCCTTGAAAAATTATGATTGATGCCTGCTTGTGACCCTCAAAACATTTGGATCAAAGGCCTGCTTATCTGACCATCTAAAACATTATGGGTGAGGGCCTGCTGCCGCTTGGTGACTCTAGTTAACCTGGGGCCAATTGCACGTCCCAGTGATGATCCATTCGGATGTCTGCCCAATCAACTTTCGATGTTATTTTCAGCTCAAACAATTGTAACTTCGGGTAACGGGAATCAGATTTTGATCAGGAGAGGGAGCCTGAGAAACGGCTATGGCTAACACATCCAACCAAGGCAGCATGTGTGCAAATTACCTATTAGGTATAATTTGGTGAGGGCTGCAGGTGAGCTGACCCAGTAAAATATTTAGGTGCGGGCCTGCAGGTGAGATGACCAAGTAAAAGATTTTAGGTGCGGACCTGCTGGTTAGCTGACCCTGTAAAAAAATTATATGCGAGCGCCTGCTGGTGAGCTGACCTATAAAAGATTTGAGGTGCGGGCCTGCAGGTGAGCTGACCCTCTAAAAAATTAAATGCGAGGGACTTTAGGTGAGCTGACCCTGTAAAAGATTTGAGTTTCAGGCCTACTGATCAGCTGACCCTGTAAAAAATTTGAGGTGCGGGCCTGCTTGTGAGTTGACCCTGTAAAATATTTTAGGCTGCAGGCCTGCTGGTGAGCTGACCCAGTAAAAGATTGTAGGTTGAAGGCCTGCTGGTGAGCTGACCCTTTAAAAAATTAAATGCGAGGGCCTTCAAGGTGAGCTGACCCTGTAAAAGATTTGAGTTGCAGGCCTGCTGGTGAGCGAGCCTTGTAAAAGATTTGAGGTGCGGGCCTGCTGGTGAGCTGAACCTGTAAAAGATTGTAGATGAATGCCTGCTGGTGAGCTGACCCTCTAAAAAATTATATGCCAGGGCCTGCAGCTGAGTTACCTTCTAAAAAATTATATGCGAGGGCGTACAGCTGAGCTGACCCTCTAAAAAATTTAATTTGAAGTGCATAATATGCGAAGGCATTATATGTGACGAATAAGCGTGTGATATGATGGAAGAGGAGGAGGAGAATGAGAAAATGAAGATTCAACCATATACCCTTGTTTGTGGTGGAAGGCATGGGAATACAGTACATTATAAACAACACATTTAAAGGTGCCTTTATGTTCAGCCGCTTTCTCTGGTGGAGTCAAGAAGTCATGGTCAATACAGGATTTGTTCATTTTTATAAGAGTCAACCTGTCAGCATTTTCAGTTGACAGGCGAATACGCTTATCTGTTATAATGCCACCAGCAGCACTAAATACCTGCTCAGACAAAACGCTGACAGCAGGGCAGGCCAGCACCTCCAAAACGTAGAGCGGCCAGTTTGTGCCACGTGTCCAGCTTGGACACCCAGTAGTTGTAAGGCACTGAGGAATCATTGAGGACGCTGACACGGTCTGCTATGTACTCCTCACCGTCTTCCAAAATTTTTTCTCTCCTTGTGACAGTAGGCTGAGATCAGGGTGAGGGTGCTGGCGGGGGTGGTCATTAAATACTATACCAAGCCTTGAAGAGTGTTGCCCTTCTCTGTTGGAAATGCTGTGTGTTCCTCTTGTCTCCCCTCCTTGGTTGGCCAAGGAACTACGGACTCTGCCGCCAGCATTGTCAGATGGAAATTTTTTGGAGCAATTTTTCATCAAGGATTTTCTTGTATTGCACCATTTTGCTCGTCCTCTCCACCAGAGGAATGAGAGAGGAGAAGTTCTCTCTGTAGCGGGGGGGTGAGAAGGGTGAAAAAACTGTAATCCGTGTTGTCTAAAATGCGTATCACTCGTGGGTCGCGGGAAAGGCAGCCTAACATGAAGTCAGCTATGTGTGCCAGAGTACCAACAGGCAAGACTTCGCTGTCATCATCGGGAGGATCACTCTCAATCTCCTCATTCTCTTCTGCCCACTCACGCTGAACAGATGGAATTAAACTTACACGGGTACTAGCCTGTGTAGCGGAGGCAACCATCTCCTGCTCCTCTTCCTCCTCCTCTTCATTATCAAATTTGCGTTGAGAAGACGAACTGAGGGTGGTCTGGCTATCACCCAGTTTAATGTCTTCCACCATTTCCACCTATTCCAATGCAAAGTATTGTCCTTAATTGTGAGCAGCGAGCATTTTAGTATACACAGATGTGGGATGGTTATGCTGATAATAGCGATATCGCCGCTCACCATCTGTGTTGATTCCTCAAAGTTCCTTAAAACCTCACAGAGGTCAGACACCCATGCCCAGTTCTCCCCTTCTGAATAGCTGAAGCTGACTGGAAAGGCGACGACCATGTTGCCAGCTGGTATTCCACTACTGCCCTCTGCTGCTCGCAAAGCCTGGCCAACATGTGGAACTTGGAGTTCCAGCGCATGCTCACGTCGCACAACAGTCGGTGAACTGGCATTTCAAGCGCTGCTACAGCATTGACAGACCGGCTGAAGCTGTTGGTGACTTGCGGAAATGTGCACACACACGGCGTGCCTTCACCTGTAGCTTAGGAAAATTAGGGTAGGTTTTGAGAAACCGCTGAACCACAAGGTTTGAAGACGTGGGCAACTGGGCAAGGCATGGGATGTCTCTAAGCTTGCCGAGCTCCAAAGCCACCACCAAGTTACGGCCATTATAGACATAACCATGTCTGGTTCTAGGTTGAGTGGCAAGAGCCACTCTCTGCGGAGAGTGCTGTTTGTCCCATAAGCATATTGGCTTCAACACTAGTGATGAGCGGCAGGGGCAATATTCGAATTCGCTATATTTCGCAATATTTGCCATATATTCAAGAATTCGCGAATTCATGATCTTTAAGCATTATTTTCTTGATTGCGAAAATTGAATATTCTCGATTACAAATATATTTTGCGATATTCTAAATATTCGCGAATTCTCAAAGCACTGCTGTGCTACACACTGCTTTCGGCTACCGACTGATGACTGACTGGTGAAATTCGGAGGTGAAAGTGGAGGAGGAGGCAGAAGAGGAGAAGTGGGGGTTGGAGCCACCAACGTAGCTGAAACCCTGATCGACATAGGGCCCGCAATCCTTGGCTTCTATAGCACCTGTGCCATCCCAGGGTAAAACTCGCTCCCAGCCTCCACAACATTCACCCAGTGTGCCGTCAGGGAAATGTGGCGTCCCTGGTCGAATGCATTTGTCCATGTGTTTGTGGTTAAGTGGACCTTCCCAGTAACTGCGTTGGTCAGAGCATGTGTGATGTTACTGGACACATGTTGGTGTAAGTCCGGCATGGCACACCTTGAAAAATAGTGGCGGCTGGGGACTACGTAACGCGGGACGACCGCTGACATCAGGCTGCGGAAGGACTCAGTGTGCATTAGCCTAAATGGCAACATTTCCAGGGCCAGTAATTTTGAAAGCTACGCATTTAGTGCTATGGCCTGTGGGTGGGTGGCTGGATATTTTTGCTTGCATTCAAAGGCCTGGGGTAAGGACATTTAGATGCTGCACTGGAACACGGAAGTGGATGTGTTTGCTGATGGTGCTTGTGAAGGTCCAGGTGCACGGAGGTAGGCATCCAGGCCTGTGCCTTCTACAGGGGATTGGCCAGCAAGCAACATAGGGGAAGAGGAGGCAGTGGTGTGACCCACAGACACAGATTGTGGGCCCAGGCGTTCGTCCCACTTATTGCGATGCTTGGATGCCATGTGGTGGATCATGCTGTTGGTGGTGAGTGTTCACGCCCCGTCTAATTTTCGTATGGCACAGGTTGCAAACTACTATTCTTTAGTCGTTCGCACGTTCTTCAAAAAAGTGCCAGACTGCGGAACATCTACCTCTTAACAAGGTAGGTTTCCACAAGGGGGTACTCTGTGTGGGCCTATTTTGGTGTGGCCCGCCTTCTCCCTTTTGCCACCCCACTGACTCTTCCAGCCTGTTGCGGTGCTGCAGATCCCTCCCCCTCTGTACTGCTCTCCTCACTCGGCTTGCCACCTTCCCAGGTTGGGTCAGTGACCTCATCGCCCACCACCTCCTCTACCAGTTCCTCACTCTGATTATCTTCCTGATTTGTTGACCTAACCACAACATCAGTGATTGCCAACTGTGTCTCATCCTCTTCATCAACCTCTTGAGACAGTAATTTCAGTTGACTCTCTTGGCAACTGTCTCATTATCATAAACCTTATTAAACTCTAATTGCCATTTACCACCATCATGTTCTTGTCACTGTGGATGTTCAAGAGGTTGGGAATCAGGGCACAATATCTCATGTCCCTCTTAAAGCATGCTTGGCGAGAGGGCCAAATCAAGTAATGGCGCTGAAAAGAGCTCCTCGGAATATCCGAGTGTGGGATCACTTTGTTTAGCCAGACTCTCCATGGTGGGAGGAAGGAGGATCAGGGTGAGGTTGTGTGGACCTGACTGCTGGCTGCTGAGACTGGGCTTGGTGGAAAGAACAGGGTGGTGCTTAATCAACTGAAACAGTTATCTGCTGCCATCCAACCGACCACCTACTCGCACTAGGCTGACTTCAAGAGTGTCCTGCGCCGCCCTGCAAACTGGGACATGAAGCTAGGTATCTTGGATGATTGTTTTTCTTGTGCTCTGGCAGCAGGCACTGTTCTCTCCACGCCCAGGGCCACGGCCTCTGCGTACAGCATCTGTATAACACCACTTCCCATCCCCTACTGCTCGTCTTCTTCATTTTAAATGTGATAATTCTTGAAAGTATGTCACATGCACAGTAGCGTAGGATTTGGAAGTTTATGTGCAAAATAATTTACAACAGTATTGTAATGAGGAAACGTTATACAGGACAGATACCACAGGAAATTTCACAGTTCGCATTGTCTACAGAAAAACTGCACTGGATGTCACTAATATTTAGGAATGAAGCACACTTTAAACAGGAGATGTGGCGCTGATAATTTTACAATCCACAGTGGACATCGTCTACGGAAAAACAGGTACTGAATGTCATGGATATTTTAGGGATGCGTAAACTTTCAACAGGAGATGTGATGGGGATAATTTAAACAGTCGCCGCAGGCGACACCATTAGGGAAAAACTGTCACTGGATGTCACTGATATATTAGAGATGCGCACTCACTTTAGTCAGGAGATGTGTCTCGGATAATTTTAATAGTCCGCAGTGGACACCGTCTAAGGTAAAAAATGCACTGGATGTCACTGATATTTTAAAGATGAACACACTTTAAAGACGAGATGTGGCGCAGAAAAATTTTACAGTCCACAGTGAACACCGTTTCTGAAAAACCTGCACTAGATGTTAGTGATATTTTAGGGATGCGCACAATTTAAACAGGAGATTTTTGCCGTGGATAATTTAACAGACCGCAGCGGACACCATCTAGGGAAAAACTGCACTGGATGTCACTGATATTTTAGGGATGAGCACACTCTTAAACAGGAGATGTGGCGTGGATAATTTAACAGCCCACAGTTTACACCGTCTACAGAAAAAATGCACTGAATGTCACTGATATTTTTAGGGATGCGTTACACTCTAAACAGAGATGTGGCGCAGAAATTTTTACGGACTGCAGCAGATACCGTCTACGTAAAAACTGCACCGGATTTCACTGATATTTTAGAGATGCAAAAATTTTAAACAGGAGATGTGACGCGGATAAGTTTAACAGTCGGCAGCGGACACGTCTAAGGATAAAATGCACTAGATGTCACTGATATTTTAGGGATGCGCACACTTTAAACACGAGATGTGGCGCGGATAATTTTAAAGTCCCACAGCGGACACCGTGTTCTGAAAAACTGCAATAGATGTTCAGTGATATTTTAGTGATGCGCACACTTTAAACAGGCGATGTGGCGCGTATAATTTAACTGTCCGCCAGGGTACACGGTCTACAAGAAAAATGCACTGGATATCACTGATATTTTAGTGATGCAAAGTCTTTAGAAGGAGATGTGGCGTGGATAATTTAACAGTCCACAGCTTACACCGTCTACGAAATGCACTGAATGTGCATTGATATTTGAGGATGCGCACACTCTAAACAGTAGTTGTGGCGTGGATAATTTAACGGACTGCAGCAGACACCGTCTACAGAAAAACTGCACCTGATTTCACAGATATTTTAGAGATGCACACATTTTAACAAGAGATGTGGTGCAGATAATTTAACAGTCCGCAGCAGACACAGTCTACGCAAAAACTGCAATGGATGTCACTGATATTTTAGAGATGCACAAACTTTAGATAGGATATGTGGCGCGGATAATTTAACAGTCTGCAGCGGACACCATGTTCTGAAAAACTGCACTAGATGTCAGTGATAATTTTGGGATGCGCACACTTTAAACAGGAAATGTGGCACTTATAATTTAACTATCTGCCGGGGACACCGTCTAAGAAAAAAAAATGCACTGAATGCCACTGATATTTTCGGGATGCACACACTTTAAACACGAGATGTGGCACGGATAATTTAACCATCCAGCAACGGACAACGTCTACAGAATAACTGCACTGGATGTCACTGATAATTTTGCAATGCCCACACTTTAGATAGAGATGTGGCTCGTATATTTTAACTGTCCGCATGGGGACCCCATCTACTGAAAAACTGCACTGGATGTCACTGATATTTTAGGGATTCATATACTTTAACAGGAGATGTGGCGCTGATAATTTAACTGTCCTCAGCGGACACCGTCTACGGAAAAAGTGTACTGGATTTCATTGATATTTTAGAGATGCGGACACTTTACAAAGGAAATGGGGCTCAGGTAATTTAACTGTCCGCAGCGGACACCATCTATGGAAAAAGTGTACTGAATATCAGTGATATAATAGGGATGCTCACACTTTCAACAGTAGATGTGATGCAGATAATTTAACAGTCCGCAGCGGACTCTATCTACGGAAAAACTGCACTAGATGTCACTGATCATTTTGGGATGCACAAACTATAAACAGGAGATGTGGCGCTGATAATTTAACTGTCCCCAGCGGACACCATCTATGGAAAAAGTGTACTAGTTGTCACTGATATTTTTGGGATGTGCACACTTTAAACAGGATATGTGACGCGGATAATTTAACAGTCCGCAGTGGACACCGTCTAAGGAAAAACTGCACTGGATGTCACTGATTTTTTTTAGAGATGCGCACACTTTAAATAGGAGATGTGGCACAGATAAATTAACAGTCCGCAGTTGACTCCGTCTACAGAAAAACTGCACTGGATGTCATTGATATTTTAGAGATGCTCACACTTTAGATACGAGATGTGGCATGGATAATTTAACAGGACACAGCTGACACCGTCTACGGAAAAAATGCACTGGATGTCACAGATATTTTAGAGATGCGCAAACTTTAAATATGAGATGTGGCGCTGATATTTCAACTGTTTGCAGCGGACACGGTCTGCGGAAAAAGTGTACTAGATGTCAATGATATTTTTAGATTGCGCACACTTTAAACAGGAGATGTGACGCGGATAATTTAACTGTCTGCCGGGGACACCGTCTACGTGAAAACTGCACTGGATGTCACTGATATTTTAGGGATTCACACACTTTAGAAAGGAGATGTGATGCGGATAATTTACCAGTCCTCAGCGGACAGAATCTAAGGGAAAAATGCACTGCTTGTCACTAATATTTTAGGAATGTGCACACTTTAAACAGGAGATGTGGCGCGGATAATTTAACTGTCTGCCGGGGACACCGTCTACGGAAAAACTGCACTGGATGTCACTGATATTTTAGAGATGCACACACTTTAGACATGAGATGTGGCGAAGATAATTTAACAGTCCGCAGCGGACACCATCTACTGAAAAAATTCACTGGATGTCACTGATATTTTAGAGATGCGCACACTTTAGACAGGAGATGTGGTGCAGATAATTTAACAGTCTGCAGCGGACACCGTCTACGGAAAGGCTGCACTGAATGTCATTGATAATTTTGCGATGCCCACACTTTAGATAGGAGACGTGGCTCGGATAATTTAACTGTCCGCAGGTGCCCCAGTCTACTGAAAAACTGCACAGGATGTCACTGATATTTTAAATAAGCCAGCACCTCATCTGCAGACAGCTGTTTCAGGGTGATTGCCCCTCGTTAGTGCAGAGCAGAGAGTACTGTCTTATCTGGGTAGGGGGCCTGTGTCCGAGCAAGGGGGGAACTAACTCTCCTTAGGGAGAGAGCACCTAAATCAGTGTGAGGAGACTTATAGGCCATACATGCTATAATTTGACAGTCTGCAGTGGACACCATCTATCGAAAAACTGCACTGGATGTCACTGATATTTAAGGGATGCACACAATTTAGACAATAGATGTAACGCGGACAATTTAAATGTCCTCAGGGGACACCGTCTTCGTAAAAACTGTACTGGATGTCACTGATATTTTAGGGATGCGCACACTTTAAACAGGAGATGTGGCGCGGATAATTTATCTGTCCCCAGCGGATACCGTCTACGGAAAAAGTGTACTGATGTCACTGATACTTTTGGGAGGCACACATTTTAAACAGGAGATGTGACGCGGATAATTTAAAAGTCTGCACCGGACACTGTCTATGGAAAAACTGCACTGGATGTCACTAATGTTTTAGAGATGTGCACACTTTAGACAGGAGATGTGGTGCTGATAATTTAACAGTCTGCAGGGAACACCGTCTACTGAAAAACTGCAATAGATTTCACAGATATTTTAGTAATGCATAAGCTTTAAACAGGAGATGTGGCGCGGATAATTATACAGTTCGCAGCGGACACGGTCTATGGAAAAACTGCACTGGATGTCACTGATATTTTAGAGATGCACACACTTTAGACAGGAGATGTGGTGTGGATAATTTAACAGTCCACTGCGGACACCATCTACTGAAAAACTGCACTGGATGTCACTGATATTTTAGGGATGCACACACTTTAAACAGGAGACGTGGCACAGATAATTTAACAGTCCGCAGCGGACACCGTCTACTGAAAAACTGCACTGGATGTCAATGATAATTAAGGGATGCGCACACTTTAAACAGCAGATGTGCTGTAAATAATTTAACAGACCAGAGCGGACATCTTCTATGGAAAAATTGCACTGGATGTCACTGATATTTTTGAGATCGCACACTTTATACAGGAGATGTAGCGCGGATAATTTGACAGTCCGCAGCGGACACCATCTATGGAAAAACTGCACTGGATGTCACTGATATTTTAGGGATGTGAACAATTTAAACAGAAGATGTGGTGCTGATAATTTAGCAGTCCAAAGCGGACACAGTCTATGGAAAAACTTCACTGGATGTCACTGATAATTTTGGAATGCGCACACTTTAGACATGAGATGTGGCGCAGATAAATTATCTGTCCGCAGGGGATACCGTCTATTGAAAAACTGCAGTGGAGGTCACTGATAATTTTGGGAGGAGCACACTTTAAACAGGAGATGTGACACTGATAATTTAACTGTCTGCAGGGGACACTGTCTACAGAAATACTCCACTGGATGTCACTGATATTTTAGGGATGCGCACACTGTAAACAGGAGATGTGGCACGGATAATTTAACAGTCCGCAGCAAACACCGTCTACTGAAAAACTTCACTGGTTGTTTATGATATTTTAGGGATGTGCACACTTTAAAAAGCAGATGTGGTGCGAATAATTTAACAGACTGCAGCGGACATCGTCTACGGAAAAATTGCACTGGATGTCTCTGATATTTCAGAGATACGCACACTTTATACAGGATATGTGGTGTGGATAATTTAACAGTTCGCAGTGGACACCGTCTACGGAAAAACTGCATTGGATGTCACTGATAATTCTGGGATGGCAACACTTCAGACAGGAGATGTGGCGGGGATAATTTAACTTTCTGCAGGGGACACCGTCTACGGAAAAACTGCATTGGATGTCACTGATAATTTTGGGATGCGCACACTTTAGACAGGAGATGTGGCGCAGATAAATTATCTGTCCGCAGGGGATACCGTCTATTGAAAAACTGCACTGGAGGTCACTGATAATTTTGGGATGTGCACACTTCAGACAGGAGATGTGGCGCTGATAATTTAACACTCCGCAGCGGACAGCATCTACGGAAAAAGTGTACTAGTTGTTACTGATATTTTTGGGATGCGCACACTTTGAACAGGAGATGTGACGCTTAATTTAACAGTCTGCAGGGAACACCGTCTACTGAAAAAATGCACTGGATGTCACTGATATTTTAGAAATGCATAAGCTTTAAACAGGAGATGTGGCGCGGATAATTATAGAGTCCACAGCGGACACAGTCTATGGAAAAACTGCACTGGATGTCTAGGAAATTTTTGGGATGCGCACACTTTAGACAGGAGATGTGGCACAGATAATTTAACTGTATGCAGGGGACACCGTCTATGGAAAAACTGCACTGGATGTCACTGATATTTTAGGGATGTGCACACTTTAAACAGGAGATGTGGCACTGAAAATGTAACCGTCCGCAGCGGACAACATCTACGAAAAAAGTGTACTGATTGTCACTGATATTTTTGGGATGCGCACACTTTATACTTTAGTATGTAGTGGCTCACCTCTTTTATCACTGGGGTGATGGTGCTCTGCTATGAGTGATTCACCTAATCCCTTCGAAGTATATTAATATAAATTGATTAGCAGGCACTCACCATCTGTATTTCATACACATAACAAATTTATTTTTAAAGGTAGTAGTATAAAATCTATCATATATTATATAAGACATCCAATGAGAACAAATAGTAAAATCATGCAACATCAGATAAGACCATATGATAAAAAACCTACAACATCAGATAAAAACTTTCATCAGATAAAATCTTGCATCATCAGATAAAACTTGCAATATAATAATCTTGTATCATAGATCTAAAAAGATATAATATAATGGATATCACTGAAGTCCATGCAATAACATAAATTGAGAGTCCTGTGTTGATGATGTGTATATAAAGTGCATGGTCGCACATAGGATTATTTAAATCTCGTTCCAAGCAATTGTATATATAGTTATCCGGGTATATGGTATAAATTTGATAATAACTCAGTTTGCTGTTGTGATCTTGTAGTTAATACACTTATCGGATGGAAGCACCTGAGCAAAGAAACTGAGCAAAGCAGCTGACCGATTTTAGGTCGATGTAGACAGGGTGTGACTTTTATAGATATTAGCTATCTCTCGAATTATTAATGCAAATTTTGTGAGATATTTGATTTTCTCTACTCACGAAAGACTGGGTTTCGCTTACTGAAAGAGCGTCCCTCCTGTAGTATAGCTACTCACCCGAGACGAGAGATGTTTCTCTGTTGTGTACTGTTATTGCGCTCAAAATCGGCGTCCCACGTGGTAGGCTTTGTAATCACGTGACTTAGCTTTGATTATGTAATGGAGCAAACAAAGTTCTTCTAATTGCCTTGCTTTTATTTTCTCGATTTTTTCGAGTGTGCATTTGTTGAATCCTGCAGGTTAAAAGTTTGGTAGTTTGGTTTCTTATCCAAGCCAGACGCATTTCAATGTGACCTCACCTCTTCATCAGTGGCTTAAATGAAACCCAAGCTACCTTTTTTATATATTGTCCGTGGTTCCATCAATCCGTTTTTTCAGAGTATTGGAAACTGGTAAGGATTTTTGGATATCTCATATCTTCATAATTAAAACAGTATGTTTCAGATTATAAAATATAAATGATTTCTTCCGAATATAGTTTAAAACGACATTAAAAGATTTTTAATTTATTCATTAAATAAGTAGAAAAAAGTAGAAAAAAAACAAAAAACGCATATGTGTCTTCGTTGTGTTTTTTGTTGCGTTTTTTCGTCGGTCATGCGTTTTTTGGTGTTTTCTACCATTGGTGTTGCAATGAACATATTCCATGTGTTCCATCTGGCTATATACATATATTTTCTTAAACAATGTATTTTCTAAAAGATGTATGCTTGTTGGTAAATAGGCTTGATATATTATATACATGCATGCAACACAATATAAATTTTTTGTAGGTTATTTCTGACTTTTATTTATTGTCTATATTTATTATGGACTTCTTTTTAAAACTATTCTTTGGTTTTTTCCTTGACATGGTATTTTATCTCTATATATCCATTAAAATATTAGCTCTATGCGATTTATTTATCAATAGATCCTTTTGTTCATATAATATTTCATTATTGTGGGTAATGATAAAACTTTGTATGAGATAAGATCAAATTAAATTAAATTAAATACAATAGTGAGATATATTGATATATCTAATAACATTGAAATTGGGTAAAAATAGGTAAAAAAAAATATTTGAAAAACCGCATGTGCGTTTTCGTTGCGTTTTTTCACTTTCTACATTCCCTTTATAAGGGACATGGTATCTATATTTCTAGAACTTCTGTGTGTTTTCTTTATGAGCTGCCATAACGTTTTTGGTTAATATAGTTGTTATGTTGTGTTGACAAGTATTAATTTAACTGTGCGCAGGGGACACCGTCTTCGTAAAAACTGTACTGGATGTCACTGATATTTTAGGGATGCGCACACTTTAAACAGGAGGTGTGGCGCTGATAATTTAACAGTCCGCAGCGGACACCATCTACAGAAAAAGTGTACTAGATGTTACTGATATTTTTGGGATATGCACACTTTAAACATGAGATGTGGCGCAGATAATTTAACAGTCCGCAGCGGACACTGTCTACAGAAAAACTGCACTGGATGTCACTGATATTTTAGGGATGCGCACACTTTACAAAGGAGATGGGACGCGGATAATTTAACAGTCCGCAGCAGACACCGTCTACTGAAAAACTGCACTGGATGTCACTGATATTTTAGGGATGCGCACACTTTAGACAGGAGAAGTGGCGCGGATAATTTAACTGTCTGCACGGGACATTATCTACCGAAAAACTGCATTGGATGTCACTAATATTTTAGGGCTGCGCACACATTATATAGGATAATTTAACAGTCTGCATAAGACACAGTTTACGGATAAACTGCATTGGATGTTACTGATATTTTAGGGATGCGCACACTTTAGACAGGAGATGTGGTGCGGATAATTTTACAGTCCGCAGGGGACACCGTCAATGGAAAACTGCACTGGATGTCACTGATATTTTAGAGATGCGCACACTTTAGACAGGAGATGTGGCACGGATAATTTAACAGTCCGCCGCGGCCTTTTGAATGGTATTTAGCGCAGGATTCGCTAAATATATATATTGCTGCTGTCACTCACAAAACAATATTCCTTAAAAGGGATGCGCACACTTTAAACAGGAGATATGGCACGGATAATTTTACAGTCCGCAGCGCACGCCTTCTACGGAAAAACTGCACTTGATGTCACTGATATTTTAGGGATGCGCACACTTTACACAGGAGATGTGGTGCAGATAATTTATCAGTCTGCAGGGAACACCATCTACGGAAAAACTGTACTGGATTTCACAGATATTTTTGGGATGCGCACTCTTTAAACAAGAGATGTGAATCGGATAATTTTAAAGTCCGCAGCGGACTCCATCTACGGAAAAACTGCACTGGATGTCACTGATATTTTAGAGATGAGCACTCTTTAGACAGGAGATGTGGCGCGGATAACTTAACAGTACTCAGCTGCATTTTGCACGGTATTTAGCGCAGAATGCGCTAAAAATATATATTGCTGCTGTCACACGCAATAGTCCTTAAAAGGGATGCGCACACTTTAGACAGGAGATGTGGCGCGGATAATTTAACTGTCCGCAGGGGACACCGTCTATGGAAAAACTGCACTGGATGTCACTGATATTTTAGGGCTGCGCACACTTTACACAGGAGATGTGGCGCGGATAATTGAACTGTCCACAGCGGACACCATCTACGGAAAAACTGCACTGGATGTCTCTTATATTTTAGGGCTGCGCACACTTTACACAGGAGATGGGCACGGATAATTTAACTGTCCACAGCGGACACCATCTACGGAAAAACTGCACTGGATGTCTCTTATATTTTAGGGATGTGCACACTTTAAACACACCATATCCCGTCAAAAAATCTGTGCCTTATGGGCAATTTGTTAGGTTGAGGCGCATAAATAGCAAAGATGAAGGATATATAAAACAAGCACTGCATTTGAAAGAACGGTTATTGCAGAGAGGCTATCCTGAACATTTATTGGATGAGAACATAAAAGAGGTTGAGAAATTGTCCTAAGATGAGTTATTAGCAGGAAAAATAGGGATTGGTAGGAATGGGCAACAGGAAAATAAAAATAACAACAAAAAGAGATGTGTATTTTTATTTAAATTTAGCCCAATGGCTAATTCAATACGCACAGCAATACGTAAGCACTGGGATATCCTGAAAAGAGATGGGAGTCTGAGAGGCATAGTGGATGACAAACCGTTAGTCACGTATAGATGTAGTCACACAATAAAATATAGGATTGTGAGAAGCAGATTTTTCGGAGAAAAAAAGACGAATTGGTTGCAGGAAAGGTTGCCGGCTGGTAACTATAAATGTGGCAGTTGTTCGCTATGTGAACATAATTGCCCAAAAAAATTGTCAAAATAGGTCCCATCACAACAAGGATCACTAGTTTCATAAACTGTAGAAGTACTTATGTAGTATATGTTTTGATGTGTGATTGTGGCCACTTCTATGTGGGAAAGACCATCAGATGTTTATTCGAGAGGATCAGGGAACACTTTAACTCTATAAAGATGGGAAAAGGTTGCACCAGACTAATTGACCATGTGAGAAAGGTACATGGAGGTAATGTGAAAGCACTGCAGTTTGCTAGGATAGAGACTGTCCCATACCCAGTTCAGGGAGGAGACAGACACCGCAGCCTTTTGCAAAAAGAAGCAAAGTGGATCATTTGTACAGGAGCAACAGGTCAGCTTGGTCTGAATGACCGCAATGATTTAAATGCGTTTTTGTAATGCTGTATCTTTGTTGTAACATGTTGATAATGATCTCTTGTGTGCACGGCGCCTGGTTGTTGTGGATTCCCATGGCAACCTGACGCCGGGGTATAAGAGGTCAGCACATATGGTCGTGCATCTGTAGTGGCCTGAGGAAGCGGCCGTCACCACTGGTATGTGAATCTGGCTATCTGCTACCTTGCCGCATGAAGCACTTGTCTGCTTGAAATAAAGAAGCAAATGCACCAGTGTGAACACACATCAGCAGTGCCACCTGTGATTCTTTTGCTGTTGTTGACTTTAAACAAATGATGTGGCACGAATAATTGAACTGTCCGCAGTGGACACCATCTACGGAAAAACTGCACTAGATGTCACTGATATTTTAGGGATACGCACACTTTAAACAGGAGATGTGGCGTGACTAATTTTACTGTCTGTAGAGGCCTTTTGTACGGAGCAAGCGTTCCGTCCAGTGTTAGAATGTATTGTCTTCGATAAGCCGAAGTTATTACTTTGCAAAGTCTCGCGAGACTTCGGGTAATAACTTCATAAATTGATTTCTACTGTAAAAAAACATTTCCCGAACTCGTGTTCGGTTCCAAGGTACTGAATCGACTTCAGATGTTAAATCCGAAGTCTATTCGCTCATCCCTATTGATAACCCATTCTTGCCTAATCAGTGCATGGAGTTTATCACAATTTCTGTGTTTTTGTCTGCCCAGCTCCTTTTAGATGACTGACAATAGGTAGTCAATGGGCTTGAGATCTGGGGACTTTCCTGGTTATGGACCCAAAATGTCAATGTCCACTGAGCCACTAAATTATCACTTTTGCCTTGTGATATTGGGCTCCATCATCCTTGTCGCTGCAATTGAGGACAAGTCCCAAACTATGGGACTACACTCGCTTGTCTGTTGGATTTTGACTAATTTCTCCTGGATCATCCGGGGAAGTTACTCTTGGAGGATGTTTTGGCTTCATACTTTGTTTATAGCAATCTTATCATGAATTAGGGCTTACATTTTTGGTAGCCCGAAACGCGTAGACTAAGACTGGTTATATTGGATGTATTTTTAACCACATAAATAAAGTATCGTTTTATCCTCCGCTAAACTGAGCTGGATTTTTTTTCTCTTCATTTGGACTTCAAGTTATCCGCATCCTGGTGCGGTACTTCCGTGCTCACAGCAGAGAAGGGGCAGGTGAGAGCCGTATTTTTACTTGTTAATTGGTTTGTTTATAGCAGTGTTCTTAGGTAAACTTGTGAGTGAGTCCAGTCTCTTGAATGAGTAGCAACCCCACACATGGTTGGTTTTAGAATGCTGTACTGTTGGCATGACACATGACTTATAGTAATGCTTGCCTTTTTTTCTCTCTAGACAATCATTTTTCTAGATGTAACAATCTAAAGTTTCATCTGAGAAAATAACTTTACCCCAGTCCTTTGCAGAATGTCAGTCTGTCCTTGATAGTTGTTTTTTTTTGCAGAGATGTGGCTTCTTTGATACCCTTGTAGACACCAGGTGATCCTCTAAAATCGTTCAACTCAATGTGTGTGCAGATAAATTCACACCTGCTTGCTGCCACTTCTGAGCAAGATCTGTACTGGTGGTTAGTGATGAGAGGCAGGGGCTATATTCGAATTTGCGATATTTGACGAATATTTTGTAGAATATTTGTCATATATTTGTGAATATAAAAAAAAAGAATATATTGCAATATATAGAATATATTGCTATATATTAGTTTTTAGAATATTCGTCATTTTTCATCATCCATCTTAAGTGAGCAGTACACATGATTCCTCCCTTCTTAGGGTGTCTGGTTCCCAAAAAAACTTTTCTTATCTGTACTGGCTCCCTAGGATTTCAGCCCGCTCCAGTCAGTTCCCATTGCCATGCACATGGAGCATCCCCATCACCATGGGAATGCCTCAGGGTTATAATATACCATATGATCTGAGTTTTCACGATCTCACAACAGCGAATAGTCTTGTCATAAGACTATGCAACCAAAAGAGGGCGCTGTTTATGAGTTATGAACAACGCCCTCAATTGGTTGCATAGTCCTATGATAAGATTATTTGCTGTTGCGAGATCGTGAAAACTCAGATCCAATGGTATTTTCTAACCCGAGGCGTTCCCATGGTGATGGGGATGCTCCATGCGCACGGCAACGGGCACTGACTGGAGCAGGCTGAAATCCTAGGGAGCCCAGACAGATAAGAACAGTTTTTTGGGGAACCAGACACCCTAAGGGAGGAATCATATGTACTGTTAACTTCAGATGGATGATGAAAAATGATGAATATTCTAAAAAACTAATATATAGCACTATATTCAATATAGTACTATATATTAGTTTTTTAGAATATTTGTCATTTTTTTCCATCTGAAGTCATGATTCCTCCCTGCTAAAGTTCCTTGTGGGCCAATGACTCATTGGCCCACAAGCAAGAAGCAGGGAGGAATCATGTGTTCAGATGGAAAAAATGACGAATATTCAAAATACTAATATATAGCACTATATTTTAAATCTATTCGCGAATTCTCGAAGTGGCGATATTCACGATTAAAATTCGTAATTCGAATATTTGCGCTCAACACCACTGGTGGTGACTCAATCCCATATCTAAATCCTCCTTCTTAAAGTTTTTGATGATCTAATAAATGATTGATTTTGGAGCAATTTTACAAGAAGCAATGTCCTTGTCTGTGATGCCCCTTTGATGGAAAGCAAAGATGACTGCATGTGTTTGCTTGGAGGCAATCATGGTGAACAGAAATAAACCATTATATCAAGCACACACACACACACACACACCTTTAAAGCACCAATCTGCTCATCTAATTCAATCAGCATGACACATTACTATCAGCTGCATTGCCTTCATTAAAACTTCCTCCTAAACTAACAAGAAGATCACTGCAATTATGTTAGCAGATCATTTTGTGACAGGGATGAAATGCAGTGGAAATGTTTTTTGTTATTAAGTTCATTTTCATGGAAAAGAATGCCTTTGCAAATAATTTTAATTCATCTGATCACTCTTTATAACAATTTAGATTTAATGCAAATTGACACCATAAAAATGAAAGCAGCATACTGTGTGAAAGCCAAAATTTGTGTCAGCCTCAACAATATTACACTGGGCCTTGGAGGTATAAATAAATAACGGATAGAAAACAAATAACGGTGGTGTTATGAATATCACTTCACCAAGCGTGTATCATCTGTCTACTAAAAAAGATCAATAGTAAAGCGCCACTTCCTGTATTCATATAAAGAGATATCTCAGGTTTGAAATTTATCCTGGGGCTTAGTGGATAGTTAAGAGAGTATTGTAGCCTATAAAATAATATCCAAGTGGAAAAGTAAATATATGTCCATCAAGTGATTAGTTAGCAATAGGACTACTAAGTAGCAATATAAAACGGCCTCAGATACCTACTTTATGGATCAAAATGTGATGGTATTAGCTGATGACATAATACTAAAATGATACTGCAAGTTCCTAAGACCATATCTCTTTATATGAATACAGGGAGTCGCACTCTACTATAGGTATTTTTTAGTAGACAGATGATACACGCTTGGTGAAGTGATATTCATAACACCACCGTTAACTGTTTTCTATCTGCTATTTCTTTTTACCATGTTTATGGTTTCACCAACGCTTTATATAGCTGCCTTCCCTCCTTCTATGTTCTTATCTCTATCGACTTTGTACTAGCTTTTTTTGCACGACCATCTCACCAGTCGGACCTCTTCCCTGTTGGCACCTGTGGTTACATAGTTACATATTTACATAGTTGATACGGTTGAAAAAAGACATAAGTCCATCAAGTTCAACCAAGGGATAGGTGGGGACGCGAATCCCAGAAGGAAGTGAGCCTCATATTTCTATACGTTTTCATAAGCATTAATGTTGTTTACTTTTAAGAAATCATCTAAAAACTTTTTTAAACTGTCCACTCTTCTTGCTGTGACCACACCTGAGAAAGTCTATTCCACAGATTCACAGTTCTTACAGTAAAGCAGCTTTGACGCTTCTGGAGACTGAACATTTTCTTCTCCAGTCGGAGGCAGTGCCCCCTTGTCTTTTGAGGGCATTTTACATGGAACAGTTTTTCACCATATTTTTTGTATGGCCCATTTAAATATTTGTATAGGTTAATCATGTCCCCCCTTAGATGTCTCTTCTCAAGAGTAAATAAATTCAATTCTTTTAATCTTTCTTCACAACTAAGACCCCTCATGCCCATTATCAGTTTAGTCGCTCTCCTCTGTACTTTTTCCAGCTGTAGTGCGTCCTTTCTATGGACTGGTGCCCAAAACTGAACTGCATATTCCAGATGAGGCCACACTAACACTTTGTAAAGTGGTAATATTACATCCCTGCCCCGCGAGTCCATGCCTCGTTTAATGCATGACAATATCCTGATGGCCTTAGAAGCAGCTGATTGACATTGTATGCTGGTATTTGATCTACCATCTACAAGGACACCCAAATTCTTATCTATAAGTGACTCTCCCAGTGTTACATCACCTAGGACATATGAAGCACGGAGATTATTACTACCAAAATACTACCTAAATCTCATTTGCCAAGTTGATGCCCAATCACTCAAAGTGTTCAAGACAGCTTGTAGTTTTTGCACATCTTCCATTAACTGTACAGTACTACATAGCTTAGTGTCATCTGCAAAAATAGAAATGGTGCTATTAATCCAGTCCTCGATATGAATAATAAATAAATTAAATAATAGAGTGCCCAGCACTGAACCTTTGGGTACACCACTTATAACCCGGGACCATTCTGAATAGGAATCATTGACCACAACTCTCTGGACACTCTCCTTCAACCAGGTTTCAATCCAATTACAAACTATACTTTCCAAGCCTATGAACCTTACTTTACCTATTAAACGTCTATGAGGACAGTATTTAAAGCCTTTGCAAAATCCAGAAACACTACATCCACAGCCGCCCCTCTGTCCAGGCTACTACTCACCTCCTCATAAAAACAAACTTCTGTCCATGGTAAACCCATGTTGGTTATCACTTATAATATTATTTACAGTCACATACTCCTGTATATAGTCCCTTAAGAGTCCTTCAAACATTTTTCCCACAACAGAAGTTAAACTAACTGGTCTATAATTGCCTGTGAAGGATCTAGATCCTTTTTTGAATATGGGCACAACATTTTCCTTGCGCCAATCACTTGGTACTGTACCAGTACCTAGAGAATCTTTAAAAAGTATAAACAGGGGCACAGCAATGACTGAACTAAGCTCTTTGTTCCCGGAGCTTTGTTCACATTTACCTTATTTAACTTATCTTGGACCATATCTATAGTTAGCCAATTGAGTATATTACTGCATGCGCCTTACTTCAGTGATTAATTGATTAATGAGCTAAATTACCCCTAGTTCTCTGATCACACTTCCTATAAATATAGACCCAGTCTAAGGGGAAGCACTCGCAGGAGTTAGCATGAGCCAAAAGCTCCATCTCTGCCAAAGCGCCATTTTGCATAAGCGCTTGGCAGTTAATCATGGCAGTTAGACAGGGCAGGAGACGGAGATGCTATGTATACTACTCAAACAAAGTTACACACAGCACAGGTATGATACGCTATTGTTTCACTCAGGCTCTGGCTGCTCTTCTCATCACTATGTCTGCTTTCAAATTCAACCACACCTTTCACCTTGTGTCCTTTCTCTCCACATCAGTCACTCCCGCCTTCCCTCACCCTTGTTCAGTTGCCATACACTTTATACCCTCATACATTACACTGACTCATCTTCCTCCACGGTACAGCATAAAAACCACGAATATAAATGTTTCAACCACTTGCTGTCTCTTTCTGTTCTCCTGCTACTAGCTGCAGGGGATATTTAATCAAATCATGGCCCTCCCTCTGTTGCTAACTTCTCCTCTGCCACACACAGAAACTCCAAAAATCTGATTAATGTTAACTGCACATCCTCTCCAGTCTCTTTTAACTGCGCACTCTGGAACGCAAGGTCGGTCCATAACAAACTACCTACAATCCACGATTTCTTTCTCTCACGCTCTCTGAACTTGCTAGACCTTACAGAAAGCTGGCTTCAACCATCTGGCACTGCTTCCCCTGCTTCCATATCCTATGGTGGACTTCACTTCTCCCATACCCCCAGAGCTGATGACAGGCACGGTGGAGGAGTAGGCATACTACTTTCTCCACAGTGCACATTTCAGGTCATTCCCCCTGTACCCTCTCTCACATTCCCCTCTTTTGAGGTTCACACTATTAGACTCTTCCATCCATTCCCCCTGAGAGTTGCAGTTGTCTATCGTCCCCCAGGCTCCCCCCCCACCAATTTCTGGATCACTTTGCAGCTTGGCTTCCTCACTTCCTATCTTCTGAATCACCAACTCTTATTATGGGTGATTTTAATATCCCCATTGATGATCCAATCTCCCCATCAGCGGCTCACTTTCTTTCTTTAACCTCCTCTCTCGGCCTATCACAACTTACTTCCTCTGCTATGCATGAACAGGGCAATATACTTGATCTAGTCTTCTTCTGTCACTGCTCAGTCTCAAACTTTAGTAACTTATCCTTCCCACTTTCTGACCACAATCTTCTTTCATTTACCATAAAGACCTCTCACTTTTCTCATGGCAATCCTACTTTTCACACTTACAGAAACCTACACACCATTAACTGCCAGCAACTTATTAACACCCTGCAACTAGCTCTCACCCCAATCATTTCCCTCCCCTGTCCAGACTTGGCTGCCAATCATTACAACCAGCCCCTCAAAACCACCCTAGAATCCCTAGATGAAGTTGCTCCAATATCAATCTGTCCCTCTCGACACAGAACACGGCAACAATGGCACACGTATTTCTACCAATAGGTTTTTGCTTGTGTTTTTCAAAGTGGTCCTGAGGTCGGAGAAATAATACCCGGAGATTTGTGTAGTCATTTCACCATTTGCATGTAGAGAAATCTACTGTCTTGTGTTTTATTTTAAATAGTGTAATATAATTGTGTTGTACCAGTTCACATGATCCATTTTTCTTTTTTCCTTTTAAGTTGGGTTTTTGCCGTCCATGAATTACTATTATAGACCCATTATGGGCCATAATGATGAAGCTGAACTCAACTGAAGGTTATGTGAAACCCATCATGTGTGGATATTTTAATCTAACAAGTTCACTATGTATGAGACAACAGGTGTTTGTGGGTTGGTTAATTTGTGATGTCATGTTACCACCACCCACTTGTTGGGGGAGGGTACATGAGTCTTTTAATCTTCCAAACCTATAGACAACTTTGTTACGGCAAAGGAGAAGGTCTCCGAAACGCGTAAACATTTGCTTGTTTTTAAATGTGTCTGCACTTGATAATGTTACAAAAATAAAGAGGAAGATTTTATTGAGAAAACATTGCAGTGCTGGAACCCTTTCCTTTTCTTCTTATCATTGATTTATCCAGGACCTTGCTGGTTGGACTCCGAACACACGGAATAAGTCATACCGAACAGGTGAGCTGGACAAACGAACTGTAATACAACCCCTTAGCACACACCTGAAACACATTTTCTACAGCGCTGCTCCAGATGTGCAGAACGCTTATGGAGAAAATCATGAATACCAGCAGACTTCCTCCATTATAAATTTATGCTCAAAACATATTATTCGGCTCTCAACATTGCCAAACAAAAGTATTTCACCTCTCTCATCTCCTCACTCTCAATTAACCCAAAACGACTCTTTGACACTTTTCATTCCCTTCTAAGCCTTAAAGTTCCAGAACCTGTCACTGACCTCTGCGCTGATGGCTTGGCCACTAGTGATGGACGAACATCTGCCGGGAAGGTTCGCGAATGCGATTGCGCGAACGCGATCAAATGTTTGCGAACCGCAAGTTCGCGGCGGGTATCATTCATTTTAATGGCAGGTGACCCTTAAAAACCTTCAGCTCATATTTGCAGCCAAGAAATAATTACTAGAAGTGCACAAATAGTTCCACAACATGGACAGTGACATACCAGATGTATTATTCTAATTTGTGATCTCCATTCCTTATTTTTTTCAATGAGAAATATCGGCAATATACGCGCGTGCGCACACCAGTTATAATTATTTTTTCCAATACCGTTTGTCACTGTGTGTAGCAGAGGGAACGCAGCAAACCTCAAACAAATGCTGCTGTACCCAAATGCGCTATATAGAAAGTATATTATTGGTATATAACGCCCCGCTTCTATCAGTTTTTGGAGGGAGACTGGTATATCCCACCAGTAGTGTTAAGCGGACAACTGGATGTTCGGGTTCCACGAGTTCGGTACACGAACTTGACCCCGAACCCCATTGAAGTCAATGAGGACTCGAACTTTTGAGCACTAAAATGGCTTTAAAAATGTAATGGAAAGGGCTAGAGGGCTGCAAATGGCATCAAAATGTGGGTAAGAGCATGGCAAGTGGATAGTGAAAAGAAAATGTGGATAGGAAGATTACTTTTTTTAATAACAAAAAATACATAAAAATAAAAAATAATAATATATATATATATTTTTTATAATTTTTATTTTATTTTATTTATTTAAAAAATTCCAGACCAATATAAATACATAGTGCATTACAGTATACAGGACAATCTACACACAGGATAGCCATTTGTCAACAACAACCAACTGCCTTGTAAAAGAAAGGCAAAACCTTACCAGATTTATACATAGCACTATATATTCAAAATTTATAACAAAAGCATAAAGTTATACCGTCCCCCCCTCCCCCCCTCCAAATTGGCTGTCGTCACCACTGCTCAATCTTATATACCCACACTAGCAGTATTAATTATAACTAAACAGTCAAGCGTGCCGCTCTCCGTCTCTTTTCAATATCCTCAAACATTCTAATTTGTTGAAGGTACAGGATCCATTCATTTATCGAGGGCGGGGAGGCAGAGCCCCAGTGTTTGACTAACATAACTTTTGCCACCATCAGGCCCATCCTCCAAATCTGTCTGACCTGGGCCGGGGTTTCCATTTCTGGAGCAAAGTATCCCAATATCACCGTCAACACCCCAGGGTTAAACGTCATAGCAGACTCCTTTTGTAAGATTGCAAAAACCTGCTCCCAATAATTTTGTAGCTTACTACAATTCCAAAGTAGATGAGCGAAGTCCGCATTCACATATCCGCATTTGGGGCAACAACAGTCCCGGCCTTTATTCTGAGGAAATTTAGCCTGCATTTTTGGCGTATAATACAGTCGGTGAAGGATCTTAAATTGGATCAATCTATGAGCATTGGAAACTGTAGCTTTCCGCACATTCCTGTAAATATTAGTCCACCATAGTGGGGGGCAGTGCAACTCTTGCTCCCATTTACTAGGGCTTTTAAAAAGTGTCACAGTTGCCAATGCCGTTCGGAGTTTACCGTATAATCTAGATATCTTAACCTTCCCTTCCTTCTGAGCGTAACAGTAATCAGTAAACGTGCGTACATAAACAAATCTAATGGTGAACTAAAATAATAATCTTGATCTAGGAGGATGAGGTCCATATGGAGTAGGAGATTGAGGAGGCGGTGGATGTGGCGGTGTAGGTGGAAGCGGCTGTGGAGGAGGAGGAGGTTTTTTGGTTTTAAATTTATTTATATTTTTTTAAATTAGGGTACACCCCAAAACATTGGGAAATATAACCTTTGATAACCGCCTCCAGTCGTGCTAAACACACATTCAGACAATACACTGGCTGCAGGGCAGGCCAGGCACCTCCAAGGCATAAAGGGCAAGCTCAGGCCATGTGCCCAATTTGGAGACCCAGAAGTTGAAGGTGGGCAGACCCATCATTCATTACGTGTAGGCATGTGCACACGTACTGCTCCACCACGTCCCCGTGATGTCCACGATCCAATTAGATATCTTCTCTATCAACTTTCGATGTTCTTTTATGCGCCTTCCATGGTGATCACAGGTGGCGAGAATCAGGGTTCCAGTCCAAAGAGGAAGCCTGAGAAAGGGATACCACATACAAGGGAGGTCAATGGATGAAATTAAATGTAATCGAGCAGTAATGTGGGACAAAGTATTGAAGCATAAGCTTCCAAGTTAAGGAGGAGGCGTGTGGCAATTACCCACTCCCAACTCGGAGAGGTAGTGATGATAAATAACAATACAGGACTCTTAAGATGCCCTGTTATTTGAATGTTTAATAAAAAATTATAGGGAATGTCACTGGGGAATTTTGGATTTGGAAACGTTAGCCAGGAGAGGCACTGCTGCTCCCTGTGACGTCCACCATCCATTTGGATATCTTCTCTATCAACTTTCGATGCTTTTTTCTGAGCCTACCATGTTGATCACGGTTATCGGCGAATCAGGGTTCCACGCCAGAGAGGGAGCGTGAGAAAGGGAGACCTCATCCAAGGGAGGTCAATGGCTGCAATGGGAGGAAGCGGAAATGTGGGACAAATTATTATAGCAGAAGGATCTAATGAAAGGGCCAATTAAAGACGAATTTTAGAAATTTAAGTCCCTGTCACCTATGCAGAGCAGGGGTTTTTCATCGCCAGAAATGGGTTATTGTCACCCACCAATGGAACAGATTATTTTTTAAAATGTCGGTTCCTGTTACCTATGCAGAGCAGAGGTTTATTCACGGCAAAAATTGTAAAATGTCAACCCAACAGAAAAATTCGTTGAATGTCACCCAAAAATGTAAAAGAAAAATTTGTGAAATTTATTAAGCTGTCAACAAGGTAGAGCAGGGGTATATCACAGCCAAAAATTGGTGAATTTCACCCGAAAATGTAACAGACAAATTAGTGAATTTTCTTTACCTATCTACTACCGTAGGTATAGGAGTGGTAAATCACACCCAAAAATTTGTGAATTTCACCCGAAAATGTAACAGACAAATTAGTGAAATGTGTACAAAAAAAAAAAAAAGAAGATTTATGAGGTGGAGGTCCATATGGAGTAGGAGTTTAGGGAGGCCGTGGACGTGGCGGTGTAGGTGGAAGCAGCGGTGGAGGAGGACGAGGTAGCCAACACTGGTTTTTGGTTTTAATTTTAATTATTTTTTAATTAGGGTACACTCCAAAAGAGTGTGAAATATCCAAAATACAAGAATGAGCAATTGCGTTGTAGTATAAAAATGGATGGTTAAGTCTGGTATACATGTCTATTCTGCACAAGGTACGGACAAGTCCTGTGGGATCCATGCCTGGTTCATTTTAATGAACGTGAGCTTGTCCACATTGGCTGTGGACAGGCGGCTGCGCTTGTCTGTGATAACGCCCCCTGCCGTGCTAAACACATGTTCAGACAATACACTGGCTGCAGGGCAGGCCAGCACCTCCAAGGCATAAAGGGCAAGCTCAGGCCATGTGCTCAATTTGGAGACTCAGAAGTTGAAGGGGGCAGACCCGTCATTCAGTACGTGTAGGCGGGTGCACACATACTGCTCCACCATGTTGCTGAAATGCTGCCTCCTGCTAAGACGTTCCATATCAGCTGGTGGTGCTGGTTGTTGTGGCGTGCTGACAAAGCTTTTCCACATTTAGGCTATGCTAACCCTGCCTTATGGGGTGCTGGCGGTGCCCCAGCTGCATTGGCGACCTCTTCCTCCTCCTCTGCCTTTGCCTTGTGCTTCCACTGTGCCCCCGCTGTCAGGTGGGCATGCCACCAACAGCGCGTCTACCAGCGTTCACTTGTACTTGCACATCTTACAATCACGCTCCAGTGAGGGAATTAAGGACTGTACATTGTCCTTGTAACGGGGTCCAGCAGTGTGACCACCCAGTAATCAGCACAAGTTAGAATGTAGGAAACTTGGCGGTCGTTGCGGAGACACTGCAGCATGTAACTGCTCATGTGTGCCAGGCTGCCCAGAGGCAACAAAAAGCTGTTCTCTGTGGGAGGTGTATCTTCTGTGTCCCCTGTATCCCCCCAGCCACGCACCATTGATTACCATGAGCTGTCTGGGTGCCACCCTGCTGTGAACATGGTTGCTCCTCCTCGATCTCCTCATCATCTTCCTCCACATCATCATCCTCCAGATCTGTGCCCTGGCTGGACAATTGTGTACCTGGCGTTTGTGGGTGCAGGAACCCACCCTCAGAGCCACTTGCGAATGACTGACCGAAACCCTATAAAATGATCCCTTCTCCTCCTCCTGTGCCACATCCTCGCCATGCCAGCAGTGTTTTTTCAAGGAGGCAAAGAAATGGGATAGTAACGCTGAGAACGGCGTTATCGGCACTGGCCTTTTGGTGGAGTACTCTAAACAGCGCAACAAGGAACACAGGTCTCGCATGGAGGCCCAGTCATTGGTGGTGAAGTGGTGCTGTTCCGCAGAGCAACTCACCCGTGCGTGCTGCAGCTGAAACTCCACTATGGCCTGCTGCTGCTCGCACAGTCTGGCCAGCATGTGCAAGGTGGAGTTCCACCTTGTGGGAACGTTGCATATGAGGCGGTGAGCGGGAAGGCCGAAGTTACGCTGCAGCGCTGACAGGCGAGCAGCAGCAGGGTGAGAACGCCTAAAGCGCGCACAGACGGCCCACACTTTATGCAGCATCTCTGACATATCGGGTAATTTTTAAGGAATTTCTGCACCACCAAATTCAGCACATGCGCCAGGCAAGGGATGTGCGTCAAACCGGCTAGTCCCAGAGCTGCTACGAGATTTCACCCATTATCGCACACCACCGGACTTGAGGCTCACTGGCACCAACCACTCATCGGTCTGTTGTTCAAGGTCCATTCACAGCTCCTGCGTGGTGAGGGGTTTGTCCCCCAAACAGATAAGTTTTCAAACTGCCTGCTGACGTTTACCCCTGGCTGTGCTGAAGTTGGTGGTGAAGGTGTGAGGCTACTTTCACATTAGCGTTTTTCTTTTCCGGCATAGAGGTTTCTATACCGGGAAAGAACTGATCAGGCACATCCTTATGCATTCTGAATGGACAGCAATTCGTTCAGGATGCATCAGGATGTATTAAGTTCAGTCATTTTGACTGATCAGGCAAAAGAGAAAAACGTAGCATGCTACGGTTTTATCTCCGGCGAAAAAAACTGAAGACTTCATCCGGCATTTTTTTCCATAGGAATGTATTTGTTTCAAAATACCAGAATGCCGGATCCGTCCTTCCAGTCTGCGCATGCGCAGACCTTTAAAAATGATAAAAAAAAAAAATACCAGATCTGTTTTGCCTGATGACACCGGAGAAACAGATAAGGTATTGCAATGCATTTTTCTGACTGATCAGGCATTTTTCTGACTGATCAGGATCCTGATCAGTCTGAAAAATGCCTGATCATTCAGAAAAAATGACATGCGTTTCCATACAGTTTGCCTGATCAGGCAACGGAACTGCCTGCCGGAATCAAACAACGCAAGTGTGAAAGTACCCTTACGCTGACCGGATGAGTAGCCGGTAGAGGATGAGGAGTAGGAGGAGGAAGCAACAGGAGGCAAACGGAAGTGCCCTGCAATCCTCGGTGGTGGAAGGATATGTGGCAAACTGCTATCCGCCTCAGGCCCAGCCGCCACCTCATTTACACTGTATGCTGTTATGGAGATATAACGTCCCTGACCGTGCTTACTGGTCCACGTATCCGTAGTGAGGTGCACTTTGCGGTTGGGAATGACGTACTGTGGGACAGCTACCGCCATAAGGCTTTTAAAACTCTCCAGACGGAATAACAGCATTTCAAAGGCCAGTAATTTTGAAATGCTGGTATTCAGGGCCAGGGATCGTGGGTGGGTAGGGGGGTATTTCCTCTTCCGCTCCAGTGTTTGGGAGATGGAGAGCTGAACGCTTCCGTGGGACATTGTGGAGATGCTTGGTGACCCAGGTGGTGGAATTGCTGGCAGATCCTCTGTTTGTGGGGTGACAGGTGGCAATGTCACTCCAGAGGTGGATGAAGTGGCTGAGACTGCAGCAGAAGAGGAAGCAGGAGGAGGCACTGTCAGCAACCCAATCTACTATCGCCTGTACTTGTTCTGGCCTCACCATTCATAGAGCAGCATTAGGCCCGACCAAATACCGCTGCAGGTTCTGTCGCCTACTCGCACCTGAGGAAGGTGTTTTACTTGTGCGTCTAGCTGGCACAGATCTCCCTGCAACAGGAGCTCCACCAGCAGCACCACGAACGGGGCCACGTCCCTTATTTGACGCTCTCCTCATATTTAGGATCTTGCCCAAAATGGGTGTTTTTTTTAAATAGCAGAATAGAGAAACAGTATCTAAAGGGTGTATCTCACACGTACAGATGCAGACTAGGCCGCAATTAAAGATTTTTGCCCAAAGTGGTTGTTTTTTTTTATAGCAAAATAGAACAACAGTATGTAAAGGGTGTATCTCACAATGACATATGCAGCAAAGGCTGAAAAATTTAGTTTTTTTGCCCTAAATGGGTGTTTTTCGAATAGCAGAAAAGAACCACAATATCTAAAGGGTATATCTCACACGTACAGATGCAGACTAGGCCGCAATTAAAGTTTTTTGCCCAAAAAGGGTGTTTTTTAAAACCCAGAACATTATAGCTGTATTTCTAGCTTAAATTGCTAATGCGGCAGAGGCCGAAGATGAAGGTTATTGCCAAAATGGGTGTTTTTTCAAAGCCAGAAAATGATTGAAGTATTTCAAGCTTGTTTTTAACAATCACAGATGCAGCAAAGGCTGCAATATTAAGTATTTTGCCCAGAAAGGGTGTTTTTTTAATAGCAGAATATGACAGCAGTATATAACGCTTGAATTTTACACGTACAGATGCAGCAAGGGCTGTAAAAATTTATATTTTGCCCAAAAAGGGTGTTTTTTAAAACCCAGAAAATTATGGCTATATTTCTAGCTTAAATTGCACACTGACTAATGCGGCAGAGGTCCCAGATGGAAGGTGTTGCCAAACATGGGTGTTTTTTCTAAGTCAGAAAGTTATTGAAGTATTTCAAGCTTGTTTTTAACAATCACAGATGCAGCAAAGGCTGCAATATTAAGTATTTTGTTAAAAAAGGATGTGTTTTTTTTTACTAACAGAATATGACAGCAGTATTTAACACTTGAATTTTACATGTGCTGATGCAGCAAGGGCTGTAAAATTGTATATTTTGCCCAAAAAGGGTGTTTTTCTAAAACCCAGAAAATTATAGCTGTATTTCTAGCTTAAATTGCACACTGACTAATGCTGCAAAGGCACCAGATGTAGGATATTGCCAAAAAAGGGTGTTTTTTTTTAAAAACCAGATTATTATTGCAGTATTTCAAGCTTGGATTTCAATGTCACAAAAGTACATATGCAGTGCTGGTTCACTGAGCTTGCATAAAATGGCCGCCGCCGCCCACCTAACTAAAAGACGGATAAAATGTATTTTTCTCTGTCACTGGGCTCAGGCCAGAATAAAAAGATTGTGCACTGCACCCACACAACAAAATCTATGAAGATTGCTGAGTTCAATTGGAGTTCTGATTAAAGATTCTGTCCTATTCTCTCCCTCACGGCTGCACTGGCCATTTACAGCCATGCCATGAGTAGTCATCGCTGTGATGGCTTCTAAGGGCACACAGTTAAATGCTTGTTGATTTGCTGCTCTGCAACCTTTCATAAAGCGCTAAGAAATCGCCGAACACCGAACTCGAACCCGAACTTTTACAGAAATTTTCGGGTTCAGGTACAGGGTCCAAAAATCCTAAAGTTCGGTACGAAGCCGAACTATACAGTTCGGGTTCGCTCAACCCTACACACCAGTTATAATTATTTTTTCCAATACCGTTTGTCACTGTGTGTAGCAGAGGGAACGCAGCAAAACCGCAAACCAATGCTGCTGTACTCAAATGCACTATATAGAAAGTATATTATTGGTATATAACACCCCGCTTCTATCAGTTTTTTTGGGGGGCGACTGGTATATCACACCAGTTATAATTATTTTTTTCTAATTGCGTTTGGCACTCTGTACAGCAGAACCACACACAACTGCTGCACAATACAAATATACTATAATATGCTTTCTATCTTAGAAAGCATATTATAAGTGTATTACACCCCTCTGTACTGCATACCTATAAATAGTACAACTATACCAGTCCTTAAGAGGACTTTTGTGGACATATTTGATAGCGTTTTTTGTCCCTAACAGTCTGTCCCTGCTCCACACAGCAATTTTTCCCTACACTGACAAAAGACTGAATGTAAAATGGCGGCCAGATCTGAAACTTCCATGTCCATGTGCTGAAACTTTTCAATTGGCTGTCCTGTACCACCTGATGGATTTGTCATGGGTCAAAGTTCTTCACAATGTAAAAGAATATGGCGGGAGCGAATATCGCCATATGTTCGCATGTTCGGCAAATCGCAAACAAGCAAAGTTCACCGCGAACCGACCGCCTCGGGCCCAGCCGCCACTGCATTTACCAAGAATGCTCTCATGGAGATATAACGTCCCTGACCGTGCTTACTGGTCCACGTGTCCGTAGTTAGGTGGACCTTGCCACAGATGGCGTTGCGCAGTGCACACCTGATTTTGTCCCCCACTTGGTTGTGCAGGGAAGGGATGGCACGCCTGGAAAAGTAGTGGCAGCTGGGCACGACGTACTGTGGGACAGCCACTGCCTTAAGGCTTTAAAAACTCTCCGTCTCCACCAGACGGAATGATAGCATTTCAAAGGACAGTCATTTTGAAATGCTGGCATTCAGGGCCAGGGATCGCGGGTGGGTTTGGGAGATGGAGAGCTGAACGCTTCCGTGGGACATTGTGGAGATGCTTGGTGACCCAAGTGGTGGTGTTGCTGGCAGATCCTCTGTTTGCAGGGTGGCAGGTGCCACTGTCACTTCAGAGGTGGATGAAGAGGCCGAGACTGCAGCAGAAGAGGAAGCAGAAGGAGCCAGAGACCTTTCTTGGTTTTTGAAGTGTCTACTCCACTGCAGCTCGTGCTTTGCACTTAGATGCCTGGTCATGCAGGTTGTGCTCAGGTTGAGAACGTTTATGCCTCACTTCAGGCTCTGATTGCACAGCATTCAAACCACTCGTGTCTTGTTGTCAGCACATTGTCTGAAGAACTGCCACGCCAGGGAACTCCTTGGAGCTGGCTTTGGTGTGCTCGAACCCTTCCTGTGGTGGCCAGTAACAGGCATACTGTCTAGGTGTTGGCCTCTCCGCTTTTGCACCCTGCTCCCTCTTCTGATGTGCTGGTGGCTCTGTGCGACCACCGCCTCTTCCTACAAACTACACAGGTCACTCTCATGACCTTGATTCCATGTGGGGTTGAGGACATCATCGTCCTCCACATCATCTTCCACCCAGTCTTCACCCCTTCCGTTTTTTGATGGTACCTTGCTTGTTCCACCTCTCTGTCCGCTCGAGTGCTACCTCTCATTGGCTGTCCGCTTCCCTGCTGTCTCTATCTCTCTGCTTGCACTTACTCAGGTCAGGGACTGTCGCCCAGTTGCGCCCCGTCACCTAGGGTGGCTGGTGCAAGTAGGCAGGGACAGGGGATCGGGTGGCAACTCAGTGGGTGCACCTCCGCTCTATCTTTATACCCGTGACGCTACCCCGTGACAGAATCACAGGCCTTAATTTAGCATAGACCCTCTACAGAGCCTCACCGAACACGTGCAGGGTCTTGCTTAAATAGTACAGGAACTTGGGGAGAGACTACAGGTTCAGGAGACTGTCCAAACTCCCCCCATTCTTGCTCCCGCCACCGTTCAGGTGGAACTACACATTAAATTACCTGATCGGTTTTCGGGTGACTGCCGAAGTTTTTTAGCTTTCAAAGAAAGCTGTAAACTTTATTTTCGACTACGTCCTCACTCGTCTGGTCCTGATCCACAGAGGGTTGGCATTATCATCTCCCTGCTTCAAGGGGACCCCAGGAATGGGCCTTTTCTTTGCCTCCGGATTCCCCTTGTCTTAATTTTGTGGACCTCTTTTTCCAGGCGTTAGGGGTTCTTTATGATGAACCAGACCGAGCCTCTGTGGCAGAATCCAATCTTACTCAGGGAATGGTTCCGTGGAGGATTATTGTACGCAGTTCCGCAAGTGGTGCGTTCCCTCAGGTTGGAACGAACCAGCGCTCAAATGTCAAATTTAGGGCAGGCTTGACTAAGAAGTTGAAAAGACATGTTGGTTTGTTATCCCTGTCCTTTAGAGGAGACCATGACACTAGCTATCAGACTAGATAGACAGATCAGAGAGAGACAGCGAGAGCATTTGTTTTCTCCTCATACCCTTCTTCAACCTGAGGTTTCCCCCATTGAACCCAAGATGGAGGCCCACTCGGACGAGCCCATGCAACTCGGGATGACGCGAAGAGAGCTACACCGTCGTCAAGGCTCTTGTTTTTATTGTGGGGATCCCGACCACTGGATCCGTCAGTCTCCTAAAGCTCCGCCTTCTGGAAAGTCATCCAAGTCTGAAGGATCCAAGGACAAGGTACTCCGGGAGGTGGTAAGAAGTAAATTATTGTTGCCGGTTTCTATTGCCTTTGGAGTCTTAAAGGGGTCAGGAAATGCCTTTGTGGATTCAGAGTCAGCTTTTAGTTTTATTGATTGCAAATTTGTTGAACAAATGGGAATTCCCATACTAGAATTGTCCACCCCGATCCAGGTTGTCGCCATCGATTCTACCCCCCTGCTAGGGGGCACGGTAAAACTCTGTACTCCGGAGGTTACCCTGTCTGTGGGGGTCTGCCACTCAGAGAAATGCTCTTTCTTTGTTTTAGAGAATCTTCCTGTTCAGGTAGTCCTTGGTATGCCCTGGCTTCAGCAACACAATCCGGTCATTAACTGGAGTTCGGGCGAGTTAGAGAGATGGGGGCCTAACTGTAGTGCTTGCTTAACCGTAGTTCAAGCTGGGGTTTCATCAGATATTATTCCTCATTTTATTTCGGATTATTCAGATGTTTTTTCCACCACTGAGACAGATACTCTCCCTCCCCATAGGTCTTATGACTGTGTTATCAACTTGGTACCCGAGACAAAATTTCCTAAAGGACGGATTTATAATCTTTCCGGTCCTGAGCGCAGGGCCATGAAAGACTATATCCAGGAGAGTCTCAAGAAGGGACATATTAGGCCCTCCACCTCTCCCCTGGGAGCAGGATTCTTTTTCGTTAAAAAGAAGGACGGTGGTCTCAGGCCCTGCATTGACTATAGAAATTTGAATAAAATCACTATTAAGAATCAGTATTCCATTCCGTTGATTCCTGATTTGTTTAACCAGATTTTGGTGTGCTTCGTGGTTTTCTAAATTAGATTTGAGAGGAGCGTATAACATAGTTCGTATTAAGGAGGGAGATGAGTGGAAAACTGCTTTTAATACTCCAGAGGGACACTTTGAGTATCTTGTTATGCCATTCGGTCTTTGCAATGCCCCAGCTGTATTCAGAATTTCATGAATGACATTTTTAGAGAACTCATCGGTAAAGTTATGATTGTTTATCTCGATGATATTCTTGTCTTTTCACCTGACTGGGATTCTCATGTGTCTCACATCAGATTGGTTCTTAAAATCCTCAGGGAGAATCATCTGGCCGTTAAATTATAGAAATGTGTGTTTGGAGTTCAAGAGATTCCTTACCTCGGCTATATTCTTACTCCTCATTCATTTAAAATGGATCCCAGTAAGGTTCAGGCTATCCAAGACTGGGTAAGACCAGTCTCCTTAAAGGCACTCCAAGGCTTTTTAGGATTCGCCAATTTTTTCCGTAAATTCATAAAGAATTTTTCTGTTATTGCCAAGCCCCTTACTGACTTAACTAAAAAAGGTTCTGATCTGGATAACTGGTCGTTGGAGGCCTGTCGGGCCTTTAATACCCTTAAAAATTGTTTTCAGATGGCTCCAGTCTTGGTTCAGACCGATACTGAGGAACCTTTTGTGGTGGAGGTTGATGCCTCAGAGGATGGTGTGGGGGCCATCCTCTCTCAGGGGTCTTCTAACCTCACTAATTTAAGGCCATGCGCCTTCTTCTCTTGTAAGTTCTCTCCTTCGGAGAGAAATTATGATATTGGAAACCGCAAATTACTGGCCATAAAATGGGCATTTGAGGAATGGAGGCATTTTTTAGAAGGGGCTAGACACCGTATTACTGTCCTCACTGATCATAAGAACTTAGTGTTTCTTGAGGCAGCCAAATGCCTTAATCCTAGACAAGCCAGATGGGCCCTGATTTTTAATCGTTTTAATTTTTCTGTTACTTTCAGACCAGGAAGTAAAAATATTAAGGCAGATGCCTTGTCCCGGAGTTTTAATGCCGTCCAACCTCCTGACACCCCCCCAGAACCCATTTTGCCGGCAAGCATCTTTGTGGCAGCAGTTTCTGTGGATCTTTCCTCTGAGATTCAACAGGCTCAGCAACTTGCTCCTCCACAAACACCGGCAGATAAGTTATTTGTTCCTGAGTGCTTTCATTTTCAATTATTGGGTGAATGTCATGACTCCGTGCTCTCTGGTCATCCAGGTATTGCTGCCACTAAGGAATTGCTGCTGAGGTATTTCTGGTGGCCCACTTTGTCTAAGGATGTACGGTCTTATATTTTGGCTTGCGATGTTTGTGCCAGGTCTAAGACCCTGAGAACACAACCCGCTGGTGAACTACAACCACTACCCATTCCCTGCAAGCCATGATCTCCCATTTCCATGGATTTTATTTCTGATCTGCCCCCTTCTGAGGGGAAATCAGTGGTGTGGGTAGTGGTTGAACGTTTTAGCAAGATGGTGCACTTTGTCCCTTTAAGTAAGCTCCCTGATGCGAAGACCTTAGCATCCTTGTTCATTGAACATGTGGTACGTCTGCATGGTGTCCCTGAGAATATCGTCTCTGATAGAGGCATTCAGTTTGTTTCTGGTTTCTGGAGGGCTTTTTGTCGAAGATGCAACATCTCTTTATCCTTTTCGTCTGCTTTCCATCCACAGACCAATGGGCAGACGGAACGGTTAAATCAGGCAGTGGAGATTTTTCTAAGGTGCTATGTATCACATAATCAACTCTTATGGGTGAGATACCTCCCGTTGGCAGAATTCGCTATTAACAATCGAGTTAATTCTTCCACGGGGGTGTCTCCTTTTTTTTGTAACAGTGGTTTGCATCTTCACTTTTGTTCTAGTCACTCTGTATCCTCACTCAACCCGCAGGCAGATTCTTTTACCTCTAGACTGTGCCCAGTCTGGGCACAGGTTCAAACAAACCTGGAAAAGGCCCAGGAAACCACAGTGTAAACATGCCAATAAGAGACGTTCCAAGGGGGGAAATTTTGTACTCGGTGATAAGGTGTGGTTGTCGACTAATAATCTTGCTTTGAAACAGTGTTCTAGGATATTCTCTCCGTGTTTCATTGGACTATACAATATTATTGAGGTTGTTAACCCAGTGTCCTTTAGACTTAAGCTATCCGACTCCTTTCGTATACATGATGTGTTTCATAAGTCGTTGCTTAAAAGATATGTGTCACCAGTGGTTCTGGTTAAAAAACCTCCTCCACCTGTGGAGGTTGAAGGTCAGGAGGAATTCATCATCTCTAGAATTATTGATGTTAGAAAGGTTAGGAACTCGTTTCATACCTTGTCCACTGGAAGGGCTATGGACCCGAGGAGAGGTCTTGGGTCCCAGCTACTGAGATCCACACCCCGAGGCTCATCAAGAAGTTTCATGATGAGCATCCTGGGAGATTTGTACCCAAGGGCTTGGGTTCGGTTGCCCCTCGTAAAAGGGGGGGTACTGTAACTGGGCGCCGGAGGCGCACTCGGTCTCCCATCAGCCGCAGACCTGCTGCTTAGCTTCGGGAGCGAGGATCTGTGTTCGGCCTCGTTCCCAGGGAGGCATTACTAGCTGGGAGGCTCCCTGCTCCTAGGTCTGCCTTGAGCGCCGAGCTGATCACTCGGTGCTCGACTTGTCTGTCTGTCGGTCATGTGACGCTGGCCACGTCACATGACCCTCACTCCCCACTATAAATACAGGCAACCTGCTGGCTACAGGTTGCCTGTGATTTTGGTCCCTTAGGCTGTGTATTATTATTGTTATTTAGCTTACCTTTGGATTTGACCCTTGATCTGCTTCCTGACACCTCTTCTGCCTGCTCCCTGAACCTTGACGCTACTAAAATGGTTGTTTTTTTAGTAGCAGAATAGAACAACAGTATCTAAAGGGTGTATCTCACAATGACAGATGCAGCAAAGGCAGCACAATATAGATTTTTGCCCTAAATGGGTGTTTTTTTAATAGCAGAATACAACAACAGTATCTAAAGGGTGTATCTCACACTAACAGATGCAGACAAGGCCACAAATAAAAAAAAAAATTAAACCCAGAAAATTATTGAACTATTTCAAGCTTGTTTTAACATTCACAGATGCAGCAAAAGCTGCAATATTAAGTACTTTGGCCCAAAAAATTTTTTGGAGCGTTATATAACGCTTGAATTTCACACGTACAGATGCAGCAAGTATTGAGTATTTTGCCCAAAATGGGTGTTTTTTAAAACCCAGAAAATTATAGCTGTATTTCTAGCTTAAATGGCACACTGACTAATGCGGCAGACGCCCCAGATGGAGTATATTGCCAAAAATGGGTAAATAATGAAGTATTTAAAGCCTGTTTTAACAATAACAGATGCAGCAAAGGCTGCAATATTAATCACTTTGCACAAAAAGGGTGTTTTTTTATAGCAGAATATGACAGCAGTATATAACGCTTGAATTTCACACGTACAGATGCAGACAAGGCCGCAAATTAAGTATTTTTCTCAATATGGGTGTTTTTTATTACTAGAATAGCACAGCAGTATCTAAAGTGTGTATCTCACACTGACAGATGCAAACAAGGCTGCAAATTAAGTATTTTGCCCAAAATGGGTGTTTTTTTAAAGCCCAGAAAATTATGGCTGAATTTCTAGCTTAAATTGCACACTGACTAATGTGACAGAGGTCCAAGATGGAGGGTATTGCCAAAAATTGGTGTTTTTTAAACCCAGAAAATTATTGAAGTATTTTAAGCTTGTTTTTAACAATCACAGATGCAGCAAAGTCTGCAATATTGAGTACTTTGTACCAAAATGGGTGTTTTTTTTTTACTAACAGAATATGTCAGCAGTATATAACGCTTTAATTTCACACAGACAGATGTAGCAAGGGCTGTAAAATTGAGTATTTTGACCAAAAATGGGTTTTTTAAAACCCAGAAAATTATTGCTGTATTTCTAGCTTAAATTGCACACTGACAAATGTTGCAAAGGCACCAGATGTAGGATATTGCCAAAAATGGGTGTTTTTTTTTAAACCCAGATTATTATTGCAGTATTTCAAGTTTGGATTTGAATGTCACAAAAGCACAGATGCAGTGCTGGTGCACTGAGCTTGCATAAAATGGCCGCCACCGCCCACCTAACTAACAGACGGATAAAAGTTATTTTTCTCTGTCACTGGGCTCAGGGCAGGGTAAAAAGATTGTGCACTGCATCCACAAAACTAAATCTAGATAGATCACTGAGTTAACAAGCACTTCTGATTAAAGATTATTTCCTATTCTCTCCCTCACAGCAGCATCATCCTCTCCCTACACTAGTAACAGAAGAGTGACGTGCATCGCTACGTGACTCCAGCTTATATAGAGGCTGGGTCACATGCTGCACTGGCCAATCACAACCATGCATTTAGTAGGCATGGCTGTGATTGCTTCTAAGGGCACAGAGTTAAACGCTTGTTGATTGGCTACTCTGCAGCCTTTCCAAAAGCGCCATAAAATAGCCAAACACCGAACTTGAACCTTCACTGAAATGTTCGGGTTCGGGTCCAGGGTCCAAAAATCCTAGAGTTCGGTACGAACCCGAACTTTACAGTTCGGGTTCGCTCAACCTTATTAATAAGCTATCTCCCTGCAAACTCTCTTCTTGACCCCTTACAATCTGCCTTTCACCCTCTTCACTTTACAGAAACTGCCCTTACTAAAGTGTCTAATGATCTCCTAACAGCAAAAAGAAATGGTGACTATTTGTTATTTGGCTTTTGATACCATCTCTATGCTGACAACACCCAACTATACACTTCATCCCTGACATCACCCCTGCTTTACTCCACACCAGTAATTGTCTGGCAGCTGTCTCTAATATCATGTCCTCTCTGTATCTAAAACTGAACCTCTCAAAAACTGAACTTCTTGTCTTTCCCCCATCTACTAACTCACCTAAACTTGATATTTCAATTTCTGTCTGCAGCACTATCATAACTCCTGTGCAACATGCCCACTGTCTTGGGGCCACATTTGACTCTGATCTTTTCTTTGTTCTCCATATTCAATCACTTACATGCTCTTGTCGTCTGCACCTCAAGAATAATCGCCAGAATCCACCCTTTTCTTACGATGGAAACGGCAAAAACTCTAGTTGTTGCCTTGATTCATTCTCGTCTTGACTACTGCAACACATTACTAATCGGTCTCCCTCTCACTAAACTCTCCCCCCTTCAGTCTGTCCTAAATGCTGCAGCCAGGCTCATCTATCCATCCAACCGCTGCACTGATGCTACTAGTCTGTGCCAGTCACTTCACTGATTGCCCATCCACCACAGAATACAGTTCAAACTTCTCACCCTCACCCACTAAGCTCTCCACAGTGCTGCACCTCCATACATCTCCTCCCTCATCTCCATCTACCACCCTACTCGTGCTCTCCGTTCTGTTAGCAACCTAAGGCCCCTTTCACACGGGCGAGATTTCCCCGCGGGTGCAATGCGTGAGGTGAACGCATTGCATCCGCACTGAATCCGAACCCATTCATTTTAATGGGGCTGTGCACATAAGCGGTGATTTTCACGCATCACTTGTGCATTGCGTGAAAATCGCAGCATGCTCCTCTTTGTGCGTTTTCCACGCAACGCAGGCCCCATAGAAGTGAATGGGGCTGCGTGAAAATCGCAAGCATCCGCAAGCAAGTGCGGATGCGGTGCGATTTTCACGCAAGGTTGCTAGGAGACAATCGGGATGGGGACCCAATCTTTATTATTTTCCCTTATAACATGGTTATAAGGGGGAAAAAAATTGCATTCTTAATACAGAATGCATAGTACAATAGGGCTGAAGGGGTTAAATTTTTTTTATAATTTAACTCACCTGAATCCACTTGCTCGTGCAGCCCGGCTTCTCTTATGTCTTCATCTTTTCTGTGCACAGGAAAAGGACCTGTGGTGACGTCACTGTGGTCATCACATGGTCCGTCAATGTGAATGATGAGCGCAGTGACGTCATCAAAGGTCCTATTCCTCAAAGAAGAAGACAGAAGAGAAGCCGGGCTGCGCGAACAAGTGGATTAAGGTGAGTTAAATTATTTTTTTTTTTTTTTTTAACCCCTCCAGCCCTATTGTACTATGCATTCTGTATTAAGAATGCTATTATTTTCCCTTATAACCATGTTATAATGGAAAATAATAAAATCTACACAACATCTAACCCAAACCCGAACTTCTGGGAAGAAGTCCGGGTTTGGATCTGGGTACCAAACATGCTGAGTTTTCTCTCGCGCGGGCAAAACGCATTACAATGTTTTGCACTCGTGCGGAAAAATCACGCATTTTCCCACAACGCACCCGCATCTTATCCGGGCCAAAAACATGACGCACGTGTGAAAGAGGCCTAAGATTAATAACCTCCATAATTCTTACCTCTTCAAGACTTTTCTCGAGCTGCACCTACTCTCCGGAATACTCTGCCCCGGAATACCAGGTCAATTCACAACTTCTCCACCTTTAAACGTGCTTTAAAAACACATCTTTTCATGAAGGCTTATGAAGCTAGCTAAACTGACTATTCCCCGACTAAACCTCTCCCCCACCAACTCCTCTGGCCTGAACTCAATCCTCTAATAGTCCCAAACCCGAAGCAGATCCGCAGGCACCACTCCTGTCAGTTCAATAATGGCTCAAATCCTACTTATTACAATCAACTACCTTATTCCTCATAGATTGTAAGCTCTTGCGAGCAGGGCCCTGACTATTGTTTCAATTGCATATTAGGCATTTCGTTTTGTTTCGTACATGAACCCTATGAATTTGTAAAGTGCTGCGGAATATGGTGGTGCTATATAAATACATTTTATTATTTAGGATACCTACCTGCTCGGACCTTTGTTTTTTAGCATTTATATATTAAAATAATTTTTGGGGGATTTGTTTTGCACTCTTATGCCACCTGCTGTTCGTTTTGTATTTTTGGTAATTTTTTGACCCCTCAGATTTGTATTTTTTAAATGCCCTTTTTTTTGTCTTTTATTGCCCTTTTAAGGGTACTTTCACACTTGCGGCAGGACGGATCCGACATGCTGTTCACCACGTCGGATCCGTCCTGCGGCTATTTCGCCGTGTCCCTGGGCCGCCGCTCCGTCCCCATTGACTATAATGGGGACGGGGGCGGAGCTCCGGCGCAGCAGGCGAAAGCCGCCGGACTAAAATTACTGCATGTCAGGTTTTTTAGTCCGGCGGCTTTCGCCTGCTGCGCCGAAGCTCCGCCCCCGTCCCCATTATAGTCAATGGAGACGGAGCGGCGGCCTGGGGGCACGGCGAAATAGCTGCAGGACGGATCCGACATGGTGAACAGCATGTCGGATCTGTCCTGCCGCAAGTGTGAAACTAGCCTTACAGTAGCTATAAGCCATAGGGGGTTTAATTTTAGCCGTTTATACTTGTTACCTAAAGGAATACATTTTTTTGTGCAATTACTCAATATGGATTTAAAGCTCTCCCATTTATCCTCAGTATTATTATGTGACAATAGCTGCTCCCAGTATATGGCCTGAAATGCTGCCCTCAACCCAGGGAAATAAGTATTTTCAAAATTTAATGTCTTTGCTCTGCCTGACATAGTTTGCTTCTTATATTTTAGGGAGAATATAACTATATTGTGGTCACTATTACCCAGTGTTTCTTGAACAGTAACATTTCCAACAAGCTCTGAATCATTAGAAATTATCAGGTCCAACAGAGCATTGCCCCTAGTGGGAGCTTCTACAAACTGGCCTATAAAGTGGTCCTGCAGCAAGTTGAGGACTTTTCTCCCCTTCGCGGTTGAGGCAGAATCATGATCCCAGTCAATGTCTGGGAAGTTAAAATCTCCCATTATGACCACTGTACCAGCCTGTGCAGCGAGCTTTTATTTAGTTATATAGTTGTGTTTCTATCTCTTCTGTGATGTTAGGGGGTCTATAGATTACACCAAGTATAATTTTTTTCTGTGTTTATATCCCTTTGAACTTCCACCCATAAAGTTTCCACATCCTCACCATCCTTACCCACAATTGCCTCTTTCACATTTGTCTTTCGATCACTCCTCACATATAGGCATACGCCACCACCTTTTCTATTGACCCTGTCTTTCATAAATAGTGTAAAACTCTAAATATTTACAGCCCAGTCATGTGAAGAGTCCAACCATGTCTCAGCCACACCAATGTGTTCTTCTAGTACCATAGCCTCTAAGTCCCCCATTTTGCTAGCTAGACTTCTGCCATTTGTGAAAATACAGGGTGGGCCATTTCTATGGATACACCTTAATAAAATGGGAATGGTTGGTGATATTAACTTCCTGTTTGTGGCACATTAGTATATGTGAGGGGGAAACTTTTCAAGATGGGTGGTGACCATGGCGGCCATTTTGAAGTTGGCCATTTTGAATCCAACTTTTGTTTTTTCAATAGGAAGAGGGTCATGTGACAGATCAAACTTATTGGGAATTTCACAAGAAAAACAATGGTGTGCTTGGTTTTAACGTAACTTTATTCATTCATGAGTTATTTACAAGTTTCTGACCACTTATAAAATGTGTTCAATGTGCTGCCCATTGTGTTGGATTGTCAATGCAACCCTCTTCTCCCACTCTTCACACACTGATAGCAACACCGCAGGAGAAATGCTAGCACAGGCTTCCAGTATCCGTAGTTTCAGGTGCTGCACATCTCGTATCTTCACAGCATAGACAATTGCCTTCAGATGACCCCAAAGATAAAAGTCTAAGGGGGTCAGATCGGGAGACCTTGGGGGCCATTCAACTGGCCCACGATGACCAATCCACTTTCCAGGAAACTGTTCATCTAGGAATGCTCTGACCTGACACCCATAATGTGGTGGTGCACCATCTTGCTGGAGAAACTCAGGGAACATGCCAGCTTCAGTGCATAAAGAGGGAAACACATCATCATGTAGCAATTTCGCATATCCAGTGGCCTTGAGGTTTCCATTGATGAAGAATGGCCCCACTATCTTTGTACCCCATATACCACACCATACCATAAATATTTTTGTTCCAACAGTCTTGGAGGGATCTATCCAATGTGGGTTACTGTCAGACCAATAGCGGTGGTTTTGTTTGTTAACTTCACCATTCACATAAAAGTTTGCCTCATCACTGAACAAAATCTTCTGCGTAAACCGAGGGTCCTATTCCAATTTTTGTTTTGCCCATTCTGCAAATTCAGCGCGCCGATCTGGGTCATCCTCGTTGAGATGCTGCAGTAGCTGGAGTTTGTAAGGGTGCCATTTGTGAGTAGCTAATATCCGCCGAAGGGATGTTCGACTAATGCCACTCTCCAGTGACATGCGGCGAGTGCTACGCTGTGGGCTCTTGCTGAATGAAGCTAGGACAGCCACTGATGTTTCTTCATTAGAGACAGATTTCATGTGTCCACATTTTGGCAAATCCAACACTGAACCAGTTTCACAAAACTTAGCAAGCAGTTTGCTAACTGTAGCATGGGAGATGGGTGGTCTCGTAGGGTGTCTTGCATTGAAATCTGCTGCAATGACCCGGTTACTGCGTTCAGCAGACATCAACACAATTTCTATCCGCTCCTCACGTGTTAACCTCAGCGACATGTCAATGGCTGTAAACAAAGACAAACTTGTAAATAACTCATGAAATAATAAAGTTACGTTAAAACCAAGCACACCATTGTTTTTCGTGTGAAATTCCCAATAAGTTTGATGTGTCACATGACCCTCTTCCTATTGAAAAAACAAAAGTTGGATTCAAAATGGCCAACTTCAAAATGGCCGCCATGGTCACCACCCATCTTGAAAAGTTTCCCCCCTCACATATACTAATGTGCCACAAACAGGAAGTTAATATCACCGACCATTCCCATTTTATTAAGGTGTATCCATATAAATGGCCCACCCTGTACATTTTAGATTACTGTTACCTGTAAAGTGAATATCTGGGATTTTTGGGTTACCTTGGTTGATGTTTGTATGTAACAGGTTCTTGTTACCAGCAGTTATATTTTTTTTCTGTGTATAGTTCTGCCCAGTCTTCTCCCTACTTTACTAACTAACCCCTGTCCCCACTAAATCCCCACTGTCCCCTCCTATATCCCACTCTCTACCCCCTTATTAGTATGACCCCCACCCTCCCCCAGATCCTAGTTTAGAAGCTCCTCTAGCTGTCTAACCATTTTTCCCCAGGGCAGTTGCACCCTCCCCATTAAGGTGTAGCCCATCCTTACTGTAGAGCCTGTAACCGACAGAGATGTCGGCCCAGTTCTCCATTAACCCAAACCCTTCCTTTCTCCACCAGCTTCTGAGCCACTTATTTAACTCCCTAAGCTCCTGTTGTCTCTCTGGTGATGCTCGTGGCGCTGGTAGTATTTCTGAAAACACTCTCTTGGAGGTCCTGGACTTAAGATTCTCTCCTAGTTCCCTAAAATCATTTTTAAGGACCTTCCATCTCCCCCTGACTTTGCCATTGGTGCCAATGTGTATCATGACCGCCTGGTCTTCCCCAGCTCCACCCAGCATTCTGTCAATCCGATCTGCAATATGCCGAACCCGAGCACCTGGAAGACAACACACTGTTTGGGATTCATGGTCTCAGCGACAGATGACCCTGTCTGTCCTCCTAATAATAGAGTTCCCTACCACCAGCATCTGTCTAACCTTTGCTGCCCTCCTTTTCCCATCCTTCCTGCAGGGCGCATCCTCCTGGTTGCTAGGAAAAACGTCCTGCTGCAGTGTTGCTGGCCCTGGGCTTTCATCCCTACTATCAGCCAAACAGGTATATTTACTAGGGTGTTCTAGCTCAGGACTAGCCTCCCTAGCACTTTTCCCTCTACCCCTTCTTCCTACATTAACTCAACTGCTGACCTGATAGTCCTTATCTTGTCCTCCTCCTCCCATCTCCATTCCACTGACCCCAGTCAGTGCTGACACAGTGAGGTCTAAGCCTCTCTCCAGGTTTGCAATGCCCCTAAGTGTTTCAAGCTGTTCATTTAGATCCAAGATCTGGGCTTCTAAATATGCAACATGATTGCATCTAGTGCACATGTATTCACCCTCGAATGGCTCTTCAACGCACCATACATTGCACAGGACACACACTTAGTAGCATTGTCCATGGAGCACATGTTTAAATGGGGATGAACAGTAAACAAGGAAAACAGTAAATATGAGTTAGAATTAGACCCTGTCTGATGTAGTTGGAGGACTAGCTAGAATCAAGCCAACAATACACAAGGAAAATCTATCAAACCTTAGTTTCTTGCTCCTTAGCTTGCACTCCAGTTCTTTAAACTCCACTTATTCACAAGCTCACTTAGTACAGCAAGCCCCGGGTTCTTCATTATCTAAGGAATTTTTGTTCCCTGAGATTCGATGAACCTCCTATTTTTATTTTTTCTGTTTTTTACTGCCTTGGAGGTATACACAGCGTTTATGCTATTGTTATTGGTTACATGGTAGTGTTATTGTTGCATGCTGTTATTTGGCTTATGTTGGCATATAGGCTTGAGTGAATCAATCTTCAGATCATACATTCAAAGTTAATTTGTTTAAAAACTTTGCTTTTAAAGGTGTTCCCTTACAGTATTAAAATGTATTGGAAATAAACTTTGTATCGTCTGACTTTGGTGAATTACTATGGTAATGTCTATCTGCGTCTTTAAACATTTTTTAAAATAGAAATCTGAAGTGGGCTTTGGTATTGGTCAGCAGTGATGGCCAGTTCGCATTGTTCGCCCGCGAACACATGCGAGCTGCCATATTTTCTCACAAGTCCGGCGAGGCACAGGTAAGCCCTTACCTGTGCCTGTGCGTGAGCCGGTCTGAAAACAAATGCGGTCAGCGGGAGCAGGCAGCATTAAAAACAAAGTTTTTGAACATATCAACTTCAGATCTATGATGCTAAACTTGATTTGCTCAAGCCTATTGGCATATAGTGATTTAATGGACCTTGATTGTATATACTTTATAGGCATTCTAGCAGAAGGACCCAACTTTGCACGGGTATATTTCATCTATTTCATTTAATGTTTCTGTGTGTCGTTATATTGACAGTATCCCCCATAACAGTGACCTCCACAGTGGCTGCACATTTGATAGTGACCTCCACAGTGAATGCCCCTTTAACAGTGACCTCCACAGTACCTGCCTCTTTAACAGTAACCTCCAGAGTGCCCACTCCCTTAACAGTGACCTCCACAGTGAACACCCCTTTAACAGTGACCTAGATATTGCCCGCCCCTTTAACAGTGACCTCCACAGTGAACACCCCTTTAACAGTGACCTCCACAATGCCCGGCCCTTTAACAGTGACCTCCACAGTGAACCCCCTTTTAACAGTAACCTCCACAGTGCCCGCCCCTTTAACAGTGACCTCCACAGTTCCCGCCCCTTTAACAGTGACCTCCACAGTGCCCGCCCCTTTAAAAGTGACCTCCAAAATGCCCACCATGAACAGTGACCTCCACAGCAGTTGCCCCTTCAATAGTGGCACCTGCCCCCTTAACAGTAACCTCCACAGTGCCCGCCCCTTTAACAGTGACCTCCACAGTGTCCACCCCTTTAACAGTGACCTCCACAGTGATCGCCCCTTTAACATTGACCTCCATAATGCCCGGCCCTTTAACAGTGACCTCCACAGCGGCCTGCCCCCTTGACAGTGACCATCACAGTACCTGCCCCTTTAACAGTAACCTCCAGAGTGCCCACTCCCTTAACAGTGACCTCCACAGTGAACACCCCTTTAACAGTGACCTAGATAGTGCCCGCCCCTTTAACAGTGACCTCCACAGTAAACGCCCCTTTAACAGTGACCTGCACAGTACCCGCTACTTTAACAGTGACTTCCAAAATGCCCCCCCTTAACAGTGACCTCCACAGTTCCCGCCCCTTTAACAGTGACCTTCACAGTGCCTGCCCCTTTAACAGTGACCTCCACAGTGCCTGCCCCTTTAACAGTGACCTCCACAGTGAACGCCCCTTTTACAGTGACCTACATAGTGACTTCCCCTTTAACAGTGACCTCCACAGTGCCCGCACCTTAAACAGTGACCTTCACAGTGAACCCCCCTTTAACAGTGACCTCCACAGTGCCCGCCGCTTTAAAAGTGACCTCCAAAATACCCACCCTGAACAGTGACCTCCACAGCAGTTGCCCCTTCAATAGTGGCACCTGCCCCCTTAACAGTGAACTCTACAGTGCCTGCCCCTTTAACAGTGACCTCCACAGTGCCCACCCATTTAACAGTGACCTCCACAGTGCCCGCCCCTTTAACAATGACCTCCACAGTGCCCACCCTTTTAACAGTGACCTCCACAGTGCCCGTTCCTTTAACAGTGACCTCCAATGTGGCCTTCCTGCTTAACAGTGACCTCCACAGTGAACTCCCCTTTAACAGTAACCTCCACAGTGCCTGCCCCTTTAACAGTGACCTCCACAGCAGTTGCCCCTTCAATAGTGGCACCTGCCCCCTTAACAGTGACCTCCACAGTGCCCGCCCCTTTAACAGTGACCTCCACAGTGCCCACCCCTTTAACAGTTATCTTTACAGTGCCTGCCCCTTTAACAGTGACTTCCACAGTGCCCGCCCCTTTATCAGTGTCCTCCACAGTGCCCGCCCCTTCAACAGTGACCTCCACTGTACCCGGCCATTTAACAGTGACCTCCACAGTGCCTGCCCCTTTAACAGTGACCTCCACAGTGCCCGTTCCTTTAACAGTGACCTCCACAGCGGTCTGCCTGCTTGACAGTATATATAGAGATAATCCACGGCACACCAATATCTTATTATTTTGCAAATTTATTTTAGGTACACAATGGTATTTCACAAGATTTGTCAATATATGACTAGTCGCGCCATAGCTGTGATATAAGCAAAAAATCACATATATATTTGTAGGCCTTGATATGTCCCAACGTTTCGGTCCTGTTAAAGACCTTTCTCAAGGGATCTGAAAAGGAGTATAAATAAAGGTTTTATTGGCGTCTCAATATGGCGACCATAGTGCACTATTGACCCATGTAAAAAACATAAAGAAATAGGAAGAATTGATATATATATATATATATACATATATATATGCATGTATGCAAATACATATATGCATGCACATGTGCACGCTAGTACACACGCACATACATACACATACACACACACCCACGCACATACAGCTGCATACAAATACATAGGTCTCAGATTTTTAAACATTGGTAAAGAGAGAGTAGAAGGTAGATAAAGTAGGAGGGATATTATGACTGGTCGAGTAAGTACTGTTTCTAATAAAAAGAGGACATAATGAACAGAATAGGGCTGGAGCATGAACCCTTACTCATCAGTAAGGTATAAGTCAAAGTTTTGGAATCAATCTAATAGGTAGGTAACGTTTGGTATGGTGAGTTTAAGTAACAATATATCTATAGATAAATGGAGTGGCGGTTTTGGATATGGGTATATAACACCTCAATCTGTAGCAGTGCATGACTTACGTGGCCGGTTGGTAAAGCTGCATGGTGTAGGCGCTGTGTATGCGAACCTCTGGTGACGTTTTAAGACGTGCGGCCGGAAGTCATGTGTCTGCTTTGACCTGTGTCCGGGTTCAGCAGGTCACATGATCGCCAATGACGCCATGTGAGCCGCGCGGGCCGCAGACACAGTGGGGCATGCGCACTGAGTGTTGGGGCGATAAAGTAGAGGTCTAACATTGTTCTAGAAATGGGTACTGTATTGTGTCTAAAGGGGTGAATAACGGTAATAATCGATTAAGGATCAATCCGCTGATTGATTCAAAAGAAGGGAGAGGGGTTGTATGAAAAATATTAAAGATATTTAAAGATAGAGAGTGTTGTTAGTTCTATGCTGCTGCTTGAATCAAGGAGAATAAAGTAAGTTGTAGCGGTTGAAAAAAGGGTCACATAGATGTGTGAAAGGAATAATTTGAAGCATAATATAGTGATTACTTAGATTCTTAACATACTCCATTATACAGAAAAAAGGCACAAAGCAAAAAACAAAAGGATAAGAAGTAAAAACAAAAAACAAAAAGCGAAAAAACATGATATAGTTCTTATGTTTTATGAATGAATATTCAGGCATATAGGTATCTAACGCCGTTCTAAAGACTTATACTATATACTAATCTATGATGAGGGGGAGGGTAGGAAGGGGGAGGGGTGGAGGGGTGAAAGGGAGGAAAAGGTGGGAGGGGAAGCGGGGGGGGGGGGGGGGGGGGGGGGGGGGGGGGGGGGGGGGGGGGGGGGCGGGGGGAAGAGGGTAGGAGGAAAAGGGGGGGGGGGAAGGGGGGGGGGGGGAGGGGGAAGGTAGTTTTCTCACCGACTTGTATATTGACTATGTTTATAATCCAACTAGGGAGCCTGAAATAAAGGAAAGGTACATACGTATAATATCAGAAGAAACAATATAATACCATATCAGTCACAATACTCAAAAATAAGTATAAATATTGAGGATTGAGTATTTACAGATCAGCAATACCCACGGAGAGGTGGCCACCGGATTAAAACATTGGAAGACGAGAAAGCTTTTGGATACCACCGTCTGGACACTTTATCCCGAGAGGCCTTAACCGGGAATGTGACTTTTATTGCGATCTGTAAATACTCAATCCTCAAATATTTATACTTATTTTTGAGTATTGTGGACTGATATGGTATTATAATGTTTTCTTCTGATATTAATACGTATGTACCTTTCCTTTATTACAGGCTCCCTAGTGGATTATAAACATAGCAATATACAAGTCGGTGATGAAAACTACCTTCCACCCTCCCACCCCCTCCTCCCCCCCCCCTTTCCTCTCTACCCTCTTTCCCCCCCCGCCCCCCCCCCCGCTTTCCCCTCCCCACCTTTTCCTCCCTTTCATCACCCCTCCACCCTCCCCCTTCCTACCCTCCCTCCTCATCACGATTAGTATATAGTATAAGTCTTTAGAACGCGTAGATACCTATATGCCTGAATATTCATTCATAAAACAATAAGAACTATATCAATGTATTTTCGCTTTTTGTTTTTTGTTTTTACTTCTTATCCTTTTGTTTTTTGCTTTGTGCCTTTTTTCTGTATAATGGAGTATGTTAAGAATCTAAGTAATCACTATATTATGCTTCAAATTATTCCTTTCACACATCTATGTGACCCTTTTTTCAACCGCTACAACTTACTTTATTCTCCTTGATTCAAGCAGCAGCATAGAACTAACAACACTCTCTATCTTTAAATATCTTTAATATTTTTCATACAACCCCTCTCCCTTCTTTTGAATCAATCAGCGGATTGATCCTTAATCGATTATTACCGTTATTCACCCCTTTAGACACAATACAGTACCCATTTCTAGAACAATGTTAGACCTCTACTTTATCGCCCCAACACTCAGTGCGCATGCCCCACTGTATCCTGCGGCCGCGCGGCTCACATGGCGTCATTGGCGATCATGTGACCTGCTGAACCCGGACACAGGTCAAAGCAGACACATGACTTCCGGCCGCACGTCTTAAAACGTCACCAGAGGTTCGCATACACAGCGCCTACACCATGCAGCTTTACCAACCGGCCACGGTAAGTTCATGCACTGCTACAGATTGAGGTGTTATATACCCATATCCAAACCGCCACTTCATTTATCTATAGATATATTGTTACTTAAACTCACCATACCAAACGTTACCTACCTATTAGATTGATTCCAAAACTTTGACTTATACCTTACTGATGAGTAAGGGTTCATGCTCCAGCCCTATTCTGTTCATTATGTCCTCTTTTTATTAGAAACAGTACTTACTCGACCAGTCATAATATCCCTCCTACTTTATCTACCTTCTACTCTCTCTTTACCAATGTTATAAATCTGAGACCTATGTATTTGTATGCAGCTGTATGTGCGTGGGTGTGTGTGTATGTGTATGTATGTGCGTGTGTACTAGCGTGCACATGTGCATGCATATATGTATTTGCATACATGCATATATATATGTATATATATATATATATATCAATTCTTCCTATTTCTTTATGTTTTTTACATGGGTCAATAGTGCACTATGGTCGCCATATTGAGACGCCAATAAAACCTTTATTTATACTCCTTTTCAGATCCCTTGAGAAAGGTCTTTAACAGGACCGAAACGTTGGGACATATCAAGGCCTACAAATATATATGTGATTTTTTGCTTATATCACAGCTATGGCGCGACTAGTCATATATTGACAAATCTTGTGAAATACCATTGTGTACCTAAAATAAATTTGCAAAATAATAAGATATTGGTGTGCCGTGGATTATCTCTATATATTCTGCGACTGAAGTCCTCTGCGAGCACCCACCACCATACCAAGGTGTGCGGATTCTACAATTTCCTACAATTGCCTGCTTGACAGTGACCTCCACAGCGGCCTTCCTGCTTAACAGTGACTTCCACAGTGATCGCCCCTTTAACAGTGACCTCCACAGTGCCTGCCCCTTTAACAGTGACTTCCACAGCAGTAGCCCCTTCAATAGTGGCACCTGCCCTCTTAAAAGTGAACTCTACAGTTCCCACCCCTTTAACAGTGACCTCCACAGCGGCCTGCCCCTTTAATAGTTGTCCCTGCCCCATTAACAGTAACCTCCACAGAAGCTGCCCCTTTAATTGTTGCCCCTGCCAACTTAACAGTGTCCTCCACAGCGCCCTGCCCCTTGAATAGTGGCCCAACCCACTTAACAGTGATCTCCACAGTGCCCTGCCCCTTTAGGGCTTGGTTTACATGACAACATGTGTCGCGCGACATTTTGTCGTACCATTGTCACGCAACAATTTTTATAATGATAGGCTATGGTGTCGCATCCAAGATGGATGCATGTAGCAGCGTAGTTCTGCCCTATGTGTCGTGCAGCCCTAGCCTAAAGCTGACCTACAGCAGTGAAGAAAAATGGCTGGGTTGTTATGGAAACCTGGAGTAAAACTGTGTGTATGTGTAGACTAAGGGCCTGAGAACTTCTATTGGCTGATAAGGGACATGTGACCATGTGCATGGTAGTTTGGATATGAAGAGAAAGACTTGCAGGCTTGTATTGGCTAATGCAGGTAATTTTGGGGTAATATCTCAGGAATGGTGCATCCTAGAGAGCTGTGACCCCCACGAGATTTCTTTCCAGGTAACAAAGGATGTGTATATATATATATATATATATATATATATATATATATATATATATATATCTGCAACAAGTTTTACGTATAATGGATGAGCTTTTTTAATTGATAATAGTAAAGGTTATATTTTATTATTTCTTTGCATGTAAATCATCCCCATATATTGAACTTTCAAATGGCACCAATGAACTGAACATGGTATACTATATATAGTTATTGTCACCTGTGCATAATAAGGACATAGCTGAACTGAAGGTGGTGCAAAAGGGAACCAAAGTAATTAAGTGAATAGGTGGACTAAAGTAGCAGGAAAGATTATCAAAATATAGGAGTTATCCTATTTACAAAAAAATAAAAGAGAGACGTGTTAGGAGCAATATAAGTAAGATATACAAATATATTCAGATAGCTTTCTAACAATCTTTTAATACTAAAACTGTAAGCTTAAAAGGGATATGGATATCCACTATTTCTAAAGGAAAAATGGCTTCCGTATCATCACTATCATCACATAACAGCAGTGAGCCTATGAAAATCTTTGCCAAATGATTGTTATTTTGAGTTCATAAGGGGTGTGCATGCATTTCTTTCAAGAAATAAGGGTACAGGTTTTATGTTCTAGATTACTGAAGATGAGCTGTTGATACATAGATTTATTCCGATTGCATATTTTGAGATAAAAAAGCAATTTGCAACTGTATCATATGAATTAATGATCATATGAATTTCAGGGAAATTCCCTTGTGCTTTGTGGTAACAAATAAATTTTCCCTGAAATGTTGTTAAAAAAAAAAATACATACATACCTCATCCTTTTTAGCGCAAAGGGGCTGTCACGGCCATCTTGATTGAAGATCTTGCGTGAAATCACATGAGTTGTGACGTATGATTTTGGGTGGGATCTTCAATTAAGATGGCCGCAGCAGCCTCTTTGTCCTCAAAAGGATGAGGTGAGTATTATTATTTTTTTTAACCAATTTACCCCTGAAAGTCCAATTTTTTATTTTTTTTTTATCTCAGATGGCACGATCAGCAATAAAGGCAGCATCAAAATGTCTTCGGAGTGTGGGAAGAAACCAAAGTACCCAATAGAAACCCACATACACACATGGGAGAACATACAAACTCCATGCAGATGCTGTCCTTGGTTGGATTCAAACCCAGTACCCCAGCACTGCAAGGCACCAATGCTAACCACTGAGGTACCATGCTGCACGTGTAACAGACAATTGTCCATGGGGTAATACACTGCGTGCAGAATTATTAGGCAAATGAGTATTTTGACCACATCATCCTCTTTATGCATGTTGTCTTACTCCAAGCTGTATAGGCTCGAAAGCCTACTGCCAATTAAGCATATTAGGTGATGTGCATCTCTGTAATGAGAAGGGGTGTGGTCTAATGACATCAACACCCTATATTAGGTGTGCATAATTATTAGGCAACTTCCTTTCCTTTGGCAAAATGGGTCAAAAGAAGGACTTGACAGGCTCAGAAAAGTCAAAAATAGTGAGATATCTTGCAGAGGGATGCAGCACTCTTAAAATTGCAAATCTTCTGAAGCGTGATCATCGAACAATCAAGCGTTTCATTCAAAATAGTCAACAGGGTCGCAAGAAGCGTGTGGGAAAAACCAAGGCGTAAAATAACTGCCCATGAACTGAGAAAAGTCAAGCGTGCAGCTGCCAAGATGCCACTTGCCACCAGTTTGGCCATATTTCAGAGCTGCAACATCACTGGAGTGCCCAAAAGCACAAGGTGTGCAATACTCAGAGACATGGCCAAGGTAAGAAAGGCTGAAAGACGACCACCACTGAACAAGACACACAAGCTGAAACGTCAAGACTGGGCCAAGAAATATCTCAAGACTGATTTTTCTAAGGTTTTATGGACTGATGAAATGAGAGTGAGTCTTGATGGGCCAGATGGATGGGCCCGTGGCTGGATTGGTAAAGGGCAGAGAGCTCCAGTCCGACTCAGACGCCAGCAAGGTGGAGGTGGAGTACTGGTTTGGGCTGGTATTATCAAAGATGAGCTTGTGGGGCCTTTTCGGGTTGAGGATGGAGTCAAGCTCAACTCCCATTCCTACTGCCAGTTTCTGGAAGACACCTTCTTCAAGCAGTGGTACAGGAAGAAGTCTGCATCCTTCAAGAAAAACATGATTTTCATGCAGGACAATGCTCCATCACACGCGTCCAAGTACTCCACAGCGTGGCTGGCAAGAAAGGGTATAAAAGAAGAAAATCTAATGACATGGCCTCCTTGTTCACCTGATCTGAACCCCATTGAGAACCTGTGGTCCATCCTCAAATGTGAGATTTACAAGGAGGGAAAACAGTACACCTCTCTGAACAGTGTCTGGGAGGCTGTGGTTGCTGCTGCACGCAATGTTGATGGTGAACAGATCAAAACACTGACAGAATCCATGGATGGCAGGCTTTTGAGTGTCCTTGCAAAGAAAGGTGGCTATATTGGTCACTGATTTGTTTTTGTTTTGTTTTTGAATGTCAGAAATGTATATTTGTGAATGTTGAGATGTTATATTGGTTTCACTGGTAAAAAAAAATAATTGAAATGGGTATATATTTGTTTTTTGTTAAGTTGCCTAATAATTATGCACAGTAATAGTCACCTGCACACACAGATATCCCCCTAAAATAGCTAAAACTAAAAACAAACTAAAAACTACTTCCAAAAATATTCAGCTTTGATATTAATGAGTTTTTTGGGTTCATTGAGAACATGGTTGTTGTTCAATAATAAAATTAATCCTCAAAAATACAACTTGCCTAATAATTCTGCACTCCCTGTACATCATTAAGATAAACCAGATTAATAAAACTGAGGTGTTACAGATGGATGGGCAATAAGTTAATGGGGTTGCCTCACTTCTGCAAATGGCATTTATCATGTAGACAAAGTTAAAACAAGGCTCTTACTAATGTATTGTTACTCTCCATATTGCTTCCTTTGCTGGCTTTCTTCATTTTTCCATCTCATTATACACTGCTTGTTTCCATGGTTACTTACGACCACCCTGTAATCCAGCAGCAATGGACGTGCTTGCACACTATAGCAAAAGACTCCGATCTCTCTGGTGGCTGGGACTGTGGAAGCACATATACTGTAGTACATTATATTTTTTCTTTTTCATATAGTATGCAAGCACAACCACCAGTGTTGGATTACAGGGTGGTTGTGGCCATGGAAACCAGCAATGTATAATGAGATGGAAAAATGAATGAAGTTAGCAAAGGAGGAAATATTGACAATCACAATACATTAGCAAATATCTTTATTTTTACTTTCTCTACGTGATAGATGCCATTTGCTGAAGTGAGACAACCCCTTTAAAACTTGGTTAAGACTTCAGAACTCAAGAGATCTAGAGTCAGTTAAAGTCAAGTGTTAAAGTCAAGGGAGTGAAGTGGGTCATAAATCCTGGTCTTGTATTGGGTCCTTTCATCAATTACAATTAATATTACCTTTCAGTCTTATGACATTTAAGTTCATCATATTTCATATTATGGTATGGTCCAGTAAAGTGATTGATAGGAATCTCTGAGTCCCACTTGGTACCCCTGGCACCAAACTTCTAGTATCGGCTTGGTTTGAGTCCTTTTCTGACGTCAGGAGAGCGCTTCACTCAGTAGGTAACGAAAGACACAACAGTGATGTACTGAATGAACACTCTAAGGTTTATTTTTAACGCACACAGGTTATATAGAGGGGGCTTTACCCTCTTAATTGGCATCATCGTATGTTATGTATTTAACCTATCATATTAACACGTTTCATTCTGCAGTCAGAGAAATAGAAACAAAAACGGAACTTCCATATTAGGAATATTGTCCGGGAGTAGTGCCAAAGAGATAAGATTCAGGGTTACAGAGAATAGAAACCTTACAGTATATTAGTTTCACAGCAATCAGAGTTAGTACCTAACATAGAAACAAAACTTCAGCAAAAAGCAGAATTCATTTTGACATAATAAAGAACATGGATTCCTTTCAAATCCCCTCTTAAGAACCTTTAGTGGATCACACTACATGGTTCTTTCCTTTCTTGTCCTTTTTCTCTCTATATGATATTAGGTAATTCTTATACCCATCTGGGCTTCGATCCTCCTGGGGTACAGTAGTCTGATATAATGACATATTAGAGAGCCCTTTTTCTAGCATTCGTCTCACACAGGGAATAACACATAATGCTACTACACCTATTACTACAATTACTATTAGTATGACAATCCCTAGTTGCATGAGACCTTGTTTCCAACTTGTGAACCATCCAAAGTATTGATCCCATGGATCATTTATACCTGAGTTCTTTTTCAGTTCTACTGACAGATCTTCTAGCTTCTTTATAGCTATTGTGACCTTACCAATGGGGCCAGTATTATTTGGTATGTATGTGCAGCAGGAGGTTGGATCAATCAATACTCGGCACACCCCGCCCTTCTCTGCAAGAATCATATCCAAGACCATTCGATTCTGGAATGTCATGATTGAGTCTGCTTGTAGTTCTTCTGCTACCCCTAGAAATGCATCTCTGGTATAGTTTACAAACCTTTGCTGATTGTAGTATATGTAATTTATCCAATCAACATTTTTATTCACAGTAATGATGGGAAATATTGATTCAAATCCGGCGGCTACTTGATCTCTAGCTTTGAACTCATCTGGGACCCCTCTTGGAACACCTATTGCATCTATATACACATGGGGGTCAAAACTTGAAAGGGGGGCGCTTTTTTTGTTTATCTTTAGCACCCCTTTGTCTGTAACATCTGATTCAGTAAAAATGTGCATGTTCATTATAGCTTTGGCAAGCGCACATTCACCTTTCCAGGCACCTTCCAATCTGGATCTTATCTTTCCATCTCCACAGATCCAGTACACATCTCCTATGGAGTACACTTGGTTCTGAGTGAGGGATATGTTCAGATTGCTGTATTTATGACAATAACCTTTGGTGAAATTCTGTACATTCCTCCCATGTGTACTCCCTTTGTAACATGTGTAGTTACCTGGATATACCTGGATACCTGCCCCTGGGCGAGGATTTTTTAACAAAAGAGGGTATTTTGATTTCCATTCTGTACATGCACTGTGGTTATAAGACATATTAACAAAAAGAGTCAAAAAACATTCTTCAACACTTTCTGGTAACACTAGGGGTACGGTACCTAGGTGTGGCTTGGCAGCACCGCATATGTAACAGTTACTTTTATTCACAGAGGCTGCACTATACTTCATCCACTCCAGCCACAAATTAACATCAGAAAAACCCGTCCCCATGGCCAAAGTATCCTCATATGTGGGATTAGATATGGCCCTTAGGTTTTTTAGAGAAACTATATGCGGGGCTAGTGGGTTTTTGGGGACACCTGTGATGGGCTGGTATTCCTTAGACTTATACATATCTCTAAGTTTGAACATTTGTGTTACCTGAGAAGTCTCAGCTCCCCACATGTTATGAAAGTACCATCCTAATACATAATCTCCTTCATCATATTTACCAGGGTTGTCTATTGTCAATACAATCTTCATTTCCGCTGACCTTTTTTTGCAATGATACACTGAAGAGGTGTCCACATAACACGTCCCTCTCTCAAGGAGTGTCATTCTAGTCAAAAGGGACTTAGAATTTTTATCCCTCCTTTTGAGGGCGCTTTCTGGTTTATATCCCCATTTTGTCCCTGTATTCCATCCCACTGATCCCCAGTATCCACAACCTTTTCCCCAGTATGAGTCTGTTACACATATATAGGCCTGTCCTTCTACATAGTCGTTGGAACAATAGTTATAATATGAACATGTTTTCAAGATATCACAAAGGCAAAAGGTGTAGGTGGCTACGTGAGTGTTAGATGAATTATACCAAAAAGTGATGACGCCGCCCTTGCTAGTTGCGGCTACTTCTCCCTTACTACTAATTGGTAAAATCAACAAGATTATTGAAGCAATCTTAGTCAGTACATTCAACCATTTCCCAGAAAGGAGTGAGGAGCTCATCATGTTGGAGGTCAGGGCTGTCTGCCCCCGTTAGTACCTCTAGGCCTTGTTGGAGGTCAGGGCTGTCTGCCCTCGTTAGCACCTCTTGTCCTTCTTCAAGGCCAAGGCTGTCTGCCTCCGTTCCTGCCTCCTCTCTTTTTCTCACAAGCTTCACTCGGGTGGCGTGGATCCAAGTTGGAGACTGTTCAGTCAGCACGGCTGTTCTGGTTACTGCGACCACGGTAGTGGGTTGGCCATATGCGAAGTCACCTTGGGATTTTCCTTTCTTCAGTGTTTTGATCACTACCTCATCCCCCACCCTGTATGGGTGGGTGGGTTCCTGTGGAAGAGAGGGAGACTTACAAGCAACTTTTTCCTCAGTTTTATTAAGAACCTGTATCAATTTGGTGACATATTCTTCCCTTATTAAATCAAGATCATCTTCCTGCACTATCATTGGGCGTCTTGCCCAGGGGGTGGGGAAAGGCCTTCCCATGAGTATCTGTAAGGATTCTCAATACTGTTATATCCTACCCCCTCTTTGCAGACTAATCCTGTCTTAGGATTTTTCTGCAATACTGGATAACACCAGTCTTGCTGTTCCTGTTCAGTGGAATATCTTTGAAGATCAGTAAGCATTTGTGACATCTCAGGGGTTGGAGGGGCCAAACATGGCATCTCCCAATGGTTACATGGACCTGTGGGGTTGCATTTGGCCACTCGTTTCGCCACCTTATCTGCCAGCGCATTGCCCTGTGAGACATGATCCTTACCATTGGTGTGTGCCTTGCAGTGAATAATTGCCAATTGTGAAGGCAATCTGATGGCTTCAAGTAGATCTGCGACCAACTGTGAGTGTGAGATGCGTTTACCATCTGCTGGAGTGAAACCTCTTCTGTGCCAAATCATTCCATGATCCCACACTACCCCATGTGCGTACCTACTGTCAGTATAAATGGTGACTGGTTTTTCAGCATGTAGAATGCATGCCCTGGTAAGGGAATGAGTTCAGCTGCCTGTGCAGACTGAAACTTTATGGGCTTTGCCTCTAGTACAACATCTGGGAGCATGACAATGGCGTAGCCTGTACAGTAACTGGTGTCATCTGGTCTGGTGCATGAACCGTCTACAAAAACCTCTGGAGCACCTATAATGGGTGTGGATGACAAATCATGTCTTGGAGAAGTTTCGTGTTCCAGGACCTGTAAACAATCATGTGTATCTGTGAGGCAATCTTCCTGTCCTTTAAGGCCTAAGAGAGCATTCAGTATTGGTGCTGGTCCTGAGGTGTGGGAAGCATACTTGATTTCGAGTGAAGGGTCACTGAGCAGTAGTACCTCATATCCTGAAAGCCTTTGTGCAGACATGTGTTGTGTGTGGATGCCCTTGAGTAGGCCTACAACATCATGTGTGGTGTGCAAAATGGTGTAATGTCCCATTGTAAAAGGAGTTGCCAACTCTACCATCATAGCACAGGCTGCAAGAGAACGCAGACATGCCGGCATCCCAGAGGTGGGCATTACCTTCGAGAAAAATGCACATGGGCGCAACTTGCCTCCATGTTCTTGTGTCAGCACGCCCGCCATGGTTTTACAGTTTTGTCGTGCAAACATGTGAAAGGGCAGTTTGTAGTCAGGGAGGCCCAATCCTGGACTTGACATTAATAAACATTTCAGATAATCAAATGCATTGTACATTTCTGAAGACCATCTTATTAAATCAGGTTTGTCCTGCAGTGTTGCCTGTCTCAAGATATTATCATAGTAGGAACAGTCTGGGATCCATTGTCTGCAGTAGTTTATCATTCCAAGGAAGGATAGCATTTCCTTCTTGGAGAGCGGGGTGACCAAGCCCGCTACAGACTGAACTCTCCCTGGACTGATCCTCCTTTCCCCCTTTGTCAGGACAAACCCCAAGTATTCGACTTGCTGTTTACACCATTGCATTTTCCCTAATGACACTTTGTGTCCACATTCAAACAACCATTGTAACAGTGATATACCATCCTCAATGTTGGCCTCCACTGACATACTGCGCAACAGTAAATCATCCACGTATTGCAACAACACGGAACCTTGGGGGGGGTGCCATGGTTTTAACGTGGCTTGGAGGACTATGCTGTACACTACAGGTGAATCAGCACATCCCTAGGGCATTCTGCCCCAGGTCAGTTGACATCTGTCAAAGGAAAAAGCAAAAATTAGTCTGGTCTTCTTGTCAACTGGGATAGAAAAGAATGCATTTTTCAGATCTATCACACTGAACCAAACAGCGTCTGCTGGAATGGCAGATAGTAATTGAGTGATGTCAGGTACAACAGGGGCTATAGGCACAATGATGTTGTTGATGGCCCTTAAATCCTGTACAAAGCGGGTAATACCATCTGCCTTTGTCACTGGATTCACGGGCGTGCTGTAGGGTGAAATCACCTCTTCCAGGATTCCCTTTTGTAGGAATTCTTTTATCATTGGCCTAAGTCCATCAAGTTTCTCTTTTGGCAGTAGGTATTGTTTCTGGAACACTGAAATGACACCTGGTTTTACAGTAGCTTTGTAGGGTGTGCAATCTATGAATCCTGTGTCATATTCATTTGAAGACCATAATGCAGGGTTAATGTTGTTAAGTTCTGGGTGGTTCTGTATGTTTGCAAGAATCAGTGTCACTGGTGTAGAGACTGGAATGAGATCTGAGTGTACTCTTATGCCCTGATTTTTGGCTGACACTTGTAAGTCAAGCTTAATAAACAAATCTTTACTTAACACACTTGAGGTTGCACTGCTATCTACCATGAATCCTACTCTCAGTCATCTAAGTCCACCCCTTTTAGTCGGACGCTGTGGTCCACCTTCTGTCCGTGAGAACAGAGCTCTGATGTGAAGCACAACACTTAACATGTAACACATAACTTCAAACATTGAAACAAACAGATCTGACAATACAGACATAAACGCACAAAAAGCCCATAAAAACTTTTCATTGACTTCAATAATAAAAAAAATTACAGCTTGATCAATGCTGTTGGCACCAATAAAAACCAAAAACTTCCAAGAAAAATAAAATAAAATTCTCAATGCGCATATTATATGAAAACAAATATCGTACTCCATACACATTCATATACATTTCATGTACTCATCTTCACAAAACAGCTCATAACCACGCCCTTACACATAAAAACTGAATTGCACACACAGCTCTCCTAAAGCATCCATTAGGGCTCTTTCACACTTTCAACTCCACTACAACTCAGAGCCACACCCATTCACATTCCACTGAATCATTTGTCTTCCAACCTAATCACACAATTGTCTTTGTTTCATCCCAAAACTTGCAGCACAGACAAACACAGCTTTCCACACCACACCCAGAATTGCTGATGGTCTGTCGCTGTAAGACAATATACATGTTATAATCATAAAGTCATTTTGTTAAACCCAAATCATTTTATATGTCAGGTGTTCTTAGTTAATGTTGTACATATATAATAATTCTTGTTAAAAACTGGATTCTCACATTACACTGCTGGGGAAAGAAAATTATTGAACAATTTTTGTCTTTATAATAATATTACACATATAACATCACTTACTCTGCAGGATTCCCTACTCCTTTGTATCATGTAATCCATATCCTAGGACGGGTCATGGTCAAAATGTGGCCATGCTTCTTTGTCTCCCAGACAAAGACCCTTTATCATGTCCATGTGGTACGGGCTATTATCGCCGTCCCTGGGAAAAAGGGGCTAGCAGCTTGCATGAACTCAGTCCATCCAGCTAAGTTATCCACCCATGGGTTAAATAGGAAGTAATTTTTGGGACTACACCGTGCAACATAAACTTTGCATGTTTCTCCCGTCTCAGGTTTGGGATGATTTGTCTTAGACCCTTGTGACCCCATTCCGTCTGATATTTTAATGATGCTACTTTCCTAGGACTGGCTGCACTGAAGCGTTAAGGATTCGACAAATTAATGCTGTCAACTAGGCAAAGGACTCAGGTCTGATCAGAAAATATCAGAGTGTCTCATCAAACATATAATTTGTTGCTTTGGTCTGCCGCTTGTGTTCACCTATCTGCGGGTTAATGGATTGCTCCCAGCCGGGGGTGGGGCGTATTGCAGACCTCCGCAACACAGTAAAACAACAATGCAATGTCCTTAAAACTCTATGCAAATAGTGAACTTCAGTCCGTACACTTACCACCCAGACATCAGTATCCTTATCTCAACTCAAATAATCTTATACTTTAAAACAACGTTAAAAGAGTCAAACCAAGCTCCATCCTTGTCTCCCTGAGACAATATTATGTAGTGCGCACTATATTTTCTCTGAGTGATCCTCACGGCGGACTCCCGGAGTCCCCGGGTCACTCCCCCAGACTCCCGGAGTCTGTACCCTGTATCCCTGATACAGTAATTATACTAGAAGTTGTAGGTTCTACTTACTAGATCGGGACGTGGTCCTCGGATCGGCCAGAGGACAATAACAGATGCCTTCCTTACCAAGCATCATCGTATGTTATGTATTTAACCTATCATATTAACACGTTTCATTCTGCAGTCAGAGAAATAGAAACAAAAACGGAACTTCCATATTAGGAATATTGTCCGGGAGTAGTGCCAAAGAGATAAGATTCAGGGTTACAGAGAATAGAAACCTTACAGTATATTAGTTTCACAGCAATCAGAGTTAGTACCTAACATAGAAACAAAACTTCAGCAAAAAGCAGAATTCATTTTGACATAATAAAGAACATGGATTCCTTTCAGTGATTACCACGGGTGTATCCAGATTCTCCTTTATGGCATGTCTGTGTAAAGTTATCCTGGATCTTAGATTTTGCATTATTTCCCCAATATGGATATCCTCATTGGGGCATCTGACACATTGTATCATGCATGTGAGAAAGCATCAGTGATTTTTTTTTTGTCCTCTTGTGTGTTTGCTAGTTGGATTGTGTTTGTTGATAAGATGGGGGTACAGGGTTTGCTTTGCCAGTGTGCCAGGCTCTGATTGCAATGGTAGGGTACTTCTCATGAGAACATTTTTTAAAGGGGCACTGAGCTTTTAACAAACTTTGCATTAATAACTAGTGCAATATGTGTACATGTGGAATAACACTATGTCTGGCCATTATATCACTTGTACCTGGCTTTTTATAGCAGTTGCAGTTCTCTCAGACATGGTGCCATACACTGCACACAGAAAGTAGATGAGAATATCCTTCCTTACTGTCTCATAGTAACTTTGAAGCAGACCCAGGATAATGGAGAACACTACAGAGAAGTACTTACCTATATTTTTGTGAAGGAAGCTCTTGTGATAAGCTATAAGCTTAATATATAGCTGTGCATATTTGCTTGTCTGTGTGTGTGTCCTCATTTCTTCCTCACTCCTCCTTCCTCCCCTCCTCATAGAATTGCATTGACATGTGCATTATGAATCTGCTGCAGAGATAATCCCATCCTGGATGGGAAAAGGGCATTTTTCAAAGTGAAAAGTAATTAGTAGGGGGAAAGAAGCTGGTACACAACTAGACATTTCTCACTGATAAAACATATTACAGAGTTTCTTGTGGTCACTTGTGCTAATGATTTATGCAAGGTTGTGTGAACAGTTATTGACCATTTAAGTTTGGTGGTTGCTTGTAGTGTTGAGTGCGAATATTCGAATATCAATTTTTTTTTGCGAATATCAGCACTTCGCTAATTCGCGAATATTTCGAATATAGTGCTATAAATTCGATATTTCGAATATTCTTTTTTTTTTATTGTTATATTTTTTTCTTTCCCACTTCCCAAAAGTAGTTCTTACCTGTCCTTAGGATTCCTGGCTTCCTGGCCCGTTGCCGCTTCTGACGACTTCCGTGCTCATGGAGCATCTCCATCACCATGGGAACGTCTCCATACTAGAATTTACTGTCGGATTTGAGAATTACGTTGAAATCGCAATTCGATTAATTCAAGTTATAATAATCGAATTTCGATTTCAACTTAGCACTGCTATATTCCATATTCGTTAATTCTAGCCTAATATGGAATATAGCAGTGCTAAGTTGAAATCAAAATTCGATTATTATAACTTGAATTAATCGCATTGCTATTTCAACTTGGACCTGGTTTACTATGGTTGGCTTGGTAGAATTAGCGAATATGACGAATGTATTCGTCATATTCCTCCAAACGAAGATAACAAAGTATTCTCCATCTTCGTTTTAGCTACCTATTCGTCAACTTCGCTAATTCTAGAAATCAAATAGGAAGGTTGACTATAGAGACAGCTGTGTTTAATTCGCTATGCGATTATATTACTTTGCTTTTTTTTTATAAATAGAATCATTATAATAATCAAGTATTTAACTATTAAATTTTTTGAAAAAAAAAAGCTAAGTAATATAATCGCATAGCGAATTAAACTTAGCTGTCTCTATAATCAACTTTCCTATTTGATTGCTAGAATTAGCGAAGTTGACGAATAGGTAGCTAAAACGAAGATGGAGAATACTTCGTTATCTTCGTTTTGAGGAATATGACGAATACATTCATCATATTTGTCATCTTCGCTAATTCTAGATATTAAACCAATAGTAAAGTAGCCTTAAGTTAAAATCTCAATACGCGATTATTTAAATTGCATATTAATCGCGATAACTAGAATAATGATGAATATTCGATTTCGACGAAAATGAAACTAATATTCTATCGAATATTCGCAAATTTCGTCGAAATCGAATATGGCACCTGCCGCTCATTACTAGTTGCTTGTAAGAAAGGAGAGATAAATCTTGAAAAATATGTTGCAGTCTATTGACTTTATGGAATATGGTCTGGAAGTCAATAGCAATTCTCCTCCTATTTTGTTTGCAATCCCAGGGGCTTCTTCTTTGAATCCTTGTGTTACTGAGGATTGTATCCTTGTTGTAAAAAAATATTCCTCCATAATAGTAGGTATTATTTTCTGTCTTTACTGTCTGAACAACAACAGATATATTGAAGAGGTTTACTGTAAACAAAAGACTTCTTCATATGTTTTGAAAGGAAGCTGTCATATCTATTGTCTTTATGTATATAGTTTTGTCCAGGAAAGGTATTGAGATTTTGAATAGCTGAGAGTGAGTCTGATAGTTGGATGAAACGTGATGTAGTTTTGTGAAAGGCTAACAGCTCATCTGCAGAGCTTGCCCAGATTATTAGCAGAGACGAGACAGTTCTCACAGAAATAGGTTGTTAGCATAGCTTTATATTCATATGGGCTACTTACTTGAGGGTATCACAGGCAAACTTATGTGTCCTGCTGAGTCTTGTTGATAAGCATCAGCCATCAGCGTTTTTAGCAGCTTGCACCCACTGGGGCTGATTTGCTTAGGCTGTAGGGACACATGGTTAAACATCAGGCAGTCAAGCAATTGTAAAAACACAAAATCCTCATCCAATATTATACAAGGGCATGTATGCATATAATATAAAACCTACAAAATTGTTCCCCAAACAGGGGACATAAAAGACATGCCCATACAGAGGATCTAAAAAAATATTAAATTTTATTACATCAAATCAAAACAAAAAATGTATAATAAAAGCAGTAATTAGGGGATAACAATGTCAAACATAGGTGTCAGTGACCTTAAATGCTATATTAAACCACAGGCCCTCAAACGTTACTGCCCCTGAAAAGAGTGTTATACATGCAGATGAGACTAATTGTAAATATAAATATAGTATCATTGAACCGATATCCAATAATTAGTGTTGAGCGAGCATGCTCGGCCAAACTGCTGTTCGGCTTGAGCATCGCTATGCTCGGCACATCGGAGGGCTCAGCCGAATTCTGTGGGTGCTCCAGTACAATTTAATACTATGAAAGTCAATGGGAGCCCCGAGCATCAAACCAGAGGGTGTCTGGTTCACCAAAAAAGGTTAAAAATTTATGGAAACCCCATCAAAATGGTTTGGAACCAGCATTAAGAGGATGACTGGATGCGTCTTGGACTACTATTATCTACGACATACAATAGACTATATGCCAAAAGCCAGGTATATGCAAGCCATCAATCTATCCATGAGACAGATAACAGGCTGAGTCAGCATACCTTACAATGGCAGACTTGTGCACTATGAGACATTCCAAACCAGCTCTCATCTGAATGAGAGCCAGTAAGCCTCAAAGTTAGTTCAGATCTGTTGGATGGCTTGGGTGGACCTGTGCACCTAGATCAATATCCTTAGGGAGACAAAAGGTTTTCTGATTGTCCTAACATACTATTCAATAACCTTTCTATACAGTTTTGTCATGTAAAAACTAATTTGCAGAAACATAGGCATTGTAACGGGGTTCCGAAGGTGCACTCGGTCCCCCATTGCCCGCAGAACTGTTGCTTAGCTTTGGGAATGAGGATCTGTGTTTGACCTCATTCCCAGGGCGGCTTTGCTGGCTGGGTGGCTCCCTGCTCCTAGTCTGCCTTGAGCGCCGAGCTGATCACTCGGTGCTCGACTGGTTGGTCTGTCGGTCATGTGACGCTGGCCACGTCACATGACCCTCACTCCCCACTATAAATACAGGCAGCCTGCTGGCAACAGGTTGCCTGTTAATTTAGGTTCCACCTGTGATTTGGTCTTTCCTGGCGTACTTACCTCCTGCTGAATTCCTGACGATCCTCTGCCTGCTCCTTGAGTACTTTGCTGCTCTCCTGGTATTTGACCCCGGCCTCCTTCTGACGATCCTCTGCTGACTCCTTTGGTATTTCACGTCTCTCCTGGTATTTATGACCCCGGCTTCTCCTGACAATTCTCTGCTTGCTCCATTTGTACTTTGTAGCTTTCCTGGCAATGACTCGGTCCTTTCACGTCCTGTTGTTTGTCTGTCTGTCATCCCTGCACTTATTCCAAGTTAGGGATTGCCGTCCAGTTGTCCCCTGTCATTAGGACTCGCGAGGCAAGTAGGCAGGGCCAGGGGTAAGGGTGGAGCACAGTGGTCACTTCCCTCCCCTGTGTGTGTGTGTGTGTACGAGACCGTTACAGATTAACAGGCCCAATAACCACTGTATTATCAATCCTCTAGTGACCCTGACTGACCATGTCTCTAATCTGACGCTGAGTATGCTGTAACATTGGGTATTCCTATGTTTGCCTTACCAACTCCTATCCATGTCATGGCTATTGATGCTACTCCTCTTATTGGTGGTACGGTGAGCTTATGTACCTCGGAGATTTCTCTAACCGTGGGTGTGTGCCACTCAGAGAGATGTTCGCTTCTAGTCCTGGAGAACCTACCTGCTGAGGTGGTACTAGGGTTCCCTTGGCTCCGACTACATAACCCCACTATAGATTGGTCCAATGGGGAGTTGGTGAGATGGGGGCCTAAGTGTGACTCGTGCTTGTCCGTGGTACAGGCTGGGGTCTCAGTAAAGTCTGATACTTTACCCTCTGTTGTTAGAGAATATTCTGATGTATTCTCATCACCAACCCCGGAGGTTCTACCCCCCCATAGACCTTATGATTGTACCATAGAGCTAGTAGAGGGGGCCAAGTTTCCTAAAGGACGAATTTATAATCTTTCTATGCCCGAACGCAAGGCCATGGAAGATTATATTAAGGAGAGCCTTGGTAAAGGGCATATTAGACCTTCTGTCTCTCCTATGGGGGCGGGGTTTTTCTTTGTTAAGAAAAAAGATGGTGATCATAGGCCATGTATCGATTACCGGAGATTAAATAAAATCACTGTCCAGAATAGATACTCCCTCCCATTAATTCCGGATTTATTTAACCAGGTTCTGGGGGCAACCTGGTTTTCCAAAATTGACCTGAAAGGGGCATTCAATCTAATCCGAATCAAGGAGGGAGACGAATGGAAGACGGCGTTCAATACTCCGGTAGGACACTTTGAATATCAGGTGATGCCTTTTGGACTCAGCAATGCCCCAGCTGTGTTCCAAAACTTCATGAATGACATTCTTAGGGACTTCTTAGGTAAATTTGTTATTGTCTATCTTGACGACATTTTGATATTCTCTCCTGACTTCGAATCCCATGTGTCTCATGTTAAACAAGTATTAGAGGTGTTGAGGGAGAATCAGCTATCCGCTAAACAAGAGAAATGTGACTTTGGTGTACAGGAGATTCTGTTTCTAGGGCATGTTTTGACTCCTCACGCCCTCAAGATGGATCCTGGTAAGGTACTAGCAATTAAGGAATGGGTAAGACCTTCATCCTTAAAGGCCTTACAACGGTTCTTAGGTTTCGCCAATTACTATCGTAAATTTATTATGAATTTTTCCGTAATTGCTAAACCGTTGACCAACCTTACTAAGAAAGGGGCGGATTTGGAGAATTGGTCTACTGAGGCCATTTCTTTATTTGAAAAATTAAAAAAGGCATTCAGTAGCGCTCCCATTCTGATCCAGCCTGATCAGGAGAAACCTTTTATTGTGGAGGTGGATGCGTCCGAAGAAGGCGCAGGAGCAGTCCTTTCACAAGGTCCTGCTAGCCTCACTAATCTGAGACCATGTGCCTTCTTCTCCAGGAAATTCTCTCCCACGGAGAGAAACTACGACATAGGGAATAGGGAGCTGCTGGCCATTAAATGGGCATTTGAGGAGTGGAGGCATTTTCTGGAGGGGGCAAGGCATTGTATAACTGTTGTCACTGACCATAAAAACCTTATGTTTCTGGAGTCTGCTAAGAGGTTGAATCCCCGTCAAGCCAGATGGGCTCTGTTTTTTACTCGTTTAGATTTTTCCATCACGTTCAAGCCGGGAAGTAAAAATGTGAAGGCGGACGCATTATCTCGGAGCTTCCAGGCTTTTCAACCTACTGAGGTACCACCTGAATCCATCCTACCAGCAAAAATCTTCTTAGCAGCTCTTACCCAGGATATCTCGGCTCGCATTAGGTCTGAACAACATCTGGCATCGGTATCCACCCCAACAGATAAGTGCTTTGTTCCCGTACAATTTCGTCTCCAGCTGGTGGTGAGTGTCACGATTCTGCCTTTTGTGGACATCGGGTGTTGAGGGCACTAAGGATCTGGTTTCTAGATCTTATTGGTGGCCCACTCTAACTAGGGATGTCAAGTCCTACGTGTCAGCCTGTGAGGTTTGTGCCAGGTCCAAGACACCTAGGACTCGCCCTGCTGGTAACCTGCGACCCCTACCCATTCCCAGTAGACCCTGGTCCCATATCTCGATGGACTTTATAACTGACCTACTGCCCGCGGAGGGTAAGACTGTAGTTTGGGTAGTGGTCGATAGGTTTAGCAAGATGGTCCATTTCATTCCCCTGTCTAAACTCCCGAATGCCAAAACCCTGGCGTCTATTTTTGTGAAAGAAATTGTTCGATTGCATGGTATCCCGGAAAATATTGTTTCTGACAGGGGGTGTGCAGTTGGTGTCCAAATTCCTGGAGGGCCTTATGTCAAAAATGTAAAATTTCATTGTCTTTTTCCTCTGCCTACCACCCTGAGAGTAATGGCAGACTGAACGCCTTAATCAGTCTGTTGAACAATTCTGAGTTTATGTTGCTGATGACCAGCAATTATGGGTGAAATTTCTTCCATTGGCTGAATTTGCTTTGAATAACCGTGTCAATTCTTCTGCTGGGGTTTCACCTTTGTTTTGTAACCATGGTTTCCATCGCCGTTTTAATTCTGGGTCATCCGTCTCCTCCTCTAACCCTGAGGCGGATAGGCTCTCTTCTGAACTGTGCACAGTTTGGGCCCGGGTTCAATCGAACTTAGTAAAAGGCTCAAAGTTCTCAGAAACTCAAGGCCGATAACGTTCAAGGGGGGTGAATTTTCAGGTTGGGGATAAGGTATGGTTGTCCTCCAAGAATTTCTCCCTTAAGGTAGATTCTAAAAAGTTTGCTCCTCGTTTTATTGGACCATATAAGATCACGGAGGTGATTAACCCGGTATCTTTTAGGTTGGAGCTGCTCGAGTCATTCCACATTCACAATGTGTTCCATAAGTCTCTACTTAAAAAATATTTTGAACCGGTAGTACCATCAAAAGCCTCACCTCCGCCGGTTCTTGTTAATGATGCTGTCGAGTATGTGGTGTCTAAAATAGTGGATGTCAGGAAGGTGCGTAAATCCTTGCAGTACCTGATTCACTGGAAGGGGTATGGACCTGAAGAGAGATCTTGGGTACCTGCCAGGGAGGTTCATGCTCCTAGACTTGTTTGAAAATTTCATTTAGAACACCCTGAAAAGCCATCGCCTGAAGTCTTGGGTCCGGTGGCCCCTCGTAAAAGGGGGGGTACTGTCACGGGGTTCCGAAGGTGCACTCGGTCCCCCATTGCCCGCAGAACTGTTGCTTAGCTTTGGGAATGAGGATCTGTGTTTGACCTCATTCCCAGGGCGGCTTTGCTGGCTGGGTGGCTCCCTGCTCCTAGTCTGCCTTGAGCGCCGAGCTGATCACTTGGTGCTCGACTGGTTAGTCTGTCGGTCATGTGACGCTGGCCACGTCACATGACCCTCACTCCCCACTATAAATACAGGCAGCCTGCTGGCCACAGGTTGCCTGTTAATTTAGGTTCCACCTGTGATTTGGTCTTTCCTGGCGTACTTACCTCCTGCTGAATTCTTGACGATCCTCTGCCTGCTCCTTGTGTACTTTGCTGCTCTCCTGGTATTCGACCCCGGCCTCCTCCTGAAGATCCTCTGCTGACTCCTTTGGTACTTCACGTCTCTCCTGGTATTTATGACCCCGGCTTCTCCTGACAATTCTCTGCTTGCTCCATTTGTACTTTGTAGCTTTCCTGGTATTGACTCGGTCCGTTCACGTCCTGTTGTTTGTCTGTCTGTCATCCCTGCACTTATTCCAAGTTAGCGATTGCCGTCCAGTTGTCCCCTGTCATTAGGACTCGAGGCAAGTAGGCAGGGCCAGGGGTAAGGGTGAAGCGCAGTGGTCACTTCCCTCCCCCCTGTGTGTGTGTGTGTGTACGTGACCGTTACAGGCATATTGGAAAGACATACAAATGAGCAGAATCTGCCTTGTTTTTCAGCTGAAAAACCATTTGCATGGAAAATTTGTGATCTACACTACTCATGAAAAGTGCCATCTATTGGATTCATAGTCTTATGGCAAGACTAATAGTCTTGTCATAAGACTATCAAACCAATAGATGGCGATGTTCATGAGTCATGAACAGCGCCATATATTGGTTTCATAGTCTTATGAGAAAACTATTAGTCTTGTCATAAAACTATGAATTCAATAGATGGTGCTGTTCATGACTACTGAATGTGATTAATCGGCAATGTAAAAATCATGTAATGCAAATTCGTAATGCGAAATACAGGTGTGGGTCACTTTGGTTACATTTTTCAAGCTAGTATAAGTTTCCTGAGACTGGAGGAAATGGTTGGCACGGCAGAGCATTAGAATAGCTTTATATGCAGATAGAGTCAAACGCTCAAATATATTTGCGATTGCGCTAATCGGCATTTATTAGAATATTTTATCGCACTACGTGCAACTTCACATTATAGTAGGTCTGACTTAATCTTGAATTCTCGATTATTTGCGAATATATAATGAATATTCTACAAAATATTTGTGAAATATCGCAAATTTGAATATAGCCCCTGCCAATGATTACTATAAAATGAGTAGTGTAGATCGTAAATTTTTATCGCAAACTTTCAATGCAAAAGGCTACACTAGTAGTCTTGTCATAAGACTATGAAACCAATAGATGGCACTGTTCATGAGTAGTGTAGATCACAAATTTTCCATACTAAAAAGAGCATTTCTACATGGAGGAACAAAAATACCAAACTTCAAAAAAGCTAAATTTAGCCAACTAAGAGAGGCCATAGGCCAAACTAACTGGGTCAAAGTCCTCAAAAATAAAAATACACAAAATGGGATATCTTTAAAAGCATCCTAAAATCTCATTGTGAGAGGTACATACCGTATGGGAATAAAAGGTTAAGGAACAAAACGAAACCAATGTGGATAAATAGAACTGTAAAGAAAGCAATAAATGACAAAAAGAAAACATAAATCACTAAAACAGGAGGGTAGCACGGAAGAACTGAAAAACTATTTTGGAAGTCAACATAAGTTTGATACAAGTTGATACACTTTGATGGACTTGGATGTGTTGGTGGGGGAGCAATGGACTACTGTCATCCTGGTGTAAATAGCAATGTCAATAGGCCTAACATCTGAATAAGCCTGAACATCTTGTTTTCATCCTGTCGTAAACAGCATCTGAATAAGACTGAACAGTTTGCTATTTCTTGTCGTAAAAGCTGCAACAATAGCAATGTGAATAAGCTTGACATCTGACTGATAAGAGAGGAAATGAGATAGGGTTCCTGTTTCCCCTGTCCTGATGACTCGAAACCAGCCCCTGCGGTGTTATACACAATGGACTGCGCATTTTTAATGGTGTAGGCATCCTGTCGGCCTTAAAAGGTCTGATTCTCAAGGAAGATTGGACAGACAGCTGTTGACATAGCTGAAACAATATGCCATGCCTCAGGCCCAAGGCAAACTACAAGGACACCAGCGCCATCTGCAGGAAGGTGGCACTTACTGCATCAAAATGAAGGAGTTGACTCTGATCAGATTACTGCAAGTTCATTGGATGAATGGTAATGAAGGAGGCCGGAAGATACTGGAGTAAGGGGTGGAATTGTGGGTATGAATGTGGTTCGATAAAAAAATAATTAAAAAAAAATATATATATATATATATATATATATATACAATACAGACCAAAAGTTTGGACACACCTTCTCATTCAAAGAGTTTTCTTTATTTTCATGACTATGAAGGCATCAAAACTATGAATTAACACATGTGGAATTATATACATAACAAACAAGTGTGAAACAACTGAAAATATGTCATATTCTAGGTTCTTCAAAGTAGCCACCTTTTGCTTTGATTACTGCTTTGCACACTCTTGGCATTCTCTTGATGAGCTTCAAGAGGTAGTCCCTTGAAATGGTCTTCCAACAGTCTTGAAGGAGTTCCTAGAGATGCTTAACACTTGTTGGCCCTTTTGCCTTCACTCTGCGGTCCAGCTCACCCCAAACCATCTCGATTGGGTTCAGGTCCGGTGACTGGGGAGGCCAGGTCATCTGGCGCAGCACCCCATCACTCTCCTTCATGGTCAAATAGCCCTTACTTTCAAGGTTTTCCCAATTTTTCGGCTGACTGACTGACCTTCATTTCTTAAAGTATTGATGGCCACTCGTTTTTTTTTACTTAGCTGCTTTTTTCTTGCCATAATACAAATTCTAACAGTCTATTTAGTAGGACTATCAGCTGTGTATCCACCTGACTTCTCCTCAACGCAACTGATGGTCCCAACCCCATTTATAAGGCAAGAAATCCCACTTATTAAACCTGACAGGGCACACCTGTTAAGTGAAAAACATTTCAGGGGACTACCTCTTGAAGCTCATCAAGAGAATGCCAAGAGTGTGCAAAGCATTAATCAAACCAAAAGGTGGCTACTTTGAAGAACCTAGAATATGACATATTTTCAGTTGTTTCACACTTGTTTGTTATGTATATAATTCCACATGTGTTAATTCATAGTTTTGATGCCTTCAGTGTGAATCTACAATTTTCGTAGTCATGAAAATAAAGAAAACTCTTTGAATGAGAAGGTGTGTCCAAACTTTTGGTCTGTACTGTGTATATATATATATATATATATATATATATATATATACACACACACACACTCAAAGGAACACCATACTAATACGGTGTTGGACCCCCTTTTGCCTTCAGAACTGCTTTAATTCTACGTGTCATTGATTCAGCAAGGTGCTGATAGCATTCTTTAGAAATGTTGGCCCATATTGATAGGATAGCATCTTGCAGTTGATGGAGATTTGAGGGATGCACATCCAGGGCACGAAGCTCCCGTTCCGCCACATCCCAAAGATGCTCTATTGGGTTGAGATCTGGTGACTGTGGGGGCCATTTTAGTACAGTGAACTCATTGTCATGTTCAAGCAACCAATTTGAAATTATTCAAGCTTTGTGACATGGTGCATTATCCTGCTGGAAGTAGCCATCAGACGATGGATACATGTTCTCATTCTGTTTACGTCAAATTCGGACTCTACCATTTGAATGTCTCAACAGAAATAGAGACTCATCAGACCAGGCAACATATTTCTAGTCTTCAACAGTCCAATTTTGGTGAGCTCGTGCAAATTGTAGCCTCTTTTTCCTATTTTTAGTGGAGATGAGTGGTACCCGGTGGGGTCTTCTGCTGTTGTAGCCCATCCGCCTCAAGGTTGTGCGTGTTGTGGCTTCACAAATGTTTTGCTGCATACCTCGGTTGTAACGAGTGGTTATTTCAGTCAACGTTGCTCTTCTATCAGCTTGAATCAGTCGGCCCATTCTCCTCTGACCTCTAGCATCCACAAGGTATTTTTGCCCACAGGACTGCCGCATACTGGATGTTTTTCCCTTTTCACACCATTCTTTGTAAACCCTAGAAATGGTTGTGCGTGAAAATCACAGTAACTGAGCAGATTGTGAAATACTCAGACCGGCACGTCTGGCACCAACAACCATGCCACGCTCAAAATTGCTTAAATTACCTTTCTTTCCCATTCTGACATTCAGTTTGGAGTTCAGGAGATTGTCTTGGCCGGGACCACACCCCTAAATGCATTGAAGCAGCTGCCATGTGATTGGTTGACTAGATAATTGCATTAATGAGAAATAGAACAGGTGTTCCTAATAATTCTTTAGGTGAGTGTATATACACTAGATCAATGGTAGTTAGATTAGATATATTCTTCTTTTGATTATTGGGAAGCTTGTACTAGGATTTATTAGTGATGTTTATATTCTTTTCAAATATAGGACATTGAAGGAAGGTTTGCTTTATACTCTGTTATCCATTTATCTTGTAACCTTTTATTTTACTTTTATTAATTAAATAAACCATTGCTTAAATCCGGATTCCTCATCTTTCAAAGAGCATACAAGGATAGTCAGCAGAAACCCTTGGATATACAACATTTGGCACCCCATACGGGACCGTGGAAAACAGCACTCTACGAAGGACCCAGACGTTTGATTATGCTTTATTCAGTTACTGAAAGATCAAGGAATATCCTGCATTGAGACCGGACCAAAACCTCTGCAAAGAAAGACATAACAATGGGAAGTATCATTGGTGGACAAGTAGCACGCTGGTTCGTGAATTCTAAGGAACACCTGAGACATCAACCTGAAGTTCGAGGTTATACTGCATCAGTAAAACGGACGCGTTTAATTGGTGAGTAGCAGTTCCTTTACTTGAATTGTATATATGTTATGTTATGTATGTTAGTAATAATCTATGAAGTTCAGGCCTGTGTATTTGTTGAATTATTAAGTGTTGCCGGCAAGTTAGGGTTAGTACCCTGTTGACTGAAGTGCTCATAGGATCTAAAGGAAAAAAAACTGACATCTCTGCGAAGAAAGTGAGGGAGAGAAAAGTCTGTGAACCTCATGTTAAGGGGAAGTAGCCTTATGCTTCAATAGGAGATCACTCTTGGCCTGGATCTTGGATCTGTAGTTGATCAGGTATATGAGATACGGTCAGTTAAGGATAGGTAAATCACGAGACTCTGATAGTGGTTTTGGAGTGTGATTACCATAGGAAGGATTTTATGAAATCTGTGTCCCTGGTGTTGTTTGTTTTGTAATGAATTAGTATTTACTAGTTGCAATACATTTGTGGTTTATTTATTTTTCTTTGTGAATTGTCATTTACTGACTGTAGTAAGTTAGTGGTATTTGTTTCTGTTGTCTGTATGAGTAAGTAAAATGGTAATTGTGAATAAATTAGTTCAAAAACATGCATCTGCTAGTTTTAAGATTTGTACAAACGATGCTTTAACACATCAGTTTAATGATATGATAAAGCAATGTGATGAGCAGAATGCAAATAGCAAACATAGAAAGTCGAATAAGAAAGCAAAGAAAGAGAAATTGGCTAATATGTTGTGCATGCTAATGAAAATGAAAGATTGCAGAGCAAAAGGAATTGCAGTGGTACTCTGAAAAGGCTCAGTTAAGGGGTGAGCTGGATAGAGTTGAACAGAGAATCACTGTGGCTATTGCTAGCGCTGGAAATGATGGTTGTGAGTGTGAAGATCTTAGAGAGGTAGTGGATAGGCTGGTTCAACAGAATTGTGATTTGGAAGATGAAATAGGGGAGTATGAGGAAAGATGTAGACTTAGAGATCTGCTAATTGCATCTTTAGAAGAGAAAGAAGCAAGGAATGATGATGTTGTAAAAGTACTTCAAGATCGGTTGCATGATGTTAATAAACAACTGTGTCATAAACAACATTGCAATATGACCATGAGATCACAGGAAAGCGCTAATAATTATTGTTGTGGTGATCAAACACAGGTGTACAGTTCCCCTGAGCAGGAGGAAAGAGATTGTAAATGGGGGGAGGAGCAGCCTATTTGCACTGCAGATGGGCCACAATCAACCCCAGATCATAGTTCCTCTCTATTTACTCCTGTGTCAGATGGAAGCAGACAAAGATGAGATAGTTTGCATATTCATGGTAGCAATCATATCCAATCCACAACACTCTCTATACAGGATAAAACAAACCTATGCAAATATTGGGGAAATTTGATACAAGTGCTTCACCCATTAATCTTTTTAACAGGCTGGAAGCTGTGGTTACGCAGTATAATCTCAACAATAGGGATGCATGTGCCTTGTTTAGGGTATGGATCCCATCTCAGCTTTGTGAGAAGTAGCAGCCTCCTGTGGGCACTCACAAAGGATTATCTGCGGAACTCAATTCCAACTGGGGAAATGCAAATGTAGGCTGAAAGAGTTGCAGAGAGTAATGGGAGAAAGAGATACTAGAGGTACCAATGCCCTAGAGAATGCAAAATTAAGGAGAGGGGATGACCTAATCATTTTCTGTAGTGAGTATTTGACCCTATTTCCTGACAACAGCAGTTTTCTTTATTCAATGGCTAATAAATGCACATTTGTTGACTACCCAACAAAGGTTGCCTTAAGGAACGCAAATTCCTATCAAGCCTTTCAAAATATTTTAAAGGACTGGATTCAGGAGACTTGTAATGACAACAAACCTCAGAAGAGAATATCAGAAGTAGTTAAGAATGAAGGCAAAGTAAGATTTATGGGGAAGTGCTACAAATGTGGAAATACAGGTCATACTATGAGAGAATGCAGAAGTAGTAGGAAAGGCAACAATGACAGAGCTTTTATTCCAAGAAAACAGCAGCAAAAGCAAGGATTAAATAATGCAGCTGATGGAGTACCTCAGCCTCCTGAAGCTACATTGTATGGTTCACTTTTGAAAGAAATCAGGAGGATAGGAAAAGCAATAGCGGAGTTGCCAGAGGAATTTAAGGCCCCAAATCCTTATGTAAAACAATAGGGATGTCAGGCCCCTGTGTTGTCCCTTGTGTGCCAGCTAGATAGGGACAAAGGCGGTAGACCACATATCCAGGGTGCGGTAGGGGGCCATCGTACAAATATTTTAATGGATACGGGGGCATCGGTAAGTTTGACAAAACTGGATTTGACCATGAATCCTAGAGGTAAAAGTATTTTTCTAAGAGGCTTTGGTGGACAATTGGTACCTTCTAGGCAATCTGTACCGGTAGCTATAAGCATGGGAAACCTAGGTGTGGAGCATAGTTTATACTTGTCTCCAACACATGAGGGTACTATCATTGGATCAGATGTAATGAGGGAACATGGGCTCATTGTTGATCTGTGTAACTGGATGTTGTGGAATGCAGAGATTCTTAAAAATATCAGACCACTATCCGGCGCTGCAGGCATAGAAATCAGTCCTTGAGGTAAGTAAGATTCTTTTTATTAAAGTCAACGCGTTTCAAGGGCAAAGGCCCCCTTCGTCAGGACAATATACAGAATAAAGATACACTTGTAATCAGGTTATTTAAAACACTGTTTTGGCGGGTTAAAAAGGGGGAGGTTCAGGGGGTGGGGTGGGCGTGTTTAGTATAATGAGCCTGTTTGCCGATATCTTCTAGTGATCTGCGGCAATAGATGTTAAATGCCTGACACTTACTGTGAACATCAGCGCAGTGTCCGACACTTACTGTGATGTGCAGGTGGTCTGATTGCATACAAGTTTCAACCTTAGGTTTCACAATACACATAGTGATATATTTTGATACATTTGATACATTGTATGAACACATTTGCTATTACTTGAGATGATGTGTTCAGGGTTACAGCTGCACTGCTGACTGCTGACTCCACACTAGGTCAGCACCGCAGTGAACATTGTTCCTTCCTATAGCGCTGAGGGCATATCGTGCTCCCTGCTTTTATTACACAGCAGCTCGCCTGTCGGTTATTCTTGTGAGATCTCCTGGCTCCTCCTGCCTGCTGTCACATTCAGAACTGCCTGATCTCTCAGACCAAGACCCTCAACGTCCACAGATCGGTATGATAGGGCGCTGGTGTTCATATTTGCTTAGTTCTCTATGTTAAATTTGTGCAGTCGCTCCTAGGATATATCGATTTAGGGGGCTCTGAATATACCAGAACGCCAGAATGCAATATATGCAGTCACTCCTAGGATATACCAATTAGGGGGTTCTGAATCCTTGTTCCCAAGGCATGACATGATTTGAGCACGTGTGGCAAATGGGGTATCTTCATTTCTTTACAGATACATATGTATATATATATATATATATATACACACATACACACATACACATATATATACATACACATACATACACAAAACTGCCAGGCCATGAGGTGCACTTATCATAAGCCGGCCATTTATATAAGGTGCAGTGGTATAAATAATAAATAATACCCTTTATGACCAGCTGTGGTCTCTTTGGGGAAATGGGTAAATTCTATTCGATTTAAAAGAGTAAAAGGAACTCTTATAAAATGCAGGATATGATTAAATTATAAATTATAATATATATATATAGAGAATAAAGATATATATAGAGAATAAGAACCAAAATACACATAAAAATAGAGACATCTGTTAGTATTACAATCATGGCTATAAATATAGTCCCAATGCTATCATTATGTCCCAGTAATTATAATGAGATGTATCGCAAGATCTCTAGCTGATCCCTTATTTGTAGACATGATGGGTGTACTCCAATAGGGCAGGGTTGTATGACGTATTTTCTGGTGCGCGTATATCAGGATACGTTCAATGGGACCAGACATATTGATATACATATATATATATATTTTGTAGTCCAATATATATAAAAAAATCAATAAAATAATGACTAGTATGGGGAAATTAATACTGATAATAATAATAATAAAAAAATATATATAAATATATATTTTTTAAAAATTCTAAAAAAATATTTTAAAAGAATAAAAAAATAAGCTGGATAATAAATACATATAAATGGTGCATACATGACTACGTCCGTATATAAATATTGTATAGGTGTTGTGGTGTATATTCACCATGCTTCCATTAATAAATTATTAGCCCTAGTTCTTTGAGATGTTGACCAGATATATGTCTCTCTATACACACGTGTGTAGGGATGCACACACGCGCACACAGTCATATATAAGCGCCTGTCTGGGCGTGTAAGTTGAATTGATGTGTGTTGGCTAGCCCTTAACCTCTATATGTATATTGTTTATCATAGGATGGTCTCATTAATTTCGTTCAGGCCTCGTGGGCTTAGTGTGTCTAATTGGTATATCCAATAAACTTCCCTTTTTTGTAATCTTTCAAAGCGGTTAAAAGGATTCTCCGGTATGAAATCGATTGGGGTAATTTTAATCGCGTGTTTTTCTTTTTCCGGTGTGGATGCGCAATGTCTGGACACCCCGTGTTTCAGATACTGTTTGCGGATATTGTACCTATGTTGGTTCACCCGACAGTGGAGGGCTTGGGTGGTGCGGCCCACATATTGCAGGCCGCATCCGCATTCAATGAGGTAGATGACGTAGGTGGAATGGCAAGTGAGGTGATGTTTTATGGGAAATGATGTGCCATTGCAATTGGAAGTAAAGGAAGTTTGTTTGTGCATAATAATTTTACAGCACAGGCAATTCTTAGCTCCGCACCTATAGCTCCCTTTTTCCTTTCCCCGGCTCGGTTCGCCTACCTCTATCCTTTGGGTATGTTGTTTGGGTTTGCTTGGGGCTAATATATTTTTTATGGTAGGTGCTCGTCTATATGTAATTTTCGGTATTGTGGGTAGGTATTTTGCTATATATGGATCTTGTAGAAGGATATGCCAGTGATTTCTCAGGATTTTTTGTATCTTTGTATTGGATGTATTGTATTGTGTAATGAACCGGACTATTTCTATAGGATCCTGTTGTTTAGTGGCGATTGATAGGCATTCCTCTTGTGACTGTAGGCTGCTCTTTTTTATGGCGTCTTGAACTAATTTTTTGGGGTAGCCCTTGTCACGGAACCTATTTTCAAGAATTTTGGTCTGGGTTTTAAAGTCCTCATTTTTTGTGCAGTTGCGTCTGATCCTTTTGCATTGGCTGTAAGGTATATTTTGAAGCCACTTTTTGTGATGGAAACTGGAATAGTGGATATAGCTGTTGGTGTCCACTGTTTTGAAGTATGTTTTCGTGCTTAGACGGTTATTGCGGCATGAGATGATGATGTCTAAAAATTCTATCTCTACTTTGTTGTAATTTGGAGTAAAGGAAATTCCCCAGTTGGTGTTATTGAGGGAGCTGCAGAAATTTTTTGCCATATCTTCATTCCCATCCCAGATGATGAACAAGTCATCGATATATCCTTTATAATACACGATCTGTTTGTGACACTCTGGGTGGTTAGTTATAAATTTTTCCTCAAATTCCCCCATAAATAGGTTTGCGAACGCCGGCGCTACTCGCGTCCCCATGGCGGTTCCTTTGCGCTGATGGTAGACCGCATTATGGTATATGAAATAGTTATTCTGGAGGATAAAGCGTAGGCTCTCCAGAAGAAATTCTATTTGGGGTGATGTTAGCGTATCATCTTTTTCTAGTGTTGTTTTTACACATTCTATTCCTATGTCGTGTTCGATATTGGAATAGAGGGCTGTCACATCCATGGTAAGTAGGCCATATGTATCTTTCCACTCTATTTGTTTTAATTCTCGGATGAGTTGGCTCGAATCATGCAAGTAGCTTGGTAATTTCTTTACATATGATTGTAAATATATATCCATAAACTGTGATAAATTACTGGTCGCGCATTTTGTATTGGATACGATGGGTCTGCCGGGTGGGTTTTGTATATTTTTGTGTATTTTGGGTAAATGGTAAAAATATGGGGTGCATGGTGTTTTGGGGGACAGAAAATTACGTTCTTTTTTATTTATATACCCTTTCTCATATGCATTTTTTACAAGGGAATTTAATTTCTTTGTAGTTTCAGGAAATGGATCATATGGAATACGTTCATAATAGGTGTCACTGAGAATATTTTGTGCCTCTTTTTCATAGTCATCATAATTCTGTATGACCAGTCCCCCTCCCTTATCCGCAGGTCGAATGATCAATTCATCATTCTTTTTTAGTGCATCTAATGCTCTGCGTTCATGGTATGTTAAATTCCCTTTGGATGTATAGGTTTTATCAGTTTTTGTTCCATTGGCCAGTTTCTTCAGGTCTGTGGATACAAGATCAAAGAAGGTCGGGATACAGTGTCCCTGACTATACAGTGGGAAAAAGTTGGATTTGGGTCGGACCTCAATATGTTTATAGTTGTATGTTTCCATTTGTTGGATTTCTCCATTGTTTCCTATGGTCTCCTTATCCTTATAGCTGACCGATGTCTCTCTTGTTTTTTGGGGGGGTGGTTTGTTCTTCTCTACATCAAAATGTCTCTTAATCGTTAGATTGCGCCTGAATTTCTGGATATCCATGAATAGGCCTAGAGAGTCGACCTGATTTTGAGGGCAAAAAGACAATCCTTTTTGTAAAAGGTTATTTTCATGAGCTGTGAGCGTATGTGTGGATAAATTGAATATTTTCACCGTAGGTATTTCTCCAACGGGGATGGGGGGCTCATGTTTCTTTATACCACTCTTCCTTTTTTGGTGTTGTCCTCCTCTCTTTCCTCGTGTTCTAGTTTTCTTTTTATTTTTGGGAAATACTGGGTGATCGGTACATTTGGTTTTACAGGGGGGTGGGGGGGGATATGTCTTTGCCCCTAAAAAAGAGACACTTGGTGTGTGGGACTGTCTAGCGTGGTTTAGAAAGGGTACATATTTTTTTTAGAATTTTTAAAAAAAATATATTTATATATATTTTTTTATTATTATTATCAGTATTAATTTCCCCATACTAGTCATTATTTTATTGATTTTTTTATATATATTGGACTACAAAATATATATATATATGTATATCAATATGTCTGGTCCCATTGAACGTATCCTGATATACGCGCACCAGAAAATACGTCATACAACCCTGCCCTATTGGAGTACACCCATCATGTCTACAAATAAGGGATCAGCTAGAGATCTTGCGATACATCTCATTATAATTACTGGGACATAATGATAGCATTGGGACTATATTTATAGCCATGATTGTAATACTAACAGATGTCTCTATTTTTATGTGTATTTTGGTTCTTATTCTCTATATATATCTTTATTCTCTATATATATATATATTATAATTTATAATTTAATCATATCCTGCATTTTATAAGAGTTCCTTTTACTCTTTTAAATCGAATAGAATTTACCCATTTCCCCAAAGAGACCACAGCTGGTCATAAAGGGTATTATTTATTATTTATACCACTGCACCTTATATAAATGGCCGGCTTATGATAAGTGCACCTCATGGCCTGGCAGTTTTGTGTATGTATGTGTATGTATATATATGTGTATGTGTGTGTATATATATATATATATACATATGTATATGTAAAGAAATGAAGATACCCCATTTGCCACACGTGCTCAAATCATGTCATGCCTTGGGAACAAGGATTCAGAACCCCCTAATTGGTATATCCTAGGAGTGACTGCATATATTGCATTCTGGCGTTCTGGTATATTCAGAGCCCCCTAAATCGATATATCCTAGGAGCGACTGCACAAATTTAACATAGAGAACTAAGCAAATATGAACACCAGCGCCCTATCATACTGATCTGTGGACGTTGAGGGTCTTGGTCTGAGAGATCAGGCAGTTCTGAATGTGACAGCAGGCAGGAGGAGCCAGGAGATCTCACAAGAATAACCGACAGGCGAGCTGCTGTGTAATAAAAGCAGGGAGCACGATATGCCCTCAGCGCTATAGGAAGGAACAATGTTCACTGCGGTGCTGACCTAGTGTGGAGTCAGCAGTCAGCAGTGCAGCTGTAACCCTGAACACATCATCTCAAGTAATAGCAAATGTGTTCATACAATGTATCAAATGTATCAAAATATATCACTATGTGTATTGTGAAACCTAAGGTTGAAACTTGTATGCAATCAGACCACCTGCACATCACAGTAAGTGTCGGACACTGCGCTGATGTTCACAGTAAGGGCTCATTCAGACGGCCGTATGCTGTCCGCAAAAATACTGAATGCTATCCGTTTTTTTGCGGATCCGCAAAAAAACGGATCTGCAAAAAAACGGATAGCATTCAGTATTTTTGCGGACCCATAGACTTCAATGGGGCCATGTCCTGATTTTCACGGACAAGTATAGGACATGTTTCATTTTTTTTGCGGATCCGCAAAAAAACGGATAGCATTCAGTATTTTTGCGGACAGCATACGGCCGTCTGAATGAGCCCTAAGTGTCAGGCATTTAACATCTATTGCCGCAGATCACTAGAAGATATCGGCAAACAGGCTCATTATACTAAACACGCCCACCCCACCCCCTGAACCTCCCCCTTTTTAACCCGCCAAAACAGTGTTTTAAATAACCTGATTACAAGTGTATCTTTATTCTGTATATTGTCCTGACGAAGGGGGCCTTTGCCCTTGAAACGCGTTGACTTTAATAAAAAGAATCTTACTTACCTCAAGGACTGATTTCTATGCCTGCAGCGCCGGATAGTGGTCTGATATTTTTAAGAATCTCTGCATACCTATTTCCCTGGAACCTTTGGACAGGAAAAGACCCAGGCAGCAGCACGGCATCCCCTAATGCTGGTGGGGAAATATACCAGCTAAGGCACATCCAGCTGTTGTGACTATTCACAACAAAATCCGGTAAGCGCAATACGCACCATAATTTTATATTTTATATAAGGCGGTACCGCACATGAGGCGCTGTGTTTTTTCTTTTCTCCTTTCTCTGGATGTTGTGGAAAGGATCACGATATAAAGGCTGCCTTAAAATGGTTACTGATAACTATGGAATTGCTGCGATCAAGGGTGCAGAGTCTCTAGACCCTGCTGCATTGTTAAAAACGGAGGATAAACGATTGGCTAATATCTTGTGGCAACATAACAAAGTGTGGGCAACATCAAAAACTCAGTGTGGCAAAGTATCAAATATGATGGTGATAGTAGAAGGCCCAGATCCCCCTCCCCAGAGGCAATACAAGATACCACCTGAGTCAATTTCATATATCAAAAACACAATTGAGGAATTGCTGGTCCAAAATGTAATCAGGGAATGCCAGTCTACAAACAATGCCCCTTTATGGCCCGTTCGGAAACCAAATGGGTGGCGCCCTACTCTAGACTACAGGGCATTAAACAAGTGTACCCCTCCCGTTACAAATGTTGTCGCCAAAATGCCCGACATAATGATAACACTTAAGCCATCTTCCATGGTGTACTCATCAATAGACATCTCAAATGGGTATTTTTCAATTCCTATTCATCCTGATTGCCAATACAAATTTGCATTTACATTTCAAGGGAAACAATACACATTTTGTCGGTTGCCACAGGGTTTCAAATCCAGTTCAACATACTTCCATAAATGCATGGTTGGAATATTGTTGTCATTTTCGGAGCCTGACTGTATTGTGCAATATGTGGATGACATATTGCTCCAAACTGACAACAAGGAAAAACACTACGTGTTACTAAATGAGTTGTTGAGACTTCTTGAAGATGCAGGCCTTAAGCTAAATCCTATGAAGGCCCAGTTAATAAAGGAATCGGTGACATTTTTGGGAGCCATAGTTTCAAAAGGAGGGAGGATTCCTGACCCTAACAAGTGTGAAACTATACAGAAGTTGCCGAGTCCAAACACAAAAACAGCCCTTAGGCAGGTTTTAGGGATGGTTGGATTTTGTAGGGACTTCATAGAGGGATTTGCTGAGAAAGCTAATCCGCTCTATGAACTCCTGAAAGGAGAGGCACGGGAAGCAGACCCCCTTGAGTGGATGCAAGAGCATGAGGGAGCGTTTGTTAGACTGAAGATCAGCCTCACTCAGGCACCTGCTCTAAGCAATCCAAACCCAGATTTACCCTTTGCAATACAGGTCAATGCCTCCAAAATAGCAATTACGGCTGTGTTGCTACAAGAGGCAAGGAAAATGGGTTCCTGTTGGATACCTATCAAGGTTATTGAGTCCTGTGGAAATAGGATTTGAGGACTGTGTCAGAAATCTTTTGGCAGTATACTGGGCAGTTATAGCTACAGAACACATAGTGAGGTTTGCCAAGATCATCATAAAAACACCTCACCCTCCCGTCAAGATGCTCTTGGAGCGGACCCTCAGTGGAGTGTTATCTCAAAGGGTAGCCAGTTGGCTGGTAGATCTGAAACCAAGTAACATCACTGTAGCACATAGTACCACCTATGTGCTGCCACAACTGATGCAATACGAAGGTGAGAAACATGATTGTGGAGAGATGCATAAGACTAAGACACAGGAAGTATTCAAATTGACAGCAGGAAAGGCAGATCTGAAAATTTGGGTGGATGGATCTAGGTATTGGGAAGAAGGACAGTTTCACATGGGGTACGCCATGTGGTGTCCACAAACCAATGAACAAATTCTCATTAAGTGCCCAAGAAATTTCTCCGCTCAAAGAGCAGAATTGGAAGCGGTAAGAGAAGTCATTTTTCACTTTCAAGAAAAATCAAGTTTTAGGGCGAGCACTCAACACTAGCACCAATAGAATAGGGATAAAATATTTATTAAATCACAATTTGGAACACGTGTACATTTCAATAAAATAAAGGGATAAAATACATACAAAATACCACATATAGGGATAAGAGTCGTGACAGTGACTAGTCAAGAAACTTGGATACTGTATGGAATCTAACACTTGTGGTGGAACAGCTAATAAGTATTCAGCCAGCACAATAGAATGTAGCCAAGGGCATATATCCCATGTGCAGATGATTTGATCAATCAATCGTGCTGGCTTGTATCCGCGGCTCCAATGTTGATAACGTAGCAGCAACTAAACGCAACAATTGTTCCTATGGTGTGAACACAGGCTACAATGTCCTTCAATAGCGATAGTAGATAATGATAGCTGATATATGCGGCTCCAATGATGATGACGTAATGGAGCGGCTAAGTTCAACAATTGCCGCTAGTGATTAAACACAAGTTTCACTGTCCTTTAACAGTAATAGTACGGTCTAGTAGCCGTACACATTCAATAGTATGCCTGATCGCATACAAACTGCAACTGTAACGTTCCTACCTTCCTCTTTGATCAATAGCGAGGACGTCTCTGTGGACGTGTGCGGTGGGTAAGCTGCAGGTGGATCGTTCCGGCGTCTGGATAGTGACTGCTGTAATTCGCTGTCTCCAGATATCGCGGGATTACGGAAGCAGTAGGTGTCCTGGATAGCCCAAAGCGCTGTTCGGCAAATAATATGTTTGGCGTCCTAGAAATCCATATTCCTCCGATTTAAATTGAAGTTTGCATGGCCATGCATAAGATGCGGAGGTGCTTCTGTTACAGGTGTGCGGCCCAGACGCGTTTCGGGAACTCCTTCCCTTCGTCAGTGGTACTGCAACACCTGTCATACTCCGCCTTTTATATCTTCAACTTGCCTGAAATCCTGAATCACTTGATTAACTTTCAGCTGAAATAAATCTCCTGCGTTTCTTCATGCGTTTTCAGTGCGGTTTTTTTGTAAACTTGTATGCGTTTTTTCATACTATACATTGTTCATGACATTCTACATGTCCTACAGAGATCCAATTTGTAGTTTCATACTGCTCAAGAGTAATATACTCATTATACTGCATAAATGGCACAAAATGATATTATCTTACTTCATAATTAAACGCACTGGATATAATCTTACTTATGCACTATCCTATATGATGCACAATGCAAATAAATAAAGAAATAAAAAACTATAATCATACAAAATGTATATACATATACACTATGTGTACACATATATACGTATATGCATATCACACGTTTTTAAAATCCGATAAAACTACCAAAATACAAAGCAATGTGTAATCCATATTTTAAATATTGTAAGTGGTGCAATATCTTGATAGATAAATTACTAAAACGACTTATAAAAATGTAAAATATATAAAAAATAAATATACATAAAAAAGGTTGAGAGAGAGATCCAAGGGCTGTTTTATAAAAAGGCGCTCATTCAGGTAGATTTCAGATGTACAGATATTGATGGTTGGACTGTACCTCATTATCTAGATGTGTATGAGACTGGGGGCCCACACCCGAGTCCGCGACACAGTGTCGATAAACGACCAAACTGAGTCGCAAGAGTCAGAACGGGGGCACCCAGTCTACAAGAATCCAAAGATCTCCAAGTCAGCATTCAAACCTACTGGCAACAGAGATCCAAACTGGTATATATGTTTGGATTCTATCCTGGACATTTGTTTGATGTAATCTCCCCCACGCCAGTGTTTGACCACCTTCTCCAGTGCCGTGAATACCAGGCCGGAGGGATCTTTGTTATGTATATCTTTATAGTGCTTTGATAGACAATGTTTATCATAGCCTTTCCTTATGTTAGCTATATGCTCAGCCAGTCTGGTTTTCAAGGGGCGTTTTGTTCTCCCTATATATTGTCTCCTACAGGGGCACTGGATAAGGTAGACAACTCCTGGCGTGTTGCAAGTTAGGCAGTCCTTAATCTCCCACATAAATTTGTTTTGTGATGAGGAGATATTGGTGGTTTTTCTAGGTGTGGGGTTGACCTTACACGCCATACACTTCCCACACTTAAAAAAGCCTTTTAAATTCATCCAGGAGCCCAGAATTGTATTCTCCTTTTTCGTTATTTTGGATGTTTTAATTGATGGGGCTATTTTTAGGCCTAAATTGGGTGCCTTAGTAAATATTAATGCCGGGGTAGTTGATAATAGATGTCCTATCTTTTTATCACTAAGCAGATGATGCCAGTGGGTTTTAATGATTTTCTGTAATCGTTTGTGACTATTGTTAAATGGGAGAATAATTTTATTATTGATAGCTTCACTATCTTGTGATTCATCAGTTCTATCCGTCTTGTTCATGAAAAAGGTGCCTCTATCCAATTTTCTAGTTTTTTCTAGAGCTGAATTGATCACCCTTTCGGGATATTGTCTCTCCATGAATTGATCTTTCATCTTAATCGCTTCTACCTCAAAATCATCGTCCTGTGTACAATTTCTTTTTATTCTGCGAAACTGGCCATATGGCACATTCAGCAGCCAGGTTGGTAGATGACAGCTCGAAAATTGTATAAAGCTATTTTTTGCGGTAGGCTTCGATAATGTATTGCATATATATCTTTGTTCTACTGGTTTTATTTTTAGATCCAAAAATTCTGTCTCCTCTGCAATACTTACAGTAAATCTCAAATTCAATTGATTTTGATTAATTTCTTGCAGGAAAGAATCTAATTCTTCTCTACTTTTATTCCAAATAAAAATGACATCATCTATAAATCTCCGCCATAGGACCAGATCCACCCCCAGCCTGGGCTTGATGGTGTTAAATTCCCATTCTGCCAAAAAAAGGTTGGCATAGCTGGGGGCGAATCTGGTTCCCATGGCGGTCCCACACTTCTGTAAATAAAAGTTGCCTTCAAAATAAAAATAATTGTGGGTCAAAATATAATTTATACCCTCTAAGATGAAATCAATACATGCTTCATTCATTGATCCATCTCTCCTAAGTTGTTCCCCTACTGCTAATATACCTTGTTGATGGTCAATCACTGTGTACAGTGACTGAACATCAAGAGTTCCCATGATCCACCCTGGCTCAGTGCGCATTTCTTCCAGTATCTTAATAATGTGGGTTGTGTCCTTGATATAGGAAGATGTTTTCTTAACAACCGGTTGTATCTGTACATCTATGAATTTAGACAGATTAGATGATATTGAGCCAATTCCCGAGACTATCGGTCGGCCTGGTGGTTTTTCCAGGCTTTTATGCACTTTGGGGAGACAGTAGAAGACTGGTAGTCTCCTCTGTGTCCCCAGAATGAAGTCATATTCTTGTTTCGAAATTATTGTAAGTTCCAGACCTTTTGTACACAATAGTTTCAGGTCTTGCTCAAAACCCTCCAATGGATCATTTTTTAATGGGGAATATGTCTCAATATCTGTTAGTTGGCGTAGACATTCTTCGTTGTAGTCTACTGTATTAAGAACAACCACTGCCCCCCCCTTTATCTGCAGGCCGTATTGTAATGGCCTCAGTTTCTTGTAACTGTCTAATAGCATAGTGTTCTTGTTTCGTCAGATTATTCTGGTATATCGATCCTACTTTCAATTTACGTATGTCCTCTTCCACATTTTTCTGGAAGGTAGCCATTTCTGCGCTAATTTCATTCCTGGGAAAAAATGTGGATTTATTTTTCAATATGGGTTTGCTTAGGTCTACGGGTATATTTCTAATTATTGGATTTTTTAGAAAGTGCTTTTTTAAACATATATTTCTAATGTATTTTTGGATCCCTATGTAAGCGGAAAATTTATCCAATTTTTCAGTTGGCGCAAATTTCAGACCTTTTTCTAATAGCTTAATTTGTGGTTTAGTGAGAATCATTGAGCTTAAATTAATTATTGTAGTGTTAGTGTTAGTTAGTGTCTCCTGTGGTATCTTGTTCTTTCTAGAACTTCTTCTGGTTTTTTTCGTGCCTCTGTGTGATCCTGATAGTGGTTTTTCCGTGAGTCCCTCTGATTCCTGGAGGGATATATATTGTGATCTCTGCCTTGGGGATTGTGGTGTTGGTGATTTTCTAAACTCTGTGTTGAATAATGATTTTTGTGTCTTAAGTTGTATCTGTGTGTTGGAGATTCCTGATTGTGTGTTGGGGGAGTGTGTTCTCTGTGTCTTATTCGTGTCTTGTGATGTGCTGGGGTGTGGTCTAAAAAATGTTGGTTGGATAATTGATCATATCAGTTGTTAACCGTTACCGCATAACTATTTTGTAGATTTTCTTCTTCTCTTTCATTAATAGTAATTAAGGGATTATCGTCAGATACACTTGGATGATCCCTACTTTTTTCTGTCTGATGATTCCTATGGAGGTTCAGATGTTTCCTCCCTTTTCTGTTTATTATTTCACTCTCTATCCTATCCAAACCCCTACATAGTCTTTCCTGCCAGTTCTCAAATTCTGCATTTCTAGGCAGCTTCTCAATCTGTTCTTTAAGACTAGTAATTTTAACATTGACATCGCCCAATATCTCCATCCTCCTTTTAATAATTAATTTAATCAGCGACACTGAGTTTGAAGCCAATAGGGCATTCCATTCCTCCTCAAATTTTTCGCTGATTAAATCTTGGGCAGGAATTATATTACCTGAAAGGCCTTTGGGTATGTCATTATTCTCTAAATATTGTTGGAGAGACCTAATCTCCCAGTGTTGTCTTAATTGTTTGTGTAGAAGTCCCTGTACTTCACGAAAAATATCTGACATATTTCTATCTCCCGACTGAGCACCCTTCGTATCATTGAACCTATAGGTCTCAGCTCTCAACCTTTTGGCTTCTAAATGGTGCCAAATGTCCATGATCCCGTCTGAAGGAGCTCACACAAAGGGTGATTAAATAGTGGAATCGAAAACTCAAAGATGGTGGCTCACCTCAGGCGGGGTTCTGGATGAAGGTGCTGCTAGCCCAGACTAGAGGAACACCCCTCCTCTAATGACGTGTGTAAAGAAAAATCAAGTTTTAGGGCGAGCACTCAACACTAGCACCAATAGAATAGGGATAAAATATTTATTAAATCACAATTTGGAACACGTGTACATTTCAATAAAATAAAGGGATAAAATACATACAAAATACCACATATAGGGATAAGAGTCGTGACAGTGACTAGTCAAGAAACTTGGATACTGTATGGAATCTAACACTTGTGGTGGAACAGCTAATAAGTATTCAGCCAGCACAATAGAATGTAGCCAAGGGCATATATCCCATGTGCAGATGATTTGATCAATCAATCGTGCTGGCTTGTATCCGCGGCTCCAATGTTGATAACGTAGCAGCAACTAAACGCAACAATTGTTCCTATGGTGTGAACACAGGCTACAATGTCCTTCAATAGCGATAGTAGATAATGATAGCTGATATATGCGGCTCCAATGATGATGACGTAATGGAGCGGCTAAGTTCAACAATTGCCGCTAGTGATTAAACACAAGTTTCACTGTTCTTTAACAGTAATAGTACGGTCTAGTAGCCGTACACATTCAATAGTATGCCTGATCGCATACAAACTGCAACTGTAACGTTCCTACCTTCCTCTTTGATCAATAGCGAGGACGTCTCTGTGGACGTGTGCGGTGGGTAAGCTGCAGGTGGATCGTTCCGGCGTCTGGATAGTGACTGCTGTAATTCGCTGTCTCCAGATATCGCGGGATTACGGAAGCAGTAGGTGTCCTGGATAGCCCAAAGCGCTGTTCGGCAAATAATATGTTTGGCGTCCTAGAAATCCATATTCCTCCGATTTAAATTGAAGTTTGCATGGCCATGCATAAGATGCGGAGGTGCTTCTGTTACAGGTGTGCGGCCCAGACGCGTTTCGGGAACTCCTTCCCTTCGTCAGTGGTACTGCAACACCTGTCATACTCCGCCTTTTATATCTTCAACTTGCCTGAAATCCTGAATCACTTGATTAACTTTCAGCTGAAATAAATCTCCTGCGTTTCTTCATGCGTTTTCAGTGCGGTTTTTTTGTAAACTTGTATGCGTTTTTTCATACTATACATTGTTCATGACATTCTACATGTCCTACAGAGATCCAATTTGTAGTTTCATACTGCTCAAGAGTAATATACTCATTATACTGCATAAATGGCACAAAATGATATTATCTTACTTCATAATTAAACGCACTGGATATAATCTTACTTATGCACTATCCTATATGATGCACAATGCAAATAAATAAAGAAATAAAAAACTATAATCATACAAAATGTATATACATATACACTATGTGTACACATATATACGTATATGCATATCACACGTTTTTAAAATCCGATAAAACTACCAAAATACAAAGCAATGTGTAATCCATATTTTTGAGGTAGAAGCGATTAAGATGAAAGATCAATTCATGGAGAGACAATATCCCGAAAGGGTGATCAATTCAGCTCTAGAAAAAACTAGAAAATTGGATAGAGGCACCTTTTTCATGAACAAGACGGATAGAACTGATGAATCACAAGATAGTGAAGCTATCAATAATAAAATTATTCTCCCATTTAACAATAGTCACAAACGATTACAGAAAATCATTAAAACCCACTGGCATCATCTGCTTAGTGATAAAAAGATAGGACATCTATTATCAACTACCCCGGCATTAATATTTACTAAGGCACCCAATTTAGGCCTAAAAATAGCCCCATCAATTAAAACATCCAAAATAACGAAAAAGGAGAATACAATTCTGGGCTCCTGGATGAATTTAAAAGGCTTTTTTAAGTGTGGGAAGTGTATGGCGTGTAAGGTCAACCCCACACCTAGAAAAACCACCAATATCTCCTCATCACAAAACAAATTTATGTGGGAGATTAAGGACTGCCTAACTTGCAACACGCCAGGAGTTGTCTACCTTATCCAGTGCCCCTGTAGGAGACAATATATAGGGAGAACAAAACGCCCCTTGAAAACCAGACTGGCTGAGCATATAGCTAACATAAGGAAAGGCTATGATAAACATTGTCTATCAAAGCACTATAAAGATATACATAACAAAGATCCCTCCGGCCTGGTATTCACGGCACTGGAGAAGGTGGTCAAACACTGGCGTGGGGGAGATTACATCAAACAAATGTCCAGGATAGAATCCAAACATATATACCAGTTTGGATCTCTGTTGCCAGTAGGTTTGAATGCTGACTTGGAGATCTTTGGATTCTTGTAGACTGGGTGCCCCCGTTCTGACTCTTGCGACTCAGTTTGGTCGTTTATCGACACTGTGTCGCGGACTCGGGTGTGGGCCCCCAGTCTCATACACATCTAGATAATGAGGTACAGTCCAACCATCAATATCTGTACATCTGAAATCTACCTGAATGAGCGCCTTTTTATAAAACAGCCCTTGGATCTCTCTCTCAACCTTTTTTATGTATATTTATTTTTTATATATTTTACATTTTTATAAGTCGTTTTAGTAATTTATCTATCAAGATATTGCACCACTTACAATATTTAAAATATGGATTACACATTGCTTTGTATTTTGGTAGTTTTATCGGATTTTAAAAACGTGTGATATGCATATACGTATATATGTGTACACATAGTGTATATGTATATACATTTTGTATGATTATAGTTTTTTATTTCTTTATTTATTTGCATTGTGCATCATATAGGATAGTGCATAAGTAAGATTATATCCAGTGCGTTTAATTATGAAGTAAGATAATATCATTTTGTGCCATTTATGCAGTATAATGAGTATATTACTCTTGAGCAGTATGAAACTACAAATTGGATCTCTGTAGGACATGTAGAATGTCATGAACAATGTATAGTATGAAAAAACGCATACAAGTTTACAAAAAAACCGCACTGAAAACGCATGAAGAAACGCAGGAGATTTATTTCAGCTGAAAGTTAATCAAGTGATTCAGGATTTCAGGCAAGTTGAAGATATAAAAGGCGGAGTATGACAGGTGTTGCAGTACCACTGACGAAGGGAAGGAGTTCCCGAAACGCGTCTGGGCCGCACACCTGTAACAGAAGCACCTCCGCATCTTATGCATGGCCATGCAAACTTCAATTTAAATCGGAGGAATATGGATTTCTAGGACGCCAAACATATTATTTGCCGAACAGCGCTTTGGGCTATCCAGGACACCTACTGCTTCCGTAATCCCGCGATATCTGGAGACAGCGAATTACAGCAGTCACTATCCAGACGCCGGAACGATCCACCTGCAGCTTACCCACCGCACACGTCCACAGAGACGTCCTCGCTATTGATCAAAGAGGAAGGTAGGAACGTTACAGTTACAGTTTGTATGCGATCAGGCATACTATTGAATGTGTACGGCTACTAGACCGTACTATTACTGTTAAAGGACAGTGAAACTTGTGTTTAATCACTAGCGGCAATTGTTGAACTTAGCCGCTCCATTACGTCATCATCATTGGAGCCGCATATATCAGCTATCATTATCTACTATCGCTATTGAAGGACATTGTAGCCTGTGTTCACACCATAGGAACAATTGTTGCGTTTAGTTGCTGCTACGTTATCAACATTGGAGCCGCGGATACAAGCCAGCACGATTGATTGATCAAATCATCTGCACATGGGATATATGCCCTTGGCTACATTCTATTGTGCTGGCTGAATACTTATTAGCTGTTCCACCACAAGTGTTAGATTCCATACAGTATCCAAGTTTCTTGACTAGTCACTGTCACGACTCTTATCCCTATATGTGGTATTTTGTATGTATTTTATCCCTTTATTTTATTGAAATGTACACGTGTTCCAAATTGTGATTTAATAAATATTTTATCCCTATTCTATTGGTGCTAGTGTTGAGTGCTCGCCCTAAAACTTGATTTTTCTTTACACACGTCATTAGAGGAGGGGTGTTCCTCTAGTCTGGGCTAGCAGCACCTTCATCCAGAACCCCGCCTGAGGTGAGCCACCATCTTTGAGTTTTCGATTTTTCACTTTCAGTCAGGCCCAATTGCTATCTTTTCCGACAGTGCCTATGTTACTAGATCACTAACTGAGTACATGCCTTTGTGGCATACAAGAGGATTTAGTGATGCATCAGGGAAGACACTTGCACACGGTTCAGTGTTGAAGGGCATTTGGGACAAAGCCTGTTTAGAACCACAAAGAGTAGCAATAATAAAGGTGAAGGCACATCAGAAGGGCATTGATGAAATTGCGGTTGGCAACAATGAGGTAGACAAACTAGCCAAAGAGGCAGCTGTCATGGGGGCCAGGTGGACTCCCTATGATATTGAGGGAAGACAGGCCTGGGATGAACATGACAAAATGGATCTTAAGCTTGAATGCCTGCCTGTAGTTAAAGTACCAACACCGTGCTTAGCAGCAGAGCAGGATAAAGACTCTAGTTTACAGCAAATCAAATGCTCCATTAGGGAAAAGACAGCACATAAACCCCAATATTACAATATGCAGGATGATTTGTTGCTCAGAGAAACCCCAGACGGCCCTAGATTTGTGGTACCTTGTCAGTATCAAAAGGACATTGCCAAAGAAAACCATAGGCTGACAGGGCATATGGGTACTGAGGGTACTTTAAAGTTTATTCAAACAAAATATTGGTGGGAATACATGAAAGACACTGTTGTGAGGGTTATACAAGAATGTTTAATCTGTGCGCAAATGAATCCAAGGCCAAAAGGACAAAGGCCTGTGCTGTCCAGGATACCGTTGGCAGAAGGACCATGGGAAAGGCTACAAATTGACTTTGTTGGCCCTTTGCCCATCGCTCCTGGAGGGTACCGTTACTTGCTAGTGGTGATTGATGTGTTTTCTAAATGGGTGGAAGCCTTACCCACGAGGAAAGACACTGCAATAGCTAAAGCAAAAGCTCTATGGAGGGAAGTCCTCTCAAGATGGGGATTCCCTAAGACCATAGAGTCAGACAGAGGCACACACTTCACAGGAAAGATCATGACAGGCATGTGTGAGATGTTAAATGTTGAGCAGAAATGTCACATACTATATCATCCCCAATCGTCAGGAATGGTAGAAAGAATGAATAGAACCCTAAAGGAAAGACTTTAAAAAATGGTACTACAATCTGGAAATAACTGGTTGTGTCACTTACCCACAATTCTAATAGCCATACGGGGTACAGAGGCAAGAGGCACTTCAATCACCCCATATCAATTAATGACCGGTAGAATTATGAACCTGTGCCACCCTGCAGACCCAAAGCTTAGTACACCAATGAGGGACAGTGCTGAAAAGGAAAAATTCCTTGCACAGTTACAAGACCAGGTGAAAAAATATCTATACTTTGCGGCCAGCAATATGGCTCCAAAGGCAAAAGAGGAACCTGGCAGGCCACCAATTAAACTAGAAGTAGGAGACAGGGTGATGGTAAAGAACTTTGTGCCTAAGTCTTCATGGGATGCCAATTGGATGGGTAAACAGTAAGATTGAGCGATCAGGTTGTAAAGGTCAAACGGGTGAACAACAAGAAAGGGGCCAAGTGCATGAAAAGGAGGGATATGGAGAAGTGGGTTCATGCAGATCAATGCAAACGGATGTAACTGATAAGAATGTGATGCTTCTCTTGTTCTTTTATTCCAGAATCTTAAATGAAGCATGAATTAACAGGCCGAAAAATCCGGATTCTGGTTATGGAGATTACAACAATTTTGCTGATGATTGGCATCACCTATGTTATCGGAATGCAGGAATTGGAACAATCAGGAGATGAGGACACATATATGTTTCCAGATGGGGAATATGAAAAGGCAGTATTGATACCATCAGAATTGATAACATGGATATGCCACAAAGAGTTAATAATCACGAAGTTAGGAGTAGGAAAGTGCGACTCATTCCAGAGGGAAAGGATGTAACCAAGAGATGTTATCAGAATCCTGGTGGGCAATTCAAATATAGGGTGGTTTTCTCTTTTGGGAGGGTAAATCATAGTTCAAATATTGGGAGATTGGCAATAACGCATGGTGCACAGGGAATATTGCCAGAATTACTACAACTAGAGTTGAGCGAACACCTGGATGTTCGGGTTCGAGAAGTTCGGCCGAACTTCCCGGAAATGTTCGGGTTCGGGATCCGAACCCGACCCGAACTTCGTCCCAAACCCGAACCCCATTGAAGTCAATGGGGACCCGAACTTTTCGGCACTAAAAAGGCTGTAAAACAGCCCAGGAAAGAGCTAGAGGGCTGCAAAAGGCAGCAACATGTAGGTAAATCCCCTGCAAACAAATGTGGATAGGGAAATTAATTTAAAAAAATAAAATAAAAAAAAATTAACCAATATCAATTGGACAGAGGTCCCATAGCAGAGAATCAGGCTTCACGTCAGCAGAGAATCAGTCTCTTCATGCCACAGCAGAGAATCTGGTTTCATGTCAGCAGAGAATCAGTCTTCATGTCATAGCAGAGAATCAGGCTTCACGTCACCCACCACTGGAACAGGCCACTGTCACATATTTAGGCCCCGGCACCCAGACAGAGGAGAGAGGTCCCGTAACAGAGAATCTGGCTTCATGTCAGCACAGAATCAGTCTTTATGTCATAGCAGAGAATCAGGGTTCACGTCACCCACCACTGGAAGAGGCCACTGTCACACTTTTAGGCCCAGGCACCCAGGCAGAGGAGAGAGGTCCCGTAACAGAGATTCAGGCTTCATGTCAGCAGAGAATCAGTCTTCATGTCATAGCAGAGAATCAGGCTTCACGTCACCCACCACTGGAACAGGCCACTGTCACACATTTAGACCCAGGCACCCAGGCAGAGGAGAGAGGTCCCATAACAGAGATTCAGGCTTCATGTCAGCAGAGAATCAGTCTTCATGTCATTGCAGAGAATCAGGCTTCACGTCACCCACCACTGGAACAGGCCACTGTCACATATTTAGGCCCCGGCACCCAGACAGAGGAGAGAGGTCCCGTAACAGAGATTCAGGCTTCATGTCAGCACAGAATAAGTCTTCATGTCATAGCAGAGAATCAGGCTTCACGTCACCCACCACTGGAACAGGCCACTGTTCCATATTTAGGCCCCGGCACCCAAAAAGAGGAGAGAGGGCCTGTAACAGAGATTCAGGCTTCATGTCAGCACAGAATCAGTCTTCATGTCATAGCAGAGAATCAGGATTCACATCACCCACCACTGGAACAGGCCACTGTCACATATTTAGGCCCAGGCAGAAGAGAGAGGTCCCATAACAGAGATTCAGGCTTCATGTCAGCAGAGAATCAGTCTTCATGTCATAGCAGAGAATCAGGCTTCACGTCACCCACCACTGGAACAGGCCACAGTCACACATTTAGGCCCAGGCACCAAGGCAGAGGAGAGAGGTCCCGTAACAGAGATTCAGGCTTCATGTCAGCAGAGAATCAGGCTTCACGTCACCCACCACTGGAACAGGCCACTGTCACATATTTAGCCCCCGGCACCCAGACAGAGGAGAGAGGTCCCGTAACAGAGATTCAGGCTTCATGTCAGCACAGAATCAGTCTTCATGTCATAGCAGAGAATCAGGCTTCACGTCACCCACCACTGGAACAGGCCACTGTCACATATTTAGGCCCAGGCACCCAGACAGAGGAGAGATGTCCCGTAACAGAGATTCAGGCTTCATGTCAGCACAAAATCAGTCTTCATGTCATAGCAGAGAATCAGGCTTCACGTCACCCACCACTGGAACAGGCCACTGTCACATATTTAGGCCCAGGCACCCAGGCAGAGGAGAGAGGTCCCATAACAGAGATTCAGGCTTCATGTCAGCAGAGAATCAGTCTTCATGTCATAGCAGAGAATCAGGCTTCACGTCACCCACCACTGGAACAGGCCACTGTCACACATTTAGACCCAGGCAGAGGAGAGAGGTCCCGTAACAGAGATTCAGGCTTCATGTCAGCAGAGAATAAGTCTTCATGTCATAGCAGAGAATCAGGCTTCACGTCACCCACCACTGGAACAGGCCACTGTCACATATTTAGGCCCCGGCACCCAGACAGAGGAGAGAGGTCCCGTAACAGAGATTCAGGCTTCATGTCAGCACAGAATCAGTCTTCATGTCATAGCAGAGAATCAGGCTTCACGTCACCCACCACTGGAACAGGCCACTGTCACACATTTAGGCCCAGGCACCCAGGCAGAGGAGAGAGGTCCCGTAACAGAGATTCAGGCTTCATGTCAGCAGAGAATCAGTCTCTTCATGCCACAGCAGAGAATCTGGTTTCATGTCAGCAGAGAATCAGTCTCTTCATGCCATAGCAGAGAATCTGGTTTCATGTCAGCAGAGAATCAGTCTTCATGTCATAGCAGAGAATCAGGCTTCACGTCACCCACCACTGGAACAGGCCACTGTCACATATTTAGGCCCAGGCACCCAGGCAGAGGAGAGAGGTCCCATAACAGAGATTCAGGCTTCATGTCAGCAGAGAATCAGTCTTCATGTCATAGCAGAGAATCAGGCTTCACGTCACCCACCACTGGAACAGGCCACTGTCACATATTTAGGCCCCGGCACCCAGACAGAGGAGAGGTTCATTCAACTTTATGTTGCCCCGCAATATAATGGTAAAATGAAAATAAAAATAGGATTGAATGAGGAAGTGCACTGGAGTACAATAATATATTGCTAAGGGGAGGTAATTAATGTCTAATCTGCACAAGGGATGGACAGGTCCTGTGGGATCCATGCCTGGTTCATTTTTATGAACGTCAGCTTGTCCACATTGGCTGTAGACAGGCGGCTGCGTTTGTCTGTAATGACGCCACCCTGCCGTGCTGAATACACGTTCAGACAAAACGCTGGCCGCCGGGCAGGCCAGCACCTCCAAGGCATAAAAGGCTAGCTCTGGCCACGTGGACAATTTGGAGACCCAGAAGTTGAATGGGGCCGAACCATCAGTCAGTATGTGGAGGGGTGTGCACAGGTACTGTTCCACCATGTTAGTGAAATGTTGCCTCCTGCTAACACGTTCCGTATCAGGTGGTGGTTTAGTTAGCTGTGGCGTGGTGACAAAACTTTTCCACATCTCTGCCATGCTAACCCTGCCCTCAGAGGAGCTGGCCGTGACACAGCTGCGTTGGCGACCTCTTGCTCCTCCTCTGCCTTCGCCTTGGGCTTCCACTGGTTCCCCTGTGACATTTGGGAATGCTCTCAGTAGCGCGTCTACCAACGTGCGCTTGTACTCGCGCATCTTCCTATCACGCTCCAGTGTAGGAAGTAAGGTGGGCACATTGTCTTTGTACCGGGTGTAACGGACCGTTTCAGCAGACAAGGGGTTAAAATCCGTTTAGGCGATAAGCCCCTTTCTGAGAGACAGGCACAGCTACTGCAGAACACCAAACTCCCGAACTGGATACAAAATAGCACTCCAAACTGGAACCTCACGAATAGCTGCTAGCAGACGAACAGGGATCAGCTTACACTTCTAGCAATCGGTCTTCTAACAGCATACAGTGAATCCCCCCAATAACGAGACAAGGCTCAGTGTTGAGGGTCAAACAGTGGTCTGACTGTACTTCACGTACAGCCTCTTTTATTCATAAACCACAAACATAGTACTTCCCACAGGGGTTTGAAATATAACCAATCAGTAATTTACAACACATTCAATGATACAACAGCAACCAATCGTTCACGCCCCCAGAGGACCAGAATGAAGACTGTGACATAGGACAACATATCCCCACAATGCATCATGGTTTCCTCCTCCAAGTCCCGACAACCTGAAGAGTAATCCAATTATCTCTGAGTACAAAGGGAGATCGCCAATACACATGTGAGGACAACAGAACAAACATCACCATTTTAAACTCACAATGGGACAATGGCACAATAGAAACACACCCGCATATTCCTCCCAAGCTGACAAGTTACACTTATTATAAATTGTTACAACTTTGTGAGTTTACATTGGCCATACATATAACTTACATTAATTCAAACAGTAATACTTTGTGACAAACCTATCCAAAATTCACTTGAATAGGTTCAGGGGTTTAAAAGTTAGTATATGGCCCATAATCCAGGGGCAAGAGGCCAGCAGCCAGTCCTCTCCAAAACCCAGTGGCGAGGTTGGTTTCGCCACACATCTCCTCCCCCCAGGGAAGACTAACCAGATACCTGACCTCACGCCGGTCGGTACCTGAGTTAGTCTGGCAGCCCACCCACAACCAAATACTGGACCTGTTGACTTTAGTAGCCTGTCTCTGTCCAGTGAGTCCACCAAGGCTATGTTGGAAGCTGGTACTCCCAGTCTCTGTGTTGCTCCCTGGCTTGGAGTGGAGGTTGCTTTGTGGGCAGGGATCAGCGGTACTCTGCCCTGGTGCCAGCGCTACCACGGAAGAAGCCTGGTTGGAGCCTGGTTGTTGGAGGGGGAGACCGACTGTCTCTACCCCCTGTGCTGTAAGTGCAGAGACCACGGTCCCATCTGCACTGTTGTGGGGCTTACTTTGTCCCCCTGGTGCGTTAAGCTGCCGCTGGGGAGAGGGGGTAATGAGCTCCTCTCCCATACATACTTCCAGCCGCTGGGGAGGGTGACCGATGAGCAGGTGTAAGAAGAGGAGGAGGAAGCTGAGTAGGAGGAGGAGGAGACAGGAGGCAAAGAATGTTGCCCTGCGATCCTTGGCGGCGGAAGGACGTGCGCCAAACAGCTCTCCTCCTGGGGCCCAGCCGCCACTACATTTATCCAGTGTGCAGTTAGGGAGATATAGCGTCCCTGGCCGTGCTTACTGGTCCACGTATCTGTGGTTAGGTGGACCTTGCCACAGATGGCGTTGCGCAGTGCACACTTGATTTTATCGGACACTTGGTTGTGCAGGGAAGGCACGGCTCTCTTGGAGAAGTAGTGGCGGCTGGGAACAACATACTGTGGAACAGCAAGCGACATGAGCTATTTGAAGCTGTCTGTGTCCACCAGCCTAAATGACAGCATTTCATAGGCCAGTAGTTTAGAAATGCTGCCATTCAGGGCCAGGGATCGAGGGTGGCTAGGTGGGAATTTACGCTTTCTCTCAAATGTTTGTGAGATGGAGAGCTGAACGCTGCCGTGTGACATGGTTGAGATGCTTGGTGACGCAGGTGGTGGTGTTGGTGGTACATCCCATGTTTGCTGGGCGGCAGGTGCCAACGTTCCTCCAGAGGCGGAGGAAGAGGCCGAGGCGGCGGCAGCAGCAGAAGAGGCCGAGGCGGCAGCGGCAGAAGGGATAGCAGGGGGAGCCTGAGTGACTTCTTTGTTTTTAAGGTGTTTACTCCACTGCAGTTCATGCTTTGCATGCAGGTGCCTGGTCATGCAGGTTGTGCTAAGGTTCAGAACGTTAATGCCTCGCTTCAGGCTCTGATGGCACAGCGTGCAAACCACTTGGGTCTTGTCGTCAGCACATTGTTTAAAGAAGTGCCATGCCAGGGAACTCTTTGAAGCTGCCTTTGGGGTGCTCGGTCCCAGATGGCGGCGGTCAGTAGCAGGCGGAGTCTCTTGGCGGCGAGTGTTCTGATTTTGCCCACTGCTCCCTCTTTTGCTACGCTGTTGGCTCGGTCTCACCACTGCCTCTTCCTCCGAACTGTGAAAGTCAGTGGCACGACCTTCATTCCATGTGGGGTCTAGGACCTCATCGTCCCCTGCATCGTCTTCCACCCAGTCTTGATCCCTGACCTCCTGTTCAGTCTGCACACTGCAGAAAGACGCAGCAGTTGGCACCTGTGTTTCATCATCATCAGAGACGTGCTGAGGTGGTATTCCCATGTCCTCATCATCAGGAAACATAAGTGGTTGTGCGTTAGTGCATTCTATCTCTTCCACCCCTGGGGAAGGGCTAGGTGGATGCCCTTGGGAAACCCTGGCAACAGAGTCTTCAAACAGCATAAGAGACTGCTGCATAACTTGAGGCTCAGACAGTTTCCCTGATATGCATGGGGGTGATGTGACAGACTGATGGGCTTGGTTTCCATGCGCCATCTGTGCGCTTTCTGCAGAAGACTGGGTGGGAGATAATTTGAACGTGCTGGATGCACTGTCGGCCACCCAATTGACTAATGCCTGTACCTGCTCAGGCCTTACCATCCTTAGAACGGCATTGGGCCCCACCAAATATCGCTGTAAATTCTGCTGGCTACTGGGACCTGAGGTAGTTGGTTCACTAGGACGTGTGGCTATGGCAGAACGGCCACGTTCTCTCCCAGCACCACAGGGTCCATTAACACTACCACGACCATGTCCACGTCCGCGTCCCTTATTAGATGTTTTCCTCATTGTTCCCGTTCACCACAATTTTGAGAATGGCAAATTTGGGAATAGTTTTTCACCCCAGAGCAAAAACTGTGCTTTTACGGTCACTACAAATAACTTGACCAGCTCAAACAGTACAGATTTGGTTGAATAGAAATGTGAGGCCTATTTTTTTTTTGCGCTGTGTGACAGGTATACGTTTAATCACAGAATTAGACTTGTATCTGCACGGTAGCGTGCGTGTTAAGTTTTTCTGAATGACACTATCAGCACCTTGAATCTAAGATATCCTTTTTGGGATAGATTTAAAGTAGGCCTGATATAGCATAAACTACTTATTTTGAGAATGGCAAATTTGGGAATAGTTTTTCAACCCAGAACAAAAACTGTGCTTTTACGGTCACTACAAATAATTTGACCAGCTAAAACAGTACAGATTTGGTTGAATAGAAATGTGAGGCCTATTTTTTTTGCGCTGTGTGACAGGTATACGTTTAATCACAGAATTAGACTTGTATCTGCACTGTAGCGTGTGTGTTAAGTTTTTCTGAATGACACTATCAGCACCTTGAATCTAAGATATCCTTTTTGGGATAGATTTAAAGTAGGCCTCATATAGCAGAAACTACTTATTTTGAGAATGGCAAATTTGGGAATAGTTTTTCAACCCAGAACAAAAACTGTGCTTTTACGGTCACTACAAATAACTTGACCAGCTAAAACAGTACTGATTTGGAGGAATATAAATGTCAGGTCTATTTTTTAGGCGCTGGGTGACAGGCTCAACTTGCCCCTGATGTAGTATATGGCCAAAAAATAATCAGACTGTTGATGGTTAAATGCACTTGGGTGACACAGGCTCAGCCTGCACCTGATGTAGTATATGGCCAAAAATTAACCACACTGTTGATGGTTAAATGCACTTGGGTGACACAGGCTCAGCCTGCACCTGATGTAGTATATGGCCAAAAAATAACCACACTGTTGATGGTTAAATGCACTTGGGTGACACAGGCTCAGCCTGCACCTGATGTAGTATATGGCCAAAAAATAACCACACTGTTGATGATTAAATGCACTTCGGTGACACAGGCTCAGCCTGCAGCTGATGTAGTATATGGCCAAAAATTAACCACACTGTTGATGGTTAAATGCACTTGGGTGACACAGGCTCAGCCTGCACCTGATGTAGTATATGGCCAAAAATTAACCACACTGTTGATGGTTAAATGCACTTGGGTGACACAGGCTCATCCTGCACCTGATGTAGTATATGGCCAAAAAATAACCACACTGTTGATGATTAAATGCACTTCGGTGACACAGGCTCAGCCTGCAGCTGATGTAGTATATGGCCAAAAATTAACCACACTGTTGATGGTTAAATGCACTTGGGTGACACAGGCTCAGCCTGCACCTGATGTAGTATATGGCCAAAAATTAACCACACTGTTGATGGTTAAATGCACTTGGGTGACACAGGCTCATCCTGCACCTGATGTAGTATATGGCCAAAAAATAACCACACTGTTGATGGTTAAATGCACTTGGGTGACACAGGCTCAGCCTGCACCTGATGTAGTATATGGCCAAAAAATAACCAGACTGTTGATGGTTAAATGCACTTCGGTGACACAGGCTCAGCCTGCAGCTGATGTAGGATATAGCAAAAAATAACCACATTATTGATGGTTAAAAGCACTTGGTGGTAGCTTGTGCTGGCGCACCACAAGCCACAAAATGGCCGCCGATCACCCCAGAAAAAAGTGATATAAAAACGCTCTGGGCAGCCTAAAAAAAGTGAGCAATTCGATATTAGCACTTCAATGATCCACAGCTGGAGATCGATCACAGAATGAAGTCTTTTGGAGGAGTTAATCTGCCTAATCTCGCCCTAACGTCGCAGCAGCAACCTCTCCCTATGCTTGAATCAGCAGAGTGACGTGCAGCGCTACGTGACCCAAGCTTATATAGAGGCTGGGTCACATGCTGCACTGGCCAATCACAGCCATGCCAATAGTAGGCAAGGCTGTGATGGCCTCTTGGGGCAAGTAGTATGACGCTTGTTGATTGGCTGCTTTGCAGCCTTTCAAAAAGCGCCAAGAAAGCGCCGAACACCGAACCCGAACCCGGACTTTTACGAAAATGTTCGGGTCCATGTCACGGACACCCCAAAATTCGGTACGAACCCGAACTATACAGTTCGGGTTCGCTCATCCCTAACTACAACCATTCATAATGGCAACAGTATATGTGAATGATACTGGTTATTGGCTGGGAGAAGAGTCTGACTTGCCAAATACGGGTGAGCAGAAAGGTATTCAATATGGAGTATTTAGTGACAACTTAAGGGAAGGAGAATATTTGTTTGTATGTGGCATATATTGGCATGACAATATGCACCCGATGTTCACTCCAAAAAATATTAACCTGGCTTATAGAAGGACAAGCCTTGGGGAAGCCACAGACATCGATATGTCAATTCAACATGGTGGAAATTATCTTATCGGTACTATGTCCAAATCATATAAATCTTATAGGGAGATGGTCGGTCACTGGACATGTGGTACAGCACTCCCCTGAATCAGCACTCCTCCCCATGTGGCTCAGGTGCTTTTTAATTAGCAGAAGTCTGCAAAGGGTCTATAAATTCCTACCACATCTCAGTTGGAGTTCCTGAGAGGCTGTGAACAGGTGAGCCATTTGCACCAGTTCACATGCGGCGCTGGACGGCGGCCGTCTCTGCTTCTGTGCCGTGCTGGTGGAGTGATGGGACCCGGGGCCCATGTGGCCTCACTGTACAGTGGGGCCGCTGTGCGGCTGCTGGATCCCATTGCCTGCTGGAGCGGTGTGGAGGCGTGTTGGTCGCCGCACGGCTCTGCGCCATGGTTAGAGTAGGTTCCCACTTAAATTAGAGGCATCCTTGTCGCGGTAAGTGGGCCTATGCGCTTTGATCAAACTGTATACTAATTGCCTCTTTATAGTGCACAGCAAATGATTGATAGCATCGCTGTATAGCCATGTTTTATCATAAGAAATGCTGATAATTGAAAACAGTTGTATATCAGAAGCATAGGTATGAGGATGTGCGATTTAGAGATTCTCTCTACATATCCATACAATTTATGCTATAAACTTCTTTTTTCCCCCCTCCCCTGAATCAGCACTCCTCCCCATGTGGCTCAGGTGCTTTTTAATTAGCAGAAGTCTGCAAAGGGTCTATAAATTCCTACCACATCTCAGTTGGAGTTCCTGAGAGGCTGTGAACAGGTGAGCCATTTGCACCAGTTCACATGCGGCGCTGGACGGCGGCCGTCTCTGCTTCTGTGCCGTGCTGGTGGAGTGATGGGACCCGGGGCCCATGTGGCCTCACTGTACAGTGGGGCCGCTGTGCGGCTGCTGGATCCCATTGCCTGCTGGAGCGGTGTGGAGGCGTGTTGGTCGCCGCACGGCTCTGCGCCATGGTTAGAGTAGGTTCCCACTTAAATTAGAGGCATCCTTGTCGCGGTAAGTGGGCCTATGCGCTTTGATCAAACTGTATACTAATTGCCTCTTTATAGTGCACAGCAAATGATTGATAGCATCGCTGTATAGCCATGTTTTATCATAAGAAATGCTGATAATTGAAAACAGTTGTATATCAGAAGCATAGGTATGAGGATGTGCGATTTAGAGATTCTCTCTACATATCCATACAATTTATGCTATAAACTTCTTTTTTCCCCCCTCCCCTGAATCAGCACTCCTCCCCATGTGGCTCAGGTGCTTTTTAATTAGCAGAAGTCTGCAAAGGGTCTATAAATTCCTACCACATCTCAGTTGGAGTTCCTGAGAGGCTGTGAACAGGTGAGCCATTTGCACCAGTTCACATGCGGCGCTGGACGGCGGCCGTCTCTGCTTCTGTGCCGTGCTGGTGGAGTGATGGGACCCGGGGCCCATGTGGCCTCACTGTACAGTGGGGCCGCTGTGCGGCTGCTGGATCCCATTGCCTGCTGGAGCGGTGTGGAGGCGTGTTGGTCGCCGCACGGCTCTGCGCCATGGTTAGAGTAGGTTCCCACTTAAATTAGAGGCATCCTTGTCGCGGTAAGTGGGCCTATGCGCTTTGATCAAACTGTATACTAATTGCCTCTTTATAGTGCACAGCAAATGATTGATAGCATCGCTGTATAGCCATGTTTTATCATAAGAAATGCTGATAATTGAAAACAGTTGTATATCAGAAGCATAGGTATGAGGATGTGCGATTTAGAGATTCTCTCTACATATCCATACAATTTATGCTATAAACTTCTTTTTTCCCCCCTCCCCTGAATCAGCACTCCTCCCCATGTGGCTCAGGTGCTTTTTAATTAGCAGAAGTCTGCAAAGGGTCTATAAATTCCTACCACATCTCAGTTGGAGTTCCTGAGAGGCTGTGAACAGGTGAGCCATTTGCACCAGTTCACATGCGGCGCTGGACGGCGGCCGTCTCTGCTTCTGTGCCGTGCTGGTGGAGTGATGGGACCCGGGGCCCATGTGGCCTCACTGTACAGTGGGGCCGCTGTGCGGCTGCTGGATCCCATTGCCTGCTGGAGCGGTGTGGAGGCGTGTTGGTCGCCGCACGGCTCTGCGCCATGGTTAGAGTAGGTTCCCACTTAAATTAGAGGCATCCTTGTCGCGGTAAGTGGGCCTATGCGCTTTGATCAAACTGTATACTAATTGCCTCTTTATAGTGCACAGCAAATGATTGATAGCATCGCTGTATAGCCATGTTTTATCATAAGAAATGCTGATAATTGAAAACAGTTGTATATCAGAAGCATAGGTATGAGGATGTGCGATTTAGAGATTCTCTCTACATATCCACACGTGAAATAGAGATTGGGGGTATCCATATTGTTGATGCCACTCCAGATAATATTAAGCCATGTACAAACAAAGATTCTGAGAATACTCAAAATGCCTTACAACTGGAAGAAGGACAACCCTTTCAAGTTAACCTAGACTCTGCTCAGACAATGGCTAGTGGTGTTCAATATGCATTTATCACATGGCGGTTTAATATTTCTCTATGGTTAATTAAAACCCACTATCCAATATGTACAAGACATACACTGAATCAGGTGCGTTCCCTCTATCAATGGCTGATTTCCAAAAACACTAGGGCTCGTCATCATTTGAGGAATGGGAAGAGCAGAGGAAAAATGGATATGGTCGACACAATATTGGGTGGCGTAGGAGCTGGAATGGGAATCATTAATCAGGCAGATATCAGCGTCTTAAAATCCATAATCAGTAACCTACAGCAGGGGCATATAGACATTAACATTGGGGTAGCAACAGACGTTATTCAACATTTCAAGATGTTCGTGGAAAATATGCAGGCTGATGGGAGGAATATATCCTGGGCTCTGGCCTGTACACAAGGGCAGGTGGAACTATCAACTAATATAAAATTGGTGATTCAGACCTTGTATAATGGGCAATTGCCATATGAATTAATATCTCAGGCCACTGCTGCATTACCAGAGCTCCTCACTTTCAAACTCTCCAAATGGTGGGCGAGCGCTTGGATTGGATGTATTAATCATAACTTGGAAACGTGTTATGCCTCTTCCCTGATTCCATACACAAGTTCCCCTTTAGAGGTAGTTTATAAGGTCACTTCAATTGGTATTCTTACTGGAGGATCCACACTACTACATCTACTACACTACTGACCATCCTCATGTAATCAGAAAGGATGGGTTGTGGAAGCAGGTTGATATTTCCCTCTGCTTACATAGAAATCAGGATATATTGTGTACACCAGGCCAGGATAGGTTGGTGGAGGACAAGTGTTGGAACAACTCGTCGGTTTCTGTTCTGGATGGGGAGTCTATTACAAAAGATAAGACACCAGTCACATACCTAGGACATCATAGAGTCTGTTTCTTTCTATTAAACATCACCAATGTAGCTCTGATCACAAGCCAATGTTTAATAACAACAGTTGTGGACAAGGGTGCATGGTGCACGCTTGGTAATGTCACGGAAATCCAGACACCAAGTTGGAGATATGTGTTTCCCACCATTGCAAACTTATCTATTGATATTGAATATCATAACCCTGTCAATCTTCAAGCGTTAAATTTGGGAATGGGGAAAGAGCTGTGTGATTGGCTGGTCAGATTTGATAAAGATGAATATTTGCTTAGAAAGCTACGGCAAGAAGGAGCTAATGCTACAATCCTTATACACCATGACCAGAAAGAGCTAAAACATATTACTAATCTGTTAGAAAATAATGCTAAGGGTTATTGGTGGGAGGTTATATTTGGGCATTCAAGTGCAGCCAATGGGATCTTAAATTTCTTAATCCATCCGATTGTAGTATTATTCATTGTTGCTGTAGTTTTATCCTTATTGCAAATTTACATGTGTTGTATGACACAGTATCTATATAAAAGGCTCCAGGCCCTATCCATGGAAATAGAAATACAAACTAAATATAAAATTGCATAATGTGAATTAGATGTACCAAGGAGCCTGGAAGATCATCTTATAAAATGTGACAACTGTGGCAGAGAAGGACATAGCAGGGGAAAGTGCTTAATCCCTGAACGATACAACAGATTATAATCAGAAAGTGAATGTTTAATTACATCATGCATGAAATACTTGAATTATATATTTTCATGGTGTGCTTAGTAGTGTAGATGATATACAGTACAGACCAAAAGTTTGGACACACCTCATTCAAAGAGTTTTCTTTATTTTCATAACTATGAAAATTGGAGATTCACACTGAAGGCAGTGTGAAACAACTGAAAATATGTAATATTCTAGGTTCTTCAAAGTAGCCACCTTTTGCTTTGATTACTGCTTTGCCAACTCTTGGCATTCTCTTGATGAGCTTCAAGAGGTAGTCCCCTGAAATGATCTTCCAATAATCTTGAAGGAGTTCCCAGAGATGCTTAGCACTTGTTGGCCCTTTTGCCTTCACTCTGCGGTCCAGCTCACCCCAAACCATCTCGATTGAGTTCAGGTCCGGTGACTGGGGAGGCCAGGTCATCTGGCGCAGCACTCCATCACTCTCCTTCATGGTCAAATAGCCCTTACTTTCAAAGTTTTCCCAATTTTTCGGCTGACTGATTGACCTTCATTTCTTAAAGTAATGATGGCCACTCGTTTTTCTTTACTTAGCTGCTTTTTTCTTGCCATAATACAAATTCTAACAGTCTATTCAGTAGGACTATCAGCTGTGTATCCACCTGACTTCTCCTCAACGCAACTGATGGTCCCAACCCCATTTATAAGGCTATAAATCCCACTTATTAAACCTGACAGGGCACACCTGTGAAGTGAAAACCATTTCAGGGGACTACCTCTTGAAGCTCATCAAAAGAATGCCAAGAGTGTGCAAAGCAGTAATCAAAGCAAAAGGTGGCTACTTTGAAGAACCTAGAATATGACATATTTTCAGTTGTTTCACACTTGTTTGTTATGTATATAATTCCACATGTGTTAATTCATAGTTTTGATGCCTTCAGTATGAATCTACAATTTTCATAGTCATGAAAATAAAGAAAACTCTTTGAATGAGAAGGTGTGTCCAAACTTTTGGTCTGTACTGTATGTATTTTGATTTTGTTGATAAATATGTGTATATAATAGTGATTCAAATGTTAATGACTTCCTCAATGTCCTAATAAGAGTGTAACAAGATTTATTGGAATGAATGGAAAGTGATGAATGGTGAGTGACAGGATTCACCTTTACTCTATTCGGATGATGATGGACCGCAAGGTTTAAGAGAACTATGGACTGTGAAGTGGTCATCAATGGTGTGTCATTCAGACACAAAGGGGCATATGTGTGACGGTAACGTACACTTCACACAGGGGGGAGGATAGTGACCACTGCAATCCACCCTCACCCCTGGCCTTGCCTACTTGCCTCGCAAGTCCTAATGACAGGGGACAACTAGACGGCAGTCCCTTACTTAGGATACGCGCTGGGAAGACAGACAAGACAAATAACGTTATGTGAACGGACCAGGTCAATACCTAGAGAGCTACGCAGTACTAAGGAATAAGCAGAGAATATTCAGGAAAAGCCTAGGTCAAATACCAGGAGTGAAACGAAGTACAACAGGAGTCCGCAAACAATCATCAGGTGGAAGCCGGGGTCAGGATACCAGGAGAGATGCGCAGTACAGGAGGAGCAGGCAGAGAATCGTCAGGGAACACAGGATCAGGTAAGTATGCAGGAACAAAACAATCACCAGATACCTAAAATTAACAGGCAACCTGTGGCCAGCAGGCTGCCTGTATTTATAGTGGGGAGTGAGGGTCATGTGACGTGGCCAGCGTCACATGACCGACAGACAGACAAATCGAGCACTGAGTGATCAGCTCAGCGCTCAAGGCAGACCTAGGAGCAGGGAGCCTGCCAGCTAGCAAAGCCGCCCTGGGAACGAGCCCAAACACAGATCCTCGCTCCCGAAGCTAAGCAGCAGGTCTGCGGCTGATGGGAGACCGAGTGCGCCTTTGGTGCCCCATGACAATATGTTGTAAGTCAACATAAGTTTGATACACTTTGATGGACTTGGATGTGTTGGTGGGGGAGCAATGGACTACTGTCATCCTGGTGTAAATAGCAATGTCAATAGGCCTAACATCTGAATAAGCCTGAACATCTTGTTTTCATCCTGTCGTAAACAGCATCTGAATAAGACTGAACAGTTTGCTATTTTTTTGTTGTAAAAGCTGCAACAATAACAATGTGAATAAGCTTGACATCTGACTGATAAGAATGGAAATGAGATAGGGTTCCTGTTTCCCCTATCCTGATGACTCGAAACCAGCCCCTGCGGTGTTATACACAATGGACTGCGCATTTGTAATGGTGTAGGCATCCTGTCGACCCTAAAAGGTCTGATTCTCAAGGAAGTTTGGACAGACAGCTGTTGACATAGCTGAAACAATATGCCATGCCTCAGACCCAAGGCAAACTACAAGGACACCAGCGCCATCCGCAGGAAGGTGGCACTTACTGCATCAATATGAAGGAGTTGACTCAGATCAGATTACTGCAAGTTCATTAGATGAATGGTAATGAAGGAGGCCGGAAGATACTGGAGTAAGGGGTTGAATTGTGGGTGTGAATGTGGTTCGATTTGATATATATATATATATATATATATATATATATATATACACTAGATCAATGGTAGTTAGTTAGATTAGATATATTCTTATATTGATTATTGGGAAGCTTGTACTAGGATTTATTAGTGATGTTTATATTTTTTTCAAGTATAGGACATTGAAGGAACGTTTGCTTTATAGTCTGTTATCCATTTATCTTGTAACCTATTATTTTACTTTTATTAATTAAATAAACCATTGCTTAAATCCGGATTCCTCATCTTTCAAAGAACATACAAGGATAGTCAGCAGAAACCCTTGGATACAACAAACTATAAGGAAAAAAATAGATCATGTAAAAAACAAATAAAAGCGGCCAAACTAGAGACCGAGAGATTAATTGCCAAAGAGAGTAAAACTAACCATAAAATGTTCTTCAATTATATAAATGTTAAAAAGTATAAATCTGAAGGTGTCGGCCCTTTAAAGAGTAATGAGGGGGGAGTCGCAGAGAGCGACGAGGAGAAAGCAAAGCTGTTAAATATTTTTTTCTCCAATGTATTCACTGAGGAAAATAAACTGTCAGATGACATGCAGAATGTAAAAATAAATTCCCCATTAAAAGTGTCCTGTCTGACCCAGGAAGTACATCAGCGACTTTAAAAGATTAAAATAGACAAATCGCCAGGACCGGATGGCATACACCCCCGTATCCTAAGGGAATTGAGTAATGTCATAGCCAGATCCTAATTTCTGATATTTGCGGACTCTATACTGACAGGGAATGTCCCACAGGATTGGCGCATGGCAAATGTGGTGCCAATATTCAAAAAGGGTCCAAAAACAGAGCCTGGAAACTATAAACTGGTAAGTTTAACATCTGTTGTGGGTAAACTGTTTGAAGGTTTTCTGAGAGATGCTATCTTAGAGCATCTCAACGGATATAAGCAAATAACGCCATATCAGCATGGCTTTGTGAGGGATCGGTCATGCCAAACTAATTTAGTCAGTTTCTATGAGGAAGTAAGTTCTAGACTTGACAGCGGCGAATCAATGGATGTCGTATATCTGGACTTCTCCAAAGCCTTTGAAACGGTACGACATAAAAGGTTAGTATATAAAATGAGAATGCTCGGACTGGGAGAAAACGTCTGTATGTGGGTAACTCTCAATGATAGAAAACAGAGGGTGGTTTTTTAACGGTACACACTCAGATTGGGTCACTGTCACTAGTGGAGTACCTCAGGGGTCAGTATTTGGCCCTATTCTCTTCAATATATTTATTAATGATCTTGTAGAAGGCTTGCATAGTAAAGTATCAATTTTCGCAGATGACACTAAACTGTGTGAAGTAATTAACACTGAAGAGGACAGTATACTACTACAGAGGGATCTGGATAGATTGGAGGCTTGGGCAGATAAGTGGCAGATGAGGTTTAACACTGACAAATGTAAAGTTATGCACATGGGAAAGAATAATGCAAGTCACCCGTACATACTAAATGGTAAAACACTCGGTAACACTGACATGAAAAAGGATCTAGGAATTTTAATAAACAGCAAACTAAGCTGCAAAAAACAGTGTCAGGCAGCTGCTGGCAAGGCCAATAAGATAATGGGTTGCATCAGAAGGGGCATAGATGCCCGTGATAAGATCTAATCTAATTAATATGTATAAATATATCAGGGGTCGGTACAGAGATCTATCCCATCTATCCCATCATCTATTTATCCCCAGGACTGTGACTATGACGAGGGGACATCCTCTGCAGCTGGAGGAAAGAAGGTTTGTACACAAACATAGAAAAGGATTCTTTACGGTAAGAGCAGTGAGACTATGGAACTCTCTGCCTGATCAGGTGGTGATGGTGAGTACAATAAAGGAATTCAAGAGGGGCCTGGATGTATTTCTGGAGCGTAATAATATTACAGGCTATAGCTACTAAAGAGGGGTCGTTGATCCAGGGAGTTAGTCTGATTGTCTGATTGCCTGATTGGAGTCGGGAAGGAATTTTTTTATTCCCCTAAAGTGGGGAAAATTGACTTCTACCTCACAGGTTTTTTTTTTGCCTTCCTCTGGATCAACTTGCAGGATAACAGGCCAAACTGGATGGACAAATGTATTTTTTCGGCCTTATGTACTATGTTACTATGTTACATGACCCTTATCAGCCAATAGAAGCTTGCAGGCTATTAGCCACCACATACACAGTCCAGGTTTCCATAACAACCCAGCTATTGTCCTTCACTGCTGTAGGTCAGCTTTAGACTAGGGCTACACGACGACAATAAGTCGCACGACACATAGGGCACAACTACACTGGTACATGCATCCACCTTGGATGGATTTTTTGCGACTGTCGTGTCGCAGCATGTTGCAGTGTGACACCATAGCCTATCATTATAAAAATTGTTGAGCGACAGAGGTGCGACAAAATGTCGTGCGACTGTGGAGGTCACTGTTAAAGGGGCAGGCAATGTGGACGTCATTGTTAAAGGGGCGGTCACTGTGGAGTTCACTGTTAAAGGGGCGGGCGCTGTGAAGGTCACTGTTAAAAGGGCAGCCACTATGAAGGTCACTGTTAAAGGGGTGGTCAATGTTAAAGGGGCAGGCACTGTGGAGGTCACTGTTGAAGGGACAGGTACTGTGGAGGTCACTGTTAAAGGGGTGGGCACTGTGGAGGTCACTGTTAAAGGGGCGAACACTGTAGCGGTCACTGTTAAAGGGGCGGACACTTTGGAGGTCACTGTTAAAGGGTCAGTCACTGTTAAAGGGGCAGGCACTGTGGAGGTCACTGTTAAAGATGCGGTCATTGTTAAAGGGGCGGGCATTGTGGAGGTCACTGTTAAAGGGGCAGGCACTGTGGAGGTCAATGTAAAAGGGGCAGCCATTGTGGAGGTCAATGTTAAAGGGGCAGCCACTGTGGAGATCACTGTTAAAGGGGCGGGCACTGTGGAGTTCATTGTTAAAGAGGCGGGTACTGTAGAGGTCACTGTTATGGGGGATGGGGGATGAAATATACCCGTGCGAAGCTGGGTCCTTCTGCTAGTGTATATATATATATATATATATATATATATAGCAAAGAAAATCCGCAGCACTCCTTCAAGTAAAAAAATGTGCAATTTATTCACACATGTCAAAACAGACAACGTTTCGGTCATCTCACAGAACCTTTCTCAAGTCAAGTGAACAAAAAAGTGCATCGTGCAAGAATAAATACATCTTTACATCATGGCCCATTAATTCATTGGCCAATAAAGTGACAGTGCACTCCCATTTATGGGTGGGCTACAATTCATATAATTAACTTCACATGTTAACATACGCACCAACAGAAGTCAGGGCATATCAGTAATACCTTCAACGGTGATCAAACAACATTAGCGTGTACGAGTGCATATAATAAAGTGAACGGTGCAGTTAAAAAAACCATGACTCTAATACCTTGCCGGGAGCTTGACAGAGAAAACAGTAAGGGGAGAAGGCGTCTTTGCTTGTGTTGGAGCGCGCCACTCATCCGCGTCTACTGCTCCTTAGTGCGCATGTATCTAACCCACTTCCCTAATGATGCAGTATATAACGATCATGCGTCGCCTCTAGGCTGGAGACCAACGTGGTGACGTCCAATCGATCTTGCCAGCGTCCACCGCACACACATGGTATGCGTCAGCACGCTGACTCATCGTCCGCAACACACCACGAGTCCATATCCGCCATATTAGTTTCATGCGCTTGTTTGGGCAATATTATTATACCTCCATGTCTCCCCATATTTTGTCATTCCTATTTAATACCCGGCACAGGCAAGAGTCTAGGTGATAATTCAAAACGTCCATGCATACAAATGTATCATATATTTAGCATAGACATATCGCTGTAGCTTCCATTCGATTCACCACATACAGAATACAGACAACATCAGACCATAAGTCCTATAGACTGGATATTAGCTAACCATTCCTCCTGTCACCCTAAATTCGACATTTAACCCTTTTGGTTTAAGAATATCCAGCCGGAAAATCCACCTTAGCTCAGTTTTCTTTAGTTTATTTAATCGATCCCCTCTATCTAATGATTTAACATGATCTATAATCATGAATTTTAAATCACTTTCCTTATGGTTCTTTTCAGCAAAATGCTTCGATACGGGCAGATCCCTTCTTTTATTCCTGATAGATTGTCTATGGTTATTCAACCTAGTTTTTAGATCACATGTGGTTTCACCGACATATAACTTTTTACAAGGGCACCACAATACATATATCACCCATGACGAGTCACAGGTGAGATAATGCCTTATGTCAAAGGTCTCGCCCGTGTCTGGATGTGTGAACACCGATCCTTTGACCATCTGTTTACAGTTCACACATCCCAGACACGGGAAAGAACCCGTGCGCCTTGTTTTCAGAAACGTCTGTCTCAATTTTCCCTTATCTGGTACTCTGGAGTGTACTACCTTATCCCTAATATTCCCTGCTCTTTTATATGCCATCATGGGCGGATTTTTAAAGGCAGCAATATTGGGGTGTCCACTGCTCAATAACCCCCAATGTCGCCTCACTATCTTTTCAATATCTGGACTCAACTCGTTGTATGATGATACAAACGGCATTCTGTCACTGGCCTGTCTTTGTTTGGGGGTTAACAACTCCTCTCTAGGGGTCTTTCTAGCTCTGTCAGCATGTTTTTCTACTAACCTTCTAGGATACCCCCTATATATACACTCACCTAAAGAATTATTAGGAACACCATACTAATACGGTGTTAGACCCCCTTTTGCCTTCAGAACTGCCTTAATTCTACATTGCATTGATTCAACAAGGTGCTGATAGCATTCTTTAGAAATGTTGGCCCATATTGATAGGATAGTATCTTGCAGTTGATGGAGATCTGAGGGATGCACATCCAGGGCACGAAGCTCCCGTTCCACCACATCCCAAAGATGCTCTATTGGGTTGAGATCTGGTGACTGTGGGGGCCATTTTAGTACGTTGAACTCATTGTCATGTTCAAGCAACCAATTTGAAATGATTTGAGCTTTGTGACATGGTGCATTATCCTGCTGGAAGTAGCCATCAGAGGATGGATACATGTTCTCATTCTGTTTACGCCAAATTCGGACTCATCAGACCAGGCAACATTTTTCCAGTCTTCAACAGTCCAATTTTGGTGAGCTTGTGCAAATTGTAGCCTCTTTTTCCTATTTGTAGTGGAGAGGAGTGGTACCCGGTGGGGTCTTCTGCTGTTGTAGCCCATCCGCCTCAAGGTTGTGCGTGTTGTGGCTTCACAAATTCTTTGCTGCATACCTCGGTTGTAACGAGTGGTTATTTCAGTCAACGTTGCTCTTCTATCAGCTTGAATCAGTTGGCCCATTCTCCTCTGACCTCTAGCATCCACAAGGCATTTTTGCCCACAGGACTGCCGCATACTGGATGTTTTTCCCTTTTCACACCATTCTTTGTAAACCCTAGAAATGGTTGTGCGTGAAAATCCCCCCAGTAACTGAGCAGATTGTGAAATACTCAGACCGGCCCGTCTGGCACCAACAACCATGCCACGCTCAAAATTGCTTAAATCAACTTTCTTTCCCATTCTGACATTCAGTTTGGAGTTCAGGAGATTGTCTTGACCAGGACCACACCCCTAAATGCATTGAAGCAACTGCCATGTGATTGGTTGACTAGATAATTGCATTAATGAGAAATAGAACAGGTGTTCCTAATAATTTTTTAGGTGAGTGTATATACAGTGGATATAAAATGTCTACACACCCCTGTTAAAATGTCAGGTTTCTATGCTGTAAAAAAATTAGATAAATAATTTCAGAACTTTTTCCACCTTTAATGTGACCTTTAAACTGTGCCACTCAATTGAAAAACAAACTGAAATCTTTTAGGTGGAGGGAAGAAAACGAAACAATAAAAGTAAAATAATGTGGTTGCATAAGTGTGCACAACCTCGTATAACTGTGAATGTAGCTGGGTTCAGAATTAAGCAATCACATTCAAAATCATGTTAAATAGGAGTTAGCATACACCTGCCATCATTTAAAGTGCCTCTGATTATCCCCAAATAAAGTTCAGCTGCTCTAGTTGGTCTTTCCTGAAATTTTCTTAGTCGCATCCCACAGCAAAAACCTTGGTCCACAGAGAGCTTCCAAAGCATCAGCGGGATCTCATTGTTAAAAGGTATCAGTCAGGATAAGGGTACAAAATAATTTCCAAGGCATTAGATATACCATGGAACACAGTGAAGACAGTCATCATCAAGTGGAGAAAATATGGCACAATAGTGACATTACCAAGAACTGGACGTCCCTCCAGAATTGAAAAGACGAGAAGAAAACTGGTCTGGGAGGCTACCAAGAGGCCTACAGCAACATTAAAGGAGCTGCAGGAATATCTGGCAAGTACTGGCTGTGTGGTACTTTGTACATGTGACAACAATCTCCTGAATTCTTCATATGTCTGGGCTATGGGGTAGAGTGGCAAGACGAAAGCCTTTTTTTACGAAGAAAAACATCTAAGCCAGGCCAAATTTTGCAAAAACACATCTGAAGTCTTCCTAAAGCATGTGGGAAAAGGTGTTATGGTCTGATGGAAACCAAGGTTGAACCTTTTGGCCATAATTCCAAAAGATATGTTTGGCGCAAAAACAACACTGTATATCACCAAAAGAACACCATACCCACAGTGAAGCATGGTGGTGGCAGCATCATACTTTGGGGCTGTTTTTATTCAGCTGGAACTGGGCCCTTAGTTAAGCTAGAGGGAATTATGAACAGTTCCAAATTCCAGTCAATATTGACACAAATCCCTCAGGCTTCTGCTAGAAAGCTGAACATTAAGAGGAACTTCATCTTTCAGCATGACAACAACCCAAAGCATACATCCAAATCAACAAAGGAATGGCTTCACCAGAAGAAGATTATAGTTTTGGAATGGCCCAGCCAGAGCCCAGACCTGAATCCGATTGAAAATCTGTGGGGGGATCTGAAGAGGGCTGTGCACAGGAGATGCCCTCGCAATCTGACAGATTTGGAGTGTTTTTGCAAAGAAGAGTGGGCAAATCTTGCCAAGTCAAAATTAGTGTTGATCACGAATATTCAAATTGCAAATTTTTATTGCGAATATAGGTACTTCGAAAATTTGTAAATATTTAGAATATAGTGATATATATTCGTAATTTCGAATATTCGAGATTTATTATTGCGAATTTTCATAATGCGAATTTTTATCGCAAATATTTCAATTACCAAGTAAAAACATGATTTCTCACTGCTTCTTGCTCATTGGCCCACAAGCAAGAAGCAGGGAGGAATCATGACTTTAAATGCAAAAAATGCTGAATATTCTAAAAAACGAATATATAGCACTATATCGAATATATTAGTTTTTTTGAATATTCATAATATTCTAAAACAAGAATATATAGCGATATAGCGAATATTTTCAAAAAAACCCTAATATAGAGCAATTTTAGCTAATATAGTGCTATAATCTTCTTTGTCTAATAGTTGTCATTTTTTCTCATCTGAAGCACTATGTTAGCTAAATTTCTCTACATTTGTTTGTTTTTTTCGAATATTCGCTGTATTGCTATATATTCTTGTTTTAGTATATTACGAATATTTGAAAAAAGAAATATATTCAATATAGTGCTATGACTCATTGGCCCACAAGCAAGAAGCAGGGAGGAATCATGTTTTTGCTCGGCAATTGAAAAATTTGCATTACGAAAATTCGCATTCTGAAAATTTGCATGTTACGCGATCATTACCTTGTCGATTTTTCGAGTAAAAAAAATCGTAGAATGTAATGAATATTCAAATTCGGGAATATTCGGCAAATATTTTACTAAATATTCGCGAAATATCGCGAATTCGAATATGACCCCTGCCGCTCATCACTAGTCAAAATGTGCCATGCTGATAGACTCATACCCAAAAAGACTGAGTGCTGTAATAAAATCAAAAAGTGCTTCAACAAAGTATTAGTTTAAGGGTGTGCACACTTATGCAACTATATTATTTTATTTTTATATTTTTCCTTCCCTCTACCTAAAAGATTTCAGTTTGTTTTTCAATTGAGTTGTACAGTTTATAGCTTGCATCATCCTCAAAGTACAGCATTTCTAAGTGCATTAGAGATATTCAGGAGATACTCAGGAGGTAATCTGGAGGTGGATACAATCTAAAAAGTAAGAGTTGTTTGTTTAAAATCTTTCCCCTCTTTAAAATAGCAGACCTGGTTCTGTGCAGGAATTGTTGTGCTTTTATTTCATGTTCCACTCTTCAGAGATTTGGATGCTGTCTGATCTGTAGACAGCAATGCAGCAGGAAATCTCATTTTTGAAAATCTGAGATTTGTAAATTAACTGGTAAACAAACTCAGGCTGGGAATGTTGCAACGCCACTGACACAGACGCCCCCTAGAAATGGAAGATGGGTTATTGCAGGTTCTGGTAGACTTAGAGTTGTGGATAGAAGATATGTCCCACAGTCTGTGGCTCTCCATAATTCATTTGCAGCACTTTCAAAGTGCAAGAGCAACATGGAGGATGGCTCAGGCACAGTGGGTGAGGAACAATCATCTCCTATGCCTAAGGTATTCAAGACTGCAGCCAAAGACAAAAAGGATAAGGTAAGGACTGATAGCAAGCAGCTGTTGGTGGGCGATTCTATCATAAGAGGTGTGAAGTTTGAGGAAAATGGTTTTGTGAGATGTCTCCCTGGTGCTACCACTAGCAGGAACAGACGACATATCCTTAACCACCTCCCGTCCGCCCATAGGATATAAACGTCCGGGAGGTGGTTCTCTATTTCTGAATGGATGTTCCAGAACGTCCATTCAGAAACTGCAGCTGCACGCTAATCGTGCAGCTGCTGATCGGGTTGCCCGCTGTCAGTAAAAGCAGGGCAACCCTTAGAGAAGGCAGGGACAGTGCCCAGGTGTCTCTGCCTTCTGGATCGCTGCATACACAGCGCTCACCGAGCGCTGTGTATGCAGAGCAGGAAGCGCTATGCGCTTCATGTTCCGGCCCGGCGGTCATGTGATCGCCGGGACCCGAGAGTGCAGGAGCTGTGTGAGGTCTTTCAGAGACCTCAATCAGCCCTGCACTGAGGCTGTACAGCGCTGTATTGCGCTGTACAGCCTCTCTGGGGGGTGTATTTCTCCTGTAACTGGGGCTACTATGTCAGCCCCAGTTACAAGTTAAATCAACAGTGAAAAAAAAAAAAAAGTGAAGTAAATGTCCCCCAGAGGTCTTGTATGGGGGATGAAGAGTGTAAAATAAAAAATTAAAAAATTAAGTGTTGAAAAAAAAAAAAAAAAAAAAGGTTTCACATGTAAAATAAAAAAATTCCCCAAGTAAGGAATAAAAAAAAAATGTTAAAAATATAAAAAATTAAATAAAATAGACATATTAGGTATTGCCGCGTCCGTAAAAACCAGCTCTATAAAAATATCACATGACCAAACCCCTCGGGTGAACACCGTAAAAAAAAAACAAAAATACATAACAAACAAGTGTGAAACAACTGAAAATATGTCATATTCTAGGTTCTTCAAAGTAGCCACCTTTTGCTTTGATTACTGCTTTGCACAATCTGGGCATTCTCTTGATGAGCTTCAAGAGGTAGTCCCCTGAAATGGTCTTCCAACAGTCTTGAAGGAGATCCCAGAGATGCTTAGCACTTGTTGGCCCTTTTGCCTTCACTCTGCGGTCTAGCTCACCCCAAACCATCTCGATTGGGTTCAGGTCCGGTGACTGTGGAGGCCAGGTCATCTGGCGCAGCACCCCATCACTCTCCTTCATGGTCAAATAGCCCTTACTTTCAAAGTTTTCCCAATTTTTTGGCTGACTGACTGACCTTCATTTCTTAAAGTAATTTTTTCTTTACTTAGCTGCTTTTTTCTTGCCATAATGCAAATTCTAACAGTCTATTCAGTAGGACTATCAGCTGTGCATCCACCTGACTTCTCCTCAACGCGACTGATGGTCCCAACCCCATTTATAAGGCAAGAAATCCCACTTATTAAACCTGAGAGGTCACACCTGTGACGTGAAAACCATTTCAGGGGACTACCTCTTGAAGCTCATCAAGAGAATGCCAAGAGTGTGCAAAGCAGTAATCAAAGCAAAAGGTGGCAACTTTAAAGAACCTAGAATATGACATACTTTTAGTTGTTTCACACTTGTTTGTTATGTATATAATTCCACATGTGTTAATTCATAGTTTTGATGCTTTCAGTGGGAATCTACAATTTTCATAGTCATGAAAATAAAGAAAACTCTTTGAATGAGAAGGTGTGTCCAAACTTTTGGTCTGTACTGTATGTCCCACAAAATGGTAGCAATAAAACAGTCACCTCATCCCGCAAAAAATGAGCCCCTACATAAGAAAATCTCTCAAAAAAAAAAAACTATAGCTCTCAGAACATGGACACATTAAAACATATTTTTTTTGTTTCAAAAATGATATTATTGTGTAAAACTTTAATAAATAAGAAAAAGTATACATATTAGATATCGCCATGTCCGTAACAATCTGCTCTATAAAAATGTCACTTGACTGAACCCCTCAGGTGAACTCTGTAAAAATAAATAAATAGAAACTGTGCTAAAACAACCAATTTTTTGGTCACCTTGCCCCATAAAGTGTTATAATGAATGATCAAAAAATCATATGTAGCCAAAAATAGTAGCAATAAAACTAGCACCTTATCCCCTAGTTTCCAAAATGGGATCACTTCTTGGGAGTTTCTACTGTAAGGGTGCATCAGGGGGCTTCAAATGGGATATGGCATCTACAAACCATGTGGAGTTCCTTTTCTTCTGCGCCCTGCCGTGTGCCCATACAGCAGTTTATGGCCACATGTGGGGTGTTTCTGTAAACCGCAGAATCTGGGTAATAAATATTGAGTTTTGTTTGGTTGTTAACCATCGATTTGTTAAAGAAAAAATTGGATTTAAATGGAAAATCTGCCAAAAAAGTGAAATTTAAAAATTTGATCTCCATTTTCCTTTAATTCTTGTGGAACGCCTAAAGGGTTATCAAAGTTTGTAAAATCGGTTTTAAGTAACTTGAGGGGTGTAGTTTCTACAATGGGGTCATTTATGGGGGTATCCACTATGTAGGCCCCACAAAGTGACTTCAGACCTGAACTGGTACTTAAAAAGTGCGTTTTGGCAATTATCTTAAAAATTTGAAGAATTGCTTCTAAACTTCTAAGCCTTCTAACATCCTAAAAAAATAAAATGACATTTCCAAAATGATGCCAACATAAAGTAGACATATGGGGAATGTTAAGTAATAAATATTTTATGAGGTATCACTTTCTGTTTTAAAAGCAGAGAAATTGAAATTTAGAAAATTGCGAATTTTCCGAATTTGTTTGTACATTTGGGATTTTATCATAAATAAAGGTGAAATATATTGACTCAAATTTATGACTATCATGAAGTACAATGTGTCACGAGAAAACAATCTCTGAATGACTTGGATAAGTAAAGGCGTTCCAAAGTTATTACCACATAAAGTGAGATATGTCAGTTTTGCAAAATTAGGCCTGGTCAGGAAGGGGGTAAATGGCCCAGATGGCAAGTGGTTAATATTGTTAACCACTTCACATCTGGGCCATTTGCCCCCTTCCTGACCAGGCCTAATTTTGCAAATTTGACATATTTCAATTTATGTGGTAATTAGGGATGAGCGAACCCGAACTGTATAGTTCGGGTTCGTACCGAATTTTGGGGTGTCCGTGACACGGACCCGAACCCGAACATTTTCGTAAAAGTCCGTGTTCGGGTTCGGTGTTCGGCGCTTTCTTGGCGCTTTTTGAAAGGCTGCAAAGCAGCCAATCAACAAGCGTCATACTACTTGCCCCAAGAGGCCATCACAGCCTTGCCTACTATTGGCATGGCTGTGATTGGCCAGTGCAGCATGTGACCCAGCCTCTATATAAGCTTGGGTCACGTTGCGCTGCACGTCACTCTGCTGATTGAAGCATAGGGAGAGGTTGCAGCTGCGACGTTAGGGCGAGATTAGGCAGTGATTAACTCCTCCAAAAGACTTCATTCTGTGATCGATCTGCAGCTGTGGATCATTGAAGTGCTAGTATTGACTTGCTCACTTTTTTGAGGCTGCCCAGAGCGTTTTTAGATCACTTTTTTTCTGGGGTGATCGGCGGCCATTTTGTGACTTGTGGTGCGCCAGCACAAGCTATCACCAAGTGTATTTAACCATCAATAGTGTGGTTATTTTGTGCTATATCCTACATCAGCTGCAGGCTGAGCCTGTGTCACCGAAGTGCATTTAACCATCAACAGTCTGGTTATTTTTTGGCCATATACTACATCAGCTGCAGGCTGAGCCTGTGTCACCCAAGTGCATTTAACCATCAACAGTGTGGTTATTTTTTGGCCATATACTACATCAGGGGTAAGTTGAGCCTGTCACCCAGCACCTAAAAAATAGACCTCACATTTCTATTCAACCAAATCTGTACTGTTTTAGCTGGTCAAGTTATTTGTAGTGACCGTAAAAGCACACTTTTTGTTAAGGGTTGAAAAACTATTCCCAAATTTGCCATTCTCAAAATAACTAGTTTCTGGTATATGAGGCCTACTTGAAATCTATCCCAAAAAGGATATCTTACATTGAAGGTACTGATAGTGTCATTCAGAAAAACCTAAAACACACGCTACCGTGCAGATAGAAGTCTGATTCTGAGATTAAACCTTTAGCTGTCAATCAGTGCAAAAAAAAACAGGTCTCACATTTCTATTCAAGCAAATCTGTACTGTTTTAGCTGGTCAAGTTATTTGTAGTGACCGTAAAAGCACTTTTCTTTTTCTGGGTTGAAAAACTATTCCCAAATTTGCCATTCTCAAAATAACTAGTTTCTGGTATTTGAGGCCTACTTGAAATCTATCCCAAAAAGGATATCTTACATTGAAGGTACTGATAGTGTCATTCAGAAAAACCTAAGACACACGCTACCGTGCAGATAGAAGTCTGATTCTGAGATTAAACCTTAACCTGTCACACAGTGCAAAAAAAAAACAGGCCTCACATTTCTATTCAAGCAAATCTGTACTGTTTTAGCTGGTCAAGTTATTTGTAGCGACCGTAAAAGCCCTTTTTTTTTTCTGGGTTGAAAAACTATTCCCAAATTTGCCATTCTCAAAATAACTAGTTTCTGGTATTTGAGGCCTACTTGAAATCTATCCCAAAAAGGATATCTTACATTGAAGGTACTGATAGTGTCATTTAGAAAAAGTTAAGACACACGCTACCGTGCAGATAGAAGTCTGATTCTGAGATTAAACCTTAACCTGTCACACAGTGCAAAAAAAACACATTTCTATTCAAGCAAATCTGTACTGTTTTAGCTGGTCAAGTTATTTGTAGTGACCGTAAAAGCACTTTTTTTTTCTGGGTTGAAAAACTATTCCCAAATTTGCCATTCTCAAAATTGTGGTGAACGGGAACAATGAGGAAAACATCTAATAAGGGAAGCGGACGTGGACATGGTCGTGGTGGTGTTAGTGGATCCTCTGGTGCTGGGAGAGGACGTGGCCGTTCTGCCACAGCCACACGTCCTAGTGTACCAACTACCTCAGGTCCCAGTAGCCGCCAGAATTTACAGAGATATTTGGTGGGGCCCAATGCCGTTCTAAGGATGGTAAGGCCTGAGCAGGTTCAGGCATTAGTCAATTGGGTGGCCGACAGTGCATCCAGCACGTTCACATTATCTCCCACACAGTCTTCTGCAGAAAGCGCACAGATGGCGCATGAAAACCAAGCCCATCAGTCTGTCACATCACCCCCATGCATATCAGGGAAACTGTCTGAGCCTCAACTTATGCAGCAGTCTCTTATGCTGTTTGAAGACTCTGCTGCCAGGGTTTCCCAAGGGCATCCACCTAGCTCTTCACCAGGGGTGGAAGAGAGAGAATGCACTAACGCACAACCACTTATGTTTCCTGATGATGAGGACATGGGAATACCACCTCAGCACGTCTCTGATGATGACGAAACACAGGTGCCAACTGCTGCGTCTTTCTGCAGTGTGCAGACTGAACAGGAGGTCAGGGTTCAAGACTGGGTGGAAGACGATGCAGGGGACGATGAGGTCCTAGACCCCACATGGAATAAAGGTCGTGCCACTGACTTTCACAGTTCGGAGGAAGAGGCAGTGGTGAGACCGAGCCAACAGCGTAGCAAAAGAGGGAGCAGTGGGCAAAATCAGAACACCCGCCGCCAACAGACTCCGCCTGCTACTGACCGCCGCTATCTGGGACCGAGCACCCCAAAGGCAGCTTCAAGGAGTTCCCTGGCATGGCACTTCTTCAAACAATGTGCTGACGACAAGACCCGAGTGGTTTGCACGCTGTGCCATCAGAGCCTGAAGCGAGGCATTAACGTTCTGAACCTTAGCACAACCTGCATGACCAGGCACCTGCATGCAAAGCATGAACTGCAGTGGAGTAAACACCTTAAAAACAAGGAAGTCACTCAGGCTCCCCCTGCTACCTCTTCTGCTGCTGCCGCCTCGGACTCTTCTGCTGCTGCCGCCGCCTCGGCCTCTTCTGCTGATGCTGCCGCCGCCTCGGCTCTTCCTCTGCCTCTGGAGGAACGTTGGCACCTGCCGCCCAGCAAACATGGGATGTACCACCAACACCACCACCTGCGTCACCAAGCATCTCAACCATGTCACACGGCAGCGTTCAGCTCTCCATCTCACAAACATTTGAGAGAAAGAGTAAATTCTCACCTAGCCACCCTCGATCCCTGGCCCTTAATGCCAGCATTTCTAAACTACTGGCCTATGAAATGCTGTCATTTAGGCTGGTGGACACACACAGCTTCAAACAGCTCATGTCACTTGCTGTCCCACAGTATGTTGTTCCCAGCCGCCACTACTTGTCCAAGAGAGCCGTGCCTTCCCTGCACAAACAAGTGTCCGATAAAATCAAGTGTGCACTGCGCAACGCCATCTGTGGCAAGGTCCACCTAACCACAGATACGTGGACCAGTAAGCACAGCCAGGGACGCTATATCTCCCTAACTGCACACTGGGTAAATGTAGTGGCGGCTGGGCCCCAGGCGGAGAGCTGTTTGGCGCACGTCCTTCCGCCGCCAAGGATCGCAGGGCAACATTCTTTGCCTCCTGTCTCCTCCTCCTCCTACTCAGCTTCCTCCTCCTCTTCTTCCACCTGCTCATCCAGTCAGCCACACACCTTCACCACCAACTTCAGCACAGCATGGGGTAAACGTCAGCAGGCCATTCTGAAACTCATATGTTTGGGGGACAGGCCCCACACCGCACAGGAGTTGTGGCGGGGTATAGAACAACAGACCGACGAGTGGTTGCTGCCGGTGAGCCTCAAGCCCGGCCTGGTGGTGTGCGATAATGGGCGAAATCTCGTTGAAGCTCTGGGACTAGCCGGTTTGACGCACATCCCTTGCCTGGCGCATGTGCTGAATTTGGTGGTGCAGAAGTTCATTTGCAACTACCCCGACATGTCAGAGCTGCTGCATAAAGTGCGTGCCGTCTGTTCGCGCTTCCGGCGTTCACACCCTGCCGCTGCTCGCCTGTCTGCGCTACAGCGTAACTTCGGCCTTCCCGCTCACCCCCTCATATGCGACGTACCCACCAGGTGGAACTCCACCTTGCATATGCTGGACAGACTGTGCGAGCAGCAGCAGGCCATAGTGGAGTTTCAGCTGCAGCACGCACGGGTCAGTCGCACTGTGGATCAGACACACTTCACCACCAATGACTGGGCCTCCATGCGAGACCTGTGTGCCCTGTTGCGCTGTTTCGAGTACTCCACCAACATGGACAGTGGCGATGACGCCGTTATCAGCGTTACAATACCACTTCTATGTCTCCTTGAGAAAACACTTAGTGCGATGATGGAAGAGGAGGTGGCCCAGGAGGAAGAGGAGGAAGAGGGGTCATTTTTAGCACTTTCAGGCCAGTCTCTTCGAAGTGACTCAGAGGGAGGTTTTTTGCAACACCAGAGGCCAGGTACAAATGTGGCCAGACAGGGCCCACTACTGGAGGACGAGGAGGACGAGGATGAGGAGGAGGTGGAGGAGGATGAGGATGAAGCATGTTCACAGCGGGGTGGCACCCAAAGCAGCTCGGGCCCATCACTGGTGCGTGGCTGGGGGGAAACACAGGACGATGACGATACGCCTCCCACAGAGGACAGCTTGTCCTTAACTCTGGGCAGTCTGGCACACATGAGCGACTACATGCTGCAGTGCCTGCGCAACGACAGCAGAGTTGCCCACATTTTAACGTGTGCGGACTACTGGATTGCCACCCTGCTGGATCCCCGGTACAAAGACAATGTGCCCACCTTACTTCCTACACTGGAGCGTGATAGGAAGATGCGCGAGTACAAGCGCACGTTGGTAGACGCGCTACTGAGAGCATTCCCAAATGTCACAGGGGAACCAGTGGAAGCCCAAGGCGAAGGCAGAGGAGGAGCAAGAGGTCGCCAACGCAGCTGTGTCACGCCCAGCTCCTCTGAGGGCAGGGTTAGCATGGCAGAGATGTGGAAAAGTTTTGTCAACACGCCACGGCTAAGTGCACCACCACCTGATACGGAACGTGTTAGCAGGAGGCAACATTTCACTAACATGGTGGAGCAGTACCTGTGCACACCCCTCCACTTACTGACTGATGGTTCGGCCCCATTCAACTTCTGGGTCTCCAAATTGTCCACGTGGCCAGAGCTAGCCTTTTATGCCTTGGAGGTGCTGGCCTGCCCGGCGGCCAGCGTTTTGTCTGAACGTGTATTCAGCACGGCAGGGGGCGTCATTACAGACAAACGCAGCCCCCTGTCTACAGCCAATGTGGACAAGCTGACGTTAATAAAAATGAACCAGGCGTGGATCCCACAGGACCTGTCCATCCCTTGTGCAGATTAGATATTAACTACCTCCCCTTAACAATATATTATTCTACTCCAGGGCACTTCCTCATTCAATACTATTTTTAATTTCATTTTACCATTATATTGCGGGGCAACCCAAAGTTGAATGAACCTCTCCTCTGTCTGGGTGCTGGGGCCTAAATGTGTGACAGTGGCCTGTTCCAGTGGTGGGTGACGTGAAGCCTGATTCTCTGCTATGACATGAAGACAGATTCTGCGCTGACATAAGGCCAGATTCTCTGTTACGGGACCTCTCTCCTCTGCCTGGGTGCCTGGGCCTAAATGTGTGACAGTGGCCTGTTCCAGTGGTGGGTGACGTGAAGCCTGATTCTCTGCTATGACATGAAGACAGATTCAGCGCTGACATAAGGCCAGATTCTCTGTTACGGGACCGCTCTCCTCTGTCTGGGTGCCGGGGCCTAAATGTGTGACAGTGGCCTGTTCCAGTGGTGGTTGACGTGAAGCCTGATTCTCTGCTATGACATGAAGACAGATTCTGCGCTGACATCAGGCCAGATTCTCTGTTACGGAACCTCTCTCCTCTGCCTGGGTGCCTGGGCCTAAATGTGTGACAGTGGCCTGTTCCAGTGGTGGGTGACGTGAAGCCTGATTCTCTGCTATGATATGAAGACAGATTCTGTGCTGACTTCAGGCCAGATTCTCTGTTACGGGACCTCTCTCCTCTGCCTGGGTGCCTGGGCCTAAATGTGTGACAGTGGCCTGTTCCAGTGGTGGGTGACGTGAAGCCTGATTCTCTGCTATGACATGAAGACAGATTCTGCGCTGACATAAGGCCAGATTCTCTGTTACGGGACCTCTCTCCTCTGCCTGGGTGCCTGGGCCTAAATGTGTGACAGTGGCCTGTTCCAGTGGTGGGTGACGTGAAGCCTGATTCTCTGCTATGACATGAAGACAGATTCTGCGCTGACATAAGGCCAGATTCTCTGTTACGGGACCTCTCTCCTCTGCCTGGGTGCCTGGGCCTAAATGTGTGACAGTGGCCTGTTCCAGTGTTGGGTGACGTGAAGCCTGATTCTCTGCTATGACATGAAGACAGATTCTGCGCTGACATAAGGCCAGATTCTCTGTTACGGGACCGCTCTCCTCTGTCTGGGTGCTGGGGCCTAAATGTGTGACAGTGGCCTGTTTCAGTGGTGGGTGACGTGAAGCCTGATTCTCTGCTATGACATGAATACAGATTCTGCGCTGACATAAGGCCAGATTCTCTGTTACGGGACCTCTCTCCTCTGCCTGGGTGCCTGTGCCTAAATGTGTGACAGTGGCCTGTTCCAGTGGTGGGTGACGTGAAGCCTGATTCTCTGCTATAACATGAAGACAGATTCTGCGCTGACATAAGGCCAGATTCTCTGTTACCGGACCGCTCTCCTCTGTCTGGGTGCCGGGGCCTAAATGTGTGACAGTGGCCTGTTCCAGTGGTGGGTGACGTGAAGCCTGATTCTCTGCTATGACATGAAGACAGATTCTGCGCTGACATAAGGCCAGATTCTCTGTTACGGGACCGTTCTCCTCTGTCTGGGTGCCGGGGCCTAAATGTGTGACAGTGGCCTGTTCCAGTGGTGGGTGACGTGAAGCCTGATTCTCTGCTATGACATGAAGACTGATTCTGCGCTGACATGAAGCCAGATTCTCTGCTATGGCATGAAGAGACTGATTCTCTGCTGACATGAAGCCAGATTCTTTGCTATGGCATGAAGAGACTGATTCTCTGCTGACGTGAAGCCAGATTCTCTGCTATGGGACCTCTGTCCAATTGATATTGGTTCATTTTTATTTTTTTTATTTTTATTTTAATTAATTTCCCTATCCACATTTGTTTGCAGGGGATTTACCTACATGTTGCTGCCTTTTGCAGCCCTCTAGCTCTTTCCTGGGCTGTTTTACAGCCTTTTTAGTGCCCAAAAGTTCGGGTCCCCATTGACTTCAATGGGGTTCGGGTTCGGGACGAAGTTCGGATCGGGTTCGGATCCCGAACCCGAACATTTCGGGAAGTTCGGCCGAACTTCTCGAACCCGAACATCCAGGTGTTCACTCAACTCTACTCGTGACACATTGTACTTCATGCTAGTCATAAATTTGAGTCAATATATTTTACCTTTATTTATAAAAAAAATCACAAATTTACCAAAAATTGTGAAAAATTCGCAATTTTCAAAATTTTAATTTATCTGCTTTTAAAACAGAAAGTAATACCTCATAAAATATTTGTTACTTAACATTCCCCATATGTCTACTTTATGTTGGCATCATTTTGGAAATGTCATTTTATTGTTTTAGGACGTTAGAAGGCTTAGAAATTTAGAAGCAATTCTTAAAATTTTTAAGAAAATTGCCAAAACCTACTTTTAAGGACCAGTTCAGGTCTGAAGTCACTTTGTAGGGCTTACATAGTGGATACACCCATAAATGACCCCATTGTAGAAACTACACCCCTCAAGTTACTTAAAACCGATTTTACAAACTTTGTTAACCCTTTAGGCGTTCCACAAGAATTAAAGGAAAATGGAGATCAAATTTTTAAATTTCACTTTTTTGGCAGATTTTCCACTTAAATCCAATTTTTTCTTTAACACATCGATGGTTAACAGCCAAACAAAACTCAATATTTATTACCCAGATTCTGCGGTTTACAGAAACACCCCACATGTGGTCATAAACTGCTGTATGGGCACATGGCAGGGCGCAGAAGAAAAGGAGCGCCACATGTTTTTTAGATGCCATGTCCCATTTGAAGACCCCCTGATGCACCCTTACAGTAGAAACTCCCAAGAAGTGACCCCATTTTGGAAACTAGGGCATAAGGTGCCAGTTTTATTCGTACTATTTTTGGGTACATATGATTTTTTGATCATTCATTATAACACTTTATGGGACAAGGTGACCAAAAAATTGGTTGTTTTAGCACAGTTTTTATTTATTTATTTTTACAGCGTTCACCTGAGCGGTTCAGTCAAGTGACAATTTTATAGAGCAGATCGTTATGGCAATACCTAATAATTTTACTTTTTCTTATTTTTTTAAGTTTTACACAATAATAGCATTTTTGAAACAAATTTATTTTTTTATGTATCCATGTTCTGAGAGCTATATATATATATTTTTTTTAGCGACTTTTTTATGTAGGGGCTCATTTTTTCTGGGATGAGGTGACGGTTTTTCCTGGTACTATTTTGTGGGACATAGACCTTTTTGATCACTTGGTGTTGCACTTTTTGGGATGTAAGGTGACAAAAATTGCTTTTTTTGACACAGTTTTTTTTTATTTTTATGGTGTTTATCGGACTGGGTCAATTATGTGATATATTTATAGAGCCGACCGTCACAAATGCAGCAATACCAAATATGTCTATTTTATTAATTTTTTTAATTTTTTTTTTATTCCTTACTTGGGGATATTTTTTTTTACATATAAAACCTTTTTTTTTAACACTTTTTTTAATTTATTTTTTTACACTTTTCGTCCCCCATAAGGTCATACTAGATCTCTGGGGGACATTGTTGCTGACATAGTAGCCCCAGTTACAGGAGAAATACACCGCCCACAGAGGCTGTACAGCGCAACACAGCGCTGTACAGCATCAGTGCAGGGCTGATTGAGTTCTCTGACATGACCGCCCGGCCGGAACAGGGAGCGCACATCGATCTAGAAGGCAGGGACACCTGGGCACTGTCCCTGCCTTCTCTAAGGGTTCCCCTGCTGTCACTGACAGCAGGCAACCCGATCTACAGCAGCATGACTAGCGTGCAGCTGCAGTTTCTGAATGGACGTTCAGGAACATCCATTCAGAAATATAGAACCACCTCCCGGACGTTTTTAGTCTATTGGCGGACGGGCGGTAGTTAAAGGGAACATGTCATCTGGATTTTGGGTATAGAGCTGAGGACATGGGTTGCTAGATGGCCGCTAGCACATCCGCAATACCCAGTCCCCATAGCTCTGTGTGCTTTTATTGTGTAAAAAAATGATTTGATGCATATGCAAATTAACCTGAGATGAGTCTTCAGCATGTCCTCAGCTCTATACACTAAATCCCGGTGACAGGTTCCCTTTAAGCAAGCAAAGCAGGAAAGGGAGGTGGATGTTATTGTCCATCTTGGGACAAATGATTTGGCTTGCAATGAGGTTTCAAAGTTGAAGGAAACTTTTCACACACTTGGTAATGATATACGGGAGGTTGCATTGACTGTTTTAATCTCTGCAGTTTTGCCTGTGCATAACCTTCAGCATGACAGGCAGATGCTTTGTGTCTCATAAAATCTAATCTAATACAAATTAGCGAGACCAATTTAGAGTCCGTTTGGGTTACGTTGCAGCTTGATAATCATAAGGAAACTCGTGTAGGTGTGATATATAGACCACCTGGCCAAGTCAAAGAAATAGATGATCTACTAGTTGAGGAAATAGCTAAAATTACATTAAAAGGGGAAGTTATCATTATGGGAGATTTTAATCTTCCTGATGTAAAATGGAAAACCAAAATAGCTAGTTCTGCCAGGAGTACAGATATTCTAACTTCCCTACTACAGCAAGTAGTTGAGGAGCCAACCCGGAAGGAGGCCATTTTAGATTTAGTATTCACAAATGGGAATCTGGTAGCTGATATTACTGTAGGGGAAAGCTTGGGAACTAGTGATCACCAGTCAGTGTGGTTTACTATAAGTACAGTGACTGAGTCACACCACACAAAAACAAACGTTTTAGATTTAAGAAAAACTGACTTTTCTAAAATTAGATTAGTGGTATACGAGTCCCTATCAGACTGGAACAGTTTCAATGGAGTCCAGGAGAAATAGGACTACTTAAAAGTGGCACTATTGAAGGCAACAGAAAATTGCATAAAGCGTGTCAGTAAAAGCAAAAAAAGGAAGAGACCACTGTGGTACTCAGCAGAAGTGGCCAAAATCATTAAAAACAAAAACATAGCATTTAGTAATTATAAAAAAAAACAAAAAAACGAGGATGACAGGGAAATTTATAAGATTAGGCAGAGAGAGGCCAAGCAAGTTATAAGAGCTTCTAAAGCACAGGCAGAAGAGAAATTAGCTCAGTCAGTGAAAAAAGGTGATAAGACATTCTTCAGATACATAAATGAAAAAAGGAAATGAAAACAAGGAATTACCAAATAAAAAAAAAGAAGGAAGGTATATGGAAGAAGATAAAGAACTAGCTGACTGTCTTAATGAATACTTCTATTCAGTTTTTACAAAGGAAAATGAAGGAAAAGGACCTCAGTTAGGGAGCAAGACTAATTCATTTTTTAATGCATGTGTCTTTAGAGAGGAAGAGGTTCTAAGTCAGCTGTCTAAAATTAATACAAATAAGTCACAGGGGCCTGATGGGATACTCCCAAAGCTATTAAAAGAGATTAGCGGTGTACTAGCAAAACCATTAACAGATTTATTTAACCAATCACTAATAACAGGAGTCATCCCAGAAGATTGGAAATTACCAAATGTGTCCAATCACAAGAAAGGTAGTAGGGAGAAAGCGGCAACTATAGACCAGTAAGCCTGACATCAATAGTGGGGAAATTAATGGAAACCATACTTAAGGAGAGGACTGTGGAACATCTAAAATCCCATGGATTGAAAGATGAAAAACAGCATGGGTTTACTTCAGGGAGATCATGTCAAACTAATCTTATTGATTTTTTTTTTTATTGGGTGACTAAAATAATAGATGGTGGAGGTGCAGTAGATATTTCTTATCTAGACTTTAGTAAGGCTTTTGATACTGTCCCACATAGAAAGCTTATCAATAAATTGCAGTCTTTTAGCTTGGTCTCCTATATTGTTGAATGGATTAGGGAGTGACTAAGGGACAGGCAACAGAGGGTTGTAGTCAATGGAGTATATTCAGACCATGGTCTTGGTACCAGTCGGGTACCTCAGGGATCTGTTCTTGGACCCATATTGTTTAATATCTTTATCAGCGAAATTGCAGAAGGCCTCGATGGTAAGGTGTGTCTTTTTGCTGATGACACAAAGATTTGTAACAGGGTTGATGTTCCTGGAGGGATACACCAAATGGAAAAGGATTTAGGAAAACTAGAGGAATGGTCAAAAATCTGGCAACTAAAATTTAATGTTGATAAGTGCAAGATAATGCACCTGGGGCGTAAAAACACAAGAGCAGAGTATAAAATCAGTGATACAGTCCTAACCTCAGTATCTGAGGAAAGGGATTTAGAGGTCATTATTTCAGAAGACTTAAAGGTAGGCAGACAATGTCATAGAGCAGCAGGAAATGCTAGCAGAATGCTTGGGTGTATAGGGAGAGGCATTACCAGTAGAAAGAGGGAGGTGCTCATGCCGCTCTACAGAGCACTAATGAGACCTCATTTGGAGTATTGTGCTCAGTACTGGAGACCATATCTCCAGAAGGATATTGATACTTTGGAGAGAGTTCAGAGAAGAGCTACTAAACTAGTACATGGATTACAGGATAAAACTTACCAGGAAAGGATAAAGGACCTTAACATGTATAGCTTGGAAGAAAGATGAGACAGAGGGGATATGATAGAAACTTTTAAATATATAAAGGGAATCAACAAGGTAAAAGAGGAGAAAATATTTAAAAGAAGAAAAACTGCTATTTTTTTAATAGTTCGCCATAAAAGAAAAAGGCTTAAATTTTTTTTAAATTATTTGTGTCCTAGTAAGGGATCACTTGACATAATGATTTATATTACAGATCATCTCACAATAATTTTTGACATATCAATTGACATATCACAATAAAGAGAGATAGATAGATGATAGGTAGATAGATAGATAGATAGATAGATAGATAGATAGATAAATACTATATTTCTCATTAAATGATAGCTCCATTTGCTCAAAACTGCTCTTTAAAAGAATGCACTCTTAGTTTTAAGCAAATGCTTTCCATCTAAACATCACATAATTTAGTAAATACTGTATCAATATGTTCTAACATCTCTAAATACAAACCAGCTTGCTGCACTCTTCCTAAAATGATGGATAGCTGAATTAGTGTATAAACCCCAATGTCATTTTCATTTTTCTTGAAAAGTTATTATTTGATGCTGTTGTATGTTTTTCACATTTGTTATAGTTTCATGCTCCATTGAGTCTTATAAATAGCTAACTGAGGTCTTCAAAGGCTCCAGGAATCAGAGACCCCAAGAGTCCTATACAATCTTTTATTTATGTGGCAGAAAATCAATTAAGATTTTCAGGAAGTTAGCATGTGCTTACTAATACAGTCACAAGCTTTTTTCCGACCAATTGTGAAAACACTATATATATATATATATATATACAGGGCCGCTGATAGAAATCATGGGGCCCCGTACAGCATACATGACGGGGCCCCCTTCAGCTCCACCCCCTGATCCCTCCTTCAGCCACACCCCTGGCCCCGCCCTTGGCCCCTCCCCAGACTCCGCCTTGAGACAACATGCAGATTTGTCTACAAGTGATATTTATGGCGCTGGGGGGTCGTCTGTGAATGGCGCTGTTATGGAGGGGATCTGTGAATGGCACTGTTATGGAGGGGATCTGTGAATGGCACTGTTATGGAGGGGATCTGTGAATGGCACTTTTATGGAGGGGATCTGTGGATGGCACTGTTATGGAGGGGATCTGTGGATGGCACTGTTATGGAGGGGATCTGTGGATGGCACTGTTATGGAGGGGATCTGTGGATGGCACTGTTATGGAGGGGATCTGTGGATGGCACTGTTATGGAGGGGATCTGTGGATGGCACTGTTATGGAGGGGATCTGTGGATGGCACTGTTATGGAGGGGATCTGTGGATGGCACTGTTATGGAGGGGATCTGTGGATGGCACTGTTATGGAGGGGATCTGTGGATGGCACTGTTATGGAGGGGATCTGTGGATGGCACTGTTATGGAGGGGATCTGTGGATGGCACTGTTATGGGGGGATCTGTGGATGGCACTGTTATGGAGGGGATCTGTGGATGGCACTGTTATGGGGGGATCTGTGGATGGCACTGTTATAGAGGGGGATCTGTGGATGACACATACCGTATATAGCATCTTATGCTATGTGTCATCCACAGATACCCCTCCATAACAGTGCCATTCACAGATACCCTCCATAACAGTGCCATCCACAGATCCCCCCCATAACAGTCATCCACAGATCCCCCCCATAACAGTGTCATCCACAGATCCCCCCATAACAGTGTCATCCACAGATCCCCCCCATAACAGTGTCATCCACAGATCCCCCTCCATAATGGTGCCATCCACAGATCCCCCCCATAAGTGTCATCCACAGACCCCCCGGCCCCCCCCATAAGTGTCATCCACATGACAGACCCCCCCCCCATAACAGTGCCATCCACGGATCCCCCGCCCTCCCTATAACAGTGCCGTCATGACGTCATCCATATAGATCCCCCCCCCGCCACTCACAGTAGTATACATTAATAAATCGGTGCAGCCGTGCAGGCTGCAGACAGTAACTTTAATTTTAGCACAGGCACAGCGCTCATCTCTTTACTAAAATGCTACCTTACATTCAGCTCCTGCCTCCTCCCTCCACCCTCCAGTAACAAGTGCGGGCGGCAGCGCTCACTCACTGACGTCACGCGCCTGCGCCGCCTAGTGGGAGGAGCAGGCGTGTGACGTCAGTGAGTGAGCGCCGCCCCCACACTGCCTGCTGTTACTGGAGCCAGCCCACTGACAGCAAAAAAATTAAAATGGCTCGGGAGTAGGGTTGCCACCTTTTCTTCAAGCCAAACCCGAACAGAAGGGAGGGAGGGCCCCCTTCCAGGCCCCGCCTCCAGCCACGCCCATGTCCCGCCTCCAACCATGTCCCGTCTCCACCCTTGGTCGCTGTCGCACCGCGATCGTTACGCCCCTGATCCCACGCCTGCGCCGTCCCGTTTAGTATTCGGCGCAGGCGCGGGATTTACGGGACGAAGAGGAGAACTCGGACGTCAATCAACTGGACATGGGCGTGCCACTGCCAAAGGGTGAATAGACGGAGCCTCTAGGTGCTGCAGGAACGCCCTCATAGCACCTAGAGGCTCATTAGCATATGATAAGTCTTTATTTTAAGAGAACGGCGGCAGCGGCAGGCAGGGAGTTATGTACTGCTGACATCAGCACATCGCTAATGTCAGTCAGCTACATAACATAACGTTTTTTCTGATGATTGACAGATTCAGAAACCTGTTTAAACGGCTTCTGTCACCCCACTAAACTCTTTTTTTTTTTTTTTTTCGGCTTCTTATAATCCCTATACTGCGATATATGAATACATAATGTTATTAGTCATTTTGGTTCAGTAGATAATGAATAAAACAGATTTTTATAATATGTAAATTACCTCTCTACCAGCAGGCAGGGCGGTTACTTGCTGGTAGCATCCGCATCCTCCTATCATAATGACGCCCCCTCCTCATGTTGATTGACAGGGCCAGCGAACGCGATCGTCCTCTGGCTGGCCCTGTCTGCTATCAAGTTATTGCGCCTGCGCCGTAGCGGTCTTCAGTCGGCACAGGCGCACTGAGAGGAGGACGCTCGCTCGGCCGCTCCTTCCTCAGTGCGCCTACACCAATGACGTCACATCTACACCCGGCGCAGGCGCACTGGGGAAGGAGCGGCCGAGCGAGCGTCCTCCTCTCAGTGCGCCTGTGCCGACTGAAGACCGCTACGGCGCAGGCGCAATAACTTGATAGCAGACAGGGCCAGCCAGAGGACGATCGCGTTCGCTGGCCCTGTCAATCAACATGAGGAGGGGGCGTCATTATGATAGGAGGATGCGGATGCTACCAGCAAGTAACCGCCCTGCCTGCTGGTAGAGAGGTAATTTACATATTATAAAAATCTGTTTTATTCATTATCTACTGAACCAAAATGACTAATAACATTATGTATTCATATATCGCAGTATAGGGATTATAAGAAGGCAAAAAAAAAAGAGTTTAGTGGGGTGACAGAAGCCCACACTGTTACATACAATTACACAATTCAAATGTTTTATATTTCTACCTTTTTAGAAGTGAGTGACAGACTAGGACAGGTGTCAGGACTCAGGACTCAGGACTGTCTTGGTCAGGTTGTCTGCAGGCAGGGCACAGTGGGCACTACATGGGCAGGCTGCTGGAGCTGGACTGGAGAGGAGAAGAAGAATGATTTCTCCCACGGAGCTCCCTCTGCCTCTCTCTCTGATGTCATCACTTCCTTATCAGAGAGAGGGAGGGAGGGACTAGGAGGCAGGGGAGGAGCGAGGGGAGGAGCCTGAACAGTGAGTGAACACAGCGCTGCCTGGCATCACTGTACTGTAGTGTGTAGACTGGGGGAGGGAGGAGGGAGGAGGGGAGGCTCGGGAGCGCTGCGCTCAGCTGATCACCCGGAGTGACAGCTTAAATATGCGATCGGAGTCTCGGTCGGACCTGTCCGGGTGAATCCCGGACGGGTGGCAACCCTACGAGTCGGGAGTCGGCAGCCCGGGCCCCCCTGCCAGCCGGGCCCGGTACAACTGGGCCAGCTGTACTGGCCTATCAGCGGCCCTGTATATATATATATATATATATATATATATATATATATACAGTACAGACCAAAAGTTTGACTATGAAAATTGTAGATTCACACTGAAGGCATCAAAACTATGAATTACACATGTGGAATTATATACATAACAAACAAGTGTGAAACAACTGAAAATATGTCATATTCTAGGTTCTTCAAAGTAGCCACCTTTTGCTTTGATTACTGCTTTGCACACTCTTGGCATTCTCTTGATGAGCTTCCAGAGGTAGTCCCCTGAAATGGTTTTCACTTCACAGGTGTGCCCTGTCAGGTTTAATAAGTGGGATTTCTTGCCTTATAAATGGGGTTGGGACCATCAGTTGCGTTGAGGAGAAGTCAGGTGGATACACAGCTGATAGTCCTACTGAATAGACTGTTAGAATTTGTATTATGGCAAAAAAAAAAGCAGCTAAGTAAAGAAAAACGAGTGCCCATCATTACTTTAAGAAATGAAGGTCAGTCAGTCAGCCGAAAAATTGGGAAAACTTTGAAAGTAAAGGCTATTTGACCATGAAGGAGAGTGATGGGGTGCTGCGCCAGATGACCTGGCCTCCACAGTCACTGGACCTGAACCCAATCGAGATGGTTTGGGGTGAGCTGGACCGCAGAGTGAAGGCAAAAGGGCCAACAAGTGCTAAGCATCTCTGGGATCTCCTTCAAGACTGTTGGAAGACCATTTCAGGGGACTACCTCTTGAAGCACATCAAGAGAATGCCAAGAGTGTGCAAAGCAGTAATCAAAGCAAAAGGTGGCTACTTTGAAGAACCTAGAATATGACATATTTTCAGTTGTTTCACACTTGTTTGTTATGTATATAATTCCACATGTGTTAATTCATAGTTTTGATGCCTTCATAGTCATGAAAATAAAGAAAACTCTTTGAATGAGAAGGTGTGTCCAAACTTATGGTCTGTACTGTATATATATGTATATAAGCAAACACAATAGTAATAGCAGCACACCTTTAAAATGCCAGGTACAAAGTCCCTGCAAAGTTTCGGATGAAGAAACCACAGCCAGTAGTAGAATAGATGACAAGGCAGACCTCCGGTCATCCGTGAAAAACATGGATCTTTTATTACACCCAATGCAACATTTCAGCTCATCTCTATGAAGCCTTTGTCAAGAAATGATAACATTGCTGAAAACCAGTGTACAGTATATAAAAGGCTGTCTATCAAGATTTGCATAATTGTTATTCAATAAATTAATCAACATGATTTAAAATAATAAATACTAAGGTACTTTTCACTGAGGTTCCAGGCCTCGGTGGAGTAAGAGCCGGTTTTTATGTGTCAACTAGAGATGTCGCGAACATAAAATTTTCCATTCGCGAACGGCGAACTTCCGCAAATGTTCGCGAACAGGCGAACCGCCATAGACTTCAATAGACAGGCGAATTTTAAAACCCACAGGGACTCTTTCTGGCCAGAATAGTGATGGAAAAGTTGTTTCAAGGGGACTAACACCTGGACTGTGGCATGCCTGAGGGGGATCCATGACAAAACTCCCATGGAAAATTATGCAGTTGATGCAGAGTGTGGTAAGTTGAATTCGCAATGTGATTAATATAACCTGCATTAATCGCATTCAACTTAGATCTGAGATCCTAATGGTTGTATTGCTAGAATTGACGAATATAACGAATATAGCACTATATTCTCAATCTTCGTTATATCCTAGCAATTCAACCATTAGGAACCCAGCTCTAAGTTGAATTCACAATGTGATTAATATAACCTGTATTAATCGCATTGCGATTACAACTTAGATCTGATTTCATAATAATTGTATTGCTAGAATTGACGATTCCGAATATAACGATTATAGCACTATATTCTCAATCTTCGTTATATTCTAGCAATACAACCATTAGGAACTCAGATCTAAGTTGAATTCGCAATGTGATTAATATAACCTGTATTAATCGCATTGCGATTACAATTTAGGTCTGAGTTCATAATGGTTGTATTTGTCACGCCGTCACGGGGTAAAGGGGGACGGGGGTGTGACTCACTGCAGCCTGGTGAGTGGTGGGACGCCCTGCAGGAGTCTCTGGTGCCGTTAGGAGGAGGTAGGTAGAGCGGCTCTGACTTTATAGACCAAATTATTTTAATAATACCCCAATAATAATAACAGCCCCAGGCCAGGAGACATAAGGGGTTGGGTTGAACTGTGGGCTGGGGCCACCCGGCCACATTTACTAATCTTTGCTCAGGGGGGCCCTCATAAATATAGACCCACATGGTGTGGACTGGTCATTTTTACTAAGGAATATAGTTTAAACGTTTATGTGCAAAAGAGAAAATAAGAAGTCAGCTCCAATCAGATATCTGCACATAGACTCTGGGTCTATGCAGATATCTGATTGGAGCTGACTTAGTGACTTCTTTTTTTCTCTTTTTATCTCTTTATTATGGCTTCGGGGGGGGGGGGGGGGCGGGGGCAGGGGTGACACCATTTTCTACCGCACCAGGTGACACCAGCCATAGCAACGCCACTGTAACCATTAGGAACCCAGCTCTAAGTTGAATTCGCAATGCGATTAATATAACCTGTATTAATCGCATTGCGATTACAACTTAGATCTGAGTTCCTAATAGTTGTATTGCTAGAATTGACGAATATAACGGATATAGCACTATATTCTCAATCTTCGTTATATTCTAGCAATACAACAACCATTAGGAATCCAGCTCTAAGTTGAATTCGCAATGCGATTAATATAACCCGTATTAATCGCATTGCGATTACAACTTAGTCAAATTTGTGACACTGCAGCTTCAGAATGAATCTAAGATGGATGCTGTCCCTAAAATGGATGCTGTCCTTGCTATTTGATAGGAGGTGGGAGGGTATGCTGATTGGCTGGAATGTGTCTGCTGACTGTGAGGTACAGGGTCAAAGTTTGCTCAATGATGACGTATAGGGGGCGGACCGAACATTGCATATGTTCGCCCGCTGCGGCGAACGCGAACAAGCTATGTTCGCCGGGAACTATTCGCCGGCGAATAGTTCGGGACATCTCTAGTGTCAACAGTAGTTGCTGTTTGACACCTTAATACTTAGTATGGCTGTATAGCTAATCCGGGATAGCTCTTACTGGGATTAGTCAAAGTGCTGGGTGGGTGACTACTCCCCATGTTCCAGGCCAGGTTTTGCCAGGCCTAAAAGCCAGCCAGCACTGCCAGGTGAGGGGGATTACCTCAGTCCGACAGTGGAGCTCAGGAGGTGTGTGTGCTGGGATCTGAGGCTTGTGCCGTGCTGGAGGGCTGAGACCCATCTGTAAGGGAAACGGGCCCCCTAATAGCCTGCTATGGACTGCTGGAGGCAGAACTGCCAACAAGGTGATTTTTTTTGCTATGTGGACTTTCCATTGTCTGTGAACTAACACCAAGACTGCAAAGTGACGTTTTGTTTTTGCTTTATGTGTGAATAAACACGGAAGTTTGATTTAAGAACTGGTAATTTGTCTCTGTACTGTATGCGCCTACCTTGTCTACCAGAGTGAATCCCCACTATATATATATATATATATATATATATATATATATATATATATATAGAAGATGAAAAAGGGCAGCACTCCACTGGATAAAAATAAAACAAACTTTGTTTACCCATAAGGCTGTAGTGACGTTTCGGCTCTTACACAGGAGCCTTCCTCAAGCAGTGTGTACACATAAAAACTCTGGATATATATAGTGTTTACAACCAATCATAGCCAATTACATATCAAGTGAACATAATTAATAAAAAATCAAAATACATAATACATTATGAAAATATGAAGCAATAAAACCAACCATGTGGAAACATTAGACCGTGATACATACAATTGTAAAGTAGTTCAGTGCATATAAATAATACAGTACATTTGTATTACATAGATCATATAATGAGTGCCAGCTGTGAATAATTACATAAAGTGCAAGGTGCTTACTGGTACAGGTGATACGCATAATAGACGCAGGAGGGAGGGCGGCTGTCATCCATGCTGACATGTGCGATCCGGCGTACCTGAATCGCCACTGCGCATGCCCCTATGACGCATAAACTGTGCTTCCGTCTAACCTTAACCTCGTCACATGGCGCATGCGCTCTTGGACTGTAACGCTGGAACGGCCATTTTGGATAGGGGCAGAATGCCCACTGGATTATGCTGCTGCTAAAAGCAACTAGTGTTACCGGTACATTGCAGGCTCGGGGTGACAATGACATATCAAGATGCCCGAGTGTCACAGTGGCTAAGTGGACACGAGGGAGGGCCACACCTACAATTGAAGTGGAGCACCCCGCCGTGACTATAAAGCGGCAGCGCATCCACATGTAAATGCAGAGTCGCACCGCTACAACAGTCAGAGTCCACCCATCACCACCTCACTCTGAGTGTTCTCCTCATAACACCCTGCCATACTTGTAGCGGAATAAAAATACAGAAACAGTTATTTGAGGAAATACACAAGTCTAAGGACCACATAGTGCATGAGCAGACGCGTCCAGACAACGCGATCGCACAGCCCACATGAATGTTATGCCACTTCTCCTTATCCCGAATCCAGTGAAGAATTATCTAAAAAAATGAACAAAAAAAGGGGAAGAGAAAAAAAATTTGCATTAAAAATAAAAATCAAAAACCATGTTTTTGACCAAAGGAGAACTCGCGGAATAAACAGGAATATATGTTTTGTGCACACAAGTCACATATTTTACAGCAAGACAGTCGTCATTTAGAATGCTAGGACAGAGGGCAAACCACGCAGCTAACCCACTCCAACCCTGTAGTCCACATTAAGACCACATGGCTGCAGGGAATTGAGCGTATAAATCCATTTGAGCTCTCTCTTTTTTAGGAGGCCAATTCTGTTGCCACCCCTCCTTGGCATTGGTATATGGTCAATAATATAACACTTCAGATCTTTCTCAGTATGTTTATGCTTGGCAAAGTGTTTAGAGACTGGTAAGTCCAGTCGTTTCTTCCTGACGCTAAGTCGATGGTTATTAAATCGTGTCTTGAAATCAGTTGTTGTTTCTCCAACGTATAGCAAATTACACGGACAAACAATCACGTATATAACGTGATTGGAGTCACAAGTCAGATAATGTCTTATCTGATATGAGACTCCAGTTTGTGGGTGTACAAAGGACCTACCCTTGATGATATATTTGCAATTTACGCAGGACAAACACGGAAAACAGCCGACACTGGCACTAGTCAATGTCCGCTGTCTTGTCACTTTTGAGGTTCCTACATCTGCCCTAACCAATTGGTCCTTAAGACTCTTAGATCTACGGTAGGACATAATCGGAGGAGAATGAAATTCCTTAACGGTGTTGAGACAACCACCCAGTATGTTCCAGTGACGTCGAATAATGTTGTTAATATCGACGCTCTGTTCACAGTGGGTGGAGATAAAAGGGATCCTACTAGTTTTCACTTGTTGCACTTTCCTTTTGAGGACATCGTCCCTATTAAGTTGGCCAACCATTTTCTTTTTCTCATACAGCAATTTGGTTGGATAACCTCGTTGCTCAAATTTATGCAGTACTGTATCAAGCGTACTATTAGATGTAGTGGGGTCAGAGACTATACGCTTAACTCTCAGAAACTGAGAGTATGGAAGAGATTTTACCATGGATCTAGGATGATTACTATTGTAAGATAGTAGCGTGTTCCTGTCGGTAGGTTTCGTGAACAGTTCTGTCTGTATTTTGCCCGCCGACAGGATCACGCGAGTATCGAGGAACTGCATTTCAACAGGAGAATGTACCAAAGTGAACTGCAATGCCTCATCGACTCCATTTAGATAGCCATGGAAATCAAAAAGTTTTGGCAAATCCCCCGTCCAGATGAGGAAGATGTCGTCTATGTACCGCCACCACGCCATAATGTATTGGAAGTGGTGGCTTCAGTCATCAATGAGCCTGCAGTTGAGGCATATATGGCTGCTGTTAAATCTGACATTCAGAATTTGAAAGCTGTATGTTCTTCTCAACCCTTTGGTCATCCCAATGTGACAACAGAAGAGATGGTAGCTCTTAAAGAACTAAAGCTCGACCACGAACTCACCATTAAGGCCGCTGATAAGGGCGGTGCGGTGGTCGTGCTTGACACCCATAAGTACATTGCCGAAATCATGCGGCAATTGGGTGATAGAACCGTCTATAGACACATTGACTCTGACCCAAGATTTAAAATTGTAGGGTTGATTGACAGTGTATTGGCGGAGGCCCTGCATGCGGGGGTCATTGACGAGGGGCTTGTGGATTTTCTTATGGTGGCACATCCTGTCACTCCGGTGCTCTATGTGTTGCCCAAGATCCACAAGTCCCTCGTCGATCCACCTGGCCGCCCTATTGTGTCGGGCTCCGACTCAATATTTAGTCATGTGGCCATCTTCCTTGATAAGGTTCTGTGCAGCTTTGCATGTGGAGGCAGTTCATACATTCGCGATACTAGCGACTTTTTGCTTAAACTGCAGGAGATTGATCTGGTTGGTGTATCTGAGGTGACATTAGCATCGTTTGATGTGACCTCACTCTATACATCAATAGATCATCAAAAAGGCTTGACAGCGGTTTCCTCCATGTTGGATAAATCCACATTTACAGATGGCGCCCAGCATTTTATATTATCTTTGCTGGAAATTGTGCTCAGACAGAATTACTTCTTATTTCAGGACTCATATTATGTACAAGAACAGGGCGTGGCGATGGGGTCCAACGTGGCCCCAACTTACGCGAATATTTTTATGCGTCAGTTTGAGGAGGATGTCGTCTATGGAAGCCACCACTTCCAATACATTATGGCGTGGTGGCGGTACATAGACGACATCTTCCTCATCTGGACGGGGGTCTTGCCAAAACTTTTTGATTTCCATGGCTATCTAAATGGAGTCGATGAGGCATTGCAGTTCACTTTGGTACATTCTCCTGTTGAAATGCAGTTCCTCGATACTCGCGTGATCCTGTCGGCGGGCAAAATACAGACAGAACTGTTCACGAAACCTACCGACAGGAACACGCTACTATCTTACAATAGTAATCATCCTAGATCCATGGTAAAATCTCTTCCATACTCTCAGTTTCTGAGAGTTAAGCGTATAGTCTCTGACCCCACTACATCTAATAGTACGCTTGATACAGTACTGCATAAATTTGAGCAACGAGGTTATCCAACCAAATTGCTGTATGAGAAAAAGAAAATGGTTGGCCAACTTAATAGGGACGATGTCCTCAAAAGGAAAGTGCAACAAGTGAAAACTAGTAGGATCCCTTTTATCTCCACCCACTGTGAACAGAGCGTCGATATTAACAACATTATTCGACGTCACTGGAACATACTGGGTGGTTGTCTCAACACCGTTAAGGAATTTCATTCTCCTCCGATTATGTCCTACCGTAGATCTAAGAGTCTTAAGGACCAATTGGTTAGGGCAGATGTAGGAACCTCAAAAGTGACAAGACAGCGGACATTGACTAGTGCCAGTGTCGGCTGTTTTCCGTGTTTGTCCTGCGTAAATTGCAAATATATCATCAAGGGTAGGTCCTTTGTACACCCACAAACTGGAGTCTCATATCAGATAAGACATTATCTGACTTGTGACTCCAATCACGTTATATACGTGATTGTTTGTCCGTGTAATTTGCTATACGTTGGAGAAACAACAACTGATTTCAAGACACGATTTAATAACCATCGACTTAGCGTCAGGAAGAAACGACTGGACTTACCAGTCTCTAAACACTTTGCCAAGCATAAACATACTGAGAAAGATCTGAAGTGTTATATTATTGACCATATACCAATGCCAAGGAGGGGTGGCAACAGAATTGGCCTCCTAAAAAAGAGAGAGCTCAAATGGATTTATACGCTCAATTCCCTGCAGCCATGTGGTCTTAATGTGGACTACAGGGTTGGAGTGGGTTAGCTGCGTGGTTTGCCCTCTCTCCTAGCATTCTAAATGACGACTGTCTTGCTGTAAAATATGTGACTTGTGTGCACAAAACATATATTCCTGTTTATTCCGCGAGTTCTCCTTTGGTCAAAAACATGGTTTTTGATTTTTATTTTTAATGCAAATTTTTTTTCTCTTCCCCTTTTTTTGTTCATTTTTTTAGATAATTCTTCACTGGATTCGGGATAAGAAGAAGTGGCATAACATTCATGTGGGCTGTGCGATCGCGTTGTCTGGACGCGTCTGCTCATGCACTATGTGGTCCTTAGACTTGTGTATTTCCTCAAATAACTGTTTCTGTATTTTTTATTTTTATTCCGCTACAAGTATGGCAGGGTGTTATGAGGAGAACACTCAGAGTGAGGTGGTGATGGGTGGACTCTGACTGTTGTAGCGGTGCGACTCTGCATTTACATGTGGATGCGCTGCCGCTTTATAGTCACGGCGGGGTGCTCCACTTCAATTGTAGGTGTGGCCCTCCCTCGTGTCCACTTAGCCACTGTGACACTCGGGCATCTTGATATGTCATTGTCACCCCGAGCCTGCAATGTACCGGTAACACTAGTTGCTTTTAGCAGCAGCATAATCCAGTGGGCATTCTGCCCCTATCCAAAATGGCCGTTCCAGCGTTACAGTCCAAGAGCGCATGCGCCATGTGACGAGGTTAAGGTTAGACGGAAGCACAGTTTATGCGTCATAGGGGCATGCGCAGTGGCGATTCAGGTACGCCGGATCGCACATGTCAGCATGGATGACAGCCGCCCTCCCTCCTGCGTCTATTATGCGTATCACCTGTACCAGTAAGCACCTTGCACTTTATGTAATTATTCACAGCTGGCACTCATTATATGATCTATGTAATACAAATGTACTGTATTATTTATATGCACTGAACTACTTTACAATTGTATGTATCACGGTCTAATGTTTCCACATGGTTGGTTTTATTGCTTCATATTTTCATAATGTATTATGTATTTTGATTTTTTATTAATTATGTTCACTTGATATGTAATTGGCTATGATTGGTTGTAAACACTATATATATCCAGAGTTTTTATGTGTACACACTGCTTGAGGAAGGCTCCTGTGTAAGAGCCGAAACGTCGCTACAGCCTTATGGGTAAATAAAGTTTGTTTTATTTTTATCCAGTGGAGTGCTGCCCTTTTTCATCTTCTATATTTCGTTGGATTGGCTTATATCCACACTGGGCCTGTGCACCCTTTTTTCTAATTTTCATTGTGACGGTGCTGCCATCCCCTTTTTTTCTTTATATATATATATATATATATATATATATATATATATATATATATTATTGACTCTAATAACATATGGCACAATGTTATCTTGGTTATCCTGTGACAAAGTCATTGAAATCCATTGAAAAGTTAGTTATATCTGTTCTTGCTATTCTAGACTTAACTCATTAACCATCAAGTTTAGCTCAGCTACATGTCTATCTATCTATCTATCTATCTATCTATCTATCTATCTATCTATCTATCTGATGAGCAAATAGATTACACCAGTTCAAAATTCATCACAAATTTTAGAATTGAAATGAAAGGGAACCTGTCACCGGGATTTTGTGTATAGAGAGGAGGACATGGGTTGCTAGATCGCCGCTAGCATATCCACAATACCCAGTTCCCATAGCTCTGTGTGCTTTTATTGTGTAAAAAAACAGATTTGATACATATGAAAATTAACCTGAGATGAGTCCTATACGTAAGATGAGTCAGGGACAGGACTCATCTAAGGTTAATTTGCATATGTATCAAATAGTTTTTTTTACACAATAAAAGCACACAGAGCTATGGGGACTGGGTATTGCGGATGTGCTAGCGGCCATCTAGCAACTCATGTCCTCAGCTCTATACACAAAATCCCGGTGACAGGTTCCTTTTAAGCAATTATTTTTTTTCTAATTCATTTCAGTTGAATTGTGGAGGGAACCCAGTATGCTACTTTGTGTTTCTTGACAATACATATGTGTTGCCTGGGAGGTACTCTTTCTCATTTTGGAGAGTGCCTATGCAGAATATGTGTGCACGTAATTGTAGGCTAGGCAACGCCCATCTGGGTTTCTGGGCAAAATATTCAAATTAGTTTTCCTAAGTTTATCTGATATCTGCAGATGCTACACAAGATTATTTGCATATATTTTTCCCCAGAAACGAATAGAAATGTTTCCTAGTCTACAATAGTCATCATATACACTGAACAAAAATATTTCAGAGTGCCTTTTTATTGTGGGCAGTCTAAGGCACACCGGTGCAATATTCATGCTGTCTAATCAACACCTTGATATGCCAGGTGGGATGGATTATCTCGGTAAAGGAGAAGTGCTCACTAACACAGATTTAGACAGATTTGTGAACAATATTTGAGAATAATGGGTCTTTTGTGCATGTAGAAAATGTTTCAGATCTTTGAGTTCAGCTCATGCAAAATGTGAGCAAAACCGAAAGTGTTGCGTTTATATTTTTGTTCAGTGTATATTAACTGGTCTCCAAAATAAAAATATTACCCGCCCAGAGGTCCCCCTCAAGGCCTTACGACTACAAATGCTGTTTTATATGCTTTGCTTTGATAAAACTAGTTGCAGATGGGAGACTGGTTTAGCTATTTTCCTAGTTTTGCTGCATATGTAGTAGTTGTGAAGCATTCAGCTTTTTTTGAAAAAAAGCTGGATTATACATGCTTTTTATATGTGTTTGGCCCATATTTTGTCTGAAAAGAAGGGCAAAATATTTGGGCTCGTTAGGATTAAAGGGGTTCTATGTTTTTGTTTTATAGATGACCTATCCTCAATGTCAGATCAGCAGGGGCCCAACTGCTGACACTCCCACCAATCAGCTTTGTGCAGAGAACACAGCACTCATACAAGTGCTGTGTTCTCCTCACTGTTTACCTGCTCACAATGCAGCAGTGAACAGTTGTAAATTCAGCTTCACTGTCCCCATTCACTTCAATTGGATGGCTCTGACCTATTAACTTGAAGATAGGTCATCAATATAGCAAAAGCAGGCACCCCCTTTAGGAGTGAGCAATTCCATTTTACAATTAATTTCAGATGAACCAGAGAGAGTAATAAAAGTAATATTCAACTGAAAGTGAGACAACAGAACTAAAACATCCCACCAAGCTTATACTTATCTCAATGAAACATGCAAGCTAGAAATTTGCCTTGCTTGGATAACTGACCTTGTGGAGAACTGCATGTTGAGCAGGTAAACATTGACCCAGAAACCGGAGAAGGGCTGAAGACTGGTGAGATTTGCAGGGGACTCCCTGCTCCAGCGTCGGATGTATGACCCCCAGCGTTTTCGTTTTTGTTTTCTAACCTTGAACATACTATATCTCTTTAACAAAGATTAACCTCAACTAACCTGGACTGACTGGTATGGTTATATCTGTCACAATAACATTTAAACCCCTAATCCAGTCCATCTTCCATGATGTCTATAACTTGTGGTTTGTTGTTGTGACTTGAAATTACAACAAAAGTTGTCTGTGGTTGATCTATCTTGTATGAGTTGAACTCCCCTTCTTTTTTCCCCAGGTTTGAAGACAGGCTTTTTTGCTTTTCAGCTTTGTCTTTTGAGGTACTACAGGTACAATGGCCCCCAAGTTTCGGAAATCGGGGGGGGGGGGGTGTAAGCCCCCTGAAAGGAGGCCCCGGGAGTAGCCCCCAAGCACGCTTAGATAAATTTTTGAGGTCCCCAATGCCCAAAACTAGGGGTGGATCCCAAAAAGCCACAGTTCACCCTGAAACGGGAGGAAATAAGCCTACTGCTGCAATGTTGGTCTCCACGGAAGCTAGGGAGGTGGACAGGGAAGGCCTGGATAGGGTGAATAATAAGTTAGCTGAAATTTTGGGGGCAGTGAATGTGACCAATAGCTCTGTATCTCAATGAACAACCACAATGACAGCGTTACAGGGGGACATTACCATAATTAGGGATAAAATTACAAAACTAAGAGTAAAAGTAAAAGATTTGGAGTTGGAGATGGGGGCTGTGAAAAAGGAGTTGGGTTTAACAACAAAACGCCTTGAGGGCGTGGAGCAGGAATGTCTTGGGTTGAAAAACAAATTGATAGATTTGGAGGATAGATCTCGGAGGAACAATATAAGATTGGTAGGGTTCCCTGAGGGGGTGGAACAAGAGAACCCAGCGGACTTTGTGCAAAAGTGGCTGGTGCAAACAATGGGAGCGGATTATGACCTCTCTACATTTTGTGTAGAGCGAGCTTATAGAATCCCTCCGAGGACGCCCCTCCAGGTGCAACCCCCAGAGCTCTTATAGCCAGATTGGTTTGCTCCAAGGATCGGGACTGGGTACTCAGACGTAAAAGGGAACTCGACAAAATTGGGTTTGATGGGAATGACATTCAAATATACCCTGATTTTTGCCGTGAGACACAAAATAAAAGGCGGTCCTTTTCTGATGTAAAAAAAAAAGATTAATTTCTGCCCACATAAAATATGCGATGTTGTATCCGGCTAAACTCAGGGTGGTTCATAGTGACACTGTGCAATTTTTCCCCACACCTATGGAGGCTGCACGGTGGCTTGACGCGGCTGGTTTCTAGCCCTCCGTTGGGATCTTTCATCTCTTGACTGTGTTTATATTTCTATCTGTTGGTTATATGGCGGTGTGGAGTGGGGCCCGATCGGGAGCAGGGTTGGCGAAGTGGAAGAGGCTGATGGGGATAATTTTCTCTGTGAGTCAAACGGGGGGTTGGAGTACTGGTCATGGGTGGGGGGCGGGTATTAGGTAGTGGGAGGGGATGGGGAGGTTGGCTGCTGTCGCTGGGCCTAGGGGGCACCTCTTCCCCCTCCTGCCGGTCTGCAGGGTGCTTTGGCTTCGGATAGTTTAGTATGACACTTAGGGTTTTGTGTTGGAATGTGCGAGGGTTGGGGGATAGAGTTAAAAGGACAGTGGTCTTTGATGTTATGACTCGTCACCTTCCGGCAATTGTGGCCTTATTGGAGACGCATGCAACGGCTGATAAGCTCCCCCAACTAAAGAGGTGATGGGCGAAATTGGAATACCACTCATACCTGTCATCATATTTGAGGGGTGTCAGTGTGTATATTCATCACAGGGTCGATTTTCAGCCGTTGGATGTTAAGGTGGATAGGGAGGGACGATTTGTGTTTCTTTATTGTCAATGGAGTGGACAGGAGACTATTCTAGCCTTTGTTTATGTACCTCCCCCTTTCGCCTCTACAGCCCTATCTTTGCTGGTTACATTTATTAGCAGTAAGCCCTCGTGGCCGCTGTTACTGGTAGGTGACTTTAACTCGGTATTGGATCCGAGATTGGATAGGATGTCTCTCTCCCCCGAGCAGAGGCATACTCGGTCTCTCCTGTGTAGGGAGCTTGCATGGGTTGATGTCTGGCGTCATTTGTATGGAGAGAAAATAGCGTATTCATGCTTTGGTCGGACGTATGGGTCAATGTCAAGAATTGACTTAGCGTTCGCAAATGAGGCTATGTCTGATCAAGTGGTGAAGATGAAATATGAACTGCATGGAATTTCAGACCACTCTCCGGTATTGCTTTTGCTCGAGGGAGTGGGGAGAAATATGGGCCCCAATAGAACCTATAGAACTTTTAGACTGAACCCCTATTGGTTGGAGGTCATTGGTGAGCGGGATTTAATCAATGCGGAGATTCTTGAATTTTGGCACCGGAATGAGGGATCCACTCATATTCATTTTGTATGGGACGCTTTGAAGGCCTTCGTTAGAGGCTTTTACTATGGTAAAATAAAAAGACAACGAGCCGAGTATCATAGGCAGGAAAATATATTGAGGGAGACAGTTAGGAAGTTGCAAGGGGCCATGATGAAACATGGTACGGACTCACTACGTACAGAATTGAAAGATGCCAACCAACAATATAAGACTTTTATTGTAAACAAGGCCCAGCATAAACTCTTTTTCCAGGGACAGAGACGCTTCAGTGAAGAGGGGAAAACAGGGAAATTGTTAGCTGCACTGGTCGCAAATCAAAGGGGTGGGACTAAAATTAGGTACATTAAAAATACCTGGGGTCAGATAGTCAAGGATCCAGAGCAGATCAGACAGGAATTTGCCGAGTACTATTCTGATATATCTAGATCTGAAATGGTGTGTAGTCCCTCAGAAATTGATGATTATTTGGATCGATTAGAAATGCCCGCTCTCTCGCCTCAGGAAACTAGAATGCTCGATCATCCTTTACGACAGGCAAAATTAGAGGATGCCCTTTGCTCGGTTAAGTATAACTCCTCTCCTGAGGCGGACGGTTTGCCATTTGAACTTTATAGGTATCACGCTAAGGTACTTCTCCCTATTTTGTTGCAGGTTTTAAATAAATCATACAGATATGGATATCTCCCTCCATCTTTTAGGGAGGCAATTATTACTTTAATAAAAAAAAAAGATAAGGATGGTAGTGAGGTTGGGTCCTATAGGCCCATATCACTCCTCAATACAGACTATAAGATCTTTGCTTAAATCCTTAGCAAATCGTCTTAAACTAGTAATTGCAGCCCTGGTCCATTCCAATCAAACAGGATTTATTCCCGGGAGACAGATTCAAGAGAATCTTTATGGGGTATATTTGAACCTATCGGTGTGGGGGGGGGGGGTCCGGACCACTCCATCCTGTCCTTGGATGCTGCTAAATCGTTCGACAGGGTGGAGTGGTCGTTCCTGTGGCGAACTATGGCCCATTTTCGATTAGGGACTACATTTATTGCAATGGCTCAACTGTTATATACTCAATCAATCGCCCGAGTGAACATTGATGCGGTTAATTCCTCTATTATTGAGCTCCAACGTGGCACGATACAGGGTTGCCCGCTCTCGCCCCTTTTATTTGCGCTATTTATGGAGGCGTTGGCTTGTAGGATTCGTTCGAATGGGCACATTCGGGGCTTCGGGGTAGCGGGAGAGAGTGATAAAATTAGGCTTTATGCAGACGACGTTATCCTCTTTTTGGATCAAGGTTGGAAAGCCGTCCTCTATGTTATGCAGGTAATAGAGGAGTTTAGTCTGCTCTCTGGTTATCTAATCAACTGGGCTAAGTCCTCACTCCTCACGCTGAATCGAAATGCCCCCGAAAGGGATTTCCCGGGTCCGGATGTTGTCTGTTGACGACTCTCTGGACTATCTGGGGATAAAGATAGGTGTCCCTATAGGTAGATTTCGCAAATTGAATCTTTCCCCGGTAATTTATAAAGTAAAAGGGAAAATCAGAGTTTGGCTAAAATTATTAATATCGCAATCCGATCGACTGGCATTGGTTAAAATGATTATACTACCTCTGGTTTTGTACCCGATCAGCGCCTCCCCAATATGGATAGAGGACTCCATTTTTTTCAGACTGGAAGCTTTAATTAACTATCTAATTTGGGGGAGGAAGAGGGTCCATATAAAGCAGAGGTATTTGTGGCTGGCCGAGTCAGAGGGGGGATTGTCACTCCCTTTCTTTCAAGGGTATTTTTTTTTCTGTGCAGCTACAAAGATGTTGTAATTTTAGAGAGAATGCATTTGGGCAATATTTAACTAGGGTAATTGGTAGGCCACTTGATAATATTTTTATACATTTAGAAACAGCACAATTTGTAAATCTGCACACTAGTTGTTTAATCCCGAGAACTTTGCAGAGGGTGTGGGATACATTGAAATGGACTTATGGGAGAATCAGAATTTACCAGAATTTCTGAAAATAACTGATCACATCTACTGGAGTCGTAGGGGAATCACTAGAGTGGCACATTTGTTTGTCGCAGACCGTTTTAAGGTCTTAGAGGACTTTAACTTCACAAACACCTTGTTCCTAGATCAATTTATGTATACACGCTTAAAACATGCATACGAAGCTACACTTAATAAAACATATATGATGATTCAACAACACTCATTTTTTTATTACTGTTTTCTTCACTTAGGGAAAAAGATTAAAATGGCACAGATATATTCGAAAATGCGTGCTTCACTGTCCACGGTGATCTCTTTTAAAAGTATACCTAAATGGGAGCGGGAACTGAGAATTTCCCCCCTCCCATGGCCACAGATCTTTCAAAATACGAAAATGGTAATATCTGCAACCAGCTATAGATTGATCCAGTTTAAAATTCTGCATAGGCTATATTATACTCCGCAAATGCAGGCTAAGTTTGCCAATAACAGAGGTCGTGAATCTTTTTGTCTAAAGTGCGGCATCCCAGACGCTGGATATATCAATCTGTTATGGGAATGTCGCGTAATAAAGCGGTTTTGGGAGCTGGTATTCACAGCACTTCAGGGGGGTTTCCCCCAACCTTGTGTACCGGATATGATTTCTGTGATCTTGGGATCTTATATACCAAAAAAGCCCAATTCCTCTGTACATCAGTTGATCTGGCTAAAGGGTAGCTTGATTGCAAAGGCTTTGATAGTTAAGAGATGGGGTTCCCCCATATCCCCTGCATTTGAGGAGTGGAGACAGATTATGTCCCAAATAAAGCTTTATGAGGAGATTGAGAGGCGGAGAAGGTAAGGTAGTGATAGCCTGCTATACGTTGCAGTGGATTGCAGCGTCCTGTTGGGCGCTGCATGTGCACGTGGACGGGTACGGGGGGCTATGGGGTCCGGGTTACCAGCGACAGCAGCCAAGGGTAGGGGGGGAACACTTAGGTTTAAAGGTATGTGGTTTGAGTGTATAGAGCCGGACTTAATGCTATGAAATGTTATGATACTAAAATGATAATCTTCTTTTTATGTTTATACTCTAATTTAGTGTGTACTGTAAACTGTTTCCGGTTCTGTCTAAATGTTTAAATGGTTTGGTACTATTTTTGAAGAAAATAAAATATTTATCTATATAAAAAAAAAAAAAGGTGTTATATACCAATAATATACTTTCTATATAGTGCATTTGGGTATTGCAGCATTTGTTTGCGGTTTTGCTGCGTTACCGCAGCTACACAGAGTGTCAAACGCCATTGGAAAAATAATTTCTACTGGTGTGATATACCAGTTGCCCCCCCAAAAAAATTATTGAAGCAGGGGTGTTATATACCAATAATATACTTTCTACATAGTGCATTTAGTTAGTGCAGCATTTGTTTGTGGTTTTGCTGCATTAGAGCAGCTACACAGAGTGCAAACGCCATTGGAACAAATAATTTCTACTGGTGTGATATACCACTTGCCTCCAAAAAAACTGATTGAAGCAGGGGTGTTGTATACCAAAAATATACTTTCTATATAGTGCATTTGGGTAGTGCAGCATTTGTTTGCTGTTTTGCTGCTTTACCGAAACTATAGATAGTGCCAAACTCCATTGGAACAAATAATTTCTACTGGTGTGATATACCAGTTGCCCCCCCAAAAAAACTGATTGAAACAGAGGTGTTAAATACCAATAATATACATTCTATATAGTGCATTTGGGTAGTGCAGCATTTGTTTGCTGTTCTGCTGCTTTACCAAAACTACAGATAGTGCCAAACGCTATTGGAACAAATAATTTCTACTGGTGTGATATATCAGTGGCACCCCAAAAAAACTGATTGAAGCAGGGGTGTGATATACCTTCTTCCACAAATACTGCTCTTCTAAAGGGACTTTTGTCCCAGGGTCATTTTGAAAATGACAGGCAGATGTAGAGGCAGGCCATTCCGCAGGAATGGTAGGGGTTGAGCAGGTGCACCAGGCCGGAGCCTAAGTGGGAAGTTGCAGAAGGTGCGTGCGATTACGTCAAAGGAAGCACCAGACTTGGTTGAGTGGCTCACTCAGCCTTCCGCTTCTGCACCCTCCTCATCTTCTCTATCTGCACTCTCTCCACTCTCTGCTGTGGGCACCCCCAAAGACACCACCACCATCACCATATCCCCTCCGCTCGAGTCGGAGGAATTATTTTCCTATCCATTACAAGACCTTACCGATGCACAGCCATTCTTGGCATCGGATCAGAAAGAGGCTGCATCAACGGTCGCCACCCAGCAGTCTGACGACAGTACCCAAATCAGCCCAAGGAGGGTGGTCCCCGCTGTTGCTGCCTACTTCGAGATCTCTAATGTCAGAGGTGGTGAAGGGGACGATGATGACGTGTCTATGGAGGCAAAAAGGAGACTACTAATGTATCTGGAATGAGCCATACCCCATGCACGGTCACACCTGATGCTCCCAGGACGCCAATAGTTTTGCCATCTGCAACCTGTGCTGTCAACGCATAAGTCGCGGTAAGCCCAACACTCACCTAGAGACAACCGCCTTTAGAAGGCACCTGGCCTCCCATCACCGAGCCCAGTGGGAGCAACTCCGTCAGAACCAACAAAGACACACTTCTGGTGCTACACGTCCTTCCTCTTCTCCTTCTCCTCTCTCCCCCCATTTTTCCTCCGCTACACCTTCCACCATGCCTTCATCGCGTTCATCTGTCAGGCATCCGTGGCCCAAATGTTCGAGCAAAAAAAGATGATGATGCCGGATAACCCTCTTGCCCAACGGCTGATCTCTGGCTTGTCGGAAATGCTAGCCCGCCAAATACTGCCATATAAACTGGTGGACTCTGAGGCATTTAGAAAATTTGTGGCCATTAGCACACCGCAATGGAAGGTCACAGAAAGGAAATATTTCTCCCAGAAGGGCATCCTGGAGCTATATGTCCATTTTCAACGGCAAGTGAATGTATCTCTGGCTCACAGTGTCAGCGCTAAGATACATATTGTATATCCACAGACACATGGTCTAGCAAACACAGGCAGGGAAGGTACATAACTTTTACTGCCCACTGGGTGATCCTTTTGACGGCCATCAAGCATGCAACCCATGGCATCTGTGTGGATTTGGGGTTACCACCACAGATTGCATGCAGGCCTGCTTCTTCTTCTCCTTCTACCCCATCCTCCGTCTCATCCTCGGCTGACTCCTCCTTTTCCACTGCTACCACCTCTTCCGCTGCACCCCCCAAGCTCCCCAGAACCTATTCGACGTGCCAGGTGAGACATTGCCATGCTGTGTTGCGGTTGTTGTGCCTGGAAGCCAAGAGCCACACCGGTCCTGCACTCCTTTCAGATTTCCGGTCACAGGCAGATCAATGGCTTACCCCGCTCAATTTGACAGTTGGTAAAGTGGTGTGCGACAACGGTGCCAATATGCTGAGCGTGCTGAAACAGGGCAAAATGACACACATGCTGTGCATGGCACACATCCTGAACTTAGTCATGCAGCGATTCATTGCCAAATACCCCAGGGTCCAGGACGTCTTGCGGCAGGCCAGGAAAATCTCTGGCCATTTTAGAACATCTTACACGGCCATGGCTCGCCTTGCTGACGTTCAGCGGCGACACCACCGCCCTTTAGACGTCTGATTTGTGACTGCCCGATGCACTGGAACTCCACCTTGTATATGCTTGATAGGCTGCTCCAGCAGAAACATCCAGTTAACGACTACCTGTATGAACTCTGCGGTAGGACAGGTTCTGGGAGCTTGTTTTTTTTTCACCGCACCAGTGGCTGCTCATGCACGATGCATGCAGACTTCTGAGGCCATTTGATGAGATCACCAAACTGGTCAGTCGCAGCCAGGGTGCCATCAGTGATATCGCACCTTACGCCTTCTTTCTGGAGCGTGCATTGCATCATGTCATTGATTAAGCCATTGAGGAGCAGGAAGATGAGGAAGTCGCAATGCTGGATGAATTCCCAGGGGGGGCTACTCCATCTGAGACAAGTCAACAAGAGTCTGAAGAGGAGTCAGAGAAGAATAGTGCAGGAGCGCAGGAGGAGGAGGAGCAAGAAGAGCATGCTTTAAATTTTTATGGGATCCCTGGTGTTGTCCGTAACTGGGGGAGGAGACAAGATCGACATTATGCTGGACGATGAGCAGGAGCCAGGCCACTCCACCACTTTCAGTTTAGTGCAAATGTGGGCCTTCATGCTCCAGTGTTTGAAGAGTGACCCCCGTATAAAAAGCATAAAGGGCAAGGACCAGTATTGGGTGGCAACGTACTTAGACCACCGGTACAAAAACAAAATGGTGGACATGTTACCAGCATCACAGAGTTCTGTCAGAATGCAGAACTTCCAGGCGTTGCTTCGAGAAATGCTGCATTCTGCTTTTGCGGGCGCTGGCAGAGGAATTACCACTCACAGAGAAAGAGTTGCTGGTACCAATCCAACAGCGCATGCAAGAAGAGGGCGGTTTGAAGATGTGTTGGTCACTTCAGATATGAGATCATTCTTGCATCAAACCCATCGACAGCCGCCCTCCAGATCCAGCCTCAGGGAACGCATTGAGCGTCAGGTGTCCGAATACATCGGGTTAACGGCCGATGTGGACGCTCTGAGAAGCGTGGAACCCCTGGACCACTGGGTGTGCAGGCTTGACCTGTGAAACAATTTGCCATGGAACTCTTGGCTTGCTTCTCGTCCAGTGTCCTGTCTGAAAGGATGTTCAGCGCAGCAGGGGGGATCGTGACCGATAAGCACACTCGCCTAGCTCACAACAGTGTGGACTACCTCACATTTCTAAAAATAAATGAGGCATGGATCTCGAAGGAATTTAACACCTGTGATGACCACGTTTAATTGAATTTCCTCATGACAGTGCACAAATATCCTCCACCACCCAGAACAAATATTGGTCCCTGTCTTAGGTAAATACAGCAGCATAAAAGGCCTTTTCTGTCCATTGAATGCCTAATGTTTTGGGCCTCGGAGGAATTCAACACCTGTGCCGATTTCGTTAGCCCTATTTTTATTTTTTTATTTTTTTATTGAGAAAATGTAAAACATACATATAAAGTATATGTTATAATAATAACAGTTGGTATGACAGGTATTAGACAGTAATATTTCATTACAATGATAGTATACTTAAAGATAATAATCCTTACACTTAATAGTTATCCTTTATTCATTTTTCACACAGTTACCATATTAAGGTTGAATTTTTTGCCTTATAACCTTAAAGGGCAGAGGCCTTCAAGGACGAGGCCTTTATGATAGGGTATTTAGGTAAAGTTTCTATATGTAATCCAGGCACTCCAGCTAGATCTGAAGGAGTTAAACCTACGATTCTCCCAAGCCGAGATCTCCTCAAATCTGATCCAATTTCTCTATCCATTGAGATATGGAAGGGACATCAAAAGATAGCCAGAATTTTGGGATGAGGAGGCGGGCCGCACCCAACATACAATGTAAAAGCCGAGTGGGAGTCCCTTTAGAGGTGGAAGGATTGGATCCCAATAAGGCCAGTTGGGAAGATACTGGAATTATTAATTTACATATTTTGTTGGCCATGTTGAAGATCTCGATCCACCACTGCTATAAAAGAGGACATAACCACCAGATATGGTAAAAGGATCCTCTTTGTTCCTTACATCTCCAGCATGTGTCCGACCCATTCAAACTGTACCTACAGGTGATATCAGGGGACCTATAACAAAGAGTTAAGATCTTATAACCGTTTTCCTGGGTTCTGACACATCTGGATGACCTATGAGGTAGCAATAAGAGTTGTGAGATCTCGTCTTGAGAAAAAGCAGTACCCAAATCTTTCTCCCATAGACCTATAAAGGCCGGTTTGACCAGAGTCATCGGTGTATTTAGTTTTTTATAGAGTTGGGAAATCAGTTTTGCATGTCTGGAATGGTCCACTAATAGGCTTTCAAACCACGTTAGGGGACGTAAGAGAGCTTCCATAGGGATATTTTTTGTAATAAAGGAGCGTAAAAAGGATAGCAGGGGAGGAAAGGGTTTACAGTCTGGGAAAATATGCAAGATTTCTCTGTTGCTTAACACTGTACCCTCTTCGCCATATAGGGAGAGAACCGGGATTGTGGAGTTCTTAATTGAATAAGGTAAACAATCCTTTAAATCAGAAGAGGCATGTGCCATGATGTCTCTTTTTTCTCTGAATTAGAGGTGACGGAAAAAGGATAGCAGGGGAGGAAAGGGTTTACAGTCTGGGAAAATATGCAAGATTTCTCTGTTGCTTAACACTGTACCCTCTTCGCCATATAGGGAGAGAACCGGGACTGTGGAGTTCTTAATTGAATAAGGTAAACAATCCTTTAAATCAGAAGAGGCATGTGCCATGATGTCTCTTTTTTCTCTGAATTAGAGGTGACGGAAGGGGTACAGCATATTGTGATGACTGGAGCCACTTCCATGCCGACAGTGTCGACTTTACAATTGGATTATCCTGGGCAGAGAACTTTTCCATTCCCACCAAGAGACCTGAGGAGCTCGAGCCAAGATCACTCTGCTCCATGAAGACCCAAGGTTTCTTTGTAGGGATTGTAAGCCAGTCAACTACCCTTGATAATAAGACAGCTTTCCCATAAAGCTCAGGATCCGGTAATCCTATCCCTCCTTTAACCTTTGGTCTACAAAGAACAGAGCGGGCCAGTCGAGCCCTCTTCCCATCCCAGACAAATGTGCTGATTTCACGTTTAATTTTGACATAGTATGTCTTTGGGATTGGAATAGGTAAAACCTGTTGCAGGTAAGTCAGTCTGGGTAGGACAAGGGAGGTGACCATATTTTTTCTGCCAAACCACGAAAGCGAGGGGTTCTTTAACACCAATAATTGGTCCGTTATTGACTTCAAGAGGGGAGAATAATTCAGGTGAAAGAGTGAAGTAGGGTCTGGTCCAATCTTAACTCCAAGATAGGTGATGTAGGGAGTATCCCAATTAAAGGGAGAACTGGCCTTCAATAGATTCCTAAGTGGAGATGGGAGATCTATGCTAAGGATATGAGACTTGCTCATGTTAATCTTAAAGTTAGAAGGGAGACTAAACTGTTCTTGTATTTTGTATATCAGGCGAAGGGCTTTAACTGGGTTAGTATTCAATATAAGGAGGTCATCAGCGAATGCAGCTTCTTTATGTTCATGTTGACCAATTTTAATGCCCTCAATCCCTTTCTCTCTCCTGAGTGACTGTAGCAATGTTTTCATGACAAACACAAAAATTAGTGGGGACAGGGGGCATCCCTGTCTGGTGCCATTACGGATAATAAAGGACGGGGATAAGGTGTCATTTATGATAATAGAGGCTGATGCGTGGGTATATAATGATAGAATGGCTTTAACCCCTTAAGGACACAGCCTTTTTACACCTTAGGACCAGGCCATTTTTTGAAAATCTGACCAGAGTCCCTTTAAGTGCTGATAACTTTAAAACGGTTTGACTTATCCAGGCCGTTCTGAGATTGTTTTTTCGTCACATATTGTACTTCATGACACTGGTAAAATGGAGTCAAAAAAAAAAATTTTTTTGCACCAAAAAATACCTAATTTAACAAAAATTTGAAAAAAATTTGCAAATTTCAAAGTTTCAGTTTCTCTACTTCTGTAATACATAGTAATACCCCCAAAAATTGTGATGACTTTACATTCCCCATATGTCTACTTCATGTTTGAATTGTTTTGGGAATGATATTTTATTTTTTGGGGATGTTATAAGGCTTAGAAGTTTAGAAGCAAATCTTGAAATTTTTCCGAAATTTACAAAAACTCAATTTCTAGGGACCAGTTCAGGTCTCAAGTCACTTTGCGAGGCTTACATTATAGAAACCACCCAAAAATGACCCCATCTAAGAAACTACACCCCTCAAGGTATTCAAAACTGATTTTGCATACGTTGTTAACCCTTTAGGTGTTGCACAAGAGTTATTGGCAAATAGGGAGGAAATTTGAGAATTTCATTTTTTTGTCTAATTTTTCATTTTAACCCATTTTTTCCACTAACAAACCAAGGGTTAACAGCCAAACAAGACTGTATCTTTATTGCCCTGACTCTGCCATTTACAGAAACACCCAATATGTGGCCGTAAACTACTGTACGGCCACACAGCGGGGCGTAGAGTGAAAGGTGCGCCGTTTGGTTTTTGGAAGGCTGATTTTTATGGACTGGTTTATTTACACCATGTCCCATTTGAAGCCCCCTGATGCACCCCTAGAGGAGAAACTCCCTAAAAGTGACCCCATCTAAGAAACTACACCCCTCAAGGTATTCAAAACTGATTTTACATACGTCGATAACCCTTTAGGTGTTGCACAAGAGTTATTGGCAAATGGCGATGAAATTTGAGAATTTCATTTTTTTGCCTAATTTTCCATTTTAACCCATTTTTTCCACTAACAAAGCAAGGGTTAACAGCCAAACAAGACTGTATCTTTATTGCCCTGACTCTGCTGTTTACAGAAACACCCCATATGTGGCCGTAAACTACTGTACGGGCACACAGCGGGGCGTAGAGTGAAAGGTGCGCCGTTTGGTTTTTGGAGGGCTGATTTTGCTGGACTGTTTTTTTGGCACCATGTCCCATTTTAAGCCCCCCTGATGCACCCCTAGATTATAAACTCCATAAAAGTGACCCCATCTAAGAAACTACACCCCTCAAGGTATTCAAAACTGATTTTACAAACTTTGTTAACCCTTTAGGTGTTGCACAAGATTTAATGGAAAATAGAGATACAATTTCAAAATTTCACTTTTTTGGCAGATTTTCCATTTTAATATTTTTTTTCCAGTTACAAAGCAAGGGTTAACAGCCAAACAAAACTCATTATTTATGGCCCTAATTCTGTAGTTTACAGAAACACCCCATATGTGGTCGTAAACAGCTGTACGGGCACACGGCAGGGCGCAGAAGGAAAGGAACACCATATGGTTTTTGGAAGGCATATTTTGCTGGACTGGTTTTTTTGACACCATGTCCCATTTGAAGCCCCCCTGATGCACCCCTAGAGTAGAAACTCCAAAAAAGTGACCCCATTTTAGAAACTACGGGATAGGGTGGCAGTTTTGTTGGTACTAGTTTAGGGTACATATGATTTTTGGTTGCTCTATATTACACTTTTTGTGCGGCAAGGTAACAAGAAATAGCTTTTTTGGCACCGTTTTTTTTTTGTTATTTACAACATTCATCTGACAGGTTAGATCATGTGGTAATTTTATAGAGCAGGTTGTCACGGACGCGGCGATACCTAATATGTATACAATTTTTTTTATTTATGTAAGTTTTACACAATGATTTCATTTTTAAAACCAAAAAAATGTTTTAGTGTCTCCATAGTCTAAGAGCCATAGTTTTTTCAGTTTTTGGGCGATTATCTTAAGTAGGGTCTCATTTTTTGCGGGATGAGATGACGGTTTGATTGGCATCTATTTTGGGGTGCATATGACTTTTTGATTGCTTGCTATTACACTTTTTGTGACGTAAGATGACAAAAAATGGCTTTTTTTACACCGTTTTTATTTTTATTTTTTTACGGTGGTCATCTGAGGGGTTAGATCATGTGATATTTTTATAGAGCCGGGCGATACGGACGCGGCGATACCTAATATGTATACTTTTTTTTTATTTATGTAAGTTTTACACAATGATTTCATTTTTGAAACAAAAAAAATCATGTTTTAGTGTTTCCATAGTCTAAGAGCCGTAGTTTTTTCAGTTTTTGGGCGATTATCTTGGGTAGGGTAGGATTTTTGCGGGATGAGATGACGGTTTGATTGTTACAATTTTGGCGTACATGCGACTTTTTTGATCACTTTTATTACCTTTTTTGGGAAGTAAGGTGGGCAAAATTTCAATTTCATCATAGTTTTTTATTTTTTATTTTTATGGTGTTCACCGTTCGGGTAAAGTAACATGACCGTTTTATAGATCAGGTCGTTACGGACGCGGCGATACCAAACATGTGTAGGGAATTTTATTTTTTTCATTTTTTATCAGTGATAAATGTGTTTTTTGATTTTTACTTTTTTTTCACTTTTATTCACTTTTTTTTGACCCAGACCCACTTGGTTCTTGAAGATCCAGTGGGTCTGATGTCTGTATAATACAGTACAGTACAATATATATTGTTCTGTACTGTATTTTACTTACACTGAACAGATCTATGCCTTTCAGCACAGATCTGTTCAGCACCATGGACAGCAGGACGCCTGAGAGGCGTCCTGTTGCCATGGGAACCTTCCCCGTCTGCTCAGTACTGCTCAGAACTTCGCAGACGGGGAAGGGTAAGGAGGGGATCTCTCGGGGGGCTCTCTCCCTCCCCATCGGGGGGCTGCAAAGGCACAGCAGCCCCCTGATGGGAGAGGGAGGGAGCTCCCTGCGCTGTTAACCTTTTCCATACAGCGGTCCGTACGGACCGCTGTATGGAAAGGGTTAAACGGCTGACATCGCATCGCAGATGTCAGCCGTTTATACCAGGGTGCCAGCAATGTGCTGGCACCCTGGTATCCCCACCAGACACCAACGATTATACAAGGGGAGGCGGGCGGGGGATCGCGATCCCGCCTGCCGCACCGCCCGCCTCCCGCACCGCCCACACCGCCCGCAACCCTCCCCCTGCACCTCCCGCCACCATAAAAATCATTCGGGGGTGCAGGGGGGGTAAATAAAACTTTTTTTTTGGCATATAAAGTTTCTGATCCCCGCGGTCAGGGACTGCGGGGACCAGAAACTTCAGAATTCGCAGCAAACCGCAGGTCTGAATTGACGCGATCGCCGACATGGGGGGGTCACGGGACCCCCCCGCGCATTTAGCCTAGGTGCCTGCTCAATGATTTGAGCAGGCACCGGGTTCCGATCACTGCCAGCCGCACGGCAGTGATCGAAAATACACAGGGCGTACATGTACGCCCTGTGTCCTTAAGTACCAGGGCACAAGGGCGTACCTGTACGCCCTATGTCCTTAAGAGGTTAATATACGGGTCGGGAAAATTAAAGGCCAGAAGAACCTCTCTCATATACCTCCAGCTAACCCTATCAAATGCTTTTTCTGCGTCCGTGCTAAGGAGGACCAGAGGGCGTCTAGACCTCTTGGCATAGTATATTGCGTTCAAGACCTTGGCAGTGTTATCTCTGCCCTCCCTACCACGGTCAAAGCCTACTTGGTCTCCTTTGATTAGGGATGGGAGAAAGCTGGAAAGGCGAGTCACTAACATTTTTAGTATTTTTAAATCCAAATTTAATAAGGATATAGGGCGGTAATTAGCACACATAAAACTATCCTTCCCCTCTTTTGGGATAAGCGTGATATGTGCTCTAGTCATATCCGTGGAAAGTGGGACACCAGACAGGGAGCTGTTATAAATTGAAAGTAAAAATGGACCTAGTGTATTTCGAAAGGTTCGGTAATACAGTCATGTGAAAAAATTAGGACACCCTTTGAAAGCATGTGGTTTTTTGTAACATTTTTAATAAATGGTTATTTCATCTCCGTTTCAACAATACAGAGAGATTAAAGTAATCCAACTAAACAAAGAAAACTGAAGAAAAGTCTTTTCAAGATCTTCTGTAAATGTCATTCTACAAAAATGCCTATTCTAACTGAGGAAAAAGATAGGACACCCTCACATGTATTCCCTCTTAAATTGGCTCAGATCTCACACAGGTATATCACACCAGGTGCACATAATTAGTAGATCGTTACTCTGCATGTTGAATGAGGCTTGCCCTATTTAAACCTCAGACATTTAGTTTGGTGTGCTCCTGACTGTTGAAGTGAGAGTGAGCACCATGGTGAGAGCAAAAGAGCTGTCAGAGGACTTCAGAAAAAAGATTGTAGCAGCCTATGAGTCTGGGAAGGGATTTAAAAAGATCTCAAAAGATTTTGAAATCAGCCATTCCACTGTCCGGAAGATAGTCTACAAGTGGAGGGCTTTCAAAACAACTGCCAACATGCCCAGGACTGGTCGCCCCAGCAAGTTCACCCCAAGAGCAGACCGCAAGATGCTAAAAGAGGTATCCAAAAACCCTAAAGTGTCATCTCGAGAACTACAGCAGGCTCTGGCTACTGTTGATGTAGAAGTACATGCCTCTACAATCAGAAAGAGACTGTACAAGTTTAACTTGCATGGGAGGTGTGCAAGGAGGAAACCTTTGCTTTCCAAGAGAAACATCGAGGCCAGACTGACATTTGCCAGCGATAAAGTTGACAAAGACCAGGACTTCTGGAATAATGTTCTTTGGACAGATGAGTCCAAAATTGAATTATTTGGACACAACAGCAGAGGACATGTTTGGCGTAAACCAAACACAGCATTCCAAGAAAAGAACCTCATACCAACTGTGAAGCATGGAGGTGGAAGTGTCATGGTTTGGGGCTGCTTTGCTGCAGCAGGACCTGGTCAGCTCACCATCATAGAATCCACGATGAATTCTACTGTGTATCAGAAGGTGCTTGAAGAACATGTGAGACCATCAGTTAGAAAATTAAAGCTGAAGCGGAACTGGACCATGCAACATGACAATGACCCAAAACATACTAGTAAATCAACCAAAGATTGGCTGAAAAAGAAGAAATGGAGAGTCCTGGAATGGCCAAGTCAAAGTCCAGATTTGAATCCCATTGAGATGCTGTGGGGTGACTTGAAAAGGGCTGTACGTGCAAGAAACCCCTCAAACATCTCACAGCTGAAAAAGTTCTGCATTGAGGAGTGGGGTAAAATTTCCTCAGACCGATGTCGAAGACTGGTAGATGGCTACAAGAACCGTCTCACTGCAGTTATTTCAGCCAAAGGAGGTAACACTCGCTATTAGGGGCAAGGGTGTCCTATCTTTTTCCTCAGTTAGAATAGGCATTTTTGTAGAATGACATTTACAGAAGATCTTGAAAAGACTTTTCTTCAGTTTTCTTTGTTTAGTCGGATTACTTTAATCTCTCTGTATTGTTGAAACGGAGATGAAATAACCATTTATTAAAAATGTTACAAAAAACCACATGCTTTCAAAGGGTGTCCTAATTTTTTCACAAGACTGTATATAGCAGAATAGCCGTCTGGTCCCGGGCTTTTCCCATTCGGTAGTTGTTTAATTGCTGTCATGACCTCATCTAATGTGAAGGGAGCTTGGAGAATCTGAGCTTGAGTGTCAGATAATGTTGTGGTTGGTAAAGATAGTGAGTTAAGAAAGGCTGCAACTGATTTTTCTGGGGGTGGAGGAGAGGGGTCATTAGCCTCTTTCTCAGCATCTTTTATATTGTATAGAGAGTAATAAAAGTTTTGAAACTGTTTAGCTATTTCAGGGGTGGTAAATACATCTCCTTTGTCCGGGGTTTTGATCTTATGTATATAATTGTGGGTTTTCCTTTGTTTCATGCGTTGCATCATGAATTTAGAAGCCTTATCCCCATGCGCATAATATTTGAATTGCGCATGGAGATAATACTTCGCTGAGGTCGTGTTGAGGATGTTTTTCAACTTTGATCTCAGTTCAGTAAGCTCTGCAAGATGTGACTTCAATAAGGATATTTTATGTAAGGTTTCTAAACGCTGGATCTGGGATAAAAGATCGTCTACACGTTTTTTCCTCTCTTTTTTAATTCTGCTCCCCATGCTAATAAATTGGCCCCTCATGTATGCCTTATGGGCATCCCACAATGTATGTGGAGAGGTTTCAGGAAGGGAATTAAGGGAAAAAAATTCTTCTAATAATGTACGTG